>NC_136920.1:47201506-48405295 GCF_949752795.1 Hyperoodon ampullatus | reverse complement strand
TATAATATTTTGCCTTCTTTGGGCGTGGCCTTGGAATGATTTTATCATTTGTTTGACTTAGTATTTTATGTTTAAGCAACATAAATTTAAGGAAAGCCACTCAAAGAAATATCAACTCTCAGAAAAAAAATACTCTAAACAATGGACGAAAAGCAAGTCAGTGGCTTCAAACAACATCATAAATCATAAGAGAAGAAAATGAGTGGGGTGCAGGAGTTTTACGTTTGTCATCTCATTCAATCCACACACATGGCTCAGAGGTGAAGGAATTTCCCAAATTAAGTAAGCAGTAAAGGTATGACTCTAACCAGTTCCAGGTAATGCCAAAGTCCATGATCCTTCCAGTGTCCTTCAAGTAATGCAACCAAGAATAACCCTATGTACCCTGATTCTCCAGCACAGTGTCAGAAAGGCTGTATTCCCTTCCACAGTCTAGCTTCTTTCCCAGATTCTGTGGGCTGTCCTGATGCACAGAAACACATGAGATTCTTTTGTTGGTGTCTTATAGGTCTTCCTATAGACTTCAAGCTTTCACAGAGTCATAAAACTTCCATTCTGTGTATACTTTAGAAAACTGCTTTTGGACAAAGACTTTGGACATTAAGTTTTAGCTCAGAATGCATTTTTGCTTTTGAGTTATAAACAGAGCACAACTTTTAATGAAAGTGCTGACACAACCTAAAGAACAGTGGTGTATGACCAAATACATTGCAGAAACAGATTCTTTCAACAGAGTAAGTATTAGCATATTTAGAGAGGGGATATTTATGGGATGTTTTAATTAAGCTGTGGATATTAAATTATGCAAAATTTTTACTTCACCAAAATGCAATCTAAAATAGCCCTCAAGATCAGTTAGCATTTTTTCCCCTGTGGTTGGGAGACATTGCCAATCCAAACTTGAATGGCATTGAGTTTTTCAGTGAGGTGTTTGCTCTGAGTTGGTTGAAAATATATGGATCGGTAAATGAAATGCTCAAATGTTTGTATACATTTTTCCTCATTGCTCTAATGGAAGAGTGGTTGTTATGAAACCTGCTCCTTTTCCACCTCCTTCAATCATGCTTAGGTTTGGGGTTTTGTTATACCTTTTGTTGCTGAAACCAGTCCATTAATCCAGACTGGAAGGGGCTGTTTTTATGAGACAGTCAGGGGACTATGCCACCTGCTGCCAAAGACTTCTTTGAGAAGCTGCAGCAATTAATGCTGCATTTCTGTGTCAAGCACTGTTAAAAGTTTTCTTCAGGCCAAGTTTGTCCAAACATTTGTACAATTCCACAGAGATCTGAAGTAGCTGGAGGCTGCTTCAAGAGGTTTGTCACTGACACCTGCTCTGTATTGGACGTAGGAAGCTGTCTGCTGCTACAGACATGGCCTCATGGAATAGCTTCCCCTGTTTGGACTACTTAAAGCTAAATCTAATGAGGCAAGCCTGAGCAGGGGATAAGCACAATCAGAAGAGCAGCACAGAAAGTCAGACTAGTAAGCTGGCATAAGGAAGACTTCGACAAGAACACCTCCATATCTTCTTTGTATAATTCAATTATTTAAATAACATTTCTTTGTTGTTATTTCCTTGGATTTCTAGGTTCATTATACATAATTTGTAATATACAAAAAATGCACAAAGAATAAATATTTTAAAGGCTTTAAATAATCATTACTACTTAGAGTACACTCCTGTTCATACATTACATGGCCTTCATTTAAATGCTAAATTTGTGCAATATACACATCCCCTGTATATTGTTGTAGGAAAAGTTTCTTTAAGGAGATGTGTGCAGGGCCTCCCTGGTGGCGCAGTGGTTGGGAGTCCGCCTGCCGATGCAGGGGATACGGGTTCGTGCCCCGGTCTGGGAGGATCCCATATGCCGCGGAGCGGCTGGGCCTGTGAGCCATGGCTGCTGAGCCTGCGCATCCGGAGCCTGTGCTCCGCAACGGGAGAGGCCACAACAGTGAGAGGCCCGCGTACCACAAAAAAAAAAAAAAAAAAAAAAAAAAGGAGATGTGTGCAGTATGAGGTAGGATTATTTACTTGGAAGAGCTGTCATTCATGACTCATAACTGTAGCTGGTTTATGAACAGCACCAACACCCAAATCAAGAGCACTTGATGACGTCATTATTTGTTTCACATGATCTAAAAACATCAAATTAAAAGGAATAATATGATAGCTAGGGAAAAGTACCCAGAGGAGTTCATAAGACATTCATTTACTTTGTTAATATAAAAGGAAGGGAGATTCCATCATAATTGCACCAGACTTAGCACTCTATAACCAAACCAATCATATATGCTTCAGAGGCTCTTTCACCACACAGTGCTCAACCCCATTCTCTCATAATATTTTTCAGGAATTCAAGTAACCAAAAAATAATATAGCAATGACACTAAGTTCACAAATGACTTTCAAAGATATAGAAATTGTAATAGAAATCACAGTCAAAAAACATAAAACCTTTATGCTTTTAAAAAAAAAAATTAACTCATTTAAACATTCAAACTCTATACCTTTCAATTACATCCACTATCTGAGGTAAGTTGAAAGTAGGGCAACCTAGCTGAGAGTTCATTGCTCAAGTGCCTTTGTGGGGTAAATATAGATCTCAATCTGTAACCATCTTCAGAATTCTACAGTGCTGATAATAACAATGTCATAATAATTACAAAAACAACATGCATTGAGTACCTACTGTGTGCTAGGCACTGATTTAGGCATATCACATACATTGTCTTTAATTCTGAAAGTAGTCTTGCAAGGTAGGTATCTGTTATTATTCCTACTTCACATGAGAAAAGGGAGACAAAGAGATGTTGAAATGCTTACTGAAGTTCATATGGCTAGTGAGAGAAAGGAGATCTCAACTTCTGCTTGACTCCAAAACTCATGCCCCTACTACTATGCAACACTGACTCCTTAAGTGATGAGTGAAAAGTTCAAAAGGAAGAACGGTAACCTACACTTAAAAGCTCAGGTAATGCCAACAAGTGCCAATACCCTGTACTGTTAAAAATCACTACAAAACCCAAGGCAAATTTCCTTTCACGTATCCCTCCCTATTTTGCTGTCAGTCTCTCTGCCTCCCTAAATACCACCTTTGTCTCCACCACAAATTCAAACCAATAACAACTACTTAAGTTGGAGAAGAGAGGAATCCACTGCCCTGAGAGTCTGTATAAGTGGAAACGTGCCAGCTCTCTGCTCATCAATCAAAACCATCAAAGAAAGAGGTGTTTCCAAACATGAATCTACCCGATAATTCAAGTTTATCCTTTGAAGTATAGTATGTTTTTATACTTTGAACATTTTAAAAAGTTTGCAAATATTTTAGTAGCTGCAGGTAGACGTCACAAAGGTAATTCTTCTCCAAAAAAACCTTTGGACATAATTTTAGATTTTTATGTATTGACCCATGGCCAACATTTATGAATGTCAGTTAAAATACTAAGTTGTGATGTACCCAGGTCTCACCACTCAATTACATCATAGAATTTAAGGGCTTGTGCTTGTTTTAAACATTTGCTTCTTTCCTCACTGTTGACTGCCACGTCCCATGGCTGCTAATATACCAGGCTTTAGTAATGCTTTCTCCTGAATTTCTATACACCTGTTCTAACTATCTGGATCTTCTAATGCGTTAGGTAATAAGTAGCCATGATTTTTAGAAATGTATCTAAATAGGCTCAGAAACAAGGTATAATGGGTCTCTCTTGTTCAAATACATGTATCTGAGAAATAATAAGAAGCTCACACAGTGAGGTCATAGAATAGGTAGGCACACTATAAATGAGCTCTGAGCTGTGAAATATTGATTTAGTTCACTTCAACATAATTTTTGTTTATTTCTAGATAATTCTCAGTGTATACTACATAATAGAGGTTGTTGGATACTAAGTAAGTAAAACATTGGTCAGTAAATATAGCTGAATCTTCCTTAAGTTGATGTCAGAGAGAACAAAAACTCAGTTCTTCCAGTAATTTTTCTGGACACAGAGACAAAGCTCTTGGATAGGAAAATCCATAGACCCATCACAGTATAGCTTTTTTGTATTCTTAATAATTTACAAATTATTGAATCACCATATTCTATATCAGCATCCCTCTATAAACCTGTGAAAAACAATCTTGTAGCTTATAGCTCTGTCATGGAATGACCTCCGAGAGAAAATTTCATATTTAATTGCTACATCAAATGATGAAACAAAGAAGGAAGATAGAGCCTAGAAATCCTCTTATAGAAAACCCATTATTAAAATTCCATTAGCTCTGAATGGAAGCACATAACTAAATTTCTAAATAGTCAGGTTTATTATAACTTTCTTTATAATAGTAGTTATCTACATGGTCTTCTTCTCCAAATAAATCATATAAGATTAGAAATCCTGACAGTGCTGTGAAGAAGACCTTCAATGTGCTACTGTGGTTGCCAATATGGTTGTCCAACAATGCAATGTTACCCAGCATTCAATGTATAGAATCCAGGCAGCACCTTTCATGACACAAGGCACAGCTACCAAAAAAAAACAGTCTCTTTTGAATTCATTATTTTTCACAGCAAACTCAAGAGCATAAATTTATTCTGGAGAGATGGTGAATTATATCAGAAACAACACCAGACTGCGTACCCAAAGGATACCAAAAAATATTTTTTGTGATGCCAAAAAAAATTTCACTTCTCTGAGCTTCAGTATTCTCATCTGTCAAATAAGGGAAGAGCTATCCTTTGGCAAAATCAGATGTGGATTATGAGTAGGTATATTATATTTCCAGGAGTCCTAGAAAAGTTTTGCTTAGTTTTCTCAATAGGAAGCCAAGGCATTCTTTCAACACATGAAAATTTTAAGTGTTAAAAACAAATATCAAACACATAAACAAAATCCCCCTTTCATGATAAAAACACTCAATAAACTAGTAATAGAAGGGAACTTCCTCAATATGATAAAAGCCACCTATAAAAATCCCACAGCTAATATCATATTTAATGAGGAAACACTGAATTTTCCCCTAAAATCAAGAACAAGACAAGAATGTCTGCTCTTGCCAATTTTATTCAATATTGTACTGAATATTCTAGCTAAGGCAACTGGGCAAGAAAATGAAACAGAAGGCATCCATACGGGAAAGAAAGAAGTAAAACTAGTAAAACTATCTCTTTATGCAGGTGACATGATCGTGTATATAGAAAAATCCTAAGGAATTCACTAAAAAGCTGTTAAAACAAATAGGTTCAACAATGTTACAGGGTACAAGAGCAATAAATAAATATTGATTGTATTTCCATACACTAGCAATGATGAATCAAAAATGAAATTAAGAAAACAAACTCATTTATAATAGCATCACAAGTAATAAAGTGCTTAGGAACAAATTTAACAAAAAAAAGCAAAAACTTGTACTCTGAAAACTATAAAATATTGTAGGAATGAATTAAAGAAGACATAAATAAATATAAAAAACATTCACTGGATCAGAAGATTTAATATTGTTAAGATGGCAATATTCCACAAATTAATCCACAGATTCAAAGCAATCTTTATCAAAATCCCAGATGGTTTTTTTTGTAAATGGACAATCAGATCCTAAAATTCATATAAAAATGCAACGGATCCTGAATATCCAAAATAATCTTGCAAAAGAAGAACAGAGTTGAAGATGTACACTTCTCAGTTTCAAACTTACTACAAAGCTACAGTAATCAAGATAGTACTGGATAAAGATAGCCATATAACACAACGGAATAGAATTGAAGGTCCATAAATAAACCTTTACATTAATAGTCAATTGATTTTCAACAAGGCTGCAAAGGCAATTCAATGGGGAAAGAAAATACTTTTTAACAGATGGTTCAGGGACACTTCGTTATCCATATACAGTATAGATACATAAAAATTAACTCAAAATAGATCATAGACCTAAATATAAGAGCTAAAACTATAAAACTCTTAGAAGAAAATATAGGAGTAAATTTTTGTGACCTTGTCACATGAAGCCTCCTTAGATATGACAAGTGACACAAAAACAGATAAACTGGACTTCATCAATAAGTGGTGCTGGGAAAACTGGACAGCTACATGTAAAAGAATGAAATTAGAACACTCCCTAACACCATACACAAAAATAAACTCAAAATAGATTAGAGACCTAAATGTAAGACTGGACACTATAAAATTCTTAGAGGAAAACATAGGAAGAACACTCTTTGACATAAATCACAGCAAGATCACTTTTGATCCACCTCCTAGAGTAATGGAAATAAAAACAAGAATAAACAAATCGGACCTAATTAAACTTAAAAGCTTTTGCAAAGCAAAGGGAACTACAAACAAGACAAAAAGACAACCCTCGTAATGGGAGAAAATATTTGCAAACGAATCAACAGACAAAGGATTAATCTCCAAAGTATATAAACAGCTCATGCAGCTCAACATTAAAAAAACAAACAACCCAATCCAAAAATAGGCAGAAGACCTAAATAGACATTTCTCCAAAGAGGACATACAGATGGCCAAGAAGCACATGAAAAGCTGCTCATCATCACTAATTACTAGAGAAATGCAAATCAAAACTACAGTGAGGTATTACCTCACACCAGTTAGAATGGGCATTGTCAGAAAATCTACTAACAACAAATGCTGGAGCGGGTGTGGAGAAAAGGGAACCCTCTTGCACTGTTGGTGGGAATGTAAATTGATACAGCCACTATGGAGAACAGTATTGAGGTTCCTTACAAAACTAAAAATAGAATTACCATATGACCCAGCAATCCCACTACTGGGCATATACCCTGAGAAAACCATAATTCAAAAAGACACATGCACCCCAATGTTCATTGCAGCACTATTTACAATAGCCAGGTCATGGAAGCAACCTAAATGCCCATCGACAGACAAATGGATAAAGAATGGTATGTATATACAATGGAATATTACTCAGCCTTAAAAAGAAATGAAATTGGGTCATCTGTAGAGACGTGGATGAATCTAGAGACTGTCATACAGAGTGAAGTAAGTCAGAAAGAGAAAAACAAATATAGCATATTAATGCATATATGTGGAACCTAGAAAAATGGTACAGGTGAACCGGTTTGCAGCGCAGAAATAGAGACACAGATGTAGAGAACAAACGTATGGACACCAAGGGGGGAAAGCAGTGGGGGGTGGGTGTGGGGGTGTGCTGAACTGGGAGATTGGGATTGACATGTATACACTGATGTGTATAAAATGGATGACTAATAAGAACCTGCTGTATAAAAAAATAAGTAAAATTCCAAAATTCCAAACAGATGAATGCGTAAAGAAGATGTGATATATATATATATATGTATATATAGAGTGTATATATATATATAGTGTATATATAAAAACAAAATTTAAAATTTTTGTGCTTCAAATGAGTATCAAAAAGTAAAAAGACAATCCACAGAATGGTACAAAATATTTGCAAGTCACATATCTAATAAGGAATTAGTATTAAAAACATATAGACAACTCTTACAACTCAAAGACTTAAAGACGAAAAAAAATTTTTTAAATAGGTAAAAAATCTAAATAGACATTTCTCCAAAGATAAAAGAATAGCCTAAAAGTACATGAAAAGATGCTCATCACATCACTAATTATTAGGGAAGTTCAAATCAAAACCACAGTGAGATATCACTTCATACCCACTAGTATGACTACAATAAAAAGGACAGATAACAACAAATGTTGTGAGGATGTGGAGAATTGAAACCCTCGTACCTTTCTGGTGGGAATGTAAAATAGTGTAACTGCTTTACAAAACAGTTTGGCAGGGCTTCCCTGGTGGCGCAGTGGTTGAGAGTCCGCCTGCCGATGCAGGGGACACGGGTTCGTGCCCCAGTCCGGGAAGATCCCACATGCTGCGGAGCCTGCATGTCCAGAGCCTGTGCTCTGCAGCAGGAGAGGCCACAGCAGTGAGAGGCCCATGTACCGCAAAAAAAAAAAAAAAAAAAAAAAGGAAAACAGTTTGGCAGTTCCTCAAAAAATTAAACACAGTTACCATACAACTCAGTAATTCCTCTCCTAGGTATACATCCAAGAGAAGTAAAAACATACATCCATACAAAAACTTGCTTTTGAATACTCATAGTAGCATTATTCACATGATGAAAAAGGGCAAACAATACAGATGTCTACCAACTGATGAATGGATAAACAACATGTGGTATGGCCATACAAAGGAATATTACTCATCAAGATAAAGTAATGAGGAACTGATACATGCTACAACATGGCTAAACCTTGAAAATACTATGTCAGTGAAAGAAGCTAATCACAAAAGGCCATGTATTTTATAATTCCATTCATAGGAAATGTCTAGAATAAGCAAATCCATAGAGATGGGAAGCAGATTAGTGATCGCCAGGAGCTGGAGGGAAGAGGAGTGGGGAGTGGCTTATAATGGACATGGGGTTTCTTTTGAGCTCATGAAAATGTTCTAAAATTGGTTAGTAGTGAGAGTAGCACAACTCTGAATGTACTGAAGTCACTGAACTGTGTACTTTAAATGGTTGAATTGTAATAGTATGTGAATTATATTTCAGTAAATCTGTGGAAAAAAAATAAGAACACTGATGGATAGCTTCTCAGATCTTGCCAGCAACCTCAGGACTTGAAACCTTCACCTCTGCACAGGGCATGCTGGGTACATGTTTACATGTCTTTAGTTCTTTACTCTGTGTGTTTTTTAGTGTACTCACTGGAAATGCCCTTTCATCTCTCCCAGGAACCCCCACCACCACCACCAAACCCATAAATACTGTGGGTTCCATTTCTGAGCATGCTTCAAAGATCAGTGTAACGAAATTATTTGATATGAATCCTGCAGTTCCCAGCTGGTTCTTTTGAACCTAGAGAGGAAACCAGTACAAGTCGAAAGTACTATAACGGCCAGAAGAGAGGGGAAAAAAGCTATGTATCCATTGTGTCAATCTAGTCTTCCTCATACTTTCCTTGATTCAAAGCCCTAACTACAGCCAAGTTGGAATCAGAGCCATTCCACAGAGCTCACATCTCTTAAAGTGCATTGTGATTTTTTCTAAGAAAATTTCCCCTCTGAATTCTTTTCTAACCCTACGGCTACCACCCATATGACCAGATGTACTCTAATCCCAGTGTAGACCAATTTAAAGCCCTGTACTCTGTAATTTTCCAAAATTTTCCTAAAATTGTGATCACCTGATAACATCCTAACTTTTTGTTCTATAAGGGAACTAACCACTGATGGTAGGAAAACCTTGCCTTAAAAAATAAAAATTACATCCAGTCTTTGGAAAGACAATACCCATCAAAGCCATCCTGGGTGTAATTTCCCAGCAGCAGAGTTTGCCCAGAGGGTCTGTGTTCCTAGAAACTGTACAACACCCAGAGAGCAGACACAACATTATTTGTTTTGTGACTACGCTGGATGTTTCTAAGTACCATGGTCTAGGTATTTATTTGGGCTGTATACAAAAGGAAGTCACACAAAGTGGAGGAAAAATGGTGGGGGAGAAGCTACCAAAACAGGGTGAAAAAAACCTTTGCACTAGTATAGAATAGCTTATGCACATTGTATTAACTGGTTTCAATTAGAGGGAATGATCCCAATTGTGGGTAATGGGAGGCAGTCTGGGAGAACATGCTGAAACAATAAACACTTTAAAAGAACATCTCCTCTGGTTTCTTACAGGAACGTCTGTTTTTATTGATTTCCCATAAAAGAGAAAAATTACTTTCATAATCTAGAGAGACATTGTAGTGAAATGTTAATATGCTTTTTTTTTTTTTTGCGGTACGCGGGCCTCTCACTGTCGCGGCCTCTCCCGTTGCGGAGCACAGGCTCCGGACGCGCAGGCTCAGCGGCCATGGCTCACGGGCCCAGCCGCTCCGCGGCATGTGGGATCTTCCCGGTCCGGGGCACGAACCCGTGTCCCCTGCATCGGCAGGCGGACTCTCAACCACTGCGCCACCAGGGAAGCCCTGTTAATATGCTTTTAAATTAAAAAGAGTATCTAGCCCCACTCTTCAAAAATGGCTTTACATTACTCAGAATACAAACATCTCAATATGACACTCTATGTCATCACTTCTTGCCTGTCAGAGGGCAAATGTTTCTTTTCAAGAGCTTCAGGATTTCTCCTTTTACAGTCTTAAAGAGTTTTGTGTTAACTCGTGGAAACTCCTCCTGAATAAGCCTGAATCCCTTTTGGAAGAAAGGGCCCTAAATAGCCCTAAATTAATAATGAGTTATTGCCTGTTCTTTATGCTTTTCTTCACCAATTCATTCTTCCCCATCACTTTCTTCTAGAATGACCTATCCTTTTCTTTCTTTTCTCTTACCACTTTTCAAGCAATTACCACATGCCAGGTGCTGTGTTAACACGTGGTATGCATTATCACATGTAAATCTCAAAATATCCTGTTACACGTGTAAACTCAGAGAGATTAAGTAGAGTGTCCAATGTTATATGGCTAGTAAGTGGCAGAATTTGTATTTTAACACAAAAATTATTCAATTCTAAAGCTTTTATACTTAACTATTACCAAAACCTGCATATTCTGTCTTCCAAAATCCATCTTGAGGCAAATCTCCATTCTGAAAAGTTATAGCTTTTTGTACAGACCATTATATAGCATGTATTACAGAGTATAATGATTATATGCATGTATTGTTCCCTGCTCTATCCTGAGGAATCAAAGGGTCAGTTACAACTAACAAAATATGCTCAATAAATGCTTCTTGCATGAGTAAATGAGAGTTGATGTATTCAGAGTACAGTGTTCTTATTTGCAAATGTTTATATGATTTAAAAAAATATTTCCCATATCTATGTATGGGTGAATACTATATAACAATAGAGATACGCAGAAATAACAATATCCATGATAAGCTCCATAATAGCAGGGATTTTTTTTTCAACTTAGCTTTTAGAAACTCCTCCCATTACATTATTTTTAAATTTCCAGGAACTAAGGGTGTACAAACATAAAGAGAAACAAAGCAATTATTATAGACAAGTATGTGTATTTATATATCATATGTCTAATCAATAAAATTATACATTACAGCCATTTCTGAGTAATGCTTAATAACCAAGGATTGTGTTTGGGGACATTCCTCAAAGTGACCAAATCCACTCATAGGCCATAGTCATACTGTGTGGTCCAGAGACCTGCCCTGAAATGCAGCAGCTGCTCAAG
Organism: Hyperoodon ampullatus; assembly: GCF_949752795.1. NCBI lineage: Eukaryota > Metazoa > Chordata > Mammalia > Artiodactyla > Ziphiidae > Hyperoodon > Hyperoodon ampullatus. The sequence goes on along the minus strand of NC_136920.1, from coordinate 48,394,093 downwards.
CCTCCTGCAGCTGGTCAATATAAGGTTCTTTATTTCCAACTGACAGGAACGAATTCTTAGCCTAGTTCACTCCAGATTCAGAGATCTGCCTGTCTTCACCTGAGTCCCAGAACCTGTGGGTCTCTTCTCATTTGTTTCTAAGTGGCAGGGGTTCAGGTAACCACTGTGTTCATACTCGTGGTCATACAAACCAATGAGCACACACCCAATTAAATGTAAAGTGTAGAGGTGAAGAAGGGTATCATTCTAATGCTTAATGTAGCCATACAAGGAAAGATAAATAAACAAAACTGTCACACTTCTCACTAGAGAAGATATTTCACTTATAATTATTCACAAAGTATAAATATGCCCATGTTTCTGTATAATTGCTGGAGGTAAATTTTCTGTTCAGCTTGAATCCCAATCTGTACATTGTAATTCTGACTAAAAGGAAAAGTCTTTAAAAACACTTCTTGCTCCCATTATTACAGAGATGTGGAGTGCCAAAAAAAGAGAGCATCCAAGAGAAGAGTGATCAAGTAGTAATAGAAGTCATTTTTAAGGCAATATGTAGCTGTTGACAGGCATTTGCAAAACAATTTGGAGAGAGAAAGTTTCTTGGAAAAACCAATGATAAAACCTCTGCACTTAAAATGAACCTGGAGGGAAAAGCACACACAAAGACCAGGACTGTTTTGAATAAAGTAACAAAGCCCAGCTATAAGGATACAATTATTCCAGAGCAAAACACCAAGAAAGAATAGGGCAGCGGGGAGAGAAATGTAGGAAAGAATCAAGTGAATTAAAAAATGCACAAAGATAATAGAAACTATCTATTTATTATGAAAGTAAGTATGTATTAATTTATTTATAACCTGCTTCAGCCCATAGAGAATTTGAGGGGGACAAGACATTCTCTTAAACACAGGAGGCTAGAGGCTAAGATTTTCTCTATTTCCTGAGAGATGAGAAAATGGAAATTAATACCAGAACTACTTTACATATTATATATAGTTATTGTTATGTAAATATGATTTTATTACTGTATTGTTAACTAGCCATATTTCTCATCTTATAATGTGAGTTGTCATTACCAAATTATTCTTTGCTCATTTTTATGTACCCAAGTGCTATATATAACCAGATATTTGAAATGAATGGACTACTACAAATTATCAAAATCCCACAGTTCTGAGTGCTTCTTTCTGTCTGGGACAACTACTCATTACATCAATTCTGGTGGGAGCTCCATAAATGTTACTGAACAGGAGACGTTAGTTAAGGGAGTTTACTTTTTTGGCTGCAAATAAATCAAAGAGCGATAAATTCCCCCAAACAAACAAAATAAAACAAAATCTAGATAACTTAAGGAAAAAAATGTAACTTACTGATTATCAGCAAGTTATTGAGCCCTTCTCACAAAATCAAAGAGAGATTTGAGCAAGCTAAACCTCAAAGGGCAGATACACGGCAACTCAAGGAATCTTGGCAACCCACGGAATCTCAGCAACTGAGGTTCACAGAATATTTTCCAAACTATTGTCATTCATATGATTCAATATTGATGGCTACGAGTTTGATATCTCTCTGGTACAAATTTCAAATACCCAGGAGAGAGAACCCAACAGGCTCACCTGGGATCAGTTATTTACCTCTTGGATCAGTCAGTCATGGCCAGGCACAGACTCACAGAGCCCAAACATGGCCACTAGGGCCTACCTTTGTAGATTGGGGTTACTGACAGAGAAAGCAGAATCATTATGTGTTGTGCAATTCCTCCAGAAAGTGCTTGCCCCACTGGGAGATGTATTACTTTTAAGTAAATGGCAAAGGAAATCTACACAACCAGCAGCTACCAATTCTATGGCAGAAACAAGAAGAAACATCTTTTTGATGCTCTCACCTGACCATAGAACTGAAAATCAGACTTCAATGTTGGCATTTCAGACTTGTGATCTTCAGGAAGGGTCTTAAATGTAGTCCTCTATTTGGTCTTTAGAGTTCTACAACAGGAAGACCTAATGTGGGATTCTCAGATGCTCAGCGGTAACTCCACAGTAATAATGAAGGATGAGCTGTTTTTAATGATCCAAAAGACAGAATTCTAATCATGGATTTACTTGCAAAAAGACTGCACAAAGTAACTAAAATATCAAATTTCTTTTATTTTGAGCTGAAATTATCAGTGTATTGGAGGATCAGCTGCTAATTGGAATACATGGATATATTTGATAAAATGGGACCACTATCTTATCTACCTTTGTATCTCTAGCAATTGCCATAGTGCCTGACACAGCTGACTCTAACTACTAAATTTTGTCTAGTTTGAAAACAAAATTCCTCAAAATGCATATTCGATGGTACTCTGAAGGAAAAAGTATAAAAGGACACTTGAAGGTGAGAAATGGGAACCACCCAACTAAGAAAGTAAAAATATATTTATTCCTATTCAGCGAGAAATGTGAGAGTTACAAAATAATTTATTAAAACTTATTATAAAGAGGAAATCAACAGATTGAAGATTCATTTATTAAATATACACTCACAGAGCTTCTACCATGTACCCAGGGATTTACCTAGGTGTAGGTATACTAGGACCCTGAAGAGCACATGGTCTTCTTGGAGAAATAGGCACTATAAGTCAGTAAATGTGAGATAATATCATTAAGGATACACTAAAAGGAGTGATTGATGAAGAAATAGAATTATTAAAACTCATCCTTTCTCTGGCATCAGCAGAGTCCCTAAGTAGGCACTCCCCTCTGACCACCTGCTCACAAAAGTGTGACATTTTTATTCTCCATGTCTCCAGCAAGCTGAGCTGCCTCTGCACTGCAGGAATGCCTCTGAAATTTAGCATTATCATCGCTCCTTCATTAAAGGTGATCCTACCTTCTCACCTTCCATAGATAAACAAAAGTCAAGGAAAGAGGCTTCATTCTCTCACACAATCTGAGTGAAAAGTAGGCTCCTCCAGGCCTACTGCCTTTTAACACAGTCATAAGTCATGCTATGAGAGTCCAGCTGCACCTTTCAGAAGCCTGTATCTCAATAATAGATGAGGATATTTAAAGCAATCCACATATCACTTTATACTGCCTGCAAGGTAGGTCAAATGAGGGAATGCCTCAAAAGTAACTTTTGAACTTTTTGTCCCCATCACACACAAATTATTTCATGACAGGCAAACCCTCAGTTACAGCACACACGGTTCCCAGAGAAACCACTGTCATTTCTATCAGGCAATGTATATATAAAAGCGTATCATACAATCAGCCACTTTCTTCACTTATTCAGAGCACAGCATCGTGGAATGAGTTCATGAAAGGACAGTCAGGGCATCCAGAATCTATTCCCAACCTTACAACTGATGCACTATTCTTACTTCCTTTGCATTTAAGTTTCCCATTTACAACACAGGAATGATGACATAGTACCTGTTTGTTTCTAAGGCATTTGAAAATTCTCTGATGGAAGATTTCACACAAATGCAGAGGCTATTATTATACCACGAAGACTTGAAAATTGCAAATCCGTGTACTCATCACTATTAAACAGTCAACACAACAATGGAAGAAGAGAAAGAATCCTTCTCTAAGGCATCTAAAATCAAGTATTGCCGAATATGCAGCTATTGAGAAAAATATATGTGCAAGCACATTCATTTTAAAGACTATTCAATTCTAAACCGCCAATAACCCATTTAGACAAATCTTTTACAAGTCACTCTCACTCCAAAAAAGAAATACATGTAATCCCTAATCACCGGTGCTTCTTATAATGCAGAGCTTTCTGAGAAGACATTCTTTCTCCTTTCAAAATGTTTGCTCAACTCTAGAATTTCAGAGAGTATTCTAGTCCATTCCACTAAGGTTGTTCCAAAATATAAAAATAATTATCCTTTAATCTTGCCAATCTTAGAATAATCAAATAAACTTACAGTACAGTGGTGAACAGGCATCCAAGCAGGGGCTTCCACTGAACAATTCTGGGCTGGGCACTTGCCTTGGTTTTGCTGCAAATAAGTAAAAAAATATGTTATATTCCACATATGATGTGCAGCAATCTACACCAGCTGATATGTTTATCATCAATGTGTTTATTACCATATTTACAAGTATAGGAGAAGTCTTTGAGAATAATTTTTTGGTGCAGTGCTAAAAAAAACTAGGTATGTCATTTCTACTCTTATCAAGGCACAAGAAATTATTCTTTGGTTTTTGTATTTCACTAAGGCCTAGGTTTTTGGAACCAGGCTTCCTCAGCAACTGGCCTTTCAGGTCCTGGTGGGAACCACCTGAGAATCCTCCTAACCTAGAAGCAGAACTGGTCTCTCCTCCAGGCTCCCAGAGGACACCAATACATGCTGTACCCCTGTGAAATCTCTTGAGTCAAGGTACACAAAGACTTGTTTACTTGTCTCCCCCTCCAGATTGTAAGCTTATGGTGATGGTTCTCTCTAGGGCATTTCATAGAATCCCAGAATGTAGAGTTGTACAGGATAGATTTTAGAGGCCTTTCGTGTCACATCAGAAACTGAGGTACAAAGAAATGAAACAAGGAGCACAGAGATTTAACACTCTAAACAATTTGTGAGGCACTTCTTTTTACGTAAGAAATGTATCTCGGACTTCCGGGTAAGATGGCGGAAGAGTAAGACGCGGAGATCACCTTCCTCCCCACGGATACACCAGAAATACAGCTACACGTGGAACAACTCCTACAGAACACCTACTGAACGCTGGCAGAAGACCCCAGACCTCCCAAAAGGCAAGAAACTCCTCACATACCGGGGTAGGGCAAAGCGGAGAGATTCCCGCACAGAGGATCGGTGCCGAGCGGCACTCACCAGCCCGAGAGGCTTGTCTGCTCGCCCGCCGGGGCGGGCGGCGCTGGAAGCTGAGGCTCGGGCTTCGGTCAGAGCGCAGGGAGAGGACTGGGGCTGGCGGCGAGAACTCAGCCTGAAGGGGGCTAATGTGCCACAGCTAGCCGGAAGGGAGTCCGGGAAAACTCTGGAGCTGCCGAAGAGGCAAGAGACTTTTTCTTCCCTCTTGGTTTCCTGGTGCGCGAGGAGAGGGGATTAAGAGCGCTGCTTAAAGGGGCTCCACAGACGGGCGCGAGTCACGACTGAAAGCGCGGAGCCCAGTGACGGGCGTGGGACGCTGGGGCTGCTGCTGCCGCCGCCAAGCAGCCTGTGTGCGAGCGCAGGTCACTGTCCACACCGCCCTTCCAGGAGCCTGTGCAGCCCGCCACTGCCGGGGTCCCGGGATCCAGGGGCGGCTTCCCTGGGAGAACGCACGGCGCGCCTCGGGCTGGTGCAACGTCATGCCGACCTCTGCCGCTGCAGGCTCGCCCCGCACTCCGTGCCCCTCCCTCCCGCCCGGCCTGAGTGAGCCAGAGTCCACGAAGAGGCTGCTCCTTTAACCCTGTCCTGTCTAAGCGAAGAACAGACGCCCTCCGGCGACCTACACGCAGAGGCGGGGCCAAATCCAAAGCTGAGACCCAGGAGCTGTGAGAACAAAGAAGAGAAAGGGAAACCTCTCCCAGCAGCCTCAGAAGCAGCGGATTAAAGCTCCATAATCAACTTGATGTACACTGCATCTGTGGAATACATGAATAGACAACAAATCATCCCAAATTGAGGAGCCAGGAGTCAGTGCTGTGCCTCTGAGGTGGGAGAGCCAACCTCAGGACACTGGTCCACAAGAGACCTTCCAGCTCCACATAATATCAAACGGCGAAAATCTTCCAGAGATCTCCATCTCAGCACCAGCACCCAGCTTCACTCAACGACCAGCAAGCTACAGTGCTGGACACCCTATGCCAAACAACTAGCAAGACAGGAACACAACACCACCCATTAGCAGAGAGGTGGCCTAAAATCATAAAAAGTCCGCAGACACCCCAAAACACACCACCAGACGTGGACCTGCCCACCAGAAAGATAAGATCCAGCCTCATCCACGAGAACAGAGGCACTAGTCCCCTCCACCAGGAAGCCTACACAACCCACTAAACCAACCTTAGACACTGGGGACAGACACCAAAAACAACGGGAACTACGAACCTGCAGCCTGCAAAAAGGAGACCCCAAACACAGTAACATAAGCAAAATGAGAAGACAGAAAAACACACAGCAGGAGAAGGAGCAACATAAAAACCCACCAGACCTAACAAATGAAGAGGTAATAGGCAGTCTACCTGAAAAAGAATTCAGAATAATGATGGTAAAGATGATCCAAGATTCTATTTCCCAGATCCAAAATCTTGGAAATAGAATAGACAAAATGCAAGAAACAGTTAACAAGGACCTAGAAGAACTAAAGATGAATCAAGCATCGATTAAAAACACAATAAATGAAATAAAAAATACTCTAGATGGGATCAATAGCAGAATAACTGAGGCAGAAGAACTGATAAGTGAGGTGAAAGATAAAATAGTGGAAATAACTGCTGCAGAGCAAAATAAAGAAAAAAGAATGAAAAGAAGAGAGGACAGTCTCAGAGACCTCTGGGACAACATTAAACGCACCAACATTCGAATTATAGGGGTTCCAGAAGAAGAAGAGAAAAAGAAAGGGACTGAGAAAATATTTGAAGAGATTATAGTTGAAAACTTCCCTAATATGGGAAAGGAAATAGTTAATCAAGTCCAGGAGGCACAGAGAGTCCCATACAGAATAAATCCAAGGAGAAATACGCCAAGACACATATTAATCAAACTGTCAAAAATTAAACACAAAGAAATCATATTAAAAGCAGCAAGGCAAAAACAACAAGTAACACACAAGGGAATCCCCATCAGGATAACAGCTGATCTCTCAGCAGAAACTCTGCAAGCCAGAAGGGAGTGGCAGGACATATTTAAAGTGATGAAGGAGAAAAACCTGCAACCAAGATTACTCTACCCAGCAAGGATCTCATTCAGATTTGATGGAGAAATTAAAACGTTTACAGAAAAGCAAAAGCTGAGAGAGTTCAGCACCACCAAACCAGCTTTACAACAAATCCTAAAGGAACTTCTCTAGGCAAGAAACACAACAGAAGGAAAAGACCTACAATAACGAACCCAAAACAATTGAGAAATGGGAATAGGAACATACATATCGATAATTACCTTAAATGTAAATGGACTAAATGCTCCCACCAAAAGACACAGATTGGCTGAATGGATACAAAAACAAGACCCATATATATGCTGTCTACAAGACACCCACTTCAGACCTAGAGACACATACAGACTGAAAGTAAGGGGATGGAAAAAGATATTCCATGCAAATGGAAACCAAAAGAAAGCTAGAATAGCAATTCCCATATCACACAAAATAGACATTAAAATAAAGACTACTAGAAGAGACAAAGAAGGACACTACATAATGATCAAGAGGTCGATCCAAGAAGAAGATATAACAATTGTAAATATTTATGCACCCAACATAGGAGCACCTCAATACATAAGGCAAATACTAACAGCCATAAAAGGAGAAATCGACAGTAACACAATCATAGTAGGGGACTTTAACACCCCACTTTCACCAATGGACAGATCATCCAAAATGAAAATAAATAAGGAAACACAAGCTTTAAATGATACATTAAACAAGATGGGCTTAATTGATATTTATAGGACATTCCATCCAAAAACAACAGAATACACATTTTTCTCAAGTGCTCATGGAACATTCTCCAGGATAGATCATATCTTGGGTCACAAACCAAGCCCTGGTAAATTTAAGAAAATTGAACTTGTATCAAGTATCTTTTCCGACCACAATGCTATGAGACTAGATATCAATTACAGGAAAAGAGCTGTAAAAAATACAAACACATGGAGGCTAAACAATACACTACTCAATAACGAAGTGATCACTGAAGAAATCAAAGAGGAAATTAAAAAATACCTAGAAACAAATGACAATGGAGACACGACGACCCAAAACCTATGGGATGCAGCAAAAGCAGTTCTAAGGGGGAAGTTTATAGCAATACAATCCCACCTTAAGAAACAGGAAACATCTCGACTAAACAACCTAACCTTGCACCTAAAGCAATTAGAGAAAGAAGAACAAAAACATCCCAAAGTTAGCAGAAGGAAAGAAATCATAAAAATCAGATCAGAAATAAATGAAAAAGAAATGAAGGAAACGATAGCAAAGATCAATAAAACTAAAAGCTGGTTCTTTGAGAAGATAAACCAAATTGACAAACCATTAGCCAGACTCATCAAGAAGAAAAGGGAGAAGACTCAAATCAATAGAATTAGAAATGAAAAAGGAGAAGTAACAACTGACACTGCAGAAATACAAAAGATCATGAGAGATTACTACAAGAAACTCTATGCCAATAAAATGGACAACCTGGAAGAAATGGACAAATTCTTAGAAATGCACAAACTGCCAAGACTGAATCAGGAAGAAAGAGAAAATATGAACAGACCAATCACAAGCACTGAAATTGAAACTGTGATAAAAAATCTTCCAACAAACAAAAGCCCAGGAACAGATGGCTTCACAGGCGAATTCTATCAAGCATTTAGAGAAGAGCTAACACCTATCCTTCTCAAACTCTTCCAAAATATAGCAGAGGGAGGAACACTCCCAAACTCATTCTACGAGGCCACCATCACCTTGATACCAAAACCAGGCAAGGATGTCACAAAGAAAGAAACCTACAGGCCAATATCACTGATGAACATAGATGCCAAAATCCTCAACAAAATACTAGCAAACAGAATCCAACAGCACATTAAAGGGATCATACACCATGATCAAGTGGGGTTTATTCCAGGAATGCAAGGATTCTTCAATATACGCAAATCAATCAACGTGATACACCATATTAACAAATTGAAGGAGAAAAACCATATGATCATCTCAATAGAGGCAGAGAAAGCCTTCGACAAAATTCAACACCCATTTATGATAAAAACCCTGCAGAAAGTAGGCATAGAGGGAACTTTCCTCAACATAATAAAGGCCATATATGACAAACCCACAGCCAGTATCGTCCTCAATGGTGAAAAACTGAAACCATTTCCATTAAGATCAGGAACAAGACAAGGTTGCCCACTCTCACCACTCTTATTCAACATAGTTTTGGAAGTTTTAGCCACAGGAATCAGAGAAGAAAAGGAAATAAAAGGAATCCAAATCGGAAAAGAAGAAGTAAAGCTGTCACTGTTTGCAGATGACATGATACTATACATAGAGAATCCTAAAGATGCTACCAGAAAACTACTAGAGCTAATCAATGAATTTGGTAGAGTTGCACAATACAAAATTAATGCACAGAAATCTCTGGCATTCCTATATACTAATGATGAAAAATTTGAAAGTGAAATCAAGGAAACACTCCCATTTACCATTGCAAAAAAAAGAATAAAATATCTAGGAATAAACCTACCTAAGGAGACAAAAGACCTGTATGCAGAAAATTATAAGACACTGATGAAAGAAATTAAAGATGATACAAATAGATGGAGAGATGTACCATGTTCTTGGATTGGAAGAATCAACATTGTGAAAATGACTCTACTACCCAAAGCAGTCTACAGATTCAATGCAATCCCTATCAAACTACCACTGGCATTTTTCACAGAACTAGAACAAAAAATTTCACAATTTGTATGGAAACACAAAAGACCCCGAATAGCCAAAGCAATCTTGAGAACGAAAAATGGAGCTGGAGGAATCAGGCTCCCTGACTTCAGACTATACTACAAAGCTACAGTAATCAAGACAGTATGGTACTGGCACAAAAACAGAAAGATAGATCAGTGGAACAGGATACAAAGCCCAGAGATAAACCCACGGACATATGGTCACCTTATCTTTGATAAAGGAGGCAGGAATGTACAGTGGAGAAAGGACAGTCTCTTCAATAAGTGGTGCTGGGAAAACTGGATAGGGACATGTAAAAGTATGAGATTAGATCACTCCCTAACACCATACACAAAAATAAGCTCAAAATGGATTAAAGACTTAAATGTAAGGCCTGACACTATCAAACTCTTAGAGTAAAACATAGGCAGAACACTCTATGACATAAATCACAGCAAGATCCTTTTTGACCGACCTCCTAGAGAAATGGAAATAAAGACAAAAATAAACACATGGGACCTAATGAAACTTAAAAGCTTTTGCACAGCAAAGGAAACCATAAACAAGACCAAAAGACAACCCTCAGAATGGGAGAAAATATTTGCAAATGAAGCAACTGACAAAGGATTAATCTCCAAAATTTATAAGCAGCTCATGCAGCTCAATAACAAAAAAACAAACAACCCAATCCAAAAATGGGCAGAAGACCTAAATAGACATTTCTCCACAGAAGATATACAGACTGCCAACAAACACATGAAAGGATGCTCAACGTCTTTACTCATTAGAGAAATGCAAATCAAAACTACAATGAGATATCATCTCACACCAATCAGAATGGCCATCATCAAAAAATCTAGAAACAATAAATGCTGGAGAGGGTGTGGGAAAAAAAGGAACACTCTTGCACTGCTGGTGGGAATGTGAATTGGTACAGCCACTATGGAGAACGGTATGGAGGTTCCTTAAAAAACTACAAATAGAACTACCATATGACCCAGCAATCCCACTACTGGGCATATACCCTGAGAAAACCATAATTCAAAAAGAGACATGTACCAAAATGTTCATAGCAGCCCTATTTACAATAGCCCGGAGATGGAAACAACCTATGTGTCCATCATCGGATGAATGGGTAAAGACGATGTGGCACATATATACAATGGAATATTACTCAGCCATAAAAAGAAATGAAATTGAGCTATTTGTAATGAGGTGGATGGACCTAGAGTCTGTCATACAGAGTGAAGTAAGTCAGAAAGAGAAAGACAAATACTGTATGCTGACACATATATATGGAATTTAAGAAAAAAAAATGTCATGAAGAACATAGGGGTAAGACAGGAATAAAGACACAGACCTAGTAGAGAATGGACTTGAGGATATGGGGAGGGGGAAGGGTAAGCTGTGACAAAGTGAAAGAGCGGCATGGACATATATACGCTACCAAACGTAAGGTAGATAGCTAGTGGGAAGCAGCCGCATAGCACAGGGAGATCAGCTCGGTGCTTTGTGACCGCCTGGAGGGGTGGGATAGGGAGGGTGGGAGGGAGACGCAAAAGGGAGGGGATATGGGAACATATGTATATGTATAACTGATTAAATTTGTTATAAAGCAAAATAAATAAATAAATAAATAAATAAATAAATAAATAAATAAAAGAAATGTATCTCGAGCTAACCTATTCTTTTGTTGTAACTCCAATAAATTCAATTCTAATTGGCCTTTTAGAGAGAATGAAGTGCTTTCCTTTAAGAGTTCTGATTAGTGCTAAAAAGGGAGGAGGTGATTCTAATACAACATCTTTTATCTTTACTTATTGTACACTCAATTATAATATATAAATACTATGAATAATGTTAATAATCATATAAACCACAGCTGTGATTTACTGAGCTACAAAATGTGCCTAACGTTATTCTGGACTCAGTACATTATCATTAGTTGCTATAACAAATATGGATAGATGTGTTGCTATGCCCATTGCAGGAGAGAAAACTGAGGCTCACAGAGGGTAAGAAACTCATCTATAAGTTACCCTACAAGAAAGCAGCCTAACTGGGATTGCAGCAAGAATTTTACTGACTCTGCAGCCCATGCATGCTCCTTCTATGAGAAACTGGTATTTTTCATTTTCTGTTTAATGTGGCTTAAGACATGTCATCAACTAACATGATTTAATGTTATCAATGATCCTTAACATGTCTAACTTAACTGCAATAAAGTACTGAATTCAGTACTTGTGCTAAGAATCCTATTTTGTGATTTGTAAGCCTTTTAGAGAAACCCTTATTTAGGTGATATATTTTTAAGGCATCACTAAACTCTGAAGGGCTGTTTAAGGGATTATTGATAGAGTCACCATAAAAATACACTTAGATCATCAATCTCCATGCTCAGTTTTCTTGTTTAAATCAAAACATGACATATGGTACCAACAGGGTACATAGGGTGCACTGGACTGGTGTCAGATGACCACAGTTTCAAGCTAAGCTCAACCAAGTGCCTGCTGCCAGGAGGTGGCTCTGAATCTTGGGAATCACATCTGTAGAACAGTGTTAGTATCTCACCTAATTCACGGGACTTCTATCAGATGATAAAGATTTGCTTCAGATAATTACCACAATTTGCAAGGATGTTATGAAAAAGAACACACAAAGTAAAAGGACACTTTTATTGTTCTTTTCTGGTAGCTTAAGCCAGATAAATATACTTTATCTACATGTGAATATAAGCCTTTTGAAATTTGAAAGCATTATTAAAATGCTAGTTATTATTATTTTTAATTATGATAAGTCATACCAAACAATGTTAATGGTGAGGAATGTGTTCTTTGTAATAATTCATACTTTTTATTGTTAGTAGAGGGTAGTAATAATAAGCTTGTTTTACATCTAGATACTGTATATCTTTATGGAGCATATGGTAAAGAAGGAAAATTCAATAAATAAGTGAACTGTGTTTAAGTGGAGGAATATAAGTACTCATAAAATGTGATGGGGGGCATAAATAAGTAGTGTTTAAGCTTCTATGGATATATACCATGGAGTAAAGAAAGTTGGGAATCTGTGTGTGTCTCCTGTCCCACTATTACCTGAGTTTTAGATACTAAAGCCTTCCCATTAGTGTTTTAATCAAGAAGATTAACAATGTGATTACACAGGGGCAGATACATAAAAAGGCCTACTGAAGACAGATGCCATGAAAACATATATTATTTGGTAATCCACAGTGTGTGACTAGAAAAAAATAAGACTGGAATAGAAGTTAGGATCTTAGATTTCAGTAGTGCCCCCATTAATCTACCTAGTGTCCCCATTAATCTATCTGTGGAACTTTGGGAAAGTTACTTTAACACTTTAAACCTCATTTTTCTCATGTATAAAATGAGAGGGGTTTATTTGAACCCTTCATATACCAACCTATATTCCTCCCAATAATTTAATATGTTTCTTCCTCCAAAGGGGTACACCTTCCAGTTGAATATCCCCGTCATTCTGACCTACTGTTACCATAGGATATGGTTATATCTCTGTGAGTTTGCATGGTAGTAAAAGTTAAGAACTGCTGGATCAGATAATCTCACAAGAGCTTTCCACTGAAGTGTGGTTACTGAAAACCCCAACCTCAGGTTTTACCTACCATTTCACTCTACTTCTAAAGAAGACAAAATCTAACATACGTCAAGGGAATTGTCACAGCAGTGGAAGTAAAAGGGTTAAAATTTCTCTTTTTCCTATAATTTTTCCTTCTCCTTTTTTAGTATTTTTTCTCTCCAATATTTAATGTGGGCACAGAGTTTGGGGTTACTGCCTACTTGGCAGGTCCCCAGCCTTTAGAAGGCCATCAAGGACCAGTATGAAAACTAGGGGAAAGGACACTCTCTAGTCTATTTTTAAGTTAATTCTTAGGCCAAGAATCAAGAGGGAACATTAGAATTCCCTCAAGAGCCAGCCTATCTCTCCAAGTAAGAGTTTAAGATAGAAGTTGGTGACAAATTACCCTAAAGACAGACTTCACTTCCCCTTCTCTCTCTCATCCATCTACCCTGAATATTTATACCTCTATATTGTTGATATGTGACTTGATCTGGATTCAGGATCTGAAATGCTAACCTTGTAAAACATGTTATATTAAGAGGCAAAACTATCAGTGGGTTTTGGTCTTTTTAAAATACTATGCTATTTAGGTAGATTGATGTCTCCAAGTCTGTCATCTTCCTTGGTGGTCTTTTTCCAACTTTAACATCTTAACATATTTCATTCCAGAATATCCTGAGCAAATGAGCCAAATATGCTGGACAATTAAATCTCAGATTGATTATGTAAATATGTAACTACAAAGAATTTCAATAGTGACAAACACTTGACAAAGAAAACTCTAAAGATTTTCTGCTCAACCTGTCCCATCCCCAGAGAGAGTAGAAATTTTTTGTGTACCAGGGGCTTATATCTGTTAGAGCGCTTTGGAGTTTACCAATGACTATATAGACATTTTCATTATTTAATCCTCAGAACAAGTTTGTGTGTGGCAGGGTGAGAAATGATTCATCCAAATAAAATTTAGACCTAAATGTTTCATTCAAAATAGCATGTTCTTCTGAAAGCAGAGAAAAAACTAAAAGCTTCTGTTGTTCTGTTCACAATAAAATGATTCTCATAATCATAGAAGTCTTTTCTCGGTTGAGAAGTATCACATGATAGTGCTATATATATATTTATTCAGCTATTCATTTATCAAACATGTATTACATAGAAGGTACCATGCTAGGTATATACAGAGATATAAAATATAGAGATATAAAAATTTAAATCCTTTCTCTTAAAGAGCTCCCAACCTTTTAGGAGATACAGTGCAACATGTTACATTTAAAATAGGATTATAAACTAGGACCATTCATTCATTTATTCATTTATTTGGTCAACAAACATTCATTGAGAAATTAGTAAGTGCTAGCTGTTGTATTAGAAATAAGGATATATCGAGACTCAGTCTCTGTCTAAAGAAGTTCCCAGTCCAAGGAAAAAGACAAACTAATAAACATGCAATTATAAAGCAACATTAATAACACAGTATAAATAAAACGTGACATGACAGATCAAAAAGATCCATCTCATCCATTTTGGGGTCAGGAGTAAGGGATGAGCAAGGGCCATAGAAAACTGTGCAGGGAAACTAAGGCCAAAGGCAAGAATGTTGAACTCTGACTGGATAAATCAGGAAGCGTTTTATAGAGAAGACACTTCGGTTTCCCAATAAAGCTTTTAGTAGGGAAAGGGTGAGTAGAGGGCCTTCCAGGTAAAGGTGCACCATGTACCATCTGATAGTGAATCAAGGTGTTCTTGGACTTGGTAAGGAAACCTCTTGATTTTGGGCCACAGAAACCTGGGAATGAGGGGAAAGTATGATTCTATGCTACAGAGAAAGCTGACCTCAGCCTTTCCCCTCATTTATTTCTACTTCACAGCACGTGGACAGCAGGGAGTCCTGCCAGGATGTGGACCTGGAGGGATCCAGTCCTGATCCTATAAAAAACTCAAGAGGCTCTCCTGAGTTTAGTCTCTGGAAAAGCACTTAAGGTGTCTTTCCCATCTTTTCTAAAACTCTCAGGTGTTTGACAGATGAAGAAAAAGAGATTAAAACATGATGTACAAGGGGCAAAACTAAGTGGCATGGCAGAACAAAAATGACTATAACAATGTGTCTTCAAATACACTGTAAGATGTAAAGTACTTTTATAAATATAACTAATAATTATATTTAAAGGATTATTATAAACATTAATATCTATGAGTTAATGCTTACTAAAATTACTAGAAAACACATTTTCTGACTTCTAGTCAAACATATGCTTCAGCATATCAAGAATTAAGGTAATTTTCCAAAAATTTGAAAAAAAAGAGAAAAACAACTCCCAGGATGCCTCCAAATCATCAATTTCATATATACAGATATACAATGTGTATATATATAGACATATAACGTGTGCATACATACATACATACATATATGTTTGTGTACACACATATGTATATAAATAATTGCCCTTAGGCAAATAAAGGTCTTCATCCAATTAGTTTCCTAATTTGCCATAAAGACGTGCAATTTCAGAGTAAGTTGTTAAAAGGAGAAAATCATATTTTGCCAGGTACCAAAGTACACTATAGTTAGAAATATATGTACAAGGTAATATATTGGAAGCCCCGTCTAAGACACCAAGATATGATAAAAATGAGATTCCAAAGGAAGTGCTAAAATTTTCAAAGGAAATAACCAAGAACCACTTTCAGGTCTCTAAACCCTTATCGATAATGAGGATATACAAGGGTTAGCTGGTTGGAGATTTACAAAGAGAAGGGATTTCTTTGGAAAGGGGCTAGGAGGGGTCTAACTTTTCACCTAAGATTAGTGAAAGAGGTGTCAATGAGCATATACCTAAAGCTTAATATAAGTCCCTTGGATTTAAGAGGTGAGTATACTGGGATCTGACTCGCCCCTGAAAAATTTAACAAGTAAGATAACACGGCAAATTGGTTATTGCCTCAGGAGAGGTGGCTTCATCTGGGCCAGTCTCCATGTTCAGAGTTTGTAAGAACAAAAGAGCCATCCTGGAGCCATTACAATGCCTGCCAAGACAACCTCTGTGTGGAGTGGACTGTTGTATAACTTGGGGCTGAAGAAATGCATCATCCACATTAGAGGAGATTTAGTCGGAGAGGCCCAGAAAGAGAAACTCCCTAAGACACACAACAATGATGACCCTGGGCAAGTTACCTAACCTCTCTTTGTCTCAGTTATGAAGATTAAAGGAATTAATACAAGTGCTTAGAATTATTTCTAGACATAATCAACATTAATGTAAACATCAGATATTTTCTTCGTTTTTGTTATTATTATCATTATATGTCAGGCTCAGAGAGCAAAAAATATGACAATCCCAGTCTAATAAGGACTTTCTGCTCTGCTTTTTTTATTTCCCTATCATGCTCCACACCTGGAGGAATAAATAACCAACTAGCAAATGATAAAAAAGAAGAAAGAAGCCTATCCCCAAAGCATTCCCCCAAAACAGACATCCTATCTGAAGATCCCATAGTAGGGAACAGAGAGTATTTAATCAGGAAAAGTGTACAGAGTTTTGATTAATATTTGAGACTGGACAATTTTAATTACTTAACTGAGACTGTATTTGTGATTTTAAGTGATTGTAGGACTTTTAATTCTTTGCAAGTGACTGGAAATTCATGGAAAGTCACAGGACAGCCTGAGTTTTCATCTAGGGAGCAGGGTAGGTATTACTGACACTAAGAAGCTTTAAATAAACTATTATGTATAAAATAAGCTACAAGGATATATTGTACAACACAGAGAATATAGCTAATATTTTATAAACACTATAAGTGAAGTATAACCTTTAAAAATTGTGAATGACTATATTGTACACCTATAACATCTAATATCGTACGTCAACTATACTTCAATTTAAAAAGTTTTAAATAAACAATGGGGAGCCCCAAATAAGGTGCCTTCTATCCTGCTTGTTCAAAGTATATTACAGATGCTAAACACACTCATGGTCAGTGTTAACCTTTCTCATTACATTTTGGGCATAATTCCTCACAGTTCCTCAATACACAACTTTATCCTTTCCTGGGCTTATCTTCCTACTTGTTTCATTTTATTTTCTCAGGTTTCAAAGATGTTTAAAATGAGTCGGCCTGGGCTTCCCTGGTGGCGCAGTGGTTGAGAGTCCACCTGCGATGCAGGGGACACAGGTTCGTGCCCCAGTCCAGGAAGATCCCACATGCCGCGGAGCGGCTGGGCCCGTGAGCCATGGCTGCTGAGCCTGTGCATCCAGAGCCTGTGCTCTGCAACGGGAGAGGCCGCAACAGTGAGAGGCCCACGTACCACACACACACACACACACACACACACACACACACACAATGAGTTGGCCTAATTTGTTTCTGAGGAAATCCTTACTAAGATTGTCATCGTGCTGGGGAATCATGCATTTGGCTCTTCTGTAAATGAGGAAAATGCTGCTGACCCATTCTCCGCAGGATGCTGAGAAAGAAGGTTTTTCAGCAGACAGTGATGGTGATGCTGAGTCATGATCATGCATTCCAAAATCTCTTGTGACTCCAGGCAGGCATTTGCCCAGGTTAGCAGAGGTGCAATCTGTGGCTAACTAGTACATAAGAGGATTAACACTCTATGCTAAAACATTTTCTAACCACCTGACTTCCTGGATTAATTAACTGTGATGAGTTACATAAGCTCTGAATACTCAAAGCAGGCCACATTTAAATATCTATTACACATGAGAGTCACTGTTGTAACTTATTTTACAGTATCAATGGAGAGAGGCATTTCCTAGGTGTATAATGAAATAATATTTATTGTGCACCTATTAGATGCCAGGCACTTGACATGAGTTGTTAGCTAATTCTATCATTACATTAACCCTGAAAGGTGGTGGAGGAAAATGTTTAAAACGATGAGGAATCCACTGGACCAGTGTTAGAATGCTAGATTTTTCACTTTCTAGATCTGTGAATAAGTTTCTTAGTCTCAGTTTCAGTTTTCTCATCCATAAAGTGGAGAGAATAATACCCAGTTTAGAGGATTATTAGAAGGATTATATGAGATAATACAGTAATATATTTAGCCCAGGGTCCAACATACATTCTAATCATAATAAGTATATTTATATTATATAAATATTAATATTTATCTTACTAACCAGGGATTTTTCTCCTATCCCACTTAGCTTCTCTAAGCCTATTTTCTCACCTCTGAGTATAAAATAATACTATTTATCTCACATGTTCACTATGAAAATTAAATGAGAAAAAGTACAAGAAAGTACTTTGCAAAGATCAGGAATTTTAAATCTAAGTTTTAAATCTAAGTTTTAAATCTAAGTTGGAAAGAACATTGGAAATACTGCAACAGTTTTAGGATGACTAAATTTGGGAGCCAGAATTGACTGTGGAGTCTGGGATCACATACTTGAAATAATTGGTCTGTAAATATTTCTAAGAAATATATTATGGTACTTTAGCTTTTTGTGGAATCATGTCCCAATATTCTCTGAAGCTCTAGAAATCTCCGAAGTTGAATTATTGTTATGTAGAGTTAGATGCAATAGAGTAATTTAAGCCTCTAAATAAAAGATTTTAAAAAAAACATATTCTTGTAAAATACTGTAAATACCATTGATATTTGCATGCTGTCACTGCATCCTACTGACATAACAAGATGAAACAAGAGAAATGAACTACAAGTGTACTTTTCTCCCTGCAAGAAAGAAACTTTGGACATTATATACTACTGCAGTCAATGAATATTCTTCATTGGCAGATCTTATCTATTATATCATAAACTACAAACTCTTATGGAAACAGAGGCTGTGATTTTTAAAATAAGCTACATTTTTCTTCCTGACACTTTTTAAAATTCATCTGTAAAAAATACCTCTTTTGAATAAACAGCTAATGAAAAATACCTAAAATTTCAGGTCTGCCAAATAAGGTCCATCCTTTGAGGAAAGAAATGCCGTCCAGAAACAAGATCAAAGCAATTCATTTCTATTTTCACTGCTACCATAGAGACAAAGAAAAAATAGTAAAGAGTTTTAGCCGACTTAATTCTTCCTGAAATTTATAATTAACTACATGGGAAAGGGGACAATTACCATATTTCCAAAGAATAAAGGATTTAAAAACTTGAGCTTCTGATAAGACATAAGTACAACCTATTAAATACGCAATTCATATCAATTTGTTCTTATAATCTTCTTGAGTTTCTGAAAATTGCATATACATTGGACAGTGTTTTCTGAAAAATACCCTCGGAATGCCATCACTTTAAATGTACATAGTTCTCTCTTGTCAGAGATTCTTCTCAGATATTAAAAATTCTGGCAAAGCCTAACACAAAGAAAGGGGGTTAGATTGGTATTGTTTTTGTATGTGCCTTGTCTTCCTGACACCTATGAATATGTTTTTGGACAAATGTTAATCAATGAAAGAATGTGCAGGCTTTTGCAGATCAGGCACCACAGCCAACATCAAGCAGTCAGCCAGGAAGAACTAGCAATTAGACCTGTCCTCAATTTAAATAGAACTTCAGATTGCTAAGTATATTACATGTGTATTAATTCAGAACAGTTTTATTTTAAAGGACTAGCAAGAAAGCACCGTAGCTTGAAATCCTAGAAGACTCATACAAAGACAAGGGAGGATTTTTTTGCTAAAAATGTTTTTATTTATGGCGTCTTTAGCAAATGATTTTCAAATACTTTTTATCAGCAAGAATATCCAGAACTCCTCTTCACATTTTCTAATTAGAGCCATATTTGAAAATAAGTAATTTATTTTATTTCGGGATACCATAAATATAGCATGATAAATTATATACCTCTCTGTGAAAACATGAAATATAGGAGAGATAAGTTTTGTTTTAACACTTTTTGTACTGTGTTTTAGGGGACACCACAATTCTCGCTGATATGGATAATAAATGGCATGATTGATATGTTAAAATTTGACTTTTGGAATTTTTTGTTTGTTTTGTTTTGTTTTGTTTTTGCGGTATGCAGGCCACTCACTATTGTGGCCTCTCCCGTTGCGGAGCACAGGCTCCGGACGCGCAGGCTCAGCGGCCATGGCTCACAGGCCCAGCCGCTCCACGGCATGTGGGATCTTCCCGGAACGGGGCACGAACCCGTGTCCCCTGCATCGGCAGGCGGACTCTCAACCACTGTGCCACCAGGGAAGCACGACTTTTGGAATTTTTAATATGTGTAAGTGGTCTTCAGGGAGAATCTCTATTGTCGCCTATATTGCTACATGGAAAGTGGTATATCTGATTATTCTGTGGTATTTCTGTCTAGGGTTATCAGAATAATTTTAAGGAAATATTTGAAAGTGACTAAAAATTTTAACTCAGATGTCAACCACAGAATAACAGAACACCTATTCAGGGCTCCTTTTGCATAGCACTGATGTCATCTGTATAGCAATGATCATTATTATAGTTTTTTTTAAGTTCTTTTTGGAGGTTACTTGAGGTGAAACTATTCAATGGTACTGGTACACTTTGTTCTCTAAAATGCAAATCAATGTTAAAAAAAAAAAAAAGCAGAATTGCTGTGAAGTCACATTCCCTCCCTAGACAAGTTTGTATCGTGAAAGCTGAGTACAATATAATGCATCCTGCTTTGGGGAAAAAAAAAAGAAGACACCTTTATTATTTCTTCAATTATTTCATGACCTAATAATTTAGGACAATAAATCCATTTTAAAATTTTCTATTATATAGCTTTCAGACAAATTTTAATGTTTTTATGCTTAAAATATACTATATAATTTAAAATTATACCTCTATAATATATTTATGGTAAACATATACATATTATAAAGTCAAATAATTTACCCCAAAACTAGGTTAAGTATCATACTATATAAAATCTCTGAGAAGTTAGACATAAGTTGGCATTGTTTTACCAAACTGAAAACCTGATCTGGCTGTTTTAGCTTTTGTTTAATAAAAATGTGCTATTGACTTACTAGGATTCTTATATTTGAATTTTAGATGTTTAAAAGTTGATCGTTATAAGTAGGTTTATCATAGATGTGATCCAGTTGCTACTCTTCTTGGAGTGTGTGAGGACTTTTATCTCTTTTAGTCCATTTCTTTTATACTAAAATGACATTTCAAGTATCATTTCAGGCCCAGCAACCATTCACAGAGAAGTTCACCAATTGCCTGTCAACTGAATAGTTTATCCATCAGAATACAAAGATATCTTTTACAAGTATTTCCTGTGAAGTGCATGTTATACACACACACATATGTATATATACGTATACATATAAATATACACATACATTTGTGTAAGTTGCAGGAAGGAAGTGTTTCATCCACTTGTTCATTTACGTAGCAATGCAGTGTCTATCAAATGTGTGTTAAATGAAAGAATCAATCAACATTTATGGTATACCTGTCAGCACCATACTAGGTGGTTGGCTATAAATATGATTAATAACTTCCCTACCATCTTCAAAGACTTCACATTCTAGCAAGAGATAGGCATGTGTAAAAACTAATTGTACAACTAGATGTTGGCTATTATACAGATACGGACATTGTACTGAGGACATGAAGAATGGCTAGCTCAGTTCAGTAGGGCAGCATCAAGGAAAATATTTACGGAGGAATCTGCATTTGAGCTGAGTCTTAAAGGTTAAAAAGAAGCCCATTAAGTAAGCATCAGGTTAGAGAGTTGAAAGGCATTCTAGACATAAAGAAAAGCAGGTACATAGAAACAGGAGAATGGAATTCAGATTGTTTGGGGAACCAAATATAACTGACTATAGTTCAAGAAGGCATGAAGGGTGATGGGATCTGAGATAGGAAAGTTAGACGAGGGCCAGAGCACAGAGAGCCATGTATGTGAGGTTAAGCTATGCAAACTTTATCTTCCTATAGGCCAGTGCTTCTTAAATCTATGTGTGCAAAAGCAACTAAGAATACAAATCATCTAGGCATCTTGCTAAAACACAGGTTCTGACTCAGTAATTCTAGCATGGAGCTCGAGATTCTGCATTTCCAACAAGCTCTGAAGGGATGCCATTGTAAAGGATCAACAGACCACACTTTGAATAATGGGGAAGTAGGGGACGGGGAACTCCTGAAGAGCTCCCTGTGCTATATAGCAGGTTCCCAGTAGCTATCTATTTTACAAATTGTACTGTATATATTTCAATGGTACAGATGAACCTATTTGCAGGGCAGGAATAGAGACACAGACCCAGAGAATGGACAAGTGGACACAGCAGGGGAAGGGGAGGGTAGGACGAATTGGGAGATTAGGATTGTATGTATATTTTTATTTTATAAGGAAGGTCGCAGTTAACAGCATGGAAAATGTATAGGAGTGAAAGGATTGGTAAGTTACAAAGAGTGAATGGGGAACTGGGACAAATTGAAATTTAGGGAAAAATAAGAACCAAGATCAATTCCCACTTTTCTAGCCATAACAACTGGGAAATGGCATTGTAGTAAGATAGAAAAACTCCCATTTAACTAACCATAACAAATGAGAGTAACATACTATCCAATGAGCAGAGAATAGAGTAGTAGAATGATTTATGCTCAGAGGGCTCCACAGAGTGGATTTTTTCCTGGAACTTTTGATTTATGATTACTTAATGGGTAAATAAAATTCTAAATTCTAAGAATTTATTCATTTACTGTCAAACCATTTTTTCACAAAACCTGTTGTCTCCTGAAAGTTTAGTTCAAGAACTGAATTACTTAAATGAAAAGAAACGGATACATGTGTGTAGGAGTATTAGAATAGAGGTATTTGGGGGGAGAGTATTTTCATAGGATTTCAAATCTGGTCCTAATTTTGAATGCACACTAGAAGAAAAGACTAAAATATTTGGTTTCTTTCTCTCACCAATAAATATCTATAAGCCTGGGAAACATTCACTAAAGCCAGAGGAAATTCCTATCACCATGACTACATAATAGAAGTTTGCCAACTAGCGTGGTAACCAGCTAATTGAGTTAATGATTCTATTATGAAATTTATCCTTAAATGTCAGATTTCCTAAATAAGAGAAAATGAAAGAGGAAAATGAAGAGAAACAGAAACATTCACAGCTATTTGGTGACTATACATTATGTATAGCCACTCTACTAAGCCCTATGTATAGTATATATTTGTACTAGCTGTTCCTTTTGTCTAGAATGCTCTTCCCCAAGATCTTCACAGAGCTGGTCCTTTCAAGTTCCCAGAACTTTTTCAGAGAGAACGTCTCTGTCCACCCTATCTAATATAGCCCCTGTTGCTTTTTATACTCATCCATCTTTCTATATTCTGTTTCTTAGCTTTTATAATTATAGCAGTTATTGCTATCATTATATTTATTATCTGTTTTAATATATTTATTATCTATCAATAGCCAGTCTCTTCACTCTATAATGTAATTTCTATGAGGGCAGGGACCTTGTCTGATTTATTCACTGTCATATCTCTACTGCTTTACAGTACTGTCTGGAACATGTATGCACTCAGTAAATATTTGTGGAGGCAATGAATATTGTATTTAATCCTCACAACAACCCCTCGAAGTGCTTATTATTATCTCATTTTACAAATAAGGAAACTGAGATTTAGGTTACATAATTTGGTCCAGACAAGAGAACTAATAACTGGCAGACCTAGGACTCCAGCAAGAATCTGTCTGACTCCAAAGACTATGCTTTCAAACCCTATACTATGCAGCCACTCTAAGCCATATTCAGTTGTGGATGCCAGCTGCTGTCCAAATGCCCAGTACCCAGTTCTCTGAGGGATCCCAGACCTGTCAGGCCAATTTGTTTGGGTCACTGTAATTAACATAAAATTAGTCCTAACACATATATGGATACAGCTCTCATTTTTTCCAACATAGAGTAATGCTAATGGTAATAAAATATCTCAGTTTCCTCTAGGATTTCCTGCTTTCAATAATTTTAGTGATCCTGTCCATCTATGCAGTATTTTATATTTTTTAAATAAATTCATTTGATTCTGTACAATAATCCTGTGAAGGAAGTACTCATAAGCCAGTATCAGTATCCCCATTTCAGACTTGAGAAGATAACAGTCAGGGAGAGTAAACTGAATTGACTAAGTTTACTAATATAATAAATGGCAAACTCACGTCTATAACTTTAATTTCTGAACCTTGGTCCAATGCATATTCCCAAATTGCCTTTGGTGAAACATACATATGTGCAATGAGACATCTCTCAGGCAAGTTAATCATTGGTAACCTGCTTTAAGATAATCTTACTATGAACATTCAGATGAAATAATGGGTAAATAATAAAGGGAAGTGATGAATTATTTTGTACTTTATAAAGACACTTATGCAATTTAAAAAATTTTTGAGCACAATAAATGTGTTTAAATATTATTTGATTTGCAAATTTTGATTTGTACTTGTTTCCTTTGCAAACCCACACTTGTCTCATAAAGTAAGATTTACCTAAAAGTCTCATAAAGGATAATCCTCTCAAACTCACAGCTCTTCAGAGCACATGTAACTTTTACTCACAGTGTCAAAAAGGGTTGATGTTGTGAATACCATCCTGGTAATTGGGTTTGGCAGGAAAGACTATTTACTACAGATGTATTAACAGATGACTGGTGTGATTCATACGATACATTTTTATTTCATTTCTAAAAGTTTATTTTTATAGGCTACGAATATGTCCAAAAAACTACAAATCTACAACTAATTACGAATAACTTTAACCATAATGATAAACCATTATGAGGGTGCATTATTCTTATTTAATTAGATGTTTAGGTTGAGAAGGAACAAAATCCAAAATATAGTATCAAGAGTATGTTTTAACTAAATAATAACCTTGAAGTGATTTAACCAGGAGACAATGATAGTGGATAGGAGCATGGACATCAGTGACAAAGGTCTGGGTTTGAATCCCCACTATGAAACTGCTCAGTTGTCTAAACAGGCCTCATTTTTAAGATGTGGAGGATTTTACTTCATTGAGTTGGTCTGAGGAGTAAATGAGTTAATTGAATCCATCAAGCTCTTTCAGTGTGTCAGAATATGTCCCAGATATTATGTATACAAACATGAGAAGAGTAGACGTAGTCTCTTCCCTCATGGAGCTTCTGTCTAGTCAAGAGACAGACACTGAGAAAATAATCACACAAATCAGGGTATAATTATGAATTGTGGCAAGCAGAAATATGGGACAATATGAAAGTGGATACCGAGAATATAAAATCTAACTGGAGGGCTTCCCTGGTGCCACAGTGGTTGAGAGTCCACCTGCCGATGCAGGGGACAGGGGTTCGTGTCCCGGTCTGGGAAGATCCCACATGCCATGGAGCGGCTGGGCCCATGAGCCATGGTTGCTGAGCCTGTGCGTCCGGAACCTGTGCTCCGCAACGGGAGAGGCCGCAGCAGTGAGAGGCCCAAGTACCGCAAAAAAAAAAAAAAAAAAAAAAAATCTAACTGGAGATTTTAGGAAAGGTTGTGGCATGTACAGTCAGACCTGGAAGATAAGTAGCATTTAGACAGATGGATGGTGCCATCTAGACAAAGGAGTAACAACTACAAGTCTCCAAAGCAGAAACATGGCTGATACCCTCAAAACACAGAGGGGAGCCAGCAAGGCCAACGTGCCAATTAGTTTAATGAAGGACAGGGAAGGTAACATAGATATAAGAAGTAGTCTGGCCCATGCATTTTTAACATTCTTGGAGTACAAAATACAAGGTGGAATGATGGAAGATAAGATAGGGGAGGAATTGAGGTGCCAGGTCAAGGGAGACCTGCATACTAAGGTAAGAATTTGGACAATCACTCATCTTGAGTTGAATAGGGTGCTATCGCAGGGCCTCCACATGAGAGTTGTACCGTTGGATTTGTGTATTAGCTTGATCATTTTGGCAGCCGTATGGAATACTTAATAAAGGAAATTTAAGCTATTATATTAATGGAATTCATATGCTAAAGTATTTTATGCAATTAAAATGGTTAATACCAGGTTACTAATGTAGTCATGAAATCTCTTCACATTGGCTCTTCTCCTACTTTTCTACACAAAAAGGCCAGTTTATTAAAATTCTCCTACTATTAGCTGTATTTCTGCCTTTCTCTGCCCCCCAGTAGATTTTTCCTGGTCCATTAAGCCCCCTGCTCCAATCTCTGTTCAGTGGACTTGCCATCTTGCAGACGCTTGGTTGAGATGATAGGTATCAGAACCAGTGTCACTGGCAGGTTAGGTATGAGAAGAGCATCAAGAAAAGATAAGAAGATAGGGAGACTGTGGCCCTCAGCAGAAAACAGTACACCTACCCCTTACAAGGTAATATGCTAAGTACTTTATAGTTCTTGTCTAACTGAATTGTCAAAACAACCCTGTAAGATAGGTGCCATTTTATAGACGAGAAAACTACATTTCAGAGAAAGTCATCCAGCTAGTGAAAGGTGAAACCACTGTTTTTACTGAACAGGCATAAGGATGGGCAAAGGGGGGTATGGCAGAAAACGGAAGGAGAGAACTCAAATCAGAGAAACGAAATGAGTGAGAAGTCAGGGCAAACTGGGATTTGGGATCAGTGTTAATGATGGAAGGAAAATCCTATTTCCTTTAAGATAGTATTTCAACTTGATATTTATGACTGGGCCCCTACCTATGGGTGCATTCTTTGTATCTTGCTACTCACACTGGATACCTTACATCCCAGCCACACTGACCTCCCTTTCCTTGCATGTGCCATTCTCTCACTTACTTTTCTCTCTTCCAGCCACCTATCATATCTGGGACTTGGCCTACAACATTCTTTCCCCCTCATTGTGCCCTCCATTCTTCATATCAGTCTGTCACTTCCTCAGAAAACCCTTTCCTGATATGAAATCCCAACCTACCCTGCAACCAAGCACACCAGATTCTTTAGGTATCTCTGTGCTCATTTCATAGCACCCTATATTCACATCCTTTCACACACTGTTATTTCTATAATTGGCTATTTTACCCATTAGACTAAAAGTTCCATGAGAACAGATTGTTCATTATATCCCCATGACTTCCAATATGTCAGGTACATATTAGGCATTCGATAGATAATTGTTAAATGAATAAAATGAATGAATGGGTGTGCTATTTTACCATGAGAGCAGATGCAACTATACACCTGCATGAATAAATAGCTTTGTCGATGAAGACTGGGCCACTCAGGTCAACCATTTGTTGCCTTGGTGATTCGTTTCACTTTCTGTATGTAAAGTTCTGCTGGAAAATAAATATAATTTTAGTCCCTCCACCCCCCAAAAAAACTATAGCTGGAAATACCTCTATGATGAACACATTTATGAGTACGTCACTTTTTTCTATTAAAAGTGATAAATAATATAATACTTATTAGCATTAACAAAAATATCTTTTAAATGCCCAGCAACAACTTCGATTTCCTTTTAGAAATTCTAAACGACTCTAACTCTTATAAAAGATGGTTGGTTGACAAATAGGAAAAGTGATATCTTATTTACAGAATAGATGTAGTATTAACATCAATAAAATCTTCTTTTATGGTCCACTTTTCATTCTGCTACTTGAATTTTATTATGCACATCAACCTGTTACACATATTAAATATTAATAGTACCATCATGACTTTATTAAAAAAAAATACAGGAGTAATTCAACATAGCATATTTCAATTGTCTTTGTAGATTTTTAAAAACTTTTTAAAAATGTTTATAGGGCTTCCCTGGTGGTGCAGTGGTTGAGAGTCCACCTGCCGATGCAAGGGACACGAGTTCGTGCCCCAGTCCGGGAAGATCCCATATGCCGCGGAGCGGCTGGGCTCGTGAGCTATGGCCGCTGAGCCTGCGCGTCCAGAGCCTGTGCTCCGCAACGGGAGAGGCCACAGCAGCGAGAGGCCCGCGTATTGTAAATAATAATAATAATAATAATAAATAAAAAAGAAAAGAAAAAAATGTTTATGTTTGGTTAATGGACACCTGAAATAACAATTTATAATTCACCCACTACTACTTTTTAAGAAACTTAGTGTACATGAATAATTTTATTTTCAGAGATAATATATTTTAGAAGAATATACTTTAGAAGAATAGGATAGAAAAGGAAGAACCTCAGAGATACATTAAAATACATTTGTTTCACAGGCACAAGGACACTGATGCCCAGATGCCTCTAGGTGCCCAAAGTTACAAAGTACAGACTTACTTTGATTTTTTTCACAGTTCCACATTTCTTCTGTTCTTGTATCAAATCCCATATGCTATTACATATGATACTTGAGCATTCCTACACAGCAAAAGAAAAATTCTACCAACTGCTCGCATCTTATTAAATTTAGCCCAGAATATTCTGCCTGCTATCCAGAACTGCTTTCCTATTGACCAATCATCTAACAGCATGTTTCTGTCTTAACATAGTCTAACATTTTCCTTGTATTCTAGTTATCAGAATTATTGGGATTATTATATTTTAATTATTCAAAACATGTAAAGAAATGTCCACTCTATAAAACATGTTATAGTAGTTACTAAATTGTGTTTAATCAATATTATTGGGATGATCTCATTTTCCTCAATGACCACATCCAAAGAAAGGGATAGATTAAAGATATAACTTGTGAGTTGATCAAGAAATTACCCTATAGTTAACTATTTCATTATGCCAGGAATTGTGCTGGGTACTTTTAATACTTTATGGCAACATCACTTACTTATAGGTAATATCATGTTTTTCTCACAGATGAGGAAATCAAGGCTCAGGGAAGTTAAAAAACTTATCCAAGTCCTAAAGCCAATAAGTGTAAGAACAACAATTTAAATCCAAGTCTTGCTCCAGAGCCCTGCTCTTCACACTAAGTCATGTCACTTCTCTTTTCTCAGTAGTGACATTTGTGACAAAAGAGTTAAAATTGAAACTGGGTAGAAACATTCCAATAAAAGAGATGATTCAATCTTCTTATAAAAGTGAGTTATCTTAACATCTGAAAAGACCTTGGGATCCATGTGACAGAAAATCTGTGTTTTGGCTTGCTCTGATGATTTTCTGGCCTAAAATATCTTACTTCAAATCTGTGGGGGTCTGCAAATGAGTCTGATCAGAATGGAGCCCTTAAGACCTTAAGCAATCTGAGTCTTATGGGTGAGATCTAGGGTAAGATTTTTTTATCAGGGGGGTTAGATTATTATGAAATATGTCAAAATCATTTCCTTCTTTTTACATGCAGAAAAACTAAAATGAAAAACACTTCTCTGGTATGTCTAATAGATCCTTTTATATTGCCATTATGCAGTGCTTTGTCTTGATTTGTCATAATCTCTCCTTTCATTAATCTTCTAATATTATTCTTAAGAATATGGAGCAAAGACATGAAAAGGAATTTATTTCTACACTGTGTGTGATAGAAGGGAATGGGAGAATGGAGAGGGCCGAGAGGTCTTAGAAGGATCTAAGGGGACAGGAAGTATGTTTCATGCCAAGATGGGAAGGAAAGAAGAGAACCAGTGGAAGTATTTATGTTTCCTGTCACTGAAATCTTTGATGGGGGTGGTGGTCAGCTGTGATAACTGAGGTCTGTCACAGATGAAGTAGAGCCTGGGACAGATCAGGGTATTTAGTTAGCAGTTCCAGTCTTACTGAAAGTTTCCACAAAGCAAAACTTGAAGAAAGCATCTCAGCCAGAGCTGCTAGAAGGTGGACTCATTATTGGAGAATAAAGTGATAGGGGCTGAACAGAGATAGAATTAAAATTTCGAAGTTGTTGGCAAGTTTCCTGTCAAAGAGTCCCAGGAAAGTGGAACAAGGGTATCCCAAGTACATGGCCACTTGGGAAAAAAGAGTATCAATGAAGGTGGGTGAGGTGAACAGTATTTGCATTCTGAAGTCCTCTAGGATATCTCCTCACCTATATGTAGCTTTTAAATCAACCATGCATTATTTACCATTTAAACATCATAATATAACTTTGCTGTAAGTATGTTTATTTTATAAAGATGATACATATGCCACCCTAGAAATATTCACGAATGTAATTAATTCAGAAAATTCATGGGTATTTGTCCTGTTGAATTGTATAATTTACATGATAAATCAAAGTACTGGAATAATGACATTTATCTCTGATACAGCATTTAAGGCAGAGTAATAGTATTTCTTACCTTATACCTGTAGTCATTAATATTTGATAAGTCGATATATAGCATGACACATTTTTTAATTAGATCATGTTTTCCAAATTGAGGAAACTTAGATTTCACTGTTGACTTAATCTGTTCAATGCAACAGACTTCCAGTTTTGAGTTCTAATTAATAACCTTTTAAAACATTTTTAAAGTACTAATTATGTTTTATATAGTATCTTCAATTATTATGATTTTGAAATAATTATGAAATCCATGTAGGTCAGATTTGACAGTATTCTCTCAAGAAAAGTAACACTGAGTATAACACCTAAGGAAGAGTAAAACATATTTAAGAGACTGTTTTCCTGGATTATATAAGGAAATACAAGTTGCCACTTAGCTTTTTTTTTTTTTTAATTTAATTTAGTTTATTTTTACTGACAACTAGAAAAATTGACTGAGATGCTTGGCAATTTTTAAAACAAAATAAGGTATTCATCTAACTTTGAGGCCTAGTCAACTAACCCAACTAGAAGTTTTTAGGCTTCAAGTCCATTAACATCAACTGAAGCTGCCATGTGATACTAGGCCCTACAGGAAGATATCCCTTAAGATTTTCTAAAATATAATCTATAAAAGTAAAATATTTAAGGTCATACTATGGAGAACTTGGTTGGAGGATTCAAAATTAAATAATCTTTCTTCAGTGATGAAAGGAGATCACAGTGGGAAATCTATACTTAATGAGTCTCAGGCACTAAACTATTGATTTTGTTGTGTTTAATGGATGCGCAATCAATGTGAGAAACTAAAAGATACAGCTCGAATTAACTCATGTTATGCTTACATGCAAAATGAAAAGCGAGCTAATGAATAAAAGTCTTTTAATTATTTTTTCCAAAATAATAGTAATTTCTATTCAAATAACCAGTGATGATAAAATTTAAATACATTATTCAGGACTGATGACAGAATAACATAAAATGTGTTTGAAATTTTTAGCTATTTTCTGTAAACCCATAAAAGAATTGCCTATTGATTTTATTCTACTCCCACTTTTGTTTCTATTTCTGATAATACAAATACTTCATTTGCTTCTAATCAAAATAGACTCATTTCAACATTAAATATTGTGTTTGTTTGTTTCAAATCAGAGCCTAAAGAATTTTTCCTTTAAAAAAATCACTAAAATGCAGAATATCAGAATTCTCCAATCAGAAACAATATGTCAAGCCACAGTGAAGCTCATTGGCTTCTTCAAGCATACAAGACATGGTTTTTAAATGAAAAGCTAATTATCAAACTCAGAAAGACTACCCTGATACATTATGTTAAAATGATGTGTAAGCTACACTACTACTACAGATATTTTAATATTGAGATATAAATAGATGCAAAAGCAAATCCTGCCATTAAAATAAAAAACACATAGGCATATTCTCCTTCATTTGCACAAACACACAATATCACTTTAAGAAGTTGAAATCAAATAAAGACAGGACCCTCAGACCTTCGTGGGGAACAAAATGCCCAGTAAAGTAAATTATACTAATCATTTTATCTCATGAACTGGCAGCACCTACCAGAGCTGTTTAATTACAGGACTAAAATAATAATAGAAAAATGCTACACACAACAACAGCCCTGTTTCCTATCCTACCTTTGTGGTGACAATGCACAGGCAATCCATCCTGGATCTCTACACAGGACTCAGTACATGTGAACCAGCAAATCAGCAAAGGTGAGAAAAGCCTTTTGGTAAATAGCACACAGAGAGAAGCAAAAGCTGGATTCTGCACAGACGACTTTTCCAAGGGGGCCCCTCATGGGAAACTCGAGCCCTCCTCCATAGAGCTCAAGGCAAGCAGGATTCTCCTAAGCACCGGAAAATCCCCTAGAAATCATCTCCGGCAAAACTTCCCGGTGGCTTGCAGGGCTCCGCGGCTGCATGGTCCTTAAGTGGATTCCGTGATCGGAGCAAGGCTCCCGGAGTGCCTCACACAGTTCTGTCGTGGAGATGAGTGTTACACCAAGCACCAGAGAATCACATTTCAGCTCTCGTTCTTGTTTCTGAATTCTGATCTGCTGCTTCAGTATACCCATAAGATCTCCTTTGCCAGAGTCTCCCCCCACCCTTTGCTGCCTTCGTCTTTCCTACTAACAACTCTGAGTAAGCACAACACAAAAAACTACCCGGCGCATCTATCAAAGGGCTGTCGTTCCGCTGCCAGAACAGCGAGCGGCTTTGGGTAATAAAAAGCTATTTATTATGAGCATGATTCCCAGCAGTCTAAATGACTCGAAAGGTATGACTGAAAAGCTAAGGTGCATGCGGTGCTGCATATATCACATCTCAACTCATTTGCAATTACAAGGGCAGCTTCTTACAAAAGACTAGCAGCTTGAAAAAGAAAATCCCGGCCAGGTACATTTTTTAAAAACTGAGAATTTGGAGGTTTACCTTAAAAAACGCTAGATTTCTTCTTTTATTTGTGTACCTATTTGTGCCTTCTCTGACATGTGAATACACAAACAACCTGAATATTTAAAGTATATTATAAAATCGAGGTGGTGGGAGGTTTCAAAGTGTTCATAAAAGTTCCACAACCTGAGAGACAAAAAATGAGTTTTCCCAAACTTTTCCCTCCTCACTAGCTGCCTGCAGGCACTTATTACGTGGGCAGAGCTCTGTGTTCCCTTCTGCGGATTCTAGCAGCAAATGATTAACTCTCTCCCTTCCTCCCAAATCCCTCCCGAACTGCTGCACAGACTGCCTTTGAGGCGCTTGACAATCATCATTCTGGATAATAATATACTTTTTTTAGTTTGTTAAGGAACCTCCATGCTGTTCTCCACAGTGGCTGTATCAATTTACATTCCCACCAGCAGTGCAAGAGGGTTCCCTTTTCTCCACACCCTCTCCAGCATTTATTGTTTGTAGATTTTTTGATGATGGGTATTCTGACCAGTGTGAGGTGATACCTCATTGTACTTTTGATTTGCATTTCTCTAATGATTAGTGATGTTGAGCATCCTTTAATGCGTTTGTTGGCAACCTGTACATCATCTTTGGAGAAATGTCTATTTAGGTGTTCTGCCCATTTTGGGATTGGGTCATTTTTTTTTTTTTTTATTGAGCTGCATGAGCTGTCTGTATATTTTGGAGATTAATCCTTTGTCAGTTGCTTCATTTGCAAATATTTTCTCCCACTCAGAGAGTTGTCTTTTGGTCTTGTTTATGGTTTCCTTTGCTGTGCAAAAGCTTTGAAGTTTCATTAGGTCCCATTTGTTTATTTTTGTTTTTATTTCCATTTCTCTAGGAGGTGGGTCAAAAAGGATCTTGCTGTGATTTATGTCATAGAGTCTTCTGCCTATGTTTTCCACTAAGAGTTTTATAATGTCTGACCTTACATTTAGGTCTTCAATCCATTTTGAGTTTATTTTTGTGTATGGTGTTAGGGAGTGTTCTAATTTCATTCTTTTACATGTAGCTGTCCAGTTTTCCCAGCACCACTTATGGAAGAGGCTGTCTTTTCTCCACTGTATATTCTTGCCTCTTCTATCAAACATAAGGTGACCATATGTGCTTGGGTTTATCTCTGGGCTTTCTATCCTATTCCATTGATACGACCCAGCAATCCCACTACTGGATATATACCCTGGGAAAACCGTAATTCAAAAAGAGTCATGTACCACAAGGTTCACTGCAGCACTATTTACAATAGCCAGGACATGGAAGCAATGTAAGTGTCCATTGACAGATGAATGGATAAAGAAGATGTGGCACATAGATACAATGGAATATTACTCAGCCATAAAAAGAAACAAAATTGAGTTATTTGTAGTGAGGTGGATGGACCTAGAGTCTGTCATACAGAGTGTAGAAAGTCAGAAAGAGAAAAACAAATACCGTATGTTAACACGTATATATGGAATTTTAAAAAAAAAAGGTTCTGAAGAGCCTAGGAGCAGGAGAGGAATAAAGACACAGACCTACTAGAGAATGGACTTGAGGACATGGGGAGGGGGAAGGGTAAGCTGGGACGAAGTGAGAGAGTGGCATGGACATATATACACTACCAAATGTATAATAGATAGCTAGTGGGAAGCAGCCGCATAGCACAGGGAGATCAGCTCAGTACTTATGTCCAAGTAGAGGGGTGGGATAGGGAGGGTGGGAGGGAGACGCAAGAGGGAGGAGATGTGGGGATATATGTATAGCTGATTCATTTTGTTATAAAGCAGAAACTAACACACCATTGTAAAGCAATAATACTCCAATAAAGATGTTAAAAATTTTTTTTAAAAAGGCAAAGAGAAAAAAAAAAGGCAAAGAGCTAGTGTATATGTTAGAAAAATAATAATAATATACTTTCTTTTTCACCCTCTTAGACACATAGGCAGAGACAGACTTGAAACAGAAAGAAACAGGGGTGCAGAGAGAAGGGCAGGGGGAGAATAAGAGAGAGAGAAAGTGAGTGACAGAATGGAAAGCACTGCCTGACCAATAAAAATGGAAAATCATTGCTTCCTTCTCACTAGGAAGAAAACAGATAGTCAACTTGACCATGGACGACAACAAGAAGAAATGTCTAGGGACCGATACGTTGGGATCACTTCTTTAAGATGCCAGTAGAACCATTCCCCACTCGTCCAACATCCTCTCATTTTTATAAAAAGTGTATTTTCTACAATAAATAATTTGAAAAAAGTGTGGACTTGTAAGACTCTTCTACCTTTCATGAATTTTTCAGGTTCTAACCTAAATATTCTCCTGATTGCTAAATAGATGAATGTTTCAGAAACTGACATGCCATTATTTTACCAAAATGAGAACACTGTTTCTAAAGAATTTAGAAATTTAAAATTCATAGCAAATCAGATATGTGTTCAGAGAAGAAAAGAAAAAAAGTGGCTCAAAAATTATTTATAGTTAAAAGAAAATTTCCTCTGAACTGTTATCCTACTGGTGTAATAAACTTCAGATAATTTTCAAGTTAAACAGCATAAATAAAACCCATGCTCTAGTCCATTCAATTAGATAACTGTCTTATGGGGTTCAGTAATATGAAAATGTTAAAAAAAAAAGCACCACCTTGCCTATTTACCTCCTCATTTATTACATCATCATGATGCTTAATTTAATTCAATACTTCCTAAGCTTGTCTCAGAGTATGTATAGCATCATGCCATTGAGCATTCCCAGGTATCAGAGTTCTTCCCTGATAAAACCAAACCATCTTATATGCAATTGATACTGATTATCATATTCATCTTCAAGCTAATTAGGCTTTATGTTCCTATAGCACTTTAAATTTCCAAAGCACTTGTGACATTCTCACCAGCTTGAAAGTTTAAATGAATTTCCAAGAACAGGTACCTAGTAACTTATTCCAAGCCCAGGGCTTTGTAAGTCACGATCAGAACAGAGACAGTAGGGGATTAGAAAGGGAGAGGAAGTAAATTGGGTAGCAGAGGAAGATGGATATTTTACAAGGTATCCTTGGAAGAAAAATACCTTTGGAACTATATTCCATTTTCCTATAGTGGAGAAAGCTAAGAAATGGGCAAACTTGCAGAGGAAGCCTGATTATTCTTTTGACCCTGGCCAATCAAAGATGAAAGCAATTTTTAAACTATAAAGACCTGAAGAAAAGAAAGGCGATTCATTTAGCATGGCTCCTGACCTCCCATATACACTCCCTAAGTCATTCACCTAAAACATGTTTGTTGAGGGCTCACGGTATGATTTTTTTGATTAATGTCTGTATCACCTACTAGACCATGAGCACTTTAAAGGCAATTTTGATTCTGTATTCCCATTCCCATAGTATGTACTTACTGGGGACACCAGGGTGAGCACAAGCTAGCAGAATCCCTGCCCTCAAGTGATTCAACACCTACAGTACAGTACAATAAGCAATTGGGGTGTTTGAGAATCACAAAGTAAAGGTAATTAACCCAGAATGAAGTAGTCAGGGGTGGTTTTCTAGAGAGGAACCCTGAGCTGAACTGAGAAGGACCCACAGGAGTTAGCTAGAAGTTGTGAGGAAGAAGAATTCTAAGCACTCTCTTATATTTAAAGGGGAGTGAATCAGTAATAACGGTCTTCTTTCTACAATCAGCTTACATAAACATATCCAAAGGGTTTTCATTAGATAAAAGTACTTTAGAGCAGGCATTACACAAACTAAACATGTAATCTCTGCTGGAGGCAAAAAAGAGCATCACTCATACAATGTTAAGTGAGTACAAATGTGCTGTAAAAGCCTGTGGAATATACATGTTCTATAATTGTTAGGTTGTACATATTACATGTGATTAATTGGATTATGTTTGTATGTTTAGATAAAAGTAAATAGGCAGCATTTTAAAGTGTAGTTCTACCTAGGATGTAGCTTTCTATTTTGTGTGTACATTGCCTTCCATTGATTTTCCTCAGATATAAAGATGATAGAAGATAATCCACTCCTTCACCTCAAGGGAAACATTCCTTTATTTTTAAAATTAACAAGGCATCAGCTTGAAGCACTTTTTTACTGACATAGAGCTCAATTGGTCTTGTGATTTCACAAGAAGTGTTTGGCAAGATATGAAGCCATAGCCTGCAAACTGCTTTACTTGATATTCTTTAAGGTTAATGGACTCAAGCCAGGAATATATTGATTTTCAGTAAAACCTACCATTGGAAATTTGATACCAGAAAATTGCTATTGTAAATTACTTGCATTAAGCCCATACCTTAACCATTTAAATGCATTATTTTATTTTGTTTCTTTCCAAAAGGGAAAAAATATCTCATAGTTAAATATACCCTGTGGTTATTCTCCTAGAATTTAGACCGCATGAGGATAGATATAATCTATATCTCTGGCACCTAGCATGGTACCTGCACTTAAGAGTACCTGTACCGGGACTTCCTTAGTGGCGCAGTGGTTAAGACTCTGAGCTGCCAATGCAGGGGGGTTGGCTTTGATCCCTGGTCAGGGAAGTAGATACTACATGCATGCCAAAACTAACAGTTCGCATGCCACAACTAAGGAGCCAGTGAGCTGCAACTAAGGAGCCTGCCTGCTGCAACTAAGACCCAGTGCAACCAAGTAAATAAATTAATTAATTTAATTAAATAATTTTTTTAAAAAAAAGAGTACCCACACAAAATAAATATTTGGGGACTGAAACAATGATCACAGCTCCAGTTATGCCATTTATTTTTCCTGATAAAATATTTTTTAAAAACCTATAATATGGAGCAGTGGAAGAGAGACAGGGTCACATGACACAGTAAAAATCTCCAGGTGAAGATTGGTTCAAGATGGCAGAGTAGAAGGACATGCTCTCACTCACTCTTGCGAAAGCACCAGAATCACAACTAAATGCTAAACAATCATTGACAGGAAGACACTAGAATTCACCAAAAAAGATACCCCACATCCAAAGACAAAGGAGAAGCCACAATGAGGTGGTAGGAGGGGCACAATCACAATAAAATCAAATCCCATAACTGCTGGGTGGTTGACTCACAAACTGGACAGCACTTATACCACAGAAATCCACCCACTGGAGTGAAGGTTCTGAGCCACACGTCAGGCTTCCCAACCTGGGGGTCCAGCAACGGAAGGAGGAATTCCTAGAGAATCAGACTTTGAAGGCAAGTGGGATTTGATTACAGGACTTTGACAGGACTGGGAGAAACAGAGACTCCATTCTTGGAGGGCACACAAAGTAGTGTGAGCATCGGGACCAAGGAGAAAGGGGCAGTGACCCCACAGGAGACTGAACCAGACCTATCTGCTATGGTTGGAGGATCTCCTGCAGATGCAGGGGTTGGCTGTGTCTCATCGTGAGGACAATGACAGTGGCAGCAGAAGTTCTGGGAAGTACCCCTTGGCGTGAGCCATCCCAGAGTCTGCCATTGGCCCCACCAAAGAGCCCAGCTATGTTCCAGTGTTAGATCGCCACAGGCCAAACAACCAACAAAGAGGGAACCCAGCCCCACCCATCACCAGACAAGAGGATTAAAGTTTTACTGAGCTCTGCCCACCAGAGCAATAGCCAGCTCTACCCACCACCAGTCCCTCCCATCAGGAAGCTTGCACAAGACTCTTAGATCGCCTCATCCACCAGAGGGCAAACAGCAGAAGCAAGAAGAACTACAATCCTGCAGCCTGTGGACCAAAAACGACATTCACAGAAAGAGAGACAAGATGAAAAGGCAGAGGGCTATGTACCAGATGAAGGAACAAGATAAAACCCCAGAAAAACCTAAATGAACTGGAGACAGGCAACCTTACAGAAAAAAGAATTCAGAATGATAGTGAAGATGATCCAGGACCTCGGAAAAAGAGTGGAGGCAAAGATCGAGAAGATGAAAGAAATGGTTAACAAAGACCTAGAAGAATTAAAGAACAAACAAACAGAGATGAACAATACAATAACTGAAATGAAAAATACACCAGAAAGAATCAACAGAAAAATAACTGAGGTAGAAGAACAGATAAGTGACGTGGAAGACAGAATGGTGGAATTCACTGCTGTGGAGCAGAATAAAGAAAAAGGAATGAAAAGGAATGAAGACAGCCTATGACACCTCAGGGACAACATTAAGAGGAACAACATTTGCATTATAGGGGTGCCATGAGGAGAAAAGAGAGAGAAAGGACCCGAGAAAATATTTGAAGAGAGTTTAGTCAAAAACTTCCCTAATATGGGAAAGGAAATAGCCACCCATGTCCAGGAAGTGCAGAGAGTCCCATACAGGATAAACCCAAGTAGAAACACACCGAGACACACAGCAATCAAACTGGCAAAAATTAAAGACGAAGAAAAATTATTGAAGGCAGGAAGGGAAAAATGACAAATAACATACAAGGGAACTCCTATGAGGTTAACAGCTGATTTCTCAGCAGAAACTCTACAAGCCAGAAGGGAGTGGCATGACATATTTAAAGTGATGAAAGGGAAGCAGCTACAACCAAGATTACTCTACACAGCAAGGATATCATTCAGATTCGATGAAGAAATCAAAAGCTTTAGAGACAAGCAAAAGCGAGGAGAATTCAGCACCACCAAATCAGCTCAACAACAAATGCTACAGGAACATCTCTAAGTGGGAAACACAGGAGAAGAAAAGGACCTACAAAACAAATACAAAACAATTAAGAAAATGGTAATAAGAATGTACATATCGATAATTACCTTAAACGTGAATGGATCAAATGTTCCAACCAAAAGATACAGGCTCGCTGAATGGATACAAAAACAAGACCCATATATATACTGTCTAAAAGAGACCCACTTCAGACCTAGGGACACATACAGATTGAAAGTGAGGGGATGGAAAAAGATATTCCAAGCAAATGGAATTCAAAAGAAAACTGGAGTAGCAATACCCATATAAGATAAAATAGACTTTGAAATAAAGAATGATAAAAGAGACAAGGAAGGACACAACATAATGATCAAGGGAGCAATCCAAGAAGAAGATATAACATTTATAAATATATATGCACCGAACATAGGAGCACCTCAATATATAAGGCAACTGCTAGCAGCTCTAAAAGAGGAAATCGACAGTAACACAATAAGAGTGGGGGAATTTAACACCTCACTTACACCAATGGACAGACCATCCAAAATGAAAATACATAAGGAAACAGAAGCTTTAAATGACACAATAGACCAGATAGTTTTAATAGATATTTATAGGACATTCCATCCAAAAACAGCAGATTACACTTTCTTCTCAAGTGCGCACAGAACATTCTCCAGGATAGATCACATCATGGGTCAGAAATCAAGCCTCAGTAAATTTAGGAAAATTGAAATCATATCAAGCATCTTTTCTGACCACGACGTTATGAGATTAGAAATCAATTACAGGGAAAAAAATGTAAAAAACACAAGCACATGGAGGCTAAACAATACATCACTAAATAACCAAGAGATCACTGAAGAAATCAAAGAGGAAATCAAAAAATACCTAGAGACAAATGACAATGAAAACATGACGATCCAAAACCTATGGGATGTAGCAAAAGCAGTTCTAAGAGGGAAGTTTATAGCAATACAAGCCTACCTCAAGAAACAAGAAAAATCTCAAATAAACAATCTAACCTTACACCTAAAGGAACTAGAGAAAGAAGAACAAACAAAACCCAAAGTTAGCAGAAGGAAAGAAATCACAAATATCAGAGCAGAAATAAATGAAATAGAAACAAAAAAACAATAGCAAAGATCAATAAAACTAAAAGCTGGTTCTTTGAGAAGATAAACAAAATTGATAAACCATTAGCCAGACTCATCTAGAAAAAGAGGGAGAGGACTCAAATCAATAAAATTAGAAATGAAAAATGAGAAGTTATAACAGATGATGCAGAAATACAAAGCATCCTAAGAGACTACTACAAGCAACTCTATGCCAATAAACTGGACAACCTGGAAGAAATGGACAAATTCTTAGAAAGGTATAACCTTCCAGGACTGAACCAGGAAAAATAGAAAATATGAACAGACCAATCACAAGTAATGAAATTGAAACTGTGATTAAAAATCTTCCAACAAAGTAAAGTTCAGGACCAGATGGCTTCACAGTTGAATTCTATCAAATATTTAGAGAGGAGCTAACACGCATCCTTCTCAGACTCTTCCAAACAACTGCAGAGGAAGGAACACTCCCAAACTCATTCTATAAGGCCACCATCTCCCTGATACCAAAACTAGACAAAAATACTACAAAAAAAAAGAAAATTAAAGACCAATATCACTGATGAATATAGATGCAAAAATCCTCAACAAAATACTAGCAAACAGAATCCAACAACACATTAAAAGGATCATACACCATTATCAAGTAGGATTTATCCCAGGGATGAAAGGATTTTTGAGTATACACAAATCTATCAATGTGATACAACATATTAACAAATTGAAGAATAAAAACCATATGGTCATCTCAATAGATGCAGAAAACACTTTTGACAAAAGTCAACACCCATTTATGATAAAAACCCTCCAGAAAGTGGGCATAGAGGGAACCTACCTCAACATAATAAAGACCATATATGACAAACCCACAGCAAACATCATTCTCAATGGTGAAAAACTAAAAGCATTTCCTCTAAGATCAGGAACAAGACAAGGATGTCCACTCTCATCACTATTATTCAACATAGTTTTGGAAGTCCTAGCCATGGCAATCAAAGAAGAAAAAGAAATAAAGGAATACAAATTGGAAAAGAAGAAGTAAAACTGTCACTGTTTGCAGATGACATGATACTATACATAGAGAATCCTAAAGATGCCACCAGACAACTATTAGAACTCATCAATGAATTTCATAAAGTTGCAGGAAACAAAATTAATGCACAGAAATCACTTGCATTCCCATACACTAATAATGAAAAATCTGAAAGAGAAATTAAGGAAGCACTCCCATTTACCATTGCAACAAAAAGAATAAAATAACTAGGAATAAACCTACCTAGGGAGACAAAACACCTGTATGCAGAAAACTACAAGACACTGATGAAAGAAATTAAAGATGATACAAACAGATGGAGAGATACACCATGTTCTTGGATTGGAGGAATCAATATTGTGAAAATGACTATACTACCTGAAGCATTCTACAGATTCAATGCAATCCCTATCAAATTACCAATGGCATTTCTTACAGAACTAGAACAAAAAATCTTAAAATTTGTATGGAGACACAAAAGACCCCGAATAGCCAAAGCAGGCTTGAGGGAAAAACACGGAGTTGGAGGAATCAGACTCCCTGACTTCAGACTACTACAAAGCTACCGAAATCAAAACAATATGATACTGGCACAAAAACAGAAATGTAGATCAATGGAACAGGATAGAAAGCCCACAGATAAACCCACACACCAATGGTCAAATAATCTATGACAAAGGTGGCAAGGATTTACAATGGAGAAAAGACAATCTCTTCAATAAGTGGTGCTGGGAAAACTGGACAGCTACATGTAAAAGAATGAAATTAGAACACTCCCTAACACCATGCACAAAAATAAACTCAAAATGGATTAGAGACCTAAATGTAAGACTGGACACTATAAAACTCTTAGCGGAAAACATAGGAAGAACAATCTTTGATATAAGTCACAACAAGATCTTTTTTGACCCATCTCCTAGAGTAATGGAAATAAAGACAAAAATAAACAAATGGGACCTAATGAAACTTAAAAGCTTTTGCAAAGCAAAGGAAACTACAAACAAGATGAAAAGAGAGTCCTCAGAATGGGAGAAAATATTTGCAAACCAATCAATGGACAAAGGATTAATCTTTAAAATATACAAACAGCTCATGCAGCTCAATATTAAAAAAACAAACAACCCAATCAGAAAATGGGCAGAAGACCTAAATAGATATTTCTCCAAAGAATACATACAGATGGCCAAGAAGCACATGAAAAGCTGCTCATCATCACTAATTATTAGAGAAATGCAAATTAAAACTACAGCGAGGTATCACCTCACACCAGTCAGAATGGGCATCATCAGAAAATCTACAAACAGCAAATGCTGGAGAGGGTGTGGAGAAAAGGGAACCCTCTTGCACTGCTGGTGGGAATGTAAATTGATACAGCCACTATGGAGAACAGTATCGAGGTTCCTTAAAAAACTAAAAATAGAATTACCATATGACCCAGCAATCCCACTATTGGGCATATGCCCAGAGAAAACCATAATTCAAAAAGACACATGCACCCCAATGTTCATTGCAGCACTATTTACAATAGCCAGGTCATGGAAGCAACCTAAATGGCCATCAACAGACGAATGGATAAAGAAGATGTGGTACATATATACAATGGAATATTACTCAGCCATAAAAAGGAATGATATTGGGTCATTTGTAGAGACATGGATAAATCTAGAGACTGTCATACAGAGTGAAGTAAGTCAGAAAGAGAAAAACAAATATCGTATATTAACACATATATGTGGAACCTAGAAAAATGGTACAGATGAACCAGTTTGCAGGGCAGAGATTGAGACACAGATGTAGAGAACAAACGTATGGACACCAAGCAGGGAAAGCGGCAGGGGATGGGGGGTGTGTGTGTGTGTGTGTGTGATGAATTGGGAGATTGGGATTGACATGTGTACACTAATATGTATAAAATAGATAACTAATAAGAACCTGCTGTATAAAAAGAAATAAAATTCAAAAGTTCAAAAAAGAAACCTATAATATGCATTGTTTGTCCATGTGGGAACCATATATGCATATAGTAACTATTATATATATATATTTATGGAAGAAAGAATATATAATATATAGTAAAATATATATATATATATATATATGTAAGAAAAAAATAGATAGGTGCATGTAACTGAAGATATATGCATCTACAAATATTTTCATTGGCAAATCCAGTCTGATGCAAGAATGTTGGTTTGGAACAACCCAATTTATAATGGAAAAGGACAGTTTCCAGCTAAAGTGCTGCAACAACCACTGCATGCAGCCGAAACTAGGCATTTGCCCTTGTGATAGAAACATAGTAATAAATAAAAGCATTTTTATTACTAATAGCTGTAATTTATCAAGTGGCTATTACCTGAAGTATTGTGGCAGATACGTTACATATTATCTCTGATGGTCACAACACCCTGCAGAAAGGAAATATAATTCCCATTTCATAGATGAAGAAA
This sequence comes from Hyperoodon ampullatus, assembly GCF_949752795.1. Classification (NCBI taxonomy): domain Eukaryota; kingdom Metazoa; phylum Chordata; class Mammalia; order Artiodactyla; family Ziphiidae; genus Hyperoodon; species Hyperoodon ampullatus. Next base: position 48,350,114 of record NC_136920.1, on the reverse strand, counting down.
CTGAAGCTCCCTGAGATTATACAATTTTCCCTAGATGACTCAGCATCTACATGCCTCCAACCTGGAGTGCAAAGTCTGTGAGCTTTCCATCTCACCATACCTCAAATCCTGAGGCAGTTTCTGCCTCCCCTGGTCCAACTTGACAGTATGGCACAGACAGAGCCAAAAGGCCCTCTCTAGCCAAAGGTAGCCTAGACTCCATGCAGACTAAGTATAAACAACTTGTGATCCCCCTAAAAAGATAGGCATGTCTCTGGGCTCCTACACTGAGTCCTACCTAGCTTATAAGGATCTTGGGAGCAACCCATAAGGAATGGACTCTCCAAAAGAAAGATTATCTCCGAGGAAAATTACTAAACAAATCTACCCATGTGGACTCTCATCCCAGTCTGTCTGTTCCCCATTTACCCAGGACAGCAGGCACACAAGTGACATCTGCAAAGCTTGTTAACTTAGTAAAATAAATAGACTGCAGGCAGGTCATGGCAAAATGCCTGCCCTCATTTCTAAAGTCTCCAGAGGCAAATAGGAAATTCAGATCAACTAGAAAAGGACTGACTTTTCCAATGAATTCCCATGATGAAAAAATATCTGGATAGTACTGGATCCTGAAATTAAATCATGCAAGGCCGGAGTCTATGTATTCTGCACACATTAAATGTGTGTGATTCTTTGTAAGAGAAACATAAAAATTAAATTAAAAAATTTTGAGTGAATCAAAAATTGCTACAGAAATCAAGAAATTTTCACTTTTCACCTACTTTCTCATGATTTTTCATTGTATAGACCAGAAATGCATATAAATTTTACTTATATAAATGAAATGGAACATAGCTAATTGATAACCAGTAACTCCCCCTTTATTATTATCACCAAAATCTAAAACACTTTTAAAATTGAGATAATTTTGTATAGTAAACTATAAATCATGAAATCATCCTATAAAAATTATGTTTCCCTAACAAATCAGTTTGTATAAACTTTGTTGAACATCAAGTATATTCCTTACGAGAATCAATGTTTCCCACTATTATACAATGCTATGAGTTGAACAGAGTACAGAAATTCAAACAGGTGTGCACAGAGTACAAATCAAAAAAGCTATATGGTCTGAAATGCAATTTTGCTTTCCAGTTAATGTAAATAACCTCAGTAGTATTCCTAAATGCCCTTCCACATTCCACCTTCCTACACCTCATCCTACTTGCCTGCTACCTCTTTCTCAAATAACAGTATTTCACTCTCATTCTTCCTCAGGGCCTTGAATTTGTTCTTCTGTCTGCCAGAAACTCTCTTCCCCTGGATCTTCACGTGGCTGACTCCTTCTCATCATCTAAGTCTCTGTTTAGATGTTACCACTTCAGTAAAGCCTTCTTCACCTGACATCCTTAAGTTAGATTCCCTTCCATGATTCTCCATTAAATAATCCTGTTTATTTACTTCTTAGCAATTACCACAATCTGAAATTATATTCTTTATTCCTCTCTTATTTTTTGAAATTTATTCCTGAGAATAAGAAGTTTGTCTGTTTTGTCCATGGCTATATCACCAGTGTTTAGAACAGTGCCCAACACATAACAGATGCTAAATAAAGACTTTTTCAAATAAATGAATAAAATATATCACAGGGAAACTATTTCATTTTTAAATAGGGTTATAGTCAGGAGTCAACATGAAATCTGCAATCTATTGGTTTTAATACAGCTTGTTTTCTAAAGATGTGATTTACACTAACCACAGTATTTATAAATATATAAAATATAGTTTTCAGATTAAGCATTAACTTTTTATTAAGCAGGCTGTGATTAGGCACACTCACATACCTATTATCATTAAGTATTCCCGACCAGTGAAATAAGTTTAGTTTTACAGGTGATGAAACTGAGGCTTAGAAAATTGACTTGAAAATTGACTTGCCCAAATTTATACAGCTACTGAGTTGGTAAACCAGTGCATAATGGGTACTCCACTGACTGAGTAGATAAGCCAGGCTGTGAACCTCGATCATCTAACTCCAAGTCGCATCCCATTATTGTTATAATAGTGATCTATTGCACTTTCAGAATCACTGAACTCATTGATCCAGGTAGTAAATACCATAAACTGCAAATATTTGGTTCTAAGATATTCTGCTCTTTATCTGAACAGAATATATATATTGCTGTTTTCAAACATATGTAAAAACCAGGCTCCTAAATACAGATATATCAAATGATCAGAATCTAATTTCTATAGTATTTGTGTTTCATTAGAGGTAGCTAATAGATAAATTGATATTTGGTTTGACTAGTTTAAAAATAGCTTTATGAATATGTCAAAGTTAGTAACAAGAAACCTGATCTCCAGCAATGCTAGTATAGAAGTCCAGTCATTAATCTTTAAAAGGCAGAACATTGACCCTGAGGCACTACACGTTGCTCAAACGCAAAGATGCTCACAGTATCCTCATCAACCTGGAAATGAGGAGCAATTATATTCGATGTTTTAAATTAGTAAACAAAATTAGCCAGAGTTAACCACAGTATTCCATTAAAGAAATAAAATAAAAAAGATTATTCCCCCATTAATTCCAGATACTTAGAAGTTTGTCACTAAACTTTGGCAATGGAAAATAGAAAATATATAATCAATGCTAAAATAATTTGAATATCATGAGTTTAATAAGAATAACCACATAGGGGCTTCCCTGGTGGCACAGTGGTTAAGAATCTGCCTGCCAATGCAGGGGACACCAGTTTGAGCCCTGGTGCGGGAAGATCCCACATGCCATGGGGCAGCTAAGCCTGAGCACCACAACTACTGAACCTGTGCTCTAGAGCCCGTGAGCCACAACTACTGAGCCCGCATGCCACAACTACTGAAGCCAGTGTGCCTAGAGCCTGTGCTCCGCAACAAGAGAAGCCATCACAATGAGAAGCCTGTGCACTGCAACGAAGAGTAGCCCCTGCTCACCGAAATTACAGAAAGCCTGTGCGCAGCAACAAAGGCCCAACGCAGCCAAAAATAAATAAATAAATAAATAAATAAATAATTTAAAAATAAAATAAAATAAAAAAATCTTTCTTTAAAAAAAAAGAATAACTGCATAATACTTAAACCTGCCCAGATGGAATGAGCTACTTTGGGAGGTGGTAAATATAGATATGTAATAGACATAATATAACTAGAGACTTTCCAGCAGATGATAGATTTCCCTTTATCAGGGCAGCAGAAGAGGAGATTTAAGACTGAGGAAAGTCATTGCCCTGGATTACCATTAAAATTACTTTTAATTCTCTGATTCTGTGCTATTTTTGACCTTAGTTCTCCAGGAAGATTCACTCAGAACCATCACTTTTAAAATAAGGACCAAGGAGAGTATCTAATGTACACAAAAAAATGTTCTCATCCCCTAAAACAAACCACCATAAAAAACCTTCTTTCCCATGGCTTCTTTCTCTCCCAAAAGAAGTTTCCATATAAATATTGGCAAGGACAGTAAATAGAGAAATACAGCTGAACTGAAAAATTATTCTTAATCAGAAGATGTGGATGTTCAACATAGTACATTAACAGTTACAGTATAGTCTGAAAAACAATTAAGGGCAATGTTGGGATTCTCTAAAATTAATAATTTCCTTATTCTGTGAAAGTGTTATTATAACTTAAAAGGACCCATAAATTATCTAGTCCAAGTCCTTCACTTTAGATTAGAAAACTGAGGCAGAGATTGGCCAAGTGATTTGCCCAAGAACACCCAGATAGTAAGAGTCCAAAGAAAACAACCCAAGTTCTCTGGCTTCCAATTATGACTTACTCCTATACCATGCTTCCTTTTCAGTCTGATATGTTTCCTAGAGTGAAGTTTCTCACCATCTGATTCCCTCTCTCTTCTTGTTAGAAGAGACCCAACTTTCTGCCCTATCCATTGTTATATTTTCCTGGTATTCACTTAGTCCCTTTACTAACTAGTTATAATGCACAAGATTGACAAGAATCTGTTTTCTGCTTAAGAAATTAAGTTTAAAATACCAAACAACTAAAAAATTATCTAAAACTTAAAATATTTTCAAGGGGTATTTAACACTCTGGTCATGTCTCCAAATGTTATGAAATAACCAAAGTATTTAGCTGTCAGTCCTTTCACATATAACTATTTGTTTTGATCCTTATTGTACCCCTATAAGATAGGCAAAATAGGTATTATCTACATTTTACAAATAAAAATAGAGGTCATTTAATCTGTTCAAGGTCACATGACTAATTAGCGATAGAGCCAAGGTATAAACTCTGGTCTCTGACTATAGATCTTTTGCTCTTTTCACTCTATCATACTGTCCTGCTTTTGATATCACACTTTGTTCTCAACCAATATGTCCAACTCCTCTAAAAATATTTCCTCTTAGCTGTTCCACTATTATCTTAAAATTAATATGTCATCATTGAATTTACCCTATTTATCCATTACTCAACTTAACTATCTCCAGTTTTGTTCTGGTACCACCCAACTTTCAATCTACTTAGTTGCCAGGTCCTGTCAATTCTTTATTTAAGTTCTCTCTTCTTTCTATGATCTGATTAAAACGCCTTATCGTTTCTCACTAGGACTCTAGAAGACTAAATCTCCAAATTTTACCTACTGTTTACTAGGTTTATTTAAACACAGAACACAACCCTAAAAGATACTTCCAATTATTTAAAATTGATCAAGAGAATAATAGGAATAAACTAAAAATAAAGGAAGTGTCAACTAAAAATTGGCACTTGCCATCTGCCTCTACAAGGATTAGGTCCCTAGCCACTGCAGCCACTGACCTTCAACACCCCCTGAAAGAAGTTCAGGGTGGAGATCAGGCATGAGGCACTCTGTGCTCTGGGAAAAACTGGCAGAACAGGCCTTTAGATAGTTAGATATTTTAAGGAGAAGATTTTATGAGCCCAATTCTTGCATCTCCTCATATCTAGAAAAGCACTAAAGTCATTAATGGTACCATTGGCTCCTTGTGACTAGCAGCTAGCCTCTGCCAAAATGTGTGCTTGACTGCATGTATCCCCCTTCACTAAAATCATATATACAATGACCTCTCCCCCTGCCTCTTTGGAGCAGTTTCTCAGAGCTATCTGAAATGCTATAGGGCTATAGACCTCATTTTGCCCCAAATAAAACTTAACTCACAACTCTTAGGTTGTGCAATTTTTTTTTTCAGTCAACAGAAGGAATAACATTAAATGTAAACTATTTCTTCCTCACCAAAGGTCTAAAATTCTCAATGATGTCTTTTTTTTCATTTTCTAAATTTTAATTTTCTCACTAGGTTTACATAATTTCATCAGTTCTGGAAAACATGTCTACAACAGATTTTGCAAATTGTATTGCCCTTTGTAACTCCAGGATTTTCTATATCGTATGACCAGTGGCAACACCAAGATTCGCTTAAGCCCTTAAACCAGAGCAAAGATAAAGTCTTCACTTGAAAACACTGCTTTGTAAGGAGCAGAAATCAGTTGTCTAAGCCTCAATAATGGGAAAAACATCTCCAAACATATTGAAATTAGGTTAAAAGTATAACGAAAGGGGGGAACGTTCCCTGCTGGACACAGGTAACAAATGTCATTGTAAGTTATTTCAGATTGTTATTTCTGTGGATCAATACCTGAAGGGAAGACACCTCCCACCTGGCAAAATAGCTTCCAAAAGACCTTTACAAATTAAGCTACAGTCAAAAATGGGCAACTGAGAAAGAGTAGAGAGCAATACAGGATACTAACACATGTTTCTAAATGATGTTAGAAAATCAGCCCCTAGGGTTTTTTTGGCAGATCACTGAAAAAAAATGAGAAATGCAAACAAGAAACCTAAAGAGTCAGTATGGTACAATTTCTTCTACCTTAATTGCTTTATAAATCTTTGGATCACTTTCTTGGCCTTCCCTAAACTGACTGGTTTAAAGTATGTGACAGGAAAGATGGTAACTCCCCAAAGGGAAGCCTAGAGGTTTATTACTCATGGTAGTGGTTCTCAAATTGTAGCGTAGTTAAGAATCACTTGAAGGGCTTATTAAAACATAGATGTCTGGGTCCCGCACCCAAAATATCTGATTTAGTTGATCTAGGGTGGAGCCCAAGAATTTACTTTTCTAACAAGTCCCTAGAGGATGTTAAAGCTGCTGGCTAGAGGACCATACTTCAAGAATCACTGGTCTATGAGTTGTGCTATTGAAATCTTCTCAAACTAATGTGGCCTAATAAAGCTGTTCTTGTCTGTTGTTCTAGATATATAACATACGCCTAAATTTGTGTGGGACTCAGTAGCTACTGCTGGCTTAAATATTTTAATTATATTATCAGTGGGTCCTCTATTCACACAATATAATTTACTGTCTGCTATTGACTGTCATAGAATGATTAGATCTGAAGAATTCCTAGGAATAATCTGATCTAACACCCTAATTCTGAAGATGAAGAAAAAAAGTCCAGTGTCATATTTAATAGATCTACACAATTGTGACCTCCAAACAGGTCTGCTTTTGAAGAATGGCCTATGAACTAAACAGTTACAATAATATATTACGTTCATATAATAATCATGACTGTTCTTTTGTTTGTCATACAATTAAATTTTTTTTCTTAAGATAGTTAAGAAATTCTCACTGATACTTATTTTAATTCAACCAGAAGTTATTTTGAGCAGTGACAAGTAGAAATCTACAAGGCAGGAGCCTCTTTTGGCCAAGTGGTTTCCAGGCAAAAAAAATGGTATAGACTCTTTGTTATATAATACAGGCATGAATCCAAGGAAACCCTAAGAACTATTTGTAAGCATCCAATAACATAAATGTTAGACTTGCAATTCTTTTCAATAGAATGAAAATCTACTATTTGCCAGGCAGTACTAAACACGTTCACAATCAGGGTCTCATTAAAATCTCTTAACCACCCTGTAAGGTAAAGAAACAAAAGCTTTTAGAGTATAAATAGCATAGGCTAGGCTAGCAATATGTTTTCCCATGATAAAAACACAAAAGTTTTCCTAGTATATTTGCCAGCACTTATTTAATTTAGCCATTTGACAAGTTGGCACATTTGTATCCTACTAAGCCCTGATGACTTCATTTTCAGGAAGCAAAAATACAGATATCCTCTTTAGACAGCCAGGAAGTCTAAAAATTTGTTTTCTAAGTATTCATGAGTCCAGTACGGACATCCACCCTCCCTCTCCCCTTTTGGAGAAAAATAGTGCCACTGCCAAATTAGATGACTTCCTTTCCTGGAAGCATATTTAGCGTATTATAACAATCTCAAATAGCTTAAATAATGTCCTCTATGTAAAACAAAAACATGTTTTGGCAGAGGAAACAATGGTCCTTAACAGAGACATTCTATAAATGTATAAAAATAAATGTATAAATAAATAAATGTATAAATGTATAAAAAAATGTATAAAAGGACAATTCACCATACAACCTTTCTTACTTTACTAAATTCCTCACAGTAATTATCAAAATTTATAATCAGAACTGACTCAGAACTCCATCCAAATCCCAAGCCCAAGTCAACACCAGGAGGCTCAATCAATTGGCAGTGCCAGATTAGTCCAGGTTGTAAATGATATCCACAGAGAAACTGTTCCTTTATTGGCATTTACCACTCAATGAATATCATAGACATATCACCCTATATTTGAAATAAATTTGATGGCCTATGGAGCCATAACGACAACTATCTCTGCTTGCTAACAGAAGATTTAGAAGACAAGAAGAATCATCATTTAAGGTATATTTCAAGAAGCCCCAATAAATGCAATTCCTATGAAACGATATCCCAAAAGAATTTTATGTGTGCTTTAAATATTTAATACATGTTTATAATAATAATATTCGTGATTTATTTTCATTGTTTTCATGATTAAGTTTGGTGTCTTTATAAATAAAATAGAAAATGGAACTCCATTTTACATCATTGGGCAATATAGTAAATAAGGGCCACCTTGAGACAGCCGATCAGAGATAAATGAAATCTGAAGTTGACACTTAGTAAAATACTTATATGTACTTTCCTTGGACTCAAGTTCTTCTTGGTTTCATCACATAAAGCACTATGAGCTCTTTAACATTACCCTGTACATGATTGATTTTTGATTCTTTGTCTTGAATAAGTACACAAGATGACAATCAAAAAAATGATTGAAGTAGTTTCAGACTGCTTAAGGGAAACTATTGTCCCCAAAGCCCAATAGGACCTGAAAACCACCACCAAAACAGAGTGTGAGAGTTTTTCTGGAAGGCCTGAATCAGACAGGAAAAGAGAGGAGAAGTGAAGTAGTTTACCAAATGGTTGGTGATCACCAGCAACTTAAGAATATACACCAAAACACAGGAAACAAAATTCTCAAAACGAACATACACAACTACTCAAAATGATAGACAGTTGATGTCAGCTCAGTAGCAGGAGAACCAAATATGCTGATCAGGCCAAAGCCAGAAATTAGATTATACTCTACAGAAAACAAGAAATATCTTGCCCGTTAAACGTAGAAACAAAGAAAATGCTCTAACACTTACACTTGTCTTTTTGTCAGTTTCATTTTCAAAACACTGATTGTCTTTATTTTGCTCAGTACATGAAGCATTTTCCTTTGGTCCACTGCAACATGTAAGCTAAAAATAAAGTTTAAAAAAATCAATACTTCTTGTTTTCTGCAATGTGAATTCAGTGTTTTTCAAACTTTTAACATGCACATTAAAATGTCTAAGACCTGAATAAATATTGTTAGGTATTGCTTATGTCAGTTTAGGATATGACTACACTGTCTAACCCATTTTTATATTTCTCCCAAAGAGAAAGCATAAAATGGGACAGTTATTCAAAGGCATATTTATGAATTTCAAAGCTTCTCACCAGGGAGTCTTGAACATGGATTATTCAAATGTAAATTGATGACCTGGTAAAAGCTGAACATGGTTAAAGGGAAGATGAAGATAGAAGGGTTGATTTCACCTTATGTAAGTTCCCATACTTGCAGGAATCTCTACGTTATGGTACCTACTGGAAACCTCAGAACAAGCAGAGGCACTGACTGTCTTTGCTCTGGATTGTCTTTTCAAGGATGTTTGTCTCACTACAGCTTTGGATGACAGAAATAATGTCTACTTCCAAAGCAAAGGATAGTTTTGCTTACTGACCATTGTAAAACATCTGTGTTCCCTAAACTGAGAGTTGGTATCCATTGTGTGTGAATGTGTTGCTTGGCCATCTTTGCATTGCCCTGTAGAAATGGGGGCTTGAGGAGCTAATTCAAGAAAATTCTGTCTGGCTACTGCTATTATTGCAAATAAAGTCCTTTGTCTTTGTCCTAGGAGTCTTTTGACAGCATCCATGAAACTGTGACAGGGTTCTTGGCTTGCAAGTTGGATAAAATCTTAGACCCTTCACAGTTCTTGACAGTTGTGGTGACAAGGAGAGAATGCTGATAGAGTCATAATTTTCTACAAGAATCAGGGACTTGCAGGGTGATAAAGAGGATTTCTGGGACATCTTTTGGAATTGGGAGCAAACATATTGACCTGTTGTATGCTTAGCTGCGTAATGATGGTCTTCTACTTTAATGACTGTTAATGAGGAGGAATTTACAAATTGCAGGCTGAGTACTGGGAAATAAACTCAAAGACACCTCCCAAATGGTGTCCTGGTTGTGACTGACTCTCTTCTGAGTGGGTGAGCAGAAATTCCTGCCCCCTTTCAGAAATAGTTATGGAGAAACGTACCTGGGCTGATTATGAAAGAAGAGAATTTTGCAACCATGGTGAGCAGAAATCAAGATTTCTCTGACTCCAGTCTGGTTATAGATGCTCCTATTCTCTGTTCCCATAATTTATAAATATCACATGTTTATATATCTCTGTCCTGCTAGAGCTCCTTGGAGGACAGGCAATATACCTTATTCTTTTTCAATTTCCAGGGGTCAATAAATATTTGTTTAATAAATAAAAGATTAAATTAGATGAATAGATGGAGGCTTAGACAGAGGAACAAACAATGAACAAGGGCTCTGACCTGGCAAAGAGGAATGTCAAGCTCAACCACCTGAGGATACCCAGTTAATCTGTGCAACACAGAGTCCTTTACCATGTTCTCAATCTGGCATGGTGGATATGCTACCACATTTGGTATGATGATTAATACAGGCAGCAGTGGTAGCAGTGCAGGCTCATTCAGCTGCTTAATTCCAGTTGGTCTTATCAGGCCCCTACTGTGGGCCTCTACCAGAGTAATGCAGATGTGTACAGTTTATGTCCTCAGAGAGGCAAATATTTAATCTGCCAGTCTATAGATTGGCAGTATTGATGGCATTGTTGCTAATATAGGACGCTGGGTGAACCAAAAACATTAAAAGTTCATTTCACTGAGCTGCAAGCCACCTTTACACCAGTCATAATTAAAAGTAAATGGGGACATTCCTGGTCGCCCAGTGGTTAAGAATCCACCTGCCAATGCAGGGGACATGGGTTCAAGCCCTGATCCAGGAAGATCCCACATGCCATGGAGCAACTAAGCCCGTGTGCCACAACTACTGAGCCTGCGCTCTAGAGCCCGCTCTCCACAACTAGAGAAAGCCCCCACGCAGCAATGAAGGCCCAATGCAACAACAAAAAAAATGTAATTGTACCTTACTTATTGCTACAGAGCTGCTCTCACTCTCCATGATTCATGATCCCTCCCTCCCCTTTATACTGATGCTCTAAGAGAAAAGATGATTAAGAGTGGAGCTAAAGTTTCCCTGCTCCCAAGAGGGAATAATAGTCATGCACACTGTCCAAACATGCTGGAGAACTTTTGGGAGGGCAAGGACTTAAAAACGCTTACAATTCTGTTGCACCGGCACCAAAATAACAATCTGCTGGGTTGGCGAGGGGGGCACCAGGATTCAGCTAATTGGGTTCAGGTAGGGTTCGTCGTGGGGAAGAAAAGCTAAATGACCCTGTGCATGGGGCCCTTTGGGCTGATTCAATGTACCATGTGTGTGGCTTTCACTGCTGAATATCCAATTGGTATTAACATCTCACTGTAAATCTCATAGTCCAGAGGGGATTCCCCTGATCAGGAGGAGCTAATGCAGGGAAATGCGAAAGGAACATGTAAATCACTCCCCAATTCTTTTTCATATTTTTTCCAGGTAGTCCAGCAGAAATAATGGAGAATCTCAGGAGGAAAAAGAAATCACAGCCTTAAGGACTTAAAGGCTGCAGGGATAGTACAAGATGCAATATCTTAAAACAATGGCCAAGTATGAAGAGCAGAAAAGGCTAATGGGAGCTGGAGGCTTACGGTGGATTATTGCTAAGTGATTTTGGTTGTTGATCCTACAGCTTCAGCTATTCCAAACATTGTAACTGCAACTAAATCCATTGCACTGATGGCACTTGGTATGTTATCTTTCCAACATCTTTTTTCTATTCCACTGGCACTCAAGGTCCAAGACCAATTTCTATTCATATGGCAAGGCCCCCAATATGTTTACAGCACTTCCAAAATACCTGAATTCTTCTGCCTTTTGCCATAAAGATTGAGCACGGAGGTGGCTTTATTTTCTGATATTCAAAGTTGTTACTATATAGATGATATGGCCTGTTAGTTGGCCAGTCAGAAACCTCAGCCAGCAGGAGTGAATCATAAACGCTTGACAGAATTGAGGGATTATCTGGGCAAATTTCCTCTAGCAGTCAAGAAAAGACTGCTATCTTTTTAGTCTCAACCATCAAAAGGAGGCCCAGCACCTTAGTGGACTCAAGAGAGAGTATGGTCTTATTTGGACAGTTTACTCAGTCTTCATTATCAGCTAACACAAAAATCAGCATCCTTAAAGTGAGGCTCAAATCAGCAGGCTATGTGGGAAGCTCCTGGCAAGCTGTGGTGCACTCTGTACCTTTGTAGCTCCACAACTTTAATGATTCCTCTGAGATACAAGTCTCTGAGTAAGAGAGGTTTCTTCACCTCTGGCAAAGACCTTGGGTTTTAGAATAAGGAAGAGATGAGTTAGAATCCTTTTACCTTTATCTACTAGCTGCGTGGAATGGAACAATATTTAAATTCTCTGAATCTCACATTTGTCATCTAAAATATGGAGATAATGCCACCCATTGCATAAGCTTCCCTTCTTATCAAGCAGCTCACAGCTGAGTTGGATGCTATGAATCTCCAGCTTCCCTACCTCATACCAGCTGGTATGCCATATATACCTCCTGAATCTCAATACAGTACCTTGACTGAACTTCTATGCTTTCATATCCCTACCATTACTCCTTCCACTGGTTCCTTCCCATCAATTTGGCTCTCATGGAAATAGTAATTTTCTTCTATACTTCCTTCATTCTTTAAAAAAAAAAAAAAAAAGACCCTGATCACTCTTATCTCTGACCTTCTCTTTCCCGGAATCAATATTCTTGAAAGACATAACAGCAGTAGTAATAGCAACAATACAACAATAGAATTATTTGATGAAAAGTTACAATAAGCTAGGTGCTTTGAGGAATATGGGTACATATTTTATATGCATTATCTCATTTAGATTAAAACAGAAATCTATAAAGTAGGCACTATCATCCTTATTTCCTGGGTTGAAAAAGCAGAACCTAGTTCTGTCTGAACACAAAGTCTATGCACCTAACCATTGCACTAAACTCCTGAACCGCCTCCTTAAAACTCACCCTTTAACCTTTCAAACTGTGGTCCCCAGACTAACAACAATAGCATTACCTGGAAACTTGTTAGAAAGAGAAATTCTTGTCCCCTACTCCAGACTTACTGAATCAGAAACAGTAGGAGTAGGGTCCTGCAATCTTGGTTCTTGTGTGACTTTGACACATCCTAGTTTGAAAATCACTGATCTAGATGTCAAAATATCAAATAATATCAGGTGCTTAAAATAAGTAAAGTGAGCCAGGTATAAGAAATATTTAGGGTGGTTGAGAGTCTGCCTGCCAATGCAGAGAACATGGGTTTGAGACCTGGTCTGGGAAGATCCCGCATGCCGCGGAGCAGCTGGCCCCGTGAGCCACAATTACTGAGCCTGCGCGTCTGGAGCCTGTGCTCTGCAACAAGAGAGGCCGCGATAGTGAGAGGCCCGTGCACCGCGATGAGGAGTGGCCCCCACTTGCCGCAACTGGAGAAGGCCCTCGCACGGAAACGAAGACCCAACACAGCCATAAATAAATAAATAAAATTTAAAAAAAAAAAAGAAATATTTAGGAAGAGATGGATGGTCCTTGGCAAAATGGAGAGCTCATAGTCTGTCTAATGGGTGCAGTCTCTAGTTATTTCCAGGCATTTTTGTTGCAATGAGGAAACCCAGAGCCAGTATTGCCAGATGTTTAGAATTTTCAAGAAAACTTGGAAGTCTGAACTTTCATGTGAAATATTTTCATTTTTAAATGTTGACAAAAATTATATATTTTAAAATTTTCATTGAGCTAACACAAAATGGACCAAACAAAATATAAATTTAGGCCGGAGTCTGCATAAGGACAGCTGGTTTGTGGCTTCTGCTTTAATCCCTGAATGCTGTCATTTCTTCCCTGAACACTACACTGTTAAAACTCACCAAGGACTTCCTAATCCTCATTGTCTTCTACTTTCTCTAACTTGCTGGTGTCCTCATTGTCTTCCACTTTCTCTGGCATTTCATACCATTAAGTAATTCCTCCTTCTTGAAACTGTTATCTCTATATTCGAAACGCATCCCTCTCCTAGATGATACCTTACCTGTTTGTTTCTTCCCTTTCATTTCCTCTTCCTCTTTTTAAACCCCCAGAGCTCAGCTTTTACTCCAAAACTCCTTTCGTGTAGTTCTTCCTCAAAACTCACTTCCAGATGACTCAAATCTAGAGGACCTTTTTTCCAATTTCTAGTCCTGCATTTTCAGTCACTTGTATGTATTTCCTCTAAAAATCACATTGGTACCTCAAATCCATTCAATCTAAATGGAATCATTTTCTCTTCAGAACCCACTTCTACTCCTGGGTATCCCATTTCTGGTAACACCACTACCCAATTTCTTAAGGACTACACATATATCCTGTCTTCCACAAAGCCAGTGCTGATCCCTCCCTTTATCCAGTTAGATGGGGCACTCTTATTCCATGATGCCCTCAGGATATATACTTCCCCATTACATCTCTAATAATGATTAGTCCACCTGGTTTCTTTTAAGAACAACTTAGAACATAAACAAAAGGAAAAATTAACTTTATAATTTTACCTTATCCACTCAAGTACATTTTAAGTTCCTTGAAAACAATGAGTGTACTACTATCTCCATATCCTTCACGTGCCTGAACAAAATAAATGTGCATAGGTATTTATTGAATTATTTAATTACATGGTGTTTACACAGGTGTATTCTGCATTACACAATGTCTTGACAAATATTTACCACCTTTAAATGGATTTATCTTTTTATATATCAGAAAAGTTTTCTATTTAAAAGAATCCTATAGTAAATTTCTTTTTTAAAATCTGTATGGTAAATAAGCAATCACCAGATTTAACTGTTTTGTAGATCTATTTGCTTGGTCTATTTATTTATTTTATTTGTTTATTTATTTATTCTATCAATATTTTGCTCAAACCTGGAATTTTTTCTGTGAAAATAAATGTTAGTACTGGTGAGCATCACGCACAAAAACTGTGTCTTTTCAAGGACCAAAAGCCTTATAAAATCAAAAAAGTAAGTTAAACAAGCTCTGTGATGCCAGGCTGCTGGGAAGCACAGCCCCTTCACATCCTCTATGGCTGTGAACTGTACAGATTAGCCTGAGGCATATCACATTTGTGCTCTGGAATAGTCCAATCATATTTAATATTTTCTGTCCTTTATATATATATAAGGTATCTAATTTTACTTCACTTTATGATACCGAGTAGGGCCCTATGGGGCTTCTGGGCACAAAACCTTTCTGTGTCCCCCATTTCTTGGATTACAGGAAACAGCCTTCATTCAGCCGCCATGACCTTCCCTGAGTTCCAAAGGGTAGTTTCAAGCAGTTGTTAATTAGGGAAGGGAGGGGATGCCAGACCAGGGAGAAACAGTCAAGAGTAGACTTGGGGCAAGGTCCTGTTTCCCCATGAAGGGATACACACAATATCTTTGAGCTATTTTGCAGATGCTGAAACTCCCTCCAGGTGGGAGAAGTTAATGATTAATGATGGTATGCCGCCCACAAACATGTAAACCTGAGACCAGTTGGACCTGAAGGTTGATGATGCTGACTCCTACTTACCTCACCACCAACCCATCAGAACAATGCAAAACTGTTACTGCCTTGATCATTATCACATACCCCTGACCAAAAGCCCCTGACCTATAACACCTCTCCTTATTCCCCAGGGAGGGGGACACAGTTCTTGAGGCACTAGGATACCGTGTCCCCCCCTTTGCATGGCAAAGAAACAAAGCTTTCCTTTTCTACTTCACCCAAAACTCTGTCTCTGAGATTTGATTCGGCACCGGTAAACAGAGAAGCTGAGCTTTCAGGGTCATTTATAATATCCTCTTCAGATATAAGAAACATCGCAATCTATAGAAATGTGCGGTTGAATACCCTTTCATATCATAGGAAACAACATGCTGCTGCTTCATAGACTCTACCTCAGCATTACAAACAACTGATGAATTTAAACGAAATCATTTTCTTTTGCTGGAGAATAGTAAACTCCATTGTGACTGCCCTGAAGATAAAGGCCTCAGAGTTCCTTCAAAAGGTGGACAAGAAGAAACAAAACTCACCACTACCAAAGAGCTCAAGAGACTAGATATCAGTTTGCAAAAAGGGTCCTCAGTCTATGTGTTCATTCCATAAATATTTACTGAATTATATTACAGGAAATTCTCTGGCAGTCCAGTGGTTAGGACTCTGCTTCCACTGCAGGGAGCCTGGGTTTGATCCCTGGTGGGGGAACTAAGATCCCACAAACTCCACAGTGTGGCCAAAAAAAATATTATATTACATACAAGGTAGTGAACTAGATGTCATGAGGAAAGCACAAATAAGATGTGGTCCGTAAACAAAAATAAATAAATAAATAAAGGAAATGAGATACACACAAAAATCATTATAAATCAGGTGGAAGACTTTGCACATAAAAAAAGAAATACAGATAAAGTGCTCTGGAAATTCAAATAGGTTCGGTTCAATGAACATTTCAATAGTGTTTACTATGCCAGACCTTTAAGGAATTTAGAGTGAAGTAGGTGAGGCAATTATATAAACTGATAATTTCAATTTCAATTTGAAGTGTTAGAAACGTGCAAAGAATGCCATGGAAAAATAATTTGTGAGATAAGCAGAGACATAGGACAATAAAACAGAATGAGGAAGTTGGAGAATCTAGTGTTGCTGAACTATGAGGCAAGGAGTTGCAAAAAAATAAAATAGAAAAGATAAGCAGAGGCCAGTTTAGGAAGGTCTTACACATCAAGCCAAAGAATTTAGCTTATCTCATGGGAAATATGAAACCAAAGAAGGGTTGAGGGGAGATATGATAGGGAAGGAGTCAAAATGGAGAAATATTTAAAAAGTAAAGATCACACAGACATATTGGCCTTATTTATTTACTGCTTATATTTTTCCTTAATTTTAAAATATATTTTGAAATAATTTCAGGCTTATAAAATGTTGCAGAAACAGGACAAAGAATACCCTGTTTCCCTCACACACATTTCCAAAATGTTAACATTGTAAAAATCAAGAAAATGACATTGATAAAATATTACAATCTAATATATGGACCTTATTCAACTTCTACCAATTATCCTGCCGATGTCATTAGTTTTTGGTCCAGGATCCAATCCAGGATCATTTGTCACATTATTTTTCATGTATTTTTACTTTTCTTTAATCTGAAACAATTCAGTCTTCCTTTGTCTTTCAAGACCTTGATATTTTGAAGAGTACTGGACATTTTGTCAAATGTTCTTAATTTAGGTTTGGCTAACATTTCCTGATGAATAAATTCAGGTTATACATATTTCATAAGATTATCACAGAAGTGACAATGGGTGCTTCTCAGTATGCCATATCAGGAGGCACATGCTGTCAGTTTGTCCCATTGACTGGTAATGTTACTGTTGATCACTTGGTTAAGGTGATTCTGCCAGGTTTCTTCACTGTAAAGTTATTTTCCCTGCATAATAAGAATCTTGTAGAAGACACTTTGAGTTTAGATAAATATCCTGTGTTTCACCCATGTCCACTCACTAATTTTAACATTCATTGATGATTCTTGCTTGAAACAATTATTACTATGGAGGTTGCCAATGGTGGTTTTCTGATTCCTTCATTCCTTCCATACTTGTTAGTTGGCATTCCCCAGTAAAGAAGAGCTTTCTCTTCTTCTTCATTTGTTTATTCATTCATCCACATATTTTTACCAGTGAGAACACATGGATTTTCATTTTATTGTATGGGTTATAATCTGTTACTATATTTAATTACTTTGTTGCTCAAATTGTCCAAAATTTGGTCCATGGGACTCTCTTCAAGTTGGTCCCTGTGTCTTTTTGAAATATCTTCATTAAATTTTGAGTACTTTCTTACTTCCTGGCAGAGTAAGATGTTCCAGGCTCATCTTGTACTTTTTTTCTTTGTCCCAGCCTTGGAATCAGCCATTTCTCCAAGGAGTCCAGGTTCTATTTGGTAGAGAACGGTATTTACAAACCAAAATTTGAGGTCTAGTTGTGTTCATTATTGCTGAGCATCAATGCTTCTAGGCCGCCTTAGCATACACAGCAAGAAATTATACATATTATATATTATATATATAATATTATGAATGTATGTGTGTACATAGAGACAAAGAGAGAGAGATAGAGAGAGGTCCTACTGACCTCTCTCCTTTGTGTATTATTCACAGTATAATTATTTATTTATTCAATCTTTGAAAACCCATAAAGTGGTTTTGAAATTGCTAACTCATAGCCCTGTAACAAGCAAACAAAACAAAAACACAAAAACCTAACTAAATGTTCATCTTTTTACCATTAACCTTAGTGAATATATTCAAATCTTGGGTTTTCAAAGTTAATTAAGTCTTTTCTCTCTCTCTCCTTCAAGGTGCTTATATCATTCATTTGTAGTAGTTAGGCTAATTTGTTAGTTTATGTTCCATTTTGGTTCAATCATTTTTATGTTTATGTTCCATTTTGGTTTCAATTATTTATTTTTGAATGTGAAATATTAATGTGCTTCTAAAATTCAGAGCTACATAAAAAAGTATTATCAGAAAAGAGTTGCTCTCCTTCTACTGTTTTTATTCCAACATATAATCATCCTTTGTAAATAACCAATACCATTAATGTCTGACTTATTCTTCCTATTTTGACAATTGCACAAACAAGGCAATACATGTATATGTTTTTATTTCTCCTTTTTTACATGAAAAATAGCATATTATAAGTATTGTTTGGCACTTTGCTTTTTTCATTTCAACAGTATATCCTGGAAATAACTATATATTTGTTCATAAAAATCTTTCTCATTTTTTCTGACACCTGCATTGCAGTCAGACAGACTTTTTAAAGGTTTACAATGACAAAGACTTCTGTTTACAGCCATAATAGAGTACCTTGTACTGGATAAGACCAAATGCCATAAACAACTATAAAACTGGGTAAAACATATGAAGCAATACTTCAGATTCTGGACAATAGGCAATACAAGACTGTGATTCCCTAAGAAAACAGAAACATATGAGGTGAGCCACATAATTTCTCTGACTTTCTGCCTGGAGTTACTTTCTGATCTGAGAAAGTAGTAGAGGACAAATAATGAACAGTGGTCTCTCTGATCTGAAGAGGCTGATATCAGAATTCAGAGCTGTTAAAGGAGCTGAAATTTGCAGAGCACGGTACCAGAGAAGAGAAATCTTAGAAGAGAAGTGGCTCCAGAAATTTGTGTAGGATTTCTCTCAAGTCTTTGGCTTAAGAAAATGCTTCTCATGCAGAAAGAGAGAGAGTGAGATAGAGAGAGAGAGAGAGAGAGAGAGAGAGAGGTAAAGAAAGGAAGAGAGAGAGAGGAAGTCTGCAATGCCTGGCATAAAATAGCCACTGGGGAACTGTAAGCTGAAGAGATTCTAGAGGTGGCACTGTGCTGCGAGATATGTTATCTGACCAGCCAGAAGGGAGAGACAATACTCAACACCAGGAATTCAAATTGAGGACCTAGAAAAGCCATGCCACAGAAATAGAGCTATCCTGTGTGTAGAATAATGGCTACTCTAGTCCTGCTGTAACAAAGCTTTAAAAACAAGCCTTGAAAGGATTATGCTCACCTAACAGTAAATTACCTGCCAGAACAAACCCAATACTATTTAAAGGAGGATAACGAAATACAAACTCTCAAAATGAATAGTCCATAGTATTCAGCATGCAATCAAAACTTACTAGTCATGTAAAGAAGAAGAAAAATGTGACCTATAACCAAGAAGGGAAGCCAAATCAACACAAAAAGATCCAAATGTGTCAAAATATTAGAATTAACTAATGAAGACTTTAAAATAGCTATTATAAATATGTTTAAAATTTTTTAAGTTGAACATAATGAGTGAGACAGATGGGAAAATATTAAGAAAGGCAAGTGCAAAAAAGACACAAACAGAAATTTAAGACAAAAAATTTAATATACAATATTTTTAAAAATTGATGAATGAGCATAATAGGAGATGGATACTACAAAAAAAAATCCAAGAATTTGAATATGCAGGAAAATATCTCATGGTCTAATATATATGTTATTGAAGTTTTAAAAGCAGAGTAAAGAAAGGTTAGGATAGAAAAATATTTAAAGAGATAGTGGTTAAATTTTTTCCTAATATGATGAAAAATATAAACCCAGAGATCTAAGAGTCTCAACAAATCCCACATAGGATAAATACAATGAAAGCTATACTCGGGCACATCATAGTCATATTAATGGAAACCAGAGATTAATTTTAAAATCTTAAAAGCAATCAATAAAATAGATACATTTCATAATGGGGAACAATAAGAAGAATGATCACTGACTTCTCATCAGGAACAAAGTAATCCAGAATACAGTGAAATGATATCTTTAAAGTACTGAAAGAAAAAGAAAAAAATCCTCACATTCTGCAATTCTATATTCAGCAAAAATATTATTCTAAATATGGGAGCACAATAAAGTCATTTTCTCATAAGAAAATTTGAGAGAACTCATCACCAAAAGACCTTAACACAAGAAATATTTTTTTTAAAAAGTTCTTTAAGCTGAAGGATGATACAAAATGGACCCTCAGATCTACACTAGAGAATGAAGAGTGCCAGAAATAATAAATATGTAGATAAATAATTTTTTCCCTCATGTCTTAACTTCTTCAAACTTTTTAAAAATAAAATAATAACAATGTAATTTGGGGTTTATAGTATGTGTAAAAGTAAAATGTATGACAATAATGGCACAAAGAATAGGCAGTGGTAAATGGAAGTATACTATTGTAATGTTCTTACATTATATGTGAAGTGTCAAAATATTAACTCATACTAGTCTATGTGATAAATTAAGGATTATATATTGTAATACTTAGTGCAACCACTAAAATATAAACTTAATAGAGGTGATAAAAATAGAATTCTAAAAAAATATTCAGTTACTCCAAAAGAAGGCAAGAAAGGAAAAGAAAAAACACCATCATCATCATTAATAACAACAACAAAGATGGGACACATAGGAAACTAAGTTAGTCTTACTACAGAATATCAAATCTTATTCTACCACTGACTAGAGTAAAGGAAAAAAGAGAACCATGGGATGCTAAACCAAGGAGGAAAATGTTAATGAATGAGAACTAGTCTAGACCTAAAATCTAAGAATTATTTCTTCATTTGAATTTGGAAATTTGTCAATTCAACTAATATATATGGACCACCTACTCTGTGCCAAGCATAAGAAAATCACTGTTCAATGAAACAGGGTCAGTTCCCTTAAGTTGCAGACTACCTAGCTGAGAAGACAGACAATAAACAACTGGCTACAGAATTCTGTGATAAAAGCTGTAAATAATTCTTCTGAGAGAAGAGGAAAAATGTCAAGAGAATAACAAAATGTCTTATTAAAGCATGCCTAGAACATTTAATGAAATGTCCAAATAACACTCTTTACTTATCAAGCCTACAAAAAATAATAACAAAAATTCAAAGCAGCATCAGCAAAGGTTTGGAGGAAAGGTACTATTCTTCATAGTGAGTTGGAATATAAATTGGTACGATAATTCTGGAAAGTGAATGGGAAATATCTATAAAAGTTCTTGGAAATACAGTTATCCATTGATGCAGTAACTTTACTTATAGAAATATATCCTAAAGAAGTAACTAGAGATGCACATAAGATGTATGCATGGGAATGTTTATTACAATTTTATTAATCATAGTGAAATAACCTATACATCCTTAAATAGTGAAAAAACATAATAAATAATATTCATGTTTCCTGTTAAGGTGACCCAGTGATTTTATATTTACAACATACTTCTTCTGTTCTAAATGCCCAGGAATAATAGTTACTATATGAAAGGGGGAAAACAAAAGGTATAGGTGGGATTTGAAACAATATAAACATCTTTGTGGATCAGAAATGAAACAAATATTCAATGCAGTAAAAAGAAGATCTACAAAGATTACCTTATCACTAGGAATTGAGTCAACCTGAGTGCTGGCTCTACAGTTAGATTTTTAAACCCTCTGTATTAAAACAGAGAGGGAGAAATAAAATATGGTTTTAAGACCTGATTCTGGGATAGAAGCCCAAGAAGCCAAAGGGGGGACAACCACAAAATTCCATGCAAGACTTACTTTCCATGAATTTATACTGGTAGAAATAAATAAACAAATCAACAAATGAGGGAGAAGGGAAAGCTCTTCCTAATAGGAAAATGCCAATTAAGAAAGTGTAGAAGAAATGAAGAAATGAGAAAACCACTAACTGGCAACCTCCATAGTAATAATTGTTTCGAGCAAGAATGATCAACGACTGCCAAAATTAGTGAATGGAAGTGGGTAAAACAGGATATTTATCTAAACTCAAAGTATCTTCTACCAGATTCTAACTAATTACTCAGAAAAAAATAGTACGTTTACACTGGAGAATCTAGAAGCTACGTTAATCAAGTGAACGAAGTTAGCATGATCAGTGGTTGGAAAAATATTTTAGATACCTTCTGAAAGGTATTGAGAAAGACATATCCCTTTTGCAGTTCTTCTGCCAGAAATGTATAATCTGCATCTAATCATAGGAGACACCAGAAAAACCCAAATTAAAAACTATTTTATAAAATAAATGTTCTCTGATAGAAAAAGCTTTTAAAGAACTGGCCAAGATAAAGTTAAGTATGCAGTCAGACACGTGGCAGTAAAAGTGAAAATTATTAGAGATAAAGAGAAAATCTTAAGAGCTGCAAGAGAGAAAAAGCTGATTAACTACAGAAAAACAATTAAGATAAGCAGATTCTCCTCATCAATAATAGAGACCAAAAGACAACAGAATATATGTTGACAATGTCAAGAGAAAGTAACTACTAAATTACAAGTTGATATACAGCTAAATTATCATGCAAAAGTGGGGGTACTTGCATACAAATACCAAGATAATTTAATAATCAAGACCCTTACCAAAAAATTATTAAAGGATATAGATAAGCAAGAAGAGTGAACTCAGAGGAACACATAAGTTCATGGATCAAGGGTGAGCACATAAATTAACAAAACATATTATGAATTTAATATGCCATTGATTTTAAATAAAAATTAATTTTTATGTTCAAATAAGGGTAACAAATTGAGAGACTGGAGTGTTCCATAAGTTAAAAGTACATTAAGGTCCCTGTCATTTTTCAGGGAGAACCATACTTAACAACTTCCAATTTCTTAGAGTAATTTATATATTATTGTATATGCCAAAAAGATAACCAATAAAAAATAGAAATACAATCAACACTTTCCAAACCAGCAGAAGAAAAATAGAAAGCAAATATAAAAGCATTTTAAGTACAATAGGAGATAAATAATGGGAGGATAAGGTAGAGAGAAATAGGATAGTTAATTAAAAAATTATGTCCTAAAATGATAGAATATAGCTAAATATTTTGGGACCTACAATAAATGCAAATGGACTAAATTTACCTATTTAAAACAGATACCAGACTGGACAAAATAAATGTTCATAATGATAGTTAATATTTATTGACTGGCTAGTCTCTAGATGCTTTACAAGAATTAAGTTATTGAATCATCACAATAGTTTATGAGGTCTTATACTATCATTGTATCCATTTTACGGATCAGGAAATTGAGGCTTAGAGAAGTTAAATAAATTGCCTAAGAACACATAGCTAGTAAGGAGGCGTGGCTGTGTTTTCCACCCACATAGTCTTACTCCAGAGTCCGTATCCTTAGTAACCGGTCCATTCTGTAATGACTCAATATAGTCATATGATCAAATGTTATATATGTATTAAAGATTATGCTATAGAAGAATCTTTATGGACATAAAAAATGCTGGCATAAATATTTTAAATGAAAAAAGTGTGTTACAAAAGAATATATACTAATGATACTCAAAGTTTATTTACACACACACACAAATACTGAGAAAAATATCCATCAAAATATAGCTGTAATTACCTCTGAATACTGTGATAGTAGGTGACATTTATTTTGTTCTTTATATATTTCTATATTTTTCACAATGAATAACATTATATGTCATTTTTATTAAACCTTTCTTTAATGAGCCTTGTACAGTGCCTGGCACAAAGTATGTGCTTTATTAATGTTCAAAATAGAGAAGCAAAACCGAAAAGTCCTCTCATTAAGGCTGAGGGCAAGTTAGAGAACTGGGGATACTGTGTTACCTGACTATCAAAACCCAGATTCCAGGGACAAATAAACTGCCTACTTCCAAGAAGATACAGCAGTACATGGCAAAGACCTGAAATCCTTAAAAGATGCCCTCCTGTATTACTTTCAGGATCTGAGTTTTGGATCCAACCTAAACTGTGGCTTCAGAAGATGCCTGAAAATAAAGGACTTAATGGCTTTAGCTGTAGCAATGTAGTAAAATATCAGCACTAAAATAGAACATAGGAATATCAGAGCTGCATATATACTCATGGAAATTGACACCTAGAGACTAACTCCCTCCCTTTTATACATCAGAGAAAAAGACCCACAGAAGCAAAAAGATTTGCTTCCAATTTTACACAAAGTTTCATAGAAGAACCCACAGTGGAATTCAGTTCTCCTAACTCAGATAAAGAAACTGAGGCTTATTGGGGTTGAATTACTTGGCCCAAATTACTCGGCTACCAAGAGGCAGGAACAGGGTTCTAATTTGGTTTAATTAGATTCCAAAATGCATCCTCTTTCTGAATTATAAAAAAATAAACAATTCTTCAATTGTTCAGTGGAACATTATTTGATTGATAAATCTGTCAAATATTTATTCAATCATTTTTATTCACCTATCATCTCTATCTTACTAGCACTAAAGGAGAAATTACTTCTTCTTTTATGCTTATTTTCCCTGTTACTTGAAAATATATTTTTTTAATTATTGTGATTTGGATATTATTCCATTAAGAATTTTCCTTGTGATCTCTTTCCTTTATTCTTAGTTTTCTGTGACTTACTCTCTGAAAGACCCAATACTTTTACAAAGCAGGTGCTGTGTCACATAATTGCAGTTCTCCTTTTAAAATTTAATTTTGCTTCTATCCCCTTGTTATTTTTTTGCTGTCAACGCTACACACAAATGCATAGCAATAGTAGCACTCACAGCTTGGCAACAGCCCTTTGCCTGCATGGCTAATGTTATTTTCCTGCTTCCCTGTAGCCCCTGATTAAACATATTTTTATATTTAGAATATACTTGTAGCACAGCCACTTCTTACATGAAAGGGGAATTTTGTGTGGTGGTGACTATTATTTTTCAGTAGATAAAACAGTTTCTAAATGCTATTAGCTTGATATTTCTAACCAGGCTTAGACCTAGATGAAAAATCCTAACTGAAGTAACACGAGGTCATCTTCCCTTGGAGGTTTCCAGGAAATACCTTTTTCCATTGTCAGTTCTGTACATGGTGAGCATCCAGGCAAGGAGACTACATATTATTCAGCTCCTGTATTTTCATATTTGCTTCACCTTTGTGATGTGGAAATGTGTATGGTAAAAAAAAAAAGTATGCATTCATCTAATGAGTAAGATCAAAATAGATTTTACTTTTCAAATACATTTTGTTAGTTCTTTAGATGTAAAGGAATTAACATTTGTTTATAACGTCCTAGGACCTATCCTAGGTACTCTATGATCTCAGTTTATTCCTCACAAAATCTTACAAGGTACCATCAACCCATTTTAATATGAAGCTAAGAGTGGTCAAGTAACGTGTCCAAGGTCACACAGGTAAGAGATGACAAAAGTCTGAATGCAAACCCAAGTCTCTTGTGCTCTTTACACTGAAGCACACTTCTCATCACAATGTTAATATGTTAAAGTAATCAAGTGGAGGAAAAAAACGTAATGAGAATTACACTCTTTATTCAGCCTGTCACATTGCAGTTACTAAGGAAATACTAAATCAGTTGTTCTAGGAATGAACCACTTACTTCACAATTTTTAAGACACACAATCTGCCTTTTTAAAAGCACTGAAAGGCTTTAGAAATCTATCCCTTTTCTAACATAATTATCTGGCTCTGTGTGTGTGTGTGTGTGTGCACGCACACGTGCACGCACGTGCATGCGCACATGCACACGCGCATGTTGCAGGGGCATTGACTTACAGGCACATAGGCATGTCTGTGTGAACATGTATATTCAGCTATTATTGTCAAGTAAAAATCATTTTCCAGCAACAAATGCAGACATTTATGTGGGAGATAAGGAGATAGAAGGATAGGAAGCCACGTGAACCACATTTGGGGAACTGCTGGCAAAGTAAAAATCCTGATGATTAAAAAAAAGAAAAGAAAAAAGGGGGGACACAAAAGACACTTCAAAGCAAGTGCATCAAGTTACTATGGCAACCCGAGAATGTGGGTTTAAATTTATATGTCTCCATTGTTCCAGCAGAGATTCTAAATGACACCCTAGTGGCCTGATACAGTTGATGCATCTCCCTGAATGCTCTCGCTTATTACTCCAGAGTGCTTTTAGGCATTGAGAAGGAATAGGATCACAAACACTTGTCAGTTCCAGCTTCCCCAGTCTCTCTCAAGCAAAGATGCTTGTTTCTTCAATCTGGAGACATAGCACTCTCACTCCCAGAGTCAGTCTGGACCAAGCCTGGAAGAATACTAGCATTCTCATATTCACCTATGGCTGAAAATAGCAGGCATTTACCTTACTGACTTAAGTCAAAGATGCAGTGTGCCTGGAATCAGCACTGAGCACTCATTTGTTCTCCCAAATGCCTCTTTGTTTTCCTGCTAGGACAGAAGTCTGCACTGGTTCCCAGGCAAATCAGCCAGAGTCCCAAAACTGCCATTCAACATTGTCATTGTTATTAATACCACCATCAGCCACAGTAGTCTAGTATTAAAAATAAAAACATTTATTGAAAGTATGTTACATATATTACCTGTAATACTAGTAACAAACCCTAAAGTAAGTGTTATCTACAGGTGCTCAATTAATGGGTTTTTTGTTTGTTTGTTTTTTAATTTATTTATTTTATTTATTTTTGGCTGCGTTGGGTCTTCATTGCTGCATGAGGGCATTCTCTAGTTGCGGCGAGCAGGGACTACTCTTTGTTGCAGTACGCAGGCTTCTCATTGCGGTGGCTTCTCTTGTTGCAAAGCACAGGCTCTAGGTGCACGGGCTTCAGTAGCTGCGGCACTCGGGACCTAGAGCGCACGGGCTCAGTAGTTGTGGCTCAGGGGCTCTAGAGCACAGGCTCAGTAGTTGTGGCGCACGGGCTTAGTTGCTCCACGGCATGTGGGTTCTTCCCGGACCAGGGCTCGAACCTGTGTCCCCTGCATTGGCAGGCAGATTCTTAACCACTGTGCCACCAGGGAAGCCCTCAATTAATGTTTTGATTAGTATGTTACACATATATGGACATTGCGGTTTCAAGAAGTTAGGTGGCTTTTCCAAGGTTCCAAAACAGAGCCAAAATTTGACTCCAGATCCAATGACAAATCCTATGCCAGGAGGATTTCTCTTATTACATGAAACCTCAGGTTGTGGTTGGGTCCATGTTCTAACACAAACACCCTTACAAAAACACAAGACACTGAATACTATGGCTTCTTGGAGGCTCCTGCTGCCATACCCCCCATTTACCACACTGGGCAGGCTGAGATATCAGGAACAGCAACTGCTGTCCAAATTAAGTTCAGATTAGCCATGCTCCCTTTACCTCTCAACATTAGATTACTGATTGAGAGACGAGGCTGCTCCTGGACTCATTACTTTACTGGAATTCCACTGGTTTCTGCTTCTCACTCTCACTGGCCTTCAGTGGAAGGGAATAGGAGAAGGATGATGTTTTGAGCACCTATTATGTGGTGTGTACTATACTAGGCCTTTTGAATATAGTCTCTCTGAATTCCCCCCCTAAAAATCTATGGGCTAATTACTTTCATTCATATTTTACAGATCTGACAACTAAAAATCAGCAGATAATTATCCAGGGTTACACAGTTAGTAATTACTAAAGTCTAACCAAATCTCTTTGACCCTAGTCACTTGCCTTTTTACCCTTATAACCTGGAATGCCACTCAGTCCAGCCTGTCCAAATTGTAACAATCTCTAGAGCTAGAGGGGACCAGAATATCATCAATTTTAAGTGATGTAATTAGTTGTTTTTATGAAAGTACCATTAAAAGCAATAAAAACAGAGGAAACTGTAGGCGTTAGCTGAATAAATAGAAACAAATTTATGTAAAGCCCTATATCCTCAATACCTAATTCAGGACAAGAAGACTTTTTTTGGTAAAAGAGATCTTCTCTTTTTGTAGGGATGAGTCAGCATAGATTAGGGGTTTCTATTAAGCCAGGGTTCATTCTTTGTAATAAATGAGCTCACATTTTGTAGTGAAGCAAGGTAACTACTAAGGGAGCCAGTAATTGCAGTTGTGGTGTGACTGTTTCTTGAAACCACCAGTTTTCTCTAGCGAGGACTGGTTGAAGTCATGAATGGAGATTAACTGCAACTCACACTGTCCATTTCCCTCATTCTGTACGGCAAAGGTTGGTTCTTTCTTCAGAGTAGAATATTTAATCACTACCCAACTTCCATGTCACAAAGGTAATAGCATTGGGGCATAAATTAATACACATAATTAAAATTTTAATATTAACTTGTATTAGAATTTAGGCCACTATGTTCCTTATTACACTTCTGTAATATGAGCTTCTTCATAGAAAAATAAAAGCAAATTACCAGTTTCCAGTAGAATAAAATGTGAATAGAATAAATTTAACAACTATACTGTGTTATCATAGCAACCAAAGTTTAAAAAAAAAAAAAACGATGTGATAAAAAAATGACACAAGAACAAATGCATCAAGTTGTTATGGCAACTGGGGAACGTGGGTTGAAATTTATGTATCTAGAATCCAAGAGAATATTCTAAGGACGTAAAATAAACATTTGCTTATTAAAATATCCCCCAACTAGTACTTATCTATAAGCATTAAAGTGTTTTCATTACTTTGTCTGCTTTTTCTTTTATTTCCAATGGGTGATTTTAAATTGGGAGCATTTGTATTTTCAGTTCAGCTTGTTTTCTGGCATCAATACACTAAGATGCAATTTAGTTTGCAGAAAATGGTGCAAAAGCCAATTTCAAAATAGCATCCTCAATCATGTTTAGGTTTCTTTTACTTTTTAAATCTTCTTTTAAAAAAAATGTCTATTCTATCTGCTTTTTATTCTTAAAGAAGAAGCTCTCCCTTACTTGATGAATCAAATTCATTATGTTCTCTTTACCTGGCTTCAGAGGTCTCCCTCTTAGGCTGGGTGTGGGTTGAAGAATTACATAATAAATTTAGGTATTTAGAAAGCCTTCTGATATTTTAAGCACACAAATACACACATAAACACACCCACACTTCTTTTAGCAGCACAAGTAGTTGTTGTGGACTGAATTTTCCAGTGGCATGCCTCAATTTTCCACATCACTTTGCTTATGCTCAGGTAGACTATCTCACTCTGAGCAGGAAAGGAGAGATTTTCTCATGACTCCATGCATTTTTCTAATGATTTTTCCCACTGCCACTCACACTTTTCCCTCTATCCTTCTGTCTACTTGGTTGGTTCTTAATCATCCTGTAAAATGTAGTTTGGAAGTCACTTTCTATGGTCTACCCATTTGATCCAAGTGTCCCTGTACATACTTATAGATAAGTGCCATAATTCTCATCAAAACAATATAATTAACGCCATCATCATAACAGCTGTTACTTATTAAGCATTATCTATAGTCTAGTGACTCTGCTAAGTACTTCTCAAGTAGCATTTCATTAAATCTTCACAAAAACTCTATAAGGTAAAATGGTAAAAAATTTTACAAAGTAAGGAAAACTGAAACCCAGTGTTTAAGTCACTTGGTTTAAATCACATACTGAGTAAGTTACAGAAAAGAAACTTGAATCCATATCAACGAAACATCAAAGTCCATGTTCTTTATCACTTAGCCAATCACTGAAAAACTGTCTTTGGTTTGTCTCCCATTTAGACTGAAACCTCTGGTAACTCCCCTGTGTCTACACTGTAGTTGTATGAATAAATAGGTTGTCTTTGCTGTCTCTTATACTGACCGATAGAAATATAATGTGAACCACAAATGTCAGACATATAAAAATTTTTTAATTTTCTAGTAGATACATTAAAAAAGTAAAAAGAGAGAAGTAAAATTAATTTTAAAGTAGATTTAACTTAACCCAATATATTTAAAAAATTACCATTTCTACATATAATCAATGCAAAATTATTGAGATATTTTACATTTACATTTCTTAGTAGTTAGTACTAATTCTTTAAAATCTACAGTGTATTTTATATGTACTTGACATCTCAATTCATGTGCTTATGATTACCACATTGGACAAGGCAGGTTTAACCCATGCCTGATAAGTACACAAGCAAAGAATGCTCAATATAATTTTAATAAATAAAATAAAATAATAAATAATATAATAAATAAATACAATGAACAGAAATGGAGAATTGCTGATTTGCATTATAGAAAGATCTAATTCACCTATGTGAAACCCTTAAATGTCTGTCTGTGGAGAACTTAAGAGTGTCTATTTTTAAAAAGAGCATACATAGGTATTAATGCATGCATATTGTGATAATTCCAGGATTACTGCCACTCACTGACCTATCATGGAGAATTGTCTGCTTAGCTCAGTCAGCTCAAACTTTAGCCCCCCAATTTTAGATCACACTGTTAGTCTTGGGTTCCAGGTTTAAATTCATTATATATTTCATTTTCAAAGGTCCTTTAGATCACTTTAATCAATAACTATTAAAAGTAGGTTAAGAATACACATTTTTAAATTATACCAAATCAAATCAGCACATATATATATATATAATTATTTTTAAAGTATATCCCAAAGTACGCCATGTAAAGGATATTTAAAGCAGGATTTTTTGAACCCATGGATATTTTTGATACTGTGGTGATAATACTGGTAGAAATAATCAACATTTTTAAAAGCCATTAATATGATAATAGCTAAGCTGAACATTGTAGTATCTTTTACACTCAAAAAACTAACCATGGAATCACATCTCAATGATAATATTGAGTATTACTAAACCTGACCTTGGTGGGAGGAAATCTTTAAAATAAAACTGACAATTGCTAAAACGGCACATAATAAAATTATTCTTGACTTAAACTGAAGAAATTTAGATCTATAAAATTTGACTAGGGAAAACTGACATAATAGGAAAAATGGCACATGCTCAAAAACAACAACAGCAGCAATTCACCATAACAGAAGCTATAATCTGTACAATTTTACACGGACAAAAACAAAGATCAATGAGTCACATGTTTGTCTTAAAAGTTATGTGGAAAAAAAGGACCCAAGTTAAAATAGCTTCATTAAAATAAGAATAAAATGTAAAAGGTTAAAAATGGAGGTGGGACTTCTAGAATAGTGAAGTGCTCTCTTTACAAAGCCATGTTAAAACTAGACAAAATTGCTGAAAATGACTGTTTCAAGACTATGGAAATTGACCAAAGGCATACAACAAGTTGAGAAATGCTTATTTATACAAAACTACTCAACATGAGATAAGAACAGTAGAATTTAGTACCACTCTTGCCTGGGCCTACTCCCATCTCTACTCCTCCCAGCTCAGTTAGTTTACTAGTGCTAGCAGAATGGGAAAAGTTATTTAAAAACAAAAACAAAAAAACATTATCTTTTCCATCCAAAGGGAATCACTTGATTTGGAATGGAACATGAAAAAAACCCACACTCAGTGACATTGGCAGTAATGGCAGCAATGTCTGTGGCAAGTAAACAGAGAAAGCCAGTAGCTCAGACAACCTGAGGCTGTGGTACTGGCTCTGGTATGCAAAACACCAGGAGACTAGACAGAAGTCTAATAGGAAGATTCAAGGAAATGAGATAGTGATAGAGGGGCTTGAAAAGCGATTCATGCAATCTTACCGAGAGCCTATCTTGGGTCCACCCACCCCTGCACAGTAAAGCCAATCTACTGACACCAGTCTGTGGTGAAAGAAAGTGCAGCATTTATTGCAGGGCACCAAGCAAAGAGTTCAAGTTCAGCTAGTGCTCAAAAAGCCTAAACTCCCCGATGGGTTTTGGCAAAGCATTTTTAAAGGCAAGGTGAAGAAAGGGGAGTTTCAGGGTATGTGATCAGCTCGTGCACAGTTCTCTAATTGGCTGATGGTGAGGTAACGGCAGTGTCAGGGGGGTTAACATTATCAATCCTTAGGCTCCAGGAGGCCTGGGGACTGTGTGCTCATGGTCATCAAGTAGTTAACATCTTCCATTTGGTGGGGGGTTTCAGGTCTGCAAAACAACTCAGGAAATGTGCATCACATACTGTTATCTCGGTACTTCAGAGAGGAGCTAAAGCAGAGGATATGGGGGAGGGGTCTGTCCCCAGGAAGGCCCCTGACGGTCTTGCTCAGCTACAAGGGGAGACCAGAGAGGGCCCTAGCCTTTCCACACATCCCTGGCTGAACAGAGAGCACAATTGCAGAGGAGACATGAGAGTGCCTGAAGAAAGTACAAATTGGCATTGACTTGTAAACTGCTCGAACTTTGAATGGACTGCCCAGCCCAAACATAGATCCATCAGTGGAGGGTAGAAGCCTTACTGACAATGTATATAGATACAAATTCTGACCGAATATTGGGGTGATCTATAGGAAGCCAGTCTTTAAAATAAAAATAAGAATTAAAAAACCTAAGGTCAGTTTATACATATATGACAACAAAAGCCCAATTCTTAAAAGAAATAGTTGATAAATTAGGCTTTAACAAAATTTAAAATTTCTCTTCTATGAAAGCCTATTAAGAAAATAAAAGACAAGCCACAAGTTAAGAGAAAATGTTTGCAAATCACATATCCAACAAAGGACTTGATCCAGGGTATATAAAGAACTCCCCAAACTCAGTCTTAAAAATGGACAAGTGACTTGAACAGTTACTTCACCAAAGAAGACATAAAAACAGCAAAGGATCACATGAAAAGATGCTCAACGTCATTATCCATCAGGAAAAGCAAATTAAAACTCGATAAGACACCACTGCCTACCTACACACCTATTAAAATAGCTAAAATTTTTAAAACTGACAATAGCTAGTACTTGTGAGGATGCAGAGCAATTGCATCTCTCACACCTTGGTAGTTAAACATACATGTACCAAATGACCCGGAAATCCCATTCCTGTATATGTACTCTAGAGAAATGAAAATTTATGTTTACATAAAACTTGTATGTGACATTTTATAAATGCCCTATTCATAATCACCCAAACTGAAAAAACACAAACAGCCTTCAATGGGTGAATGGATAAACAAACTGTAGTACATCCATTCAATGTAATGCTACTTAGCAATTTAAAAATTCAAACTATTGATACATACAATAATGAATGTATCTCAAGGCATTATGCAGAGTGAAAGAAGCTAGCCTCAAAAGATTACAAAGTGTATGATTCCATTTATATAATATTTTTGAAAAGACAAAACTATAGGAATGGGGAATAAATCAATAGTTGCTATGGACTAGAAGTAGGGAGATGGTATGATTATTGAGGGCTAGCTTAAGGGAGTTTTAGGGATAATGGAATTGTCCTGTATCTTGATTATGGTAGTGGCTATATATGTTAAAATTCATAGAACAGTATACCAAAAAAGTCATCTTTACTTTATGATGATTTGAAAAATTAAAATAAGAAAACCATCATTAAATTATATATCACAGTGGATTTTATGGTATATAAATTATACTTCAATAAAGCTGTTAAAGAAATAAAAGTTAGTGGAAAACTAAAACAGCCTAGTGTATGAAGGACTGCTAATGGTATAGACCCTCCAGGAATGAAAGTTTGGTTCACTCCAGCAAACTTGGAACCAATAATACTTCAGGTATTGGAATATATATTATATATTCAGTATAGAAAATTCACAAAAAGGATTAAGTTGGTTTAATAGAGTGTACCCCAGAAAATTCTCCCTTGAGCAAAATTACTGGTATAGTCATATTAAAAGTATTCACATTCCTAGGATCAGAATATCTGGACCTAAGTGTCTCCTGAGTCAAAATTGTGTGCCATAACTTTTTATACTCTTTGCCAAGACATTTTTGGACCCTGTAGTGGAGAGGAATACCAGAAGTTAAATCTGTCTCCTTTAACCAATACTATGCCATCCATGTCATACCCTGTCCCCACTACACACACACACACGTGTGCGCACGCATGCACGTCCGTGCACACACAGGCTTATACACTAGGCCCCTTCAAGTTCCCCTGGCCACAAAGCTCAATCTCTATGAAATGCAAGGAAGAAAAAAGTCCTAATTAGGATGAAAAATTTTCTGACATGCTCCCAGATGAATTCAGGCCAAAAACATCTTTATACCATCACTAATTTCTAGTGCATGGAAATGGCTTTCTCAGGGGTATTGAAGGAAACCTTGGGATTGTGACAGCAAATTGTTACAATGAGACTTCTTAGCCTTTCTCCCTCAAATCTATATCTCACATACAAAGTATGACAAAGTATGTGGATTTGTTATCCATGGTTTCTTTCTCCCGTGCACAGATATGACAGAAATAAATTGTCAGCCTTACCATTGATAGATAGGCAGACATTCCAGCAAAAGTTGAACTACTACATACTGAATACTTACTATATGCCTTAAACACATTATTTAAGCCTTAAAATAAGTTTGAGAGGTAGCTATTATTTACATAGTATCCTGAGCTTTATGAGGCTCAGAAGTGTTAAATAAATTTCCCAAAGTAATGCAGTTACCTTCAAATATCCATGAAAAATTTATCATTGCCATTGTATATGTGAGAGAAGTAAAATGACTTAGCCAACGTTACATAAATATGAAGGGGATGAACTAGATTCAGAATGTAATGTGATCTGACAACAAATTTATATGTTTAGTAAGGTGGATTAGAGGAGACAAGAACATAGGTCTAATTGCTGGGGAAGGCTATAGACTGCAATTATTAAGAGTACAGACTTTCGAGACAGTATTATTTAGGGTGGTAACCCATCCTTTCTACTTACTATGACCTTGGACACATGAGTTAACCTCTTTGTGCCTTGGTTTCCTCACCTGTAAAATGAGAATAATAATACCTGCTTCAAAGGGTAGTTGTAAGTATAAAAGAGATAAAGCAAGTATTGTGTTTGGTACATAGTAATTACTTCATAGAAATAGCAGTTATTACTATAATCATTATAATCTTGCACAATTAACTTAATTCAGCAGAGAAACTCTGATGGGATATGACACAGCATTAGTTATCTTTAAAGAATAGGGTGGGGAGGTCAAGTGTTCAAAACAAAGGGGACCCAGGTGAGGAATCACAGGAGTTCCTGAATGGCCAGGGAATGTAGAGACAGACCTGAGATCCTTGAAATGAAAATAAGTGGAACAGTCATTGCAGTAGGAAGTAGAAGAGAATTAACATTTAACAGGCACTTATTAAATTCTAGGAACTATGAGAGCTACCTTACATTCTTTATCTTTATTTAATCTGGAATCAAGAAACCCAACTTTTTCTTCTAATTTTTCATTAGAGTCCAAGATATCATCAAATCCTATTTTTTCGCTTTGAAATTTCTCTGAGATTCCTTGTCTCCTGCTGTTCCTCTCATTCCTTCTGCCATCTCCCTAAATCAAGAACACATCCTCTTACACTCAGATGCCTGAACTGGCATAAAAACAGTGTGCTCTCTGTTCTCTCCTTCAATCTACCCAAGTTCCTTAGTTCAGCATGGAAAGCAATAAGCCTCTGGATGAAGACAGGCCTGTTTTGTTTTTTTTCCAGCTTTATTAAGATATAACTGACATATGACATTATGTAAGTTTAAGGTGTACAACATATGCTTTGATATACTTATATTGCAAAATGATTACCACCATAGCATTTGCTAACACCTACATCACATCATGTAACTACCATTTCTTTTTTATGATGCAAAGATCTACTCTCTCAGCAACTTAGGAGTATATGTTACACCTATAATCACCATGCTGTATATTAGAAGCCCAGAACTTACTCATCTTAAAACTGGAAGTTTGTATGTACTCTTTGACCAATACCTCCCCCTTTTCCCTACATTCCAGGTCCTTGTAACCACTATCTTACTGTTTATATGAGTTTGGCTTTTTTAGATTCTACATATAAGTGAGATCATACAGTATTTGCTGACCACTGGCTGACTTATTTCACTAAGAAGCATGGCCACAAGGTCCATCTATGTTGTCACAAATGGCAAGATTTCCCTCTTTCTCACGGCTGAATAATAGTCATATGTACTCCTAAGCCTGTTTAGAACTACTTCTTTGTGTGCTATAGTCCTGTGGGACTCCTGAATGCAATCCCCATGGGCTATTACAGCCAGGTGATCCAGGGACCCATCCCTCAGACAACAGACAGAAAAGCTGGAGTGCCAGAAGTATATATAAGTTCCTCCCAGGGAGATACTAGCGATGCAGAGCAGGCTAAAGGGGGAGAGCAGGGAAGATGTCTGCAGGTTTCCCTGAGCTCCAGGGAGGATTGCAGTGAGCCCCTAGATGCTTGCTAAATTAGAAGGCTGACCCCTTGGGCAGCAGCTTTTAAAGTATGCAAATAGACCCTATTCAGGGAAGAACTGGGAGATGGACTGTTTTTGCCTGCTCCCTCTGAGCTGAGCCTAATGAGTGCTTGAGCTCCCATAAATAACAGCTTCTTTGTTTGTTATAGTCCTGTGGGTCTCAGGGACACAAAGCTACGGAAGCAAGCCCCATTGGTTTTCAGAACTAGGTGTTTTGGGGGCCTGTCCCTTGGGTGGGAATATTAAAAGTTGGAGCTCTACATGTGGGGTCCTAACCCTTCACTCCTCAGGAAGAAGTTGGAGTTGGGATTCCCTCCCAACTGAATGGCATTGTGCCAGAGGTCTAGTTTATGGCAAGAGTATGTCTTAGCATTTCCTATCCATTTCAATGTGAGTATTTTCTCACTCACTTGATATACAGGAGTCACACAGTTAGTTTCTGGGTTTCTTTTAGAGAGAACTGCTCCATATATAACTATCCATTCAGTGTGTCCATGGTAAGAGGGGAGTTCAGGAGCCTCCTGTGATGCCATTCTCTAAAGACTGCCTGTTTTGCTTTTTAAATTGAGATATAATTCACGTATCGTAAAATTTGCCCTTTTGAAGTGCACAACACTTCACAGTGGTTTTTAGCACATGCTCATCACCCCTGTCTAATTCCAGAATATTTTCATCACCCCAGAAAGAAACTCTGTATCCATTAGCAGTCTTTACCTATCCCTTCTTCCTCCAGCCCCTGGTAACCTACAGTATTTCCTATCTCTCTGGATTTGCCTATTCTGGACATTTCATACAAATGGAATCATACATGTTTTTGGGGTCTACTTCTTCCACTTAGTGTAATGTTTTCAAGGTTCATCCATGTTTCAACTTGTATTAGCACTTCATTCCTTTATATGGCTGATTAATATTACATTGTATGGATATACCACATGTCAGTTGTATGGTTATCCATATGTCAGGTGGTGGATATTTGGATTAGCTCCACTCTTTGACTATTATGAATAATGCTGCTATGAACATGTGTGTATAAGTTTTTCTGTATATATGTTTTCAATTTTCTTGGGTATTTACCTAGAAGTGGAATTGCTGGATCGTATGGTAACTATGTTTATTTTCTTGAGAAACGGTCAGAGTGTTTTCTAAAGTGGCTACACCATCTAATGGTCCCACCAGCAGTGTATAAGCGTTCCAATTTCTCCATGTGCTATCAAATATTTGTAACTGTCTGTCTTTTTGATTTAGC
This sequence comes from Hyperoodon ampullatus, assembly GCF_949752795.1. NCBI lineage: Eukaryota > Metazoa > Chordata > Mammalia > Artiodactyla > Ziphiidae > Hyperoodon > Hyperoodon ampullatus. Next base: position 48,312,538 of record NC_136920.1, on the reverse strand, counting down.
TGCTATACTGGATGTGAAGTGGTATCTAATGTTTTGACTTGTACTCCCCTAATGATTAATGATGTTGAACATTTTTTCATGCGCTTGTAGGCCATTTTGTTTTCTTTGGAAAAATGCATATTCACACCCTTGGTCCACTTTAAATTGGGTTATTTGTGGTGAGTTGTAAGAGTTTTTTATATATTCTGAAATTTGACCCTTTCATATTCATTGTTTGCCTATTTTTTCCCATTCTGTGGGTTGTCATTTCACTTTCTTGATAGTGTCCTTTGAAGCACAAAAGCTTTTAATTTTGATGAAATCCAATTTATCTCTTTTTTCTTTGGTTGTTTATTGTTTAGGTGTCAACCTAAGAAACAATTGGATAGGCCTGATTATAATACCAGCTCTGCCAATCACTAGAAGATAGGATATTTAACCTCTCTTAAGCTCAAGTACCACATTTAGAAAATAAAGATAATAAAGCCTTCCTTCAGGGAAGTGATGTATATAACTTGGTCAAGTACACAGTATCAACTAGGTTCTCAATAAATTGCAGTGGTTATTTCCTACTTTTCTCCATACACACTAGGTTTAAACATCTTGCCAAATCCTGCCCAACTTTCATGGCTCAACATATATCCCACTTCATCTTATATAACATGTTCTGCAACTACTCCTATCCACATTGGTTTTTCCTTTCTCTAAATTTCTTTGGGCTTACAACCACAGCTACATATCACAACCGTTTCACATTAGTTGCTTTGTCTCCTTGAGTTCAGAGACCACAACTTGTAGCTCTTTGGTGCTTCCCTCCACCACCTATAGTTGAACTGAACATATGAATGAGGTGGGTGGTAAGCCTACAATGTGTGCAATCAGACATCTGTTCTGATTATACTTTTGGTTAAATCACTTAACCTCTCTGAAGCAGTGGGTCAGACATACAAGTGAAACAGGGATTGTGTGGTGCGTTCTGCATTCAAGCATGTCCAAGCTTTATACATTTTTTTCTCATTTGTAATAGAAGTCCAGCTACCTACTTCCTCAGCAGGCTGCTTCAGTAATTCCACCACTCTTACATTTAAAATGTTCTTCCTCATGTTAAACTAGTTAGACAGGGATTTTGAAAGTGGGTTTCCTAGAAGGGGTCTGATGGGGTGTTTTGTAAACTTAATTAGAATTTCATGAATGTAGAGGATGATGTGAAGGACTGATACCATCATTCCTAATCTCCCATTTCAAATTATGATGTTATCGAAGTAATCTTATTGTTTTTATTGATTGGCTTTATAATAAGTAATTCAAGTTGAATTTATAAAATAAATTTGTAATAATAAAAATATTACTATTTTATGTTTATTTTTTGTTCCACATAAATTTTTTTTAAAAAAAGGTTCATTACTGCTCCCCCATGGCTTTGTGACTATGAAATGTATAATCACTAAGCAAGTATTATTAATTATTTTAGATGAAATATTAACTCTTTGTACGGTGACTATCTATAAATACTCATTCTTCCTTTGGAATAAGAACTTTTATACTAGGTAGCTTCATAAAGACTAGCAAACTCCACCCAGCTCTACCTCCTTTTACACTTAGAGAAACGGGAGCACAGAAGGTGAAGTGATTAAAATCAGTAACAAAGAGGAAATCTGAATCCTAGTCCCTTGACTTCTATTCCAGTGGTACTTCTGTCATCTTACAATTTGGCAACAAGTGAGAAGTACTTGACACAGGTACTTCAAGGACTGGAGTTTCCTTCTATGTGAATTTTTACAGAGGTAGAGTTTAAGAAAAAAAATATTCAAACTTTGCCTTATTTTGAATTTTCTCTAGGGATTGCTGATTAGATAATATGCAAAGTATGCAATCTTAACTGGGAAAATATCTAAACCAAACATGGGTGTGCTGATCAGTGTTTAATAGCCCAGTTCCTAGGGGGTAGGAGTCCTGATTAATAGAGGAGGTTGTTTATTTTCATGGTATAAATACTCCCACCATGACCAATTTCAAGCTACCAACATGATGCCAAACAGGTGGCAAAATTCTTTAAAAATTTAAAAATCAGTTTCATGAGCTAATGACAAGCTAGCTCTAGCACACCACTGGAGCCTGCGTTTTTATCTCCAGAGCAGAGGCTGACTTGAGCATTTACTTGTTAGAATTCAGGAGATTTCATTGGGACAATGCACTGAAGTGTTTTAAGAACAGCTCTACAGTTAACATGGATAATTATCATGAAATTAGAATACTTTATCTAAAATGCATGGAAAGAGTAGCTTTCTCTTGCAATTTCCCCCAGCCAAATACAAAAGAAAGTATTAGATCTTCACACACACAGTTCTCTAGAAAGAAGTAATATTTGAGAGAACAGAAACCAAGGCAAGCATCCTTTTGTGAGATCCACATTAAAGGAATCACCTGTACGTGTTTCATTCTGTCAACTTGTATTCCACTCATAAAACACAATAGAATAGCTATGTCTATACAAAGTCTGAAAGTTTCTCTCTACCTTTTAAAGGTCAAAGAAAACTGAGGATAGATTTAAAACGGCTTGTGAAATATGGTTATGGCAAAGCAGTACAGGCACTAAATTGCTAGGCCTCTGTGTGACAAGAGAACCATATAATCTGGTAGACCTTTTACAGGTATAATTGAACCTTGCTTTTTACAGCTGATATATTAGTAAAATGATACGTGTCTATTACATTGTGAAAAGTCAAGTAACATTTTAGATCCATGGTTCTATTTCTTCTGTTTGATTTTAGACATTCTTGAAAATCTAACAAAAACTTGGAACCCTTTTACAGAAAATGCACATAACTGCATAGGCAGAAAATTTTGCATAAAATGTTAAAGAACTTACAGACATCCTGTAACTCAATCACTGGCTGCTAGACTCACATAAAGAACCCATATTTTAAGTATAAATGACATCTTGATATTCAAAGAAAACCCAAGACGATTACTTAAGAAAGGCAAAAGGATTATCTGTAAAAGAAAGCAACCACCTTAATTTATATTTTCCTTAAATTAATCTTTTATTTATGGAGCTGAAAGACAGAGTCGCAGATATAAGGAGATAGAGGGATTTAGGGGTCAAATACCACAAGTCCCTCATTTTACAAATGGGGAAACAGAGGCCCCAAGCACTGAATCAACTAGAACAAAGTCTCCATGACTTGGAGGTCTCATGCCATTGTATAAGGGACATAGCCCTGGACATCAGAAGCCCTGAGTTCTACTCAAGTGCTGACATTTATGACCTACATGGTACTGGGCACATCATTTAGCTTATTTATAACGCAAAGTTGTTAAAAGAATTAAATGAGATGATATTTATGAAAATAGTAAATATTAAAATGTCATATAATAAGGTAAAAGTTTCATAATTATGCTATAGAATGGGAGAAAATATCTGCAAATCACATATCTGATAAGGGGTTAACATCCAAAATATATAAAAAACTCATACAACTCAATAGTAAAAATATAAATAATTAAAAATTGGGAGGGAACTGAATAGACATTGTCCCAAAGAAAACAATACAGATGGTCAACAGGTACATGAAGAGTACTCAACATCACTGATCATCAGAAAAATGCAAATCAAAACCACAATGAGATATTACCTCACACCTTTTAGAAGGGCTGTCACCAAAAAGACAAGAAATAACAAGTGTTGCCAAGGATGTAGACAAAAGAGAACACTTTCCCACTGTTGCCAGGAATGTAAATTGTTGCAGCCACTATGGAAAGTAAGGAAGCTGCTCAAAAGTTAAAAATAAAACTACCATATGATGCAGCAATTCCACTTCTGGGTATTTATCTAAAGGAAACAAAAACACTAACTTGAAAAGATATCTGTACCCCCATAGCCACTGCAGCATTATTTACAATAGCCAAGATGTGGAGATAACCTATATGTCCATCAATGGATGAATGGATAAAGAAAATGTGAGCTAGATATAGATATACAGATCTAAATAATATTATTCATATATTTAGATAGATAGATACATACAAAATATTATTCAGCCTAAAAAAAGAAAGAAATCCTGCCATTTTCAGCAATATGGGTGGACCTTGAAGCCATTACGCTAAATGAAGAAAGTCAAACAGAGAACGACCAATACCATACGATCTCCCTTATGTGTGACATCTAAAAACCAAACAAACAAACTGAACTCATAAATACAGAGACAGATCGGTGTTTGCTGGAGTGAGGACTGGGCAGAATGGGTGAAGGTAGTCAATAGTTACAATAAGCCTGGGGATGTAATGTACAGCATGGTGACTATAGTTAATAACACTGTGTTGTGTATTTGAAGGTGGCTAAGAGAGTAGATCTTAAAAATTCTCATCACTGGAAAAATAATTTCTAACTATGTGTGGTGATGGATGTTAACTAGACTTATTGTGGTAATAATTTTGCAATATATACTTATACTAAATCATTATGTTGTATACCTAAAACTAATATAATTTTATATATTAATAATATCTCAACAAAAACAATAAAATATTGGTAATATCCAATGTTGGCAATATAGTCATGGGTACAATTTCTTAGGGGGACTATTTCTACTAAAATCTGGACTTCATTTCCAGTTACCTATCCTGAAAAAATACTCACACACTGAACTAAGATACCTGTATAAGTTATTCATTGCAGCGTTGTTTGTAATAGTAGAAAGTTGTAAATAGCCAAAATATTTCTGAAAGAAAAATAGCTAGATAAATTAAGGTACATCTTTATAGAATGATGCATAGCTTTTAAAAAGAATGAGGTAAAATTATTTTTTAAAGATTATGATAAATGACAGATGAAGCATATTCTTTGTGCATATGAATCTTATCAGATTCAGGTCTAGCTAACACCTGAGATAAAGTCTTCTATACAGAAAAAAACATACAAAGGTACTGGGGTTAGTGGTCATAGGAAGGACATCTATTACAAAGTGGGATAAGGGAAAAAGCATTAGATGAGGAGTTAAGAGATCTGGGTTCAAGTTCTAAGTCTGCTATTAACTAGAAAACTGGCAAATCATTTCAGACCTCTAGACCTCATTTTTTACAAGGAGCAGAGCTTCTTAAACATTTGTAGAGGTGTCAAAACCAGACCCCTGTAAGAACACAATGAAAACTTAACAGGTGTATTACTTTTGGCAAGTTACTTAACCATTCTGAGCCACAGTTAATTCATCTATGAAATGTGAACAATGCTATTCCTCAGGTTTGTTGTGAGGCTTAAATGTGATAATGGATAAAGTACTATCATAGGGTAGGTGTGCAATAAAAGCAGTTATGTCATTATGATAGTGCTCAGATCCTTTCAGGGAATCTATACCCTCTCACAAGGTTCTGAATAAACTATTTAAAGGCCCATGGAAAGGAGATACTCTTTCTTGAACTTCTGTTAGAAAGACCAAACTGTAAACTTCTATAAGTCTGTCTGCAGTTTTTACTAAGTCAATATCTAGATCTATGCTGTCCAATATAGTAGCCACTAGTCACATGTGGCTCTTAAACACTTGAAATGTGGTTACTGTGGCTGAGGAGCTATATTGAACTGTACTGTAAGTATAAAACAGATACTGGGTTTTGAAGACAAACAAAAAAAAAGAATAGAAATATCTCACTATTACCGGTGCTGATAAAGAATGCACATTTTAATCACTTCCTAGGCATGAAACACTACCAGTAAAGAAGTAGGTCTTTAGCAATCTGATTTTTCATGTGTCTTTTCTTCAAAAATAGTAACTTTTGTTAAAGTAATGGTATATAAAATGTTAAACAACTAATATCTACTTCATACATTAGAGCAGAAATTAAGGACATAAATTAGATCAAGAGTTAAAAGTAATATAACCCCCTAAGTCCAAGCTAAACAGCTCAATCATTGTATTTAACTGTTATCAAGTAAAGACTAGTTTTCTCTCTCAATTCAGAGCTATCCCTTGGTATAGTTCTTGCCTACTTTCTTTTTCACTCTGTTCTCTAATGTTTATCAGAGTGCAGACATTAACTGTCCAACATTTTAATGGAGTATTTTTTATTAAATTGTTCTCTCAAGTAAGATAGAAAACTATTTTAAATTTTTTGCTTTAAAAAATGACATTAAAATGACTAAAATAAAAAATACTGACTTTGCCAAATATTGAGGATTTGGAGCAACTGGAACTCTCATACCTGGCTGCTGGGAGTATAAAAGGGTACAATCATTTTGGAGAATTATTTGTAAGTTTTTTATAAGTTAAATATACATCCTAGGACCCAGCAATTCCATTCTTAGGTATTCACCAAAGAGAAATGAAAGCCTATGTCTACGTAAAGACTTGTACAAAAATGTTTATAGGACCTTCATTCATAATAGCCAAAATTCATAAAATAATTCATCAATATGTAAATGAACAAACAAGTTGTATTATATTAACACAATGTAATACTATTCAGCAATAAAGAGGAATAAAATATTAATACATGTAAAAACATCAATTAACTAAAGGCAGCATGTTGAGCAAAAGAACCCTGACACAAATTCATAGATTCTGTATGATTCCATTCATATGAAATTCTAGAAGAGGCACAACTAACCAGTGGTGACAAAAAAGTCTGAGATTATGTGTGAGGTGATTGAAAAAAGGCAACAGAGAGCTTTCTGGGGTGATAAAACTTTTGGGTGGTGGTTACATGAATATACACAAATATCAAAGTTTATTGAACCAAGCACTTAAGTTCTCTGCACTTTATTGTAGGTGAACTATGACTCAGTTATTACTTGGCTTGGTTTTATAAATATTAATTCTAAAATTCTCCCTGTCTAGTAATAGATCTACTTTTTAACACTACCAAAGGGGATTCTTATGTAGATGGCTCACTGACCTCTCGATGGAAAGCACTACCTGTAAGTGACTAAAACTTGTCCTTTTCCTTATATTATACTTTCCATGAAATAATAAAAACAAAAAATAAAAATAGAGTTTTAACCATGACTCTGGGCGGCTGTACATATGGTAAGGCACAAATAAGTAGAAAGAGTAAGCCACTCCTCACATGGACTAGACTGTAGGTCCCAAACCTGGGTGCATTTCAGAATTACACAGGCAACCTTATAAAATACATTCCATAATTGTACCAAGAATGCAGAGTCTTTCTGTGGTGAGCCCAGGAATCTATATTTTTAAAGTTCACCCAAGGGATTCAAATGAGCAACCTAATTTAGGAAAGATTGATCCAGACAATAAGTATTAGCTAAGGGAGAAATCAAAGTGTGTTGTAGTCATCTGTTCAACTATATCTTTTCTTTACATCAGAAAGATCCAGGTCCAATATTTTTGTTCTCAATTTTTCAGAACGTAATGCAAAATATTTGCATTCCTTTATTCAATAACCAGTAGGGGCAATGTTTTATAGTAGAAAGACCTAAGAATTTAAAACCAGGTGGACTTGAGTTGGAATTTTAACTCTGCTCCCTTCAAACCATGTGACAGTGGGAAAGTTATTTATCTACTTTGAGACTCAGATTCCACTTTGGCTAAAATGGAGTTTTTGATATTGCTTTGACTTAATGACTGTGAAAGCAGCAAGTACATGGAATATAAACAATAAATGTTTGCCTTATTTCATCTCAATAAGTGTTGAAGAGATATTTCCAGCCTTCATAAAATAAAATAAAATGGGAAATCACCTGAGTTTATAATGGGATAGATTTATACTCTATTTCTTCTTAAAATCAGAAAGTTCTAGTCTTTTATTATTATTTTAAGTTCATTAGCATCACAAGTATTCTTTGTCGTCAAAAAAAAATCTTCAAGGATTCACCTATGTAATTTCAATTTCCTTTTGATAGTTGTTTTTCAAAGCTATAGTTTTCACAGTTCTAGTGGGATAATTCATTATCTCATCATTGACTGGACATTTCATCAAACACATTTCACTGTTGAGACAACTTGTCAGTGATACTCAATTGTCCATCTCATCAGCAATATAGTGTATAGTAACTAAATTTTTATCGTATACAACATCTCATCCCTATTGCTCATGCATAATTCATATTTTATATGTCGAACATCAGTCACACATATATTGTGCTAATAAGCATGGAAAATAGAGTTTACAATCTCAGATGGCTTCTCCGACTATACAAACAATTGCATTATTTTTCTAAGTACAGGGCTAGCCAAAGGCGTAACTATGAAGCAGAAGCCCCACTTCCCTAACCTACCTCCCAAGGATCTTTCTAGCTACCCAAGCTATCCAAATCATGTTCAATAAATTCCCTCTAAAGTACTAATGACTGTTTAAAACAATTGGGAATTCTATTCCTCTTTTAAGTTCTAGCTCAAGCAACTATCCTTCCACTGTACATTTTTTACTTCTCGATAGTAACACTTGAGCTGCTGATTAATGGATGGGCCTTCCAAAGGTGTTGAGTTTCTTGAGGCAAAGTTAAATCCCTTTTATTAATTATAGTTTTCTCAGGGATTAGCACCATACTTGGCACATAGATGTATTAAATATAATTGATAATTAAATTGAATTCCATTTAAATTAAATTGAAATGGATCAATTTTACATTCTGAAAGAACATTTGCACTTTGAAAGAAACAAGTACACAATGCAAGCTTATACTCCACACATGCATATCTTGGACTTAGATGAAGGAGATATTTATAAACGAGGAGAAAAGTACAACTTTCCTGTCACTATTCAAATCACATCAAACTGTAAATGAACTGTTTCACCCACTCACCTCTCTTTCCATTCTAATCTTTACACCTAGCCTCCAGCCAAACTACTGCCTCTGCCTGATTACCTCTCCATGTCCTCTGCATCTGGCAAACTGCTTCTTATCATTTAAAATCCATATCAGGGCTTCCCTGGTGGTGGAGTGGTTGAGAGTCCACCTGCCGATGCAGGGGACATGGGTTCGTGCCCCGGTCCGGGAAGATCCCACATGCCGCAGAGCGGCTGGGCCCGTGGGCCATGGCCGCTGAGCCTGCGCGTCTGGAGCCAGTGCTCCGCAATGGGAGAGGCCACAGCGGTGAGACGCCCGCATACCGCAGAAAAAAAAAAAAAAAGAAATAAAATAAAATAAAATCCATATGACATTGGGAAAGTCATATGCTCTCTCTGATTTCGTCAGACATTCACTACCTTCTCTGAGTTTCCACAGTGCTCTTTTTATACTACTAGCAATGGTACATAGCTACAAGTAACGAAGTATTGGGTTGGCCAAAAAGTTCCTTCAGTCTTTAAGTAAAAATAAAAGACACAATTTCCATTTTCACAAAGAACTTTATTGAACAACGTATTCACCGTTTTGTTCCACTATCTTCTGCCATTTTCCAGGCAACTTCATAATTCCATCTTCCCAAAACATTTTGTCTTTTCGAGCAAAGAACTGTTCCAGGTCCCTTGTACAGTTTTCCAGGGAATTGAAATTTTTTTCCACCAAGAAAATTTTGTAGAGACCAAAATAAATGGAAATCTGAAGGTGCAATGTCTGGTGAATACGGCAGATGATTCAGAACTTCCTAGCCAAGCTGTAACAGTTTTTGCCTGGTCATCAAAGAAATGCAGCCTTGCATTATCCTGATGGAAGATGATGCGTTTTCTACTGACTAATTCCAGATGTTCTTCCTCGAGTGCTGCTTTCAGTTGGTCTAACTGGGAGCAGTACTTGTTGGAATTAATCATTTGGTTTTCCGGAAGGAGCTCATAGTAGAGGACTCCCTTCCAATCCTACCATATACACATCACCTTCTTCGGATGAAGACCGGCCTTTGGTGTGGTTGGTGGTGGTTCATTTTGCTTGCCCCATGATCTCTTCCGTTCCACATTATTGTACAGTATCCACTTTTCATTGCCCATCACAATTTGTTTTAAAAACAGAACGTTTTCATTACATTTCAGTAGAGAATCACATGTGGAAATTCGGTCAAGAAGGTTTTTTTTTTGCTTATGTGGAATCCAAACACCAAAGTGACTAAAATAACCAAGCTGGTGCAAATGATTTTCAACTCTTGATTTGGATATTTTGAGTATGTTGGCTATCTCCCGGGTGGTATAACGTTGATTGTTCTCAATGTCTAGGTTTGATCGCTATCAATTTCAACTGGTCTACCCGACGGTGGAGCATCTTCCAGTGAGAAATCTCCAGCACAAAACTTCACAAACCACTTTTGACACGTTTGACCAGTCACAGCACCTTCTCCATACACTGAACAAATCTTTTTTTTTTTTTTTTTTGCATTTCAGTTGCATTTTTACCTTTCTTGAAATAATAAAGCATAATATGCTGAAAATGTTGCTTTTTTTCTTCCATCTTCAATATTAAAATGGCCATACAAAAATTCACCAATTTTGATAAGTTTTTTTTTAATGCACACTGATATGACAGCTGTCACAATACAATCTAACAAAATTGTTTCAAATGAGGTTAAAGACAACTAAGTGCTACTAGAGCCATCTTATGGAAAAAAATGAACAACCATTTTGGCCCACCCAATACCTACTGTGGGTGGGCATTGTAATTAGACATCCTATAAAATTTACCTAATTTTATTCTTGTAACAACCATACAAAACAGACTTTCATTTCATTTTTGAAAAAAACTGGAGGCTCAAAGGAATTAAGTAACCTACCAAAGGTCACACAGTAATCCACAAAACAAGAGTTCAAACTAGACTGTGACTCCAAAGCACATATCTTCCCTGTATGGCATAGCTCCTGAATAAATAAATAAATGACTGACTAAATGTGACCTGACAAAGGATAGCATATTCTCATGAGCACACAAGTGACTAAGATAAATAAATAGCAGATTTCACCTTCCTTTTCACATTTACTATTTGATATATTGGAGTGTGTTAAGATGCCTATGTTAACACACCTGATGTGGCAAAGAACGCACCACAATTTAAATGTAATCCCCTTGGAATCATGACAAAGACCACCTACTGCAACTGAGCATTTTAGAATACAGTTTCCCAATTCAAAATCCCACTGTCAAGCCAGCTTCATTATATATTATTTCCATTTAAGCCCATACTGAGCACATTTTCCTTGGTTATCAGCCCCAGTGATCCCAATAGGGAGATATAACATGCATAAAATATCTGCTGAGCCAGGTTAAATGAATTTCATTGAACAGACTAATATTATTAACATTACATGATGATTTGCAATTATCAGTCAAATAAGATCAGCTACCAGAGGACCAGGGAGGTCTTAATAAGAGGTGAACCACAAAATCAGCACACTTCCTGCTCAATGGATGTATAACCTAAATGGGCAACTGCCAGCAAGGGAGGGATAGAAGGGCTCTCCAGGGAAAGATGAGAAGGAGGAATCCACCAACTGTTCTAGTCCTTAATGAAAAAGGCTTATGTGAAAAACAAGCTCATCTGCACTCCCTCATCTACCCTCCCACAAAATGCATTTACCCTCTCTGCAAGCACACTGGGTTAATACACTGATGTGGAGAGCCAGCTGTGGTTCAGGTTTCTAATGTAGATTCCAGTCCTGGGTCTGCCACTAACATCTTCTGTGACCTTGGTCTCTTTTTTTCTCATAGAGCCCCTGTTTCCTTACCAATAAAATTGAAAGATAACCCTAGTTCAGTCTAAGATCCTTCCAATTCTAACATGTAATACTTTACCACTGAATACAGATACCAACTCATTTAAGTTCAATTTTCCCCACTCTCTGTTTCTAAACTGACATCACTGTTGGCAACCTGCCCCAGCAGTGATACTTCTTATACCAGCTAAAGCTGCTGGTACAAGAACGCATCAAAAACTAGGGAGCAGGGGCTTCCCTGGTGGTGCAGTGGTTAAGAATCTGCCTGCCAGTGCAGGGGACAAGGGTTCGAGCCCTGGCCCAGGAAGATCCCACATGCCACGGAGTAACTAAGTCCGTATGCCACAACTACTGAGCCTGCACGCCACAACTACTGAAGCCCGCATGTCTAGAGCCTGTGCTCTCAACAACAGAAGCCACCACAATGAGAAGCCAGCACACCGCAATGAAGAGTAGCCCCCGCTCGCCATAACCAGAGAAAACCCGTGCTCAGCAACGAAGACCCAACGCAGCCAAAAATAAAAATAAATAATAAAATAAATAAATTTATAAAAACAACAATAACAACAAAAAAAACTAGGGAGCAGAATTATTTTTTACAATTTTCAATGTAAAATTCAATGTCTCCAGTGTTTCTCTTCACCTATGAAGAAACAGGTCCCTTAACTAAAATTCATTTATATGATCTAACAGCTCTTCAGGATCTGGCCTTCCAATATCTCTCTAATTTCAATTCCTATTCTCCCTCACTGACCCCCTCTTCATTCATCCTCTACCGCCTGGCTGTTCCTCTATCACACTAGGCAGACTCCCACCTCAAGAGCTTTGTATTTTTTTCTTCTACCTGGAATATCCCTCTATCTCATAGCTGCCTGGTTTGCTCTCTCACTTTCTTCAGGTCTTCATTAAAAACTCATTTTCTCAATAAGGCATACCCTCACTACCATCCACTCGACATTTCATATCCCCCATCCCTACCTTATTCTCTCTCCTCAGCATTGATCACTACCTAAATAATTAATCATCTTGTTGATTGCCTATCTCCCCCAGTAGAATTTAAACCCAGTAAGGGAAAAGGATTTGGGACCTGTTTAGTTCCTTTCTGAATCCCCAGTGCCCAGAACACTGTCCAGGATATAGTAGGCACCCAATAAGTATTATATTTGTTGAATGGATGAATAAAATCCCTCTTCCCATCACTCACTGTAATCCAGACACACTGATCTTCTCCTTCCTTATCATGAAATCCAAGTATACTCCTTCTCAGGACCTTTGTATTTGCACTTCCTTCTGCCTGGAAACTCCTTCCAAAGATTTCCACCTTCCTTATCTTTATACTCATATTTATATTGAAGTGTTATCTTATCCAAAAGGCCTTCTCAGTTCAAACCATCTAAAATGGCAACATTATTCTTCAAATATTTTTCTTACTCTTTTTTCCCTCATAACTGCAACAGTGGTAGAAGTGAACCACTCAGATCTCCTTCAAGGGAAGTATCCAGGGGAGCAAACTGACTGATACCTCCAGCTGTCTGTAACCACTCTGTGGTCTCTGAGGCCATGCATCCCCTGGGCTGCTCCCAGCCAATAACTGAACACAGCATTACTGAAGGCTGATTCCTAAGGGGTTCAGAAGTCCTGTAATAGGCAACTTTAGTTCAGGGACTCCCCATTGACCTTGCTGAAACTTTCTTAGACCTGCACTGTACTCTCTGATTCTTCCTCCCCAAAACTCCTACCTTCCCCCTTTCTTTTCACAGTTTTCAGACCTGCATCATGCCCTGAAGTTTCTCCTGTTCATCCCTGTTCTCTCCCCTTTACTCTTCACAGGGATCTCCCCCCAAGAGTCTCTTACACTGTTTAATCCTGTCTTAGAATGTATTTGCTTCTTGGAGTAACTGAACTAACAATAAAACTAATAACATGATTGTTTATTTTTAATTGTCCACCTCCCTCACCTCATGAAAGTAGACTTAGTCTATTTTATTTACTGTTATATCTAGAGCATATAAAGTGATGCTTGCAAAGAATCATTAAAAAATATCTTTTGGGCTTCCCTGGTGGTGCAGTGGTTGAGAGTCCGCCTGCCGATGCAGGGGACACGGGTTAATGCCCCACTCTGGGAAGATCCCACATGCCGTGGAGCGGCTAGGCCTGTGAGCCATGGCCACTGAGCCTGCGTGTCCAGAGCCTGTGCTCTGCAATGAGAGAGGCCACAACAGTGAGAGACCCGCATACCAAAAAAAAAAAATATATATATATATATATATATATATCTTTTAATGAGAAATATTACCACTTTCTGTTAATTTCATTCATTCATGAAAGAAAATATTGAGTGTCTACTTTCTTTTAAGCACTATGCTAAGTACTCAGTAGATCAAGGATCTAGTAGAAAACATAAACATCTAAACAAGTAATTTAAATAAACTATGTGAAGGCTTTATTAAAAGTATTCACAATGTATGGAGCACAAATAATTGCATAAACATGTAAACATTTAAATTATATACATACTTATGATAAAGTACTATGAATATCCCATGAACTATACAAGGAGTAATTCAACTTCAATAAGCAAGGTCCCTTGTCTTTGCTCTCAAGACCTCTTTAGAAGCAAATGTTCCTTGTGAAGATTTTCTTCAGGTGTACAAAGTAAAGTGAAGGCCATTCCTTACTGTATAGCAGTACACTGCTCAATATTACACTGATAAACTAGGTAAAAGTGAAACTGAATGTTTTTTGAAAGGCGAAAACAATGTGTGAATCAGCGATATTATTAAAACTTTTCTAGCTCAAGTCTGTAAAAATAGTCCACCTCAAATTCTGTCTACTCTATGAACACTGTTGATTCCCTCAAAACTAGGCCAGTCCCTTGTTGTTGTTGTTTTTTGTTTTTGTTTGTTTGTTTTTTACCCAAGGATCAAACCCATGCCCCCTGCAGTGGAAGTACAGAATCTTAACCACTGGAACACCACAGAAGTCACAGTCCCTTGCTTTATATGCTATCAAAGCACCCTGTACTTTTCCTTCTTAGAATTTACCAAAAGTATAATGCATTAGTCATTTGTGAATTGTCTCATTAGTAGATAATAAGTTCCATGAGAGAATCACATCTATTATATTGACTACTGTATCTCCAGCACATAATCTGAGTATGGTCTCAATTAGTATTTCTCGAATGGCTTATATGGAAGAATGGATGAATAAGTTAAAAATGAATGAGTGAATGATATAAAAAATTTCCCTCATATACTCAACTGTAAAATTATCTCCCATATCTAAATTCCCACTGCATTTTAAATATACTTCTCACACTCCTTCTATCCATCTATCCATTCATGATGTAGGTAAAAACTTTTCAAAATAGTGAAGAGTGGTACATTTTCACCACTCTTGTCACAGGGATGAAAACCTTCAGATTCAGTTGCTCCTGAGATCAATGACTCAGCATTCCCAGGTGTTAACTATCTGAGTTAGGATTTGGATGTGACAAAGAATGATCCTTTTATTTCCATCCTAGAAGAACGGTCACCTCTCCTGCTTCTAGTCACTTTGTCTGGGCTTCTTTACTTTCTAGCTCTGAGTAAAGCCCAGACTGTAGCACTCGCTTGAGCAGCCTGCCTTCTGTTCAAGGGACAGATGAATTAAACTCCTTTTGCTGAAAGATGTCTTATATCTCTTCTTCCCTTTTTTTTTTCTTAACTCTGTCCTACCAGTCACTTGTCTCCAGAGAGTCCTTTAAAATCCCTTCTATCCATTCAGTCATCCAACTTCTATCCCCTTTATGCTACATTCTTCTATATTATAACGTGAAACACACATTCTATAGTGAATTGCAGTTATGAATAAACATATTTAGCCGTCTTGCTGAATTCTAAGTGTCCCAAAAGGTATAATTGTTGTCTGTATCCCCCATAAGACCTAAAAGAGTGCCTTGCACAAAGTAGGGAATCAGGTATTTTTATTTATAGTGGACATATCTTGCTCAAGTTACAGATAATCCCCACTTATTTCAGTATAACCAAATCCATTAAAAAGAGATGAAGTTGGCCTGATTCTGTCTGCTTCCCAAGCATCTCTCCTAACTTCGAGCTGTCCTCTACCACTGCAGCAGTGGTGCTCATTGCCAGCTGATGCCATCATCTGACTCAGAAGAGAAACAGTAGTATCTGGAGAAGTGTCTGCATAATGGACTAAAGAGGCACAACTTCAAGCAGTTGAAAGGAGAGAGATAAGCCTCTGAGGAACCCAAAATACGGCTTCCAAAAGTGACACTGGTTGCTGGGGAAAGGGTCCCAGCAGACAGGTTAACTGGGCTTGAGAGGTAGGAGGGTGGCTTTGAAGCACAGGTGGAGAGCATGGTTTTAAGCAGATGATTAAATATTCTTCAAATAATAAGCTTCTCTTAAACAAGGAGAAAAAGAAAACAGAAGAGAATCCTAATAAATTTCTACCATATCAACCCCTGTAAGTTAGCAATCACCATCCATGCTACCACCAACTTATATAAAGCAGAAAAAATGAATGGAAAGAGGATGGGCAAGAGGAACGTGCAAAAGGGATGAAGAAGAGAGTGAAGAAATGTTAGGAAAAGGGAAGGATAGTTGATTTTACTTTATAAAGTTCTGAGTTTGCATTTACATTTTTCTAAACACACATTCATTCTCTCTGTCTCTCTTTCTGTCTGTCTGTCTCTGTCTCTCTCTCTCTCACACACACACACACACACACTTTACAAGAAGTCATGAAGGCAAAAGCACAGTAAAAGCAGAATGGATTTTGAGTCAGAAGTCCTTGCCCGGGTCTGAGTCTCATTTCTGTCTCTCATCACAACTGATCTGCTGATCACTGAGGACAGACTGTACTGACTTCAGGAAAATAACCACTAATGCCAGGAAAAGTGTAGAGGACAAACAAATCTGTGGTTGAGTAAATCAATCTAACCTGAAAATTTGCAGCAATCAGCCTTTAGGAGTTACAAAAAAACAATGCTCTGTATTTCTGCATCAGCTCTCAAAAATTTCAAAGCACTATCACATCTATTATCTTCTTATCTTCCTGCACTACAACCTTCTTGGACTAGGTATCTAAGGCATTGAGAAGTTAAATGCCTATTAGGTCATACAACTATTGATGACTGCTATTTCTATTAAATAGCAGGGAGGAAAGCTGAACACTGGATCAGACAAAAGACTTTCTCACCAGACTACCTCAATTGTCCCTCTGTGCTTTCAAGGCCTGAAATTAGCAAGTAACCTGCCAAAATAAGGTGAAAATTGCTTACTGCCCTCTTACAAAAGGTGAGTAGGTAAGCTCGGCTATAATTATGTAGAGTAGATATCTGATTTAACTTCCTTCTTTATTTCTTTGTTGTCTGGATATTTAGTAATGTTTTATGTGACCTCATAAGCAAGGAGTAAAGAAAAGGGGAAAGAAAAAAAAATGTAGATAAATGTAGAAATATTAGGACTTGGCACAATAAATCCAAAAGGTCTCTCAGAATAAACTACATATCTTCAGATGCCCTAAGAGGAGTTTAGCTTCGTGCCCAGGAAACGACCCTCAGAACAGGAGGTGATGTGTGAGGAACAGTCAGGAGAAAGTTGTGGGGGGTCAGGCGGGACAATTCACATTAACTAAGGCCTCAGTTCACATGTCCTCTTAAATGCCCAAGTCTAGCCAAACCCCACCCACAAAAAAAAAAAAAAAAAGAGGATATGAGCTCTGCATCCCATTGGCTCCTTCTGCAAATCCATTTTCTCATCAGAGCTTCAATCCAGGACTCTGCTCAATTCTATGGCAGAACAAGAAAAGTACCATTTGCTATAGGGTTCTGTCTCTCTGGGATTTTTTTTTTTTTTTTTTTTTTTTTTACTATACCTTTTGGCTCATGTTATCATTGGTGGATTTATTTCTTGGTTTGGTTGCTCTCTTCTTTCTTTTCTAATTACATCTTAATTTTTTTATTTTTAATAATTATTTTTTATTTTAATAACTTTTTTTCTTTCTTTCTTTCTTTTTCTCACTTTTCTTCTGAGCCGTGTGGCTGACAGGATGTTGGTGCTCCGGCCAGGTGTCAGGCCTGAGCCTCTGAGGTGAGAGAGCCGAGTTCAACCCATTGGTCCACCAGAGACCTCTGGGCCCCACATAAAATCAAAGGGTGAGAAAGCTCTCTCAGAGATCTTCATCACAATGTTAAGAACCAGCTCCACTCAACGACCAGCAAGCTACAGTGCTGGACACCCTATGCCAAACAACTAGCAAGACAGGAACACAACACCACTCATTAGCAGAGAGGCTGCCTAAAATCATAATAAGTTCACAGACACCCTTAAACACACCACCAGACATGGTCCTACCCAAAAGAAAGACAAGATCCAGCCTCATCCACCAGAACACAGGCACCAGTCCCCACTGCCAGGAAGGCTACACAACCCACTGAACCAACCTTAGCCACTGGGGACAGACATCAAAAACAACAGGAACTGCAAACTTGCAGCCTGTGCAAAGGAGACCCCAAACACAGTAAGTTAAGCAAAATGAGAAGACAGAGAAACACACAACAGATGAAGGAGCAAGGCAAAAGCCCACCAGATCAAACTAGTGAAAAGGAAATAGGCAGTCTACCTGAAAAAGAATTCAGAGTAATGACAATAAAGCTGATCCAAAATCGTGGAAATAGAATGGAGAAAATACAAGAAACATTTCAAAAGGATGTAGAAGAACTAAAGAGGAAACAAACAATGATGAACAATACAACGAATGAAATTTAAAATTCTCTAGAAGGAATCAGTAGCAGAATAACTGAGGCAGAAGAACAGATAAGTGACCTGGAAGATAAAATAGTGGAAATAACTACCAGAGCAGAAAAAAGAAAAAAAGAATGAAAGGAATTGAGGACAGTCTCAGAGACCTCAGGGACAACATTAAATGCACCAACATTCAGATTATAGGGGTCCTAGAAGAAGAAGAGAAAATAAAGGGACTGAGAATATACTTGAAGAGATTATAGTTGAAAACTTCCCTAATATGGGAAAGGAAATGGTCGATCAAATCCAGGAAGCACCGAGAGTCCCATACAGGATAAATCCAAGGAGAAACATGCCAAGACACATATTAATCAAACTATCAAAAATTAAAAACAAAAAATATTAAAAGCAGCACAGGAAAAGCAACAAATAACATACAAGGGAATCCCCATAAGGTTAACAGCTGATCTTTCAGCAGAAACTCTGCAAGCCAGAAGGGAGTGGAAGGACATATTTAAAGTGATGAAAGAGAAAAACCTACAAGCAAGATTAGCTCTACCCAGCAAAGATCTCATTCAGATTCGACAGAGATATTGAAACCTTTACAGACAAGCAAAAGCTAAGAGAATTCAGCACCAACAAACCAGCTTTACAACAAATGCTAAAGGAATTTCTTGAGGCAAGAAACAAAAGAGTAGGAAAAGACCTACAATAACAAACCCCAAAAAATTAAGAAAATGGTAATAGGAACATACATATTGATAACTACCTAAAAAGTAAATGGTTTAAATGTTCCAACCAAAAGACATAGACTGGCTGAGTGGATACAGAAACAAGACCTGTATATTTGCTGTCTACAAGAGACTCACTTCAGACCTAGGGACACATACAGACTGAAAGTGAGGGGATGGAAGAAGATATTCCATGCAAATATAAATCAAAAGAAAGCTGAAGTAGCAATTCTCAAATCAAACAAAATAGACTTTAAAATAAAGACTATTACAAGAGATAAAGAAGGACACTATGTAATGATCAAGGGATCAATGCAAGAAGAAGATATAACAATTCTAAATATTTATGCACCCAACATAGGAGCACCTCAAAACACAAGGAAAATGCTAACAGCCATAAAAGGGGAAATCAACAGTAACACAATCATAGTAGGGGACTTTAACACCCCACTTTCACCAATGGACAGATCATCCAAAATGAAAATAAATAAGGAAACACAAGCTTTAAATGATACATTAAACAAGATGGACTTAAGTGATATTTTTATGACATTCCATCCCAAAACAACAAGATACATTTTCTTACAAAATGCTCATGGAACATTCTCCAGTATAGATCATATCTTGGATCACAAATCAAACCTTGGTAAATTTAAGAAAATTGAAATTGTATCAAGTATCTTTTCTGACCACAATGCTATGAGATTAGATATCAATTACAGGAAAAAACCTGTAAAGAATACAGACACATTGAGGCTAAACAAACACTGTTAAATAACCAAGAGATCACTGAAGATATCAAATGGAATATCAAAAATATCGAGAAACAAAGGACAACAAAAACACGAGGACTCAAAACCTATGCAACACAGCAAAAGCAGTTCTTCTGCTTTTCTGATTCACTTTGTTATAAAGCAGAAACTAACACACCATTGTAAAGCAACTATATACTCCAATAAAGATGTTAAAAAAAAGAAAAAGATGTAGCACATGTATACAATGGAATATTACTCAGCCATAAAAAGAAATGAAATTGAGTTATTTGTATTGAGATGGACGGACCTAGAGTCTGTCATACAGAGTGAGGTAAGTCGGAGGGAGAAAAACAAATACCGTATGCTAACAAATATATATGGAATCTTAAAAAAAATGGTAATGAAGAACCTAGGGGCAGGACAGAAATAAAGACTCAGAAGAACTACTAGAGATTAGACTTCAGGACATGGGGAGGGGGAAGGGTAAGCTGGGACAAAGTGAGAGAGTGGCATGGACTTATATACACTACCAAATGTAAAATAGATAGATAGTGGGAAGCAGCCACATAACACAGAGAGATCAGCTCGGTGCTTTGTGACCACCTAGAGGCATGGGATAGGGAGGGTGGGAGGGAGGGAGATGCAAGAGGGAGAGGTATGGGGATATATGTTTATGTATAGCTGATTCATTTTGTTATACAGCAGAAATTAACACACCATTGTAAAGCAATTATACTCCAATAAAGGTGAAAAAAAAAAGAAAAAGAAATACTCTATTATAAATATTCAGTTACTAAGAGACCTGTGGCTAAGGTTTTTCAATTCCCCTTGCCTGGCTGTTCTGAATGGTAAATCTCTTATCAAAAATAGAGAGATTTATGGGTAAGACAAATTGTCCTATAATATTTTTACAATTAGAACTTATCCAAGTCATATCTTGCCCCAAATACCAATTCTGTGTGTATCTGTATTCTGAAAGACCTATCACAGTAACCTATTTTAATACTAGAGACTGAGTTAAGAATGTGATTGCTTTTCAAGGAACTGAAATAAAAATTCCAAGAATGGTATTAGAAGCAATGAATAAATCAAACACAATTTTTGTAAACACAGATTTATAATACAAGCCTGCTGAAACATTTGTGTATTTTTATACTCTTTTTTGGGGGCCAGGTTTGATATTATGTGTCTATTGTGTACATATAAAATTCACGAACCAATTCAGTCTTTATAATGGTACTATGGGTGCTTAAGTATTATTTACTGATGAAACTAAATTTAACATATAAATGTTTGTTGAATCCTGTGGAAATCTTTTTCTCAAATACTTTCATTTCATTCACTCAACAACTTTATATGAAGAATACATTCTGTAAGCCAAAGATTTAAGATATAAAGGGAAACAAAACACAGTGCCTGTGATATTGGAGAGAGGATGTTCTTCCTCTCTCCAATATCAACTAAGTGATTACTGCAAAACACATTCCTGGTTTCTACAGAAGGAATATTTTGAGTTCTTAAGAAAATCGATTTCTCCAAAACAGGAAATAATATTCTCATTAAATATAAAAATTCAAACCTTTCTCAGTGCCCTTCAACTCTGTGCCTTATTATTAGGAAAGTAGAAACAATGTATATGTCTGGACTATTATAAATAAATCTTTATTTTTATGCAAATCACACTTCTATCCGTTAAAAAAATTACTTTCTAGGACACCGTATCAGTCTAGCTATGAGACTTGAATTATCGCAACTTGTCAAAATTACCATCAGGTTCTTTAAACAAATATTTTATTTCTTGATTTCCTTCAGTCTTGCCTAAATTTTGAGGATACAGTTAGACTCTTATTTGGTGCCACTGTACAGCAGAACTTAATGGAAAATTGTCTATTTATTAAAAGTCAAAATCTGTTTTTATGTTGCTCTCATGCTTACAAAGTCCTTTCCCTTAGTAACAAACTATTTTAAGAAAACAATGTTGTAAGTATATACATGTCTCATTTCATCCTTACATCAATTCTCTGAGATAAAAATTATGATCTCTATTTTGCAGATGAAAAAACTGAATCTTAAAGAGTAGTGGTTTATTCAAGATCATATCTTCTTGCAGAATAAGAGTCAAAACTATTTGTGCCTGACTTCAAAGCCTTTGCTCTGAAACTGTGGGCTCTTGTGCCTCCTTCATATTCTCATCCCATAAAATTCTTTAACAGCCCTGTGAGTTACACATTATATCCCAAACACCCAGCACACATTTTCAAAGAGGTTAAATAATGTGCCCTAAGTCACATATCTATTTAGCGGTAGATTCAACCACTCATTCATTTATTTGTTCAACCAATACTTATGAAGAACCTACTCTGCTCAGCACTGGACATAAATAGTGAAGAAAATACTCACTCTTCTGGAACTTACAGTCTAAAGAGAGATATTTTCACAATGATAACTAACATTTATTAAGTGCTTAATGAGCAAATTACTATTCTGAACATTTTACTGGTATTATTTCATCTAATATTCATACTAGCCTCATTAGATGGTTTTTTGCATAAGCAAAATGAGCCCCAAAGAAGTTAATCAGATCAATGTACAGATTGTAAAGGGGTGAAACCGGGCTTTGAACCCAGGCTATCTAATTTCAGAACCTGTGCTCTTTCTGCTATGCTATATTTCTCATAGGAATGGGGAAGAAAGAAAAAAAGAAAGGAAGGAAGAGAAAGAAAGGGAGAGAGAAAGAAGGAGGAGAAAAGGAAGGGATGGAGGGAAGGAAGGAAGGAAGGAAGGAAGGAAGGAAGGAAGGGAGGGAGGAAAGGAGAAAGGGAGGAAGGGAGGAAGGCAATGCAGAAGGGAGAGTAGGAGGGAGGGAGGGAGGAAAGGAGAGAGGGAGATGTTATATAATTAAAGTTGTGATATAGATTCAATGATGAATTTATTGCTCTTTTCCTTGCACCATCCTGCCAGCTGGTCCTATGCACCACACTCCTGGAGACACAATGGTCAACTCTAACTGAAGAGCCAAGCTAGCTTGCCAGACACATAAGCACCAACAGACTACCTTTACCATTCTCTTTCCTCCATCCAGCAGCTTGTGAGAACACTGAACACAGCACCAGTGTGCATTCCAGATTTCTCAATGCTGGGACAGAAGAGCAACCATTCTAAGCCTGGAAACTAAACAAGAAGCAGTCAAGGAAGTCGAGAAGGCAAGAAAGTCAGGATTGAGTGTGTCAAGCAAAGCTGACGCCAAGAAAGGAGCTTTGTTGGTAATTTAAAGAATAAGTATTTAATTTTTATAAACTATTAGAAGCAGCTAAAGAAACATTTATAATTTTTAAGGACATAGGACTAAACATCAATGCCATAGGAATTTTCAAGCTCGGAAAAAGCAAGAAGCACCTAAATCAAGCTGGTCCTTTACTGGAAGATGAGAAGACAAGAGAATGGCAGTTAAAACCATGATAAGGATTTAGAATACAGAGAAGTTTACACTACTAGCCTTTACCAAAACATCTGGATCACCTCATGGTGACCACCAAGAAAATTTAGAAAGCTGTCATAATACCAAGGTTCGATGTTGGAAGTAGAATAAGGGTGGGAGTTGGGAGAATTTTAATCAACCCTCAAGCCGCGCCAAATACATATTCTAAATAAAATGTGTTCTTACAATACGAACTCAAGGCAAACCACTCAGCTACCCTTCCAGCTGGATATTTTTCATGGGTTATGAAAAGGATCCTGAGACAGACATCTTAAATTTGAAACTCAGTTACCTCACTTAAAGAATGTTTTCTTGGCAAATTACTAAATCTCTTCATGCTCTAGTTTCATTATTTTCAAAGTGGGGATAATAGCACTACCTAATGCTCAGTTTTGTTGTGAGGATTAAATAAAATTAATCTATGTAAAATACTTAGAATACTGCTTGACACATAGACAGTGCTGTATCAGTGTTTGAGATTATTACACTCCTAAAAGTCCCTCCCATACAAATTTCTAGAGCCACCACTGCTTGAGGACATAATTGACAGAAGTCAGCTTTGGGGTAGGAGGCAACAGGGGAGGGGAAGGAAAATAGCTCTTACATTCATGAGAAGAGCGGGTTTCGTGCTGCTTGTTAACTGTACTTTATAATTGTTCAAAGACATAGGAACATGTTTGGTAAATAGGAGCTTACAATGCTTCTTCCTCTTCACATTCTGCTCTTGAGTCCTTACCTCTGCCAGTAGGGTGTGGGGGAAATTTGGTAAAGCTGACTGGGCTGTTTGTAGTAGCTGCACTGATTAGATTTTCTCCAGGTAAAATTCTGTTATGGTCCATACTGCTTAAACTTAATGAAGAAGAAAACCTTGCATCAAATACTAGCAGGAAATGTTGCTAGAAAATGTTTTCTGAAGTGTGACATAAAAGCTTTCATCAAAACCCTTAGCAACTGAGTCATCATATGGCAGTGATGGAATTATGAGTGATTTATATTCTCATCATTGTACTCTTCTGTATTTTCAAAAACTGACAATGAATATAAATTGCTTTTATGATCAGGAAAAAAATTACAAATCTTAAAAAGGTGAAAAGAGAAAGGTACAACAGAGTTTAATCTATGATTAACCACAATCATGTACCATAAGCAAGCAGACAAAACTGTGTTTAGAGAAAGTACACAAAACTGTGTTGAAAGAAAAAAGTATCAACAATCATTTTCTCAGTGGATGATATTATCCGATTTATTTTTCTTTATTTTCCAAGTTTTCAATAATGGACATGTGGTACTTTCATTAGGGAAGAGTGCTAATTAATTTTAACTAAAACATAAAATCTCAAGTAGATTTATCTTAGGTGTTTGAAATACAAGCCTTTGTTTTTCTGCTGCCTGAATTAGGCTTTAAATTAACTGGAAAATTATTTCCTGCTCAAACTATAAAAGAAAAGAAAGCAGGCAGGAGGGGAAAGAGGGACTGTCATGGAATGATGGAGTGAGAAAAGAACAAGTTATTTACAGTTTCCAACCCCTTCTAGGCTTTCAGCACTGCCCAGCAATCCTTTTAGTTGTCTCTAGTCAGCTACTTCTCCCACACCCTAAAGTGGCTACTATAAGCCTTCATCACTCTCATCAAGATCCTGTCCCAGCCCACTCTCTCTCTGCATATGACCTTGCTTCCTACTTCATCGAGAAAATAGCAGTCATAAAGCACAAAGTTCCTTCTCTTCCACCCTCTAGCTTCCATCGCAAGCTCCCGCATATCTTAAAAACTCAACCATTCAGGAAAGGAGAGATAGATGTTCCTATTTCTTTCCAAATTCAACTCTCTTTTTAAGCTCCTGGTCCCATTTTTTGTACCTCCCCTGAGTTGTTACTTTAGTCTCTTCTCCACTGATTCCTTCTCTCCATACTATCTCTGAGTTCTATCTCTTCCTCAGGCTACTGCCTTCTCTTTCCTTTTCTTCTGTTTATTTACAACCCAAAGCAGTCTAACATTGATTTGGGGCAGATATTATTATGCTGCTAACCCAGAGGTGGTCTCAAACATCCCTATAGCTTCTTAGCTTCCATCTTTCAATTTCTCTGAGTCATCTCTGATTCATTCCTCATCTCCTTCATTTAGTCAAGCATGAATTTCCATCATTTCAATTTCCAAAATATTTACTGAATGCAGCCCCTGCTCTGAATATTCACTGTTAGTTTAGGTCCTCTCATCTGAAATAACTTCTTGAGTAGTCAGCAGACATTTCCTTAACTCATTTCTAATCCATTCTTCACATGTCTTCATTGTCTTTCTCAAGCATTATGTCATTTATCTGCTTAAAAACTTCCAATTGTAGCCTCTGGCTCAGAAAAAGTTAAAATTCTTTACATAGCATATAAGTCCTTCACAGCCTGGTATTCATGTGTTTTACCAAATTCCTCTCCCTTCCCTTCTGTGATGCACCTTAAGATTTAACACAACAAATGTGCCATGTGCCTCCAAGTCCTTTGCCTTTGCATGTGGTCCTTCCTCTGTTTAAACTGTCTTATCTACCTTCTTTACCTGCCAAAGTATTCTTTTTGTTTGTTTGTTTATTTGTTTTTACCACTTCCTTCCTTATTTATTAATTATTTTTGTTACAAGTGTACCTAAACCCAATCCCTGAAGTAGTGAAGAAACATACAAGGTCAAAACCATGTCCTAAACCTGTGGAGTTAATCATGCCTATTTTTTTTAAAGTATCAAAGTTGAGGAAGATGTAGCAAGGGCCACTGTGAAGAATACAGAAAGTGGAAATTAACCCTCAAATCACATTTACCAATGACTGCCAAAGTATTCTTTCTTTAAATCAGTGCTTCTCAAATTTTAATGTCCTTACAACTGGCCTGAGGATCTTGTTAAAATTAAATTCGGACTCCTTCAGTCTGGCCTGGGGCCTGAGAACTGAATTTCTAAGAAACTCCCAGGTAATACCTGGGAAAAGGTGATACTGCTGCTAGTCTATTGACCACATTTTGAATAGGAAGAACTGGGTCCAACTTAAACATGACCTCCTCTGAAAGCTTTCTGTCTCCCCCAGAGTTAGTCACTCCTATCCCTCTGCTGCTATCAGAACACTGCATTGACCTTTTTTACAGTTATTTCATTTTGTGACATAATCATTTATTATGTTTCTTTATCTCCCACTAAACTGCAACTCTTTGAAGGACAGACACCATCCCTTGTTCATTCTCACATACTAACCTCTAACAGTGTCTGGCATATAGTAGACACTGATTAAACATTTGTTAAATGAATTCATAAGTGAATAAGTAAACATAGAAATATTCTTGAAGCTAAATTCCAATGGATTCAAAAAATCTTTAACTGTAATCAAACCGCATTTATGAAACATCTATAATTCTTATTCATTTTGTATCAAATTTTATAGCTCAGTGCCTGAAATTTAGTAAAACTACATAGCACATTCGCTAGACAGGTGGCTGGCTAGATGGATGGTTGGCTGGATGGTTGGATGGCTGGATGGCCGAAAGGATGGATGAATGCCCAAAATAAAGGGAAGGCTGTAAGAAAAACCAGTATGTTGGGCATAGTCATTCACAAAAAAATAAATCAAAAAGAAGAAGACTAAAAATGTATTTATGAAAAATTCAGTAATTCACTTGTTTCTCTATTTGAATATTTCAGGACAAAACACTGAGACACAGTAACACAAACTGAATAAATATGCCATGAATTCATAAATGTGGAAAGGGGTGAACACACTGTAGGAACTGGTAAAATAACAAACTCAAGAGAATGATGTGTTGGAAACAGTGATTACTCTAAAGTGAATTCAAGTTTAACACAATGGAAAGAGAATACTGTTGCTCCTGAGTTCTGAAAATCCTCATCTCATGACCTGAAACTCTGAAAACTTCCTAGGTTGTACTCTATCCCTGCTCTCCTAGTAAGAAAAACTTATACAAAAGACTCTTCAGAGCCAAAACTGAGTTATCAACCAAGGATATTGCCTGTGGTAGTTAAAAAACAGGGAGCTTGTACATCAAAGTTAAAAGTCTTTGGTGAAGCTTAAATCTTCTTAGTCAGTGTTACATTTAGATGTCTTGGCTTCTTTCTCAAGCGACTGAAAAAGACAGAATGGTGTCGGGGAGGAGAGTTTAAGTGGAAATGACTGCAAGTGAAAACCACTCCCAATGCCTGCCTATCCCAGAAAGTCAAAGGCAAAACTAGAAACTGGAATAAAAGAGAAATAGCATCTATAAAGGGAATATTTCTGGGTCATCCTAGTGATAATCAATCAGTTGAGGATATTACCAGAACTCCTAAAGTTAAGAGAAATGATAGCTGTTATAAATAAATAAGTTACAAACAAAGTTATTTAAGTTATAAACAAAGATCACCTGTTTTTAATCTGGAGCTAAGAAAAAGAAATTGAAAAAGAAAAATATTCTTGTAGGTATTCCTGTCATAGGTTTAATGGAAATGTGTTTTTGTTTTGCTTTTCCATTAACTGTAAAAATATACAATGTTTACCTCTTTAGTCACTCATAAGATATATGACTATTTTAAAAAATATTTCAATAGATGAATGTCAAAGATCTTTCTGAATAACTCAAAGGATCACTAAAAGGCACACAAAAGGCACTGACATAAATCTACTTTGGAGGACCAGCCAATAAATCTGCAAGTATTTTCTGTCTGCCTTGCATAATCCTTTCTTAGCTACCTTAAGGGATAAGGAATTCAATCTCTACACTGTAGGCAGAGTGATACTAGAGAATATGTCAGGTAATGTTACTCTGCTCAAAACTCCCTCCAATGGCCTTCCAGTCCATGATGAGGTATTCACAAACTTATATGTAGCCTCCTACCACCTCTCTGGCCTCCTCTGCTATGACCCTGTCCCTCTCTCACTCCCTTCCAGCCACACTCTTATCCTATCTACCTTACATACTAACCAGGTATACTCCTGATTTAGCTCCTTTGCAGATGTTGCCTCTACCAAGGCTGATCTTCTCCCAGGTATCTAAAAGTCCTACCTCACTGTCTCCAGGTCTGCAAAGAGGACAGCTTTACAGAGATGCCTTACTTTACCATTCCTCAATGACATTTCCTAAATTCCTACTTTTTTCTATTGCATATATCACTGCCTGGCATGCTCCACATTTATTTGTTTATTTATGTTCTGTTCTCCATCCCCTATATCCCAGGAGGAATTTTATTCATTGCTGTATCCTCAGGGCCTAGAACAATGCCTAGTACACAGTAGGAGCTCAAAAAATATTTACTGGATGACTAACTAGTAAAGGCTTAAATATGGTGAGGCCACCAAAAGGGACTTGTGAGGTCTGCTTGATACACGAGTTGTTCCATGAAGGAGGAATAGGAAGGCTGTCACATAGCAAAGGGGTTTCAAGGAGGAGAAACGGCATTTTACGTGAAAGAACTTCATGATAAGAATCAGAGAAGCAAACATGAAAGAATAGTTTTTAAATGTTTAAATCCAGTGGAGCAGGGAAATGTATATTTTAGAATGCTTTTCATTTAAGATGAGGTTTTCATCTTTTTTAGTGACTCATTCACAAGGGGTTCAAGACATCTCAGGTATTTAAATTTCCCTTTATCATTATTAAATTTACCTCACTATCTTTGGTAATACTTCTTATATTTAAATCTACTGTGTCTGATATTAATATAGCCACTCAGCTTTTTCTTTCTGATCGATGTTTGCATGGTTTATCTTTTATTCATATTCTTATTTTTACCCTATTGGCATATTTATATTTAAACTTTTCTCTTGTAAAAAGCATGTAGGTGGTCTTTTTTTAAAATCCAGTTTGACAATCTCTGCCTTTTAATTATAGTTCTTAGCCTGTTTATACTTAATGTAGTTATTGATATGGTTGGGTTTAAGAATACCATTTTGCTATTTGTTTTGTTTTCTATTTGTCCCATCTTTGTATTTTTTTAACCTCCTTTCTTGTCTTATTTTGGGTTTAAATAATATACACACTATTTTTTAATCTCCTCTATTAGCTATTTTACTATACATTTTTGTATTTTTAGTTATTTTAGGAATTACAATATTCTTCCTTAAATTGTCTATGTCAAATTAATATTAAACTACTTCACAGAAGAATGTAAGAACCTTACAATAGTACACTTCCATTTACCACATTTGTTTTTTGTGCTCTTGCTTTTTATACATTTTCCTACCTGTTAAAAATAAATAAAAAACACATGGTTACTACTTTTGATTTAAAGAGTTAACTGTTTTAAGAAATTAAGAAATGAAAGAAAAAATATTTTATATTTACCCACATATTTACCATTTTGGGTATTCTTCATTCATTTATGGATATCTGAGCTTCTACCTGGTGTCATTTTCCTTCATTTTGAAGAACTTAATTTAATATTTCTTAAAGTACAGATTTACTTTAAGCTGCTCTCTGCCAGGCCTCACTAAGTTTCATCCTGCATTTGTGATCTTTGTTTCAGTAAGACTTAGTGGTATTTCTCATGCAGATTATTGGAGTTACTTCTCAGGGTAGTTCTCTCATTTCTAGTATTTTGCCCTGCAAATTCTAGCCACTTCAGCAGGAATACGCTCCAACATCACTTTTCTCCACCCCTTAAAATTTTTATTCTCTGCCAGGCAGAAAGTTAGGATTTAGATAAAACTCACCTATTTTATTTTTTTTCAGGGATTACCATCTTTTCTTGTCTGTTGCTGAATGCCCCCAAAACAGCTGCTTTATGCCTTTTGTCCAGTTTTACAGTTGTTTATGGCACAAAAGAAAGTGTGAAACCCATTATTCCATCACCTATGAACAATATTTCTTTGATAACTTATATTTTCATCAAAATCTTGGAGTGTAATTAGCCCACTTCAATTAATAGAAAATGCTCACAAAATAATCTAATTGACAAAGCCGGTTATTATCAAACCATCAGTAAATCATATTTGCTTTCTCCCAAAACAAAAGTCTGAATTTATTTTTAATTCAAACAGAGGTATCAATACACCTTTCCAGGACAACAGTCATACTTCTTCATTCAAAGCACAATGGATGGATATATAGATAGATAGATAGACAGACAGACACAATGGAACATTTCCATGAATGTGTTATCTAAATACTAAGTACCAATACCTTCAATATTTCTTATGTATCCTTTCTTTGTTTTTGTCTTATGGTAGTGATTTATCTTTTACAATAGTAAAGGGATAGAAGTAGTGAGGCTATTAAACAAAAATTGACATCTCTCTTACTGTCTCACTCAATAGTAATCTGAATTCAGAATATGGCAATATGAGTAAAATAATCTATCTAATTACCTTGATTTTTCCATAACAGAAATATGTAAAAGACATGGAGATACAGGTAGCCCTATCACAGGTTTGTGGGGGCTTAGTTAATGGTACTTTGCAGACATCACAATTTCTAAATGTACTTTTATTTGGTGTCCCAGATAATTTTACAGCTAAGCAATATATCATAAGTCTCTAGAAGAAAAAGGTAAAACAGAAACTCCAGTCTGGAGATACTGATTCTATATAGCATAAATTTCTTTCTGCCAATGAGTTATATTTAATTCTATGTTGAATTTTTGTCTTTCATACCTTTAATTTTTGTTGTTGTAGTAGTTTGGGAGGTTACTATGACATTTTTTTCTTTTCCTCATAAGATAAAAAGACATTCTGCTGATCATTCTCTTTGCTCTGATATGATGGGGATGACTTCTTGGTGCTATTTCCCATCATTCCTGTCCCCAGCTACAGCTTAAGTAAGGTCTGGATATTTCTTACTCTTAGGGGAATAAAAGGGACAGGAGAAAAACTAGACCATGCAGATATGGAGTCTTTGGAGTAAAACTGATCATTCTCTCTTCTGAGATTTTGTTAAACATCCTGTCCTAGGACTGAATTTTCCTAATTTTAATGTTATATTTCATATGGTTTCCCTAGAATCCTTTACTTTCCACAAAGAAAGCCAGCCTCACTATTTACTTTATCATTTCAGCTGTTTCTCCCCAGCAGCGATTTCCAGTAGCCTTTGCTTATAACTTACTTACTTTCTAGTTAGATTTTTACTGGAGATAGGGGTGACAATGTAGGTAAGACCATGGGTAGGAGGTCTGGATGCCACTAGAAGCCAAACTCTGCTGCATATCTCTATTCCACTCTAAAACCTTTATTGTCCATCCTTGGTCACTAGTTTTTAAAGACTGTTGCCTTAGAGTATCTCCCTTTCCTCATTTGGTGATGGTGGTGGGGTGTGTGTGTGTGTGTGTGTGTGTGCTGGCTAGTTTTAACTATTTTTTGCTTTCGTAATTAAGTATTGGGAAAGGGAAACTCTGTGCTGCCGTTTCAATATGCCATCTTACTCTAACGGCACCTTTGATTTTCAGAACAATCCTGAGGACTATTAGCTTTGCTGTTTTAAAGTGCAGAGAGGTTAGGAATGTCAATGAAAAGATTAAGTAATGTTGTAAATTTTTCATGACTTAATAATATTAGTTGAGCTCCTTCAACATGCCAAACACCCTGCTATATAAGGGGGGTACAGGGCTTCCCTGGTGGCACAGTGGTTAAGAATCCGCCTGCCAATGCAGGGGACATGGGTTCAAGCCCTGGTCCGGGAAGACCCCACATGCTCCAGAGCAACTAAGCCCATGCACCCAACTACTGAGCCTGCACTCTAGAGCCCGCGAGCCACAACTACTGAGCCTGTGTACCACAACTGCTGAAGCCTGCACGACTAGAGCCTGTGCTCCGCAACTAGAGAGGCCGCCGCAATGAGAAGTCCACGCACCACAACTAGAGAAAGCCCGTGTGCAGAAATGAAGACCCAGTGCAGCCATAAATAAATAAATAAATAATAATTTAAAAAATGAGGATACAGAAATGAACAAGATATACATAGCCCCTTCCCTCAAGAGCTTACCCACTAGTTGGATAAATAGACACAAACCACCTGTAAAATAAGTTCTGTGATAGAATAAGGTATACCTCATAACAAAGATGTCTAATACAATGTCATTGAGAGCTTTTTAAGTTTATAAAATACAAAGTCCAGTGCTGGAATATAGCAGATACTCAGAAGATATTAATTCTCTACAATGAATTGAATGATTGTGTACTCCAAAATTCATATGTTGAAACTCTAATCCCTGGCGTGATGATATTTAGAGATTGGAAATTTGGGGGGTAACTAAGCCATGAGGGTAAAGTCCTTATGTTGGAATTAGCACCTCTATAAGAAAACACAGGAGAAAGCTTGCTTACCCTCTCTGTTCTCCACAATATAACAAGACAATGACTATCTATAAACAAGGAAGATGATCTTGGACTCTCCAGCCTCCAGAGCTGTGAGAAATAAGTGTTCGTTGTTTAAACCACCTAGTCTGTGATAGTCTGTTATAGCAATTCAAGCACACTAAGACATTCTCTTCCTTCCTGAACCTCCAAACATCTGCAAAACGCAATGGCATTCTGTATTGCCTACTTCTAATATTGTTGGAAAGAAGCCATTAGACAGTGTGCACAGCAAGAATATTTATTATCTCTAGGTATAAGCTGATGAGAATGAAATTCTGAAAGCCAGCCCCAGATCAGGCAGGTTAAGGGCAGGATCTGCTTATGTCAAGACACTGTAACTCGAGAGTTTAGCAATGCACCTGATATATGTATAGGATAGGAAACACCTAATGATCAATTTTAAGTAAATAATTAAATGAGGCACCTGTGTGGGTACCAGAGGAGGGGAAATAGATATTTTCTCCCATACTTTCTGTCTGGCCATTAGAATCTTAAGTCCATAATTCTATCTACTAGGTAATAGTTTCAGCTGAATGAAAACATGTTCATCATAAGACCTTGGGTTAAGATTTTCAGCCCGAAACCATGCCTCAGGGTTAGAAGTAATGTTTTAGATTCTCTTCCTTTTGGCACAACTTTTTTAATCCATCAACAGCCACTGACAATATAACAATATAACCCTTCTGGTTATATTGTCAGCCACTGACAATATAACCCTTCTGCTTTTGATGAAATTCTTTATTCTGCACTCTGTATTTGCATAGTGTCTTTCCATCAAGGGGGACGAAAATCATTACAGGTACTAATTAACCTTCCCAATGTACCTGTCAGAAAAAAAAAATTACAGTGTTACTATACATGCATCTATCTAACTACTCATTCAATTTCACAAACATTAGGGAAGCCTAGCAACATGTTCAACTCAGTATTTTTTTTCACATCTTTATTGGAGTATAATTGCTTTACAATGGTGTGTTAGTTTCTTTATAACAAATTGAATCAGTTATACATATACATATATCCCCATATCTCCTCCCTCTTGCGTCTCCCTCCCACCCTCCCTATCCCACCCCTCTAGGTGGTCACAAAGCACCAAGCTGATCTCCCTGTGCTATGAGGCTGCTTCTCACTAGCTATCTATTTTACATTGGATAGTATATATAAGTCCATGCCACTCTCTCACTTCATCCCAGCTTACCCAGTATTTTAATGAAGACAAACTTTTAAATAAATTCTCAATTTCAACTCATGCACTAAGGATTATAATAATGCAGATGCAATAACTTCTAAATCAATTTTGACTAGTATATTTAAGTAGAAAACAGAGATAAAGAGGAAAAAAGTAATACTATTGGATCATTCACTGCAGGTAATAATTTATTTCAAATTGTGCCATCTTTAATGGAAATTAGCATTTTCAAGTGCTCCCATCCTTTCATTCATTCATCCATCCATATATCCATGTTTTATGCATTCAACAACTCTTTAAGGTCAACAATTATAGTAATAAAAAGTTCAGAAGTGCAAGTAAAACTCATTTTTGTTTGAAATTGTTAAGGAAAACTTCAAAGAACAACTGAAACCTAATAAACAATTAGGATTTTAATAGGGGTAGATAAACATAGAAAGAATTACAGCTAGAAGGAAAAGTCTGAATCAAACCACATAAGTAGGAAAGAGTGTGTTTAGGAGAAGATGAATCAATCTAAGTAAGTTAACATAAGTACTTATGATCACTTATAAGTATCTATATAAGGGATATAAATAAGAGGATTTGCAGTAGGGAGAAGAGTTACAGGAAACTAGACTGGAAAGGCAGTTAGGATATAGATTTTTGAAGGCTTTGAATGCCAGAATAGATAATATAGAGATCATTTCATTGTTAATGATGAGCCACTAAAAGCTGCTGTAAAATAATTAAAGAGCCTCTTCTGGAAATCTAGTCCTGGGCAATGTGCAGAATATATATGAGACATTGACTGAAAGTAGGAACACAAGTCAAGAGCCTTCTTCAGTAGATGAAAGCAATATGCACACATCAATTGCTTATGTTTTTAACACTTGTGCAGTCAGGATAAGGGAAGGATCAGGTAGATGTGAGGTGGCTTACTAAAAAAAAGAAATTAAGTTCCTATTCTAAGAATTTTATATGTATTAACTAATTTAATCCTTACAACTAACTATAAGACAGATATTATTCACTCCACTTTACAGATGAAGAAATTGAAGCACAGAGAATTCAAACCCAGCCTCACTGGCTCCAAATCCAACATTCTAAAAGTTAATTAAAAAAAAAAAAAAGAAAGCTGCCATTTGTTGAGTGCC
This sequence comes from Hyperoodon ampullatus, assembly GCF_949752795.1. Lineage (NCBI taxonomy): Eukaryota > Metazoa > Chordata > Mammalia > Artiodactyla > Ziphiidae > Hyperoodon > Hyperoodon ampullatus. The sequence continues at coordinate 48,277,621 of NC_136920.1, read as the reverse complement.
AACTGTATTACTTTGCTAGGGCTTCCATAAAAAAATATGAAAGACTGGGAGGCTTAAACATGGCAGAAATTTATTTTCACACAGTTCTGGAGCCTCGAAGTCTAAGATATAGGTACTGGCAGAGTTAGTTTCTTGTAAGGCCTCTCTTCTTGGCTTTCAGAAGGACACTCTCCTCCTGCCTCTTCATATGGTCACCCCTCTGTACATGCACAGCCCTGGTGTATCTCTGCATGCTCAAAATTCTCCTTATAAGGACATCAGTCAGATCAGATTACAGACAACCCTAATACCCTCTTTAAAGGCCCTATCTTCAAATACAGTCACATTGTGAGGTACTGGAGATTAGCACTTCAACATAAGAATTTTGGAGGGACACAATTCAGCTCATAACATCAACTATGTGTTAGACATTTTATAAATGTTCTCAATTAAACCTCAAATAACTATATAAGATTCATCCTACATTTAGCAAATGAGGAAATTGAGGTTCTAAAATTTTTAATAACTTGCCCAAATTCACACAGTTAGACTGAGATTTGAACCCAAATCTATCGATCTTTCCACTTCAAGAATATAAAAACTTCATTTATAGAAAACTTTTCTGTGAGGACACAATGGGTTAAAATTAAGACAAATCCATCCTTTCCCCTCAAAGTTGCCAAGAACCATGTTTAAAATGAAGATTCCTAGAAACTACACGAATGTATGTGGAGATGCATAGCCCACAGAAGCAAAACTTCATGAGAGTCATGCCAATCTGCACACATTAATCCATCTGCTGAAATGGCACTTCCCAGCACCTGAAAAGATGCCACTGACTAAGCAAAATGTCACCAAAGAAGTGCCAGAGTTATATCCAACCATAAAACAGCTACTGCTTCCATAGCAGAAAAGTAATCCAGACTAAGCTTTCAAAAATTTACATAAAAAGTTCTTACAGCTTCACATTCTTTGCTAAATGGCAAAAAAGGGAGAAATAAATGAATTTTCTGATTAATTAGTAGAGAAATAAGTGAGATGCCTTAACAAAGAGATTTTTACAAAAATCCTTACAAGAGCCTGAGCTGAGGAAAAAGTAATTAAAATATGTGCAATATGGGCAATACAGGTATGTACATGGATATTTACCGTGTCAGAGACAGGCTGAAATAAGAGGGAGCTTTGCTTTTTCATTTTTAATTATTCTCCTTTGTAGAATAATCTGCCACTAACAACAAAAGAAACAATTATTAAGAAACATATAATGAGAGCCAATCTCTGTCAGCCCAAAAGTATGCATTATTTCACTGAATTTAAGTAAACTTTTGAAGCCATAGGATTATTTTTAATTAATTATGAGCTCTTCTACCTTACTTTAAGTTACCTGAGGTCAAGAACAAAAACTTATATTTATTGGTGTTTGGCTAAAGTGCCTAGCATATAATGGCTCAAAAATCTTTGTTAAACAAACAAATTAAAACTCCCTAACAAATTTTTGAGCATGTACCTTCAGGATATCATGAAGCAAAATGAGACATTTACCCTCTTACCCTGTTCTTTACCTGACTCTTCCTTAGACCAAGAACACCTGCTGCCTGTCTTGGAGAACTTCTCTGAGACTAAAGATAAAAGAAAGGAGAAAGAAAGGAATAAAAGAGGGCCATACAAAGACCAGGGATGAGAATGTGTCATGAACCAGTGGTTATAATCAGTCTCGTTTGGGGTACTTGAATCACACACATACACACAAATACACAATAATAGTGGTATTTGCTATGAAATGAATAAGTACAAGTTGTTGTGGGAGTACAGCAAAGTAGAACTTAATTCAAAATGGATGAAGAAAAGAATCTGGAAATAGCTTCCCAAAGAAAGGGTTTTTGAGCTATAGTACTGATAGATAACTTTCACTGTGCACGTTCTATGTGTCAGACACTACGTATATTATGTGTGCTGACTCATTTAATCCTTACAATAATAGGTACTATTACCACATTTATTTTAACATGTACAGATCACTTAAGTAACAAGTGGCAGAATTAGATTTTGGACAGTCTGACTCTAGAATCCACGTTCTTAATCTCTGTGCTATATTGATTTTTTTTCATGATCCAGTAGAGTTTGGAAATTTAATCTCTATGAACAATTACTCATTATCATGTGGGTAGATGAATTCTCTCCACAATGACCTGACCTAGGCTAGATATGATGGCCAAGGATTACAGGATGAGAAAATCCATTCATTGTTCTGTGCTCTCTCAGGATCTTGATTTAAGTGGAACTTCGTAACACTAAGAACCTCACCCTATCTTAATGGCTGGAAGCACTGATGCCCACTACTACCGATATCAGCTGTGTGGGAATTCTTTCCATCACTGTGCTTTCAAGGGTTTTCTTTAGTTCTATCCCCTCGCCCCAACAACATCATCCTCCTGCAGTTAACTCTGGGTAATCTAATGTGTTGTTTTATTATATATATTAGAGACTTCATGGCATTATATTTTTCTACTTTGAAACGTTTCCTTTTAATCTGTCTGATGCTCCATCTATATAAGGGTCTATGAAATAACTAGCCTTGGCTAAGTAATTATGTGTTGCTGACCTACTTGGCATCATTCTCACTTTTTTTTCAGTAGCAAAAAATTTTCCCTGACTAAATAGGGATTATCACTCCTTAAAACATCACTTCTAAGAAATTTTACAAGATTTCTCACAATAGGTCATGACCTTTGTGCATATTTCTCTGGAGGCAAATATCTTGCATTATAGTATGTTGTTTACATGTTGGTCTTGCTTTGTCTCCTCACCAAAACAAAACAAACAAACAAACAAAAAGACTATTAAATCTTCATTTATTCATTCATATATTTACTCATTATATGAGCGCTTAGTAAGTACATAACGTGTTTCAGACCTTGTTCTAGGTCTGGAAATAAACAATGAATGGGACATGGGTCACACTGTCAAGGCCCTCAAACTTTGATGATGGAAACAGAAATTAAAATTTAGTCAAAAAAGGATAGTAATAATACCATGTATGTGGGAGAGAATAACTATCTCGGAGAATAATTGCCACTTGTTAGTTGAGTAACATTGTTACTTAAGTGATCTGTACACATTAAAATAAGTGTGATAATAGTACCTATTATTATGAGGATTAAATGAGTCAGCACACATAATCTACTTAGAACAGTGTCTGACACATAGAATGTGCACAATGAAAGTTATCAATACTATAGCTCAGACATCTCTTTTTGGGCAAGCTATTTCCAGATTCTTCCCTTCATCCATTTTGGATTAAATGCTGCTTTCCTGTGCTCCCATAACCACTTATATTTACCCATCTCATAGAAAATACAACTATTATTTTAGATTTGTGTGTATGTGTGTGATTCAAGTACCCCAAATTAGATTGATTACCCTCTTTGGTTCATGACACATTCTCATCCCTGGTCTTTACCTGGCACTCTTTTATTTCTTCCTTTCTCTTTAGTAATACAATATCAGCAAACCACCACTCGAAATAGAAACTAGAAAACGACAATAACTTCTATTTACTTTTGGGGGTGATCACAATCCCAGCCCCTGAAACTATCCTGACTACTATCCTAAATTGTATGATAGGTTTCCTTGGCTTTATATGTATAAGTGCAACTTTTATGTGAATATTTACATATATTTACACATAGACTTTCACTATATATGTACATGTATATGTATATATACATGTACATATATAAAATTTTCTATTCATATATGTTCTGAGAAAAAATGTATCATTTAGATTTAGTGTTTTTACTTTATGAAAGGCTTACTTATTTATGTAACCTTTTGGGACCCCCTTTTTCACTCAATATTACATTGTTAAAGTTGACCCATATTTTTGCTTGTGCCTTAGTTTCTTCATTTTGAATACTGTATAATATTACATTGCATGAACATAACATTATCCATTCTTCTGTAAATGGATGTTTAGGTCATTTCCAGGTCTTTACTATGGTGACATGCTATGAATACTTCTGTAAATGTCTCCTGTACAAAATTTTCAAAAGTTTCCCTAGGGTATATATCTAGGACTAGAAATGCTGGCCCATAGAATATGAAAATGTTCTATTTTATAAGATAATGCCAAACAGATTTGCTGTACCAATTCATGCTCCCACCAGCAATACATGAGATCCTGCTGCTCCACATCCTCTCTATTCGGTATTGTCAGTCTACTTTTCCCACCTAAATGGATATAAAATGGTATTTCCTCTTAGTCTTGTTTTGCTTTTCCTTGATTATAATAAAGTTTAACATTCCTTCATATATTTATAGACCACATGTGTTTCCTCATCTGTGAAATTCCTGATTATTTCTCTTTTGAGTTACCTGACATTTATTAATATGTTGTTCATCAAATATTTGTGAAATAAATCCTGCGTTGATGATATGTATTGTACACTTCTTACAGGTTGTATTTTGGTTTTTCACTTTGTTAAAATGACATGATGAATAAAAGTTCTTATATTTTAAAGTCAAATTTATCACCTTTTCCATATGGTTAGCTCTTCTTGCATTTTAAAAAAGTCATTCCCTATCTCCAATATTAGAGTAGTGTTCATATATATTTTTTGTTAAGGTTTTAAAGGTTTGCCTTTGACATTTAAATTCTTCATCCATGTGGAGTTGATTTTTGTGCATGGTGGATAATAAGGACCTAACTTTTCTTTCCCATGTGTATGAAAAATTTATTGAATAACTCCTCCTATCTCCACTGATCTTATTATACCACCACTTTTATATATCAAAGTTTCAAATACATAAGTCTGTTTTTAGGTTATCTTTCATTCTTCATAACTGGTGAATACCGGGGACTGTAACATACTGTCATAATTACTATAACTTTATAATAATTCTTGGTGCCTGGTGGTAAAAGGCACCCCTCTTTACTCTTCTTTATAAGTATCTTGCCTATTCTTGACACCTGCTATTCCATATAAATTTTTAATAATGTTATCAAGTTCCAAGAAAAATACTGTTGGGAATTTTGTAGATGACATTCTACATATAGATCAATTTGTAGAAAAATTGACATTTTTATATTAAATATTCCTATTCATGAACATAATAGATATCTTTACTTATTTTGATCTTATTAATACCTCAATAAAGTTTTGCATACTTACTTTTTTGTTAGACTTATTACTAGATACTTGATTTTTGATGCTATAATAAATGCCTTTTAAAATTATATTTCGCAGTTATTTGTTACTAATGTTCAGATATACAATTGATTTCTGCTTAATGATTTTATATTCAGCCCCTTACTAAACTCTATTATTTCTATTAACTTGTTTATAGATTTTTTTGGAGTAGTTAATAGTAGACAATCATATCATCTACGAAAATTTTTTATTTTATTTCCTCTTTTCCAAACCTTAGGTCCTTAATTTCTTTTTATTGTTTTATAACATTATATAGGACCTCCTATACACTGCTAACTAGAACTGGTCATAATGGCCATTCTTGTCTCAATTCTCAATTTTAAAGGGAATATTTCTTACATTTCTCAATTTAGGTTGTGTGTGTGTGTGTGTGTGTGTGTGTGTGTGTGTGTGTGTGTGTGTGTGTAAGAGGAACCTTATCAGATTTAAGGACATTCTTTTCTATGCCTTTGATGGTTAGGTTGGATAAAAAATTGTAAGTTTGCTAATACAAATAATAAGATTAGCAAATGAAACTCATATGACTCTAAGATCTTACACAGTACCAAACTTTGCTAATAATTTTAAGGATGTAAACAATCAAGAGGCACAAGTAAATCAAGGAGAGATCTAGGACATCCCACATGGCTCTTCAAATCCTTAATTCTTGCATTAGACAAACCATCTGACTAGAATAGATGAGGTCTCTAACTAAAGTTTGTGAGACTTTACACATGTTTAGGTTACAAAACATCTGGTTTATACCCCAAGTAGTTGTATAGTTTACATGACATTTTATGAGTAGCCATGTCTCATAAATCTGTAGATTACAATTTATTTACCATAAGCAATTCTATCCCAGAGACACAGTGAAAAGAACATTCCATATATAAGGATTCTCCTCCTAGCAAATATCATTTATATGTCTACTTTTCAAAAGGTCAGTTATAAGCATGTATAAATGGGTATTAGCCTAGGTCACCTGCCAAAGATCACGCCACCCATGCCCAGTAATAGGAAGAGAAATAGACTACAGGCCAGTACTTCAACTTCATACCCAGATCAAAGTCTTTTTCATTCCAAACTTTAAAAAGGTTAAACCATCACCTTTTTGCATCCAGTGTTACTATTGACAAGTCTGATGTCAATTTGATTCTTGTTCCTATCAATATGATCTGCCCTTTCTCTTTGGAAATTTTTATAATCTTCATTTTGTCTTTTATATTCTTAATTTTTCTATAATGTTTCTTAATGTGGGTCTTATCTTTTCAGTCTGGTATTTTGGACCCATTATTTTTAGGTTAGTCATCTTTTTATATTCTTACTTCTGTGGAATCTACCTCCATAACTTTCTCAAAAATCACCTTTATATTTTTAGTTTTCACTTTTCTGGAACTCTTGTTATCCAAATATTGGCATTTCAGTTTCTATCCTCTATTTCTCTTGATTTGTATTTACATATTATATGTATTTAGCTGCTCTTGTTTCTTCCTTGAACAATTCCTCTTTGTTTTCAATTTCCTAATCCATTTTTTAGCTATATTCATTCCATTATTTATCCCATTCTATTTACTGTGCCCTTTATTTCAATATATTTCTTATATAAAATATCTCGATCCTTTTTATATTTTTTCTTTTTCTTACAATTCTAATATTTTAATTTTTTTTAATAAGTACATACCTATCAATGATTACTTTATTTATTTTTTTTATTAGTTTCTGCTTTATAACAAAGTGAATCAGTCATACATACACATCTGTTCCCACATCCCTTCCCTATTGCGTCTCCTTCCCTCCCACCCTCCCTATCCCACCCCTCCAGGCGGTCACAAAGCACCGAGCTGATCTCCCTGTGCTCTGCGGCTGCTTCCCACTATCTATCTACCTTACGTTTGGTAGTGTATATATGTCCATGCCTCTCTTTCGCTTTGCCACAGCTTACCCTTCACCCTCCCCATATCCTCAAGTCCGTTCTCAAGTAGGTCTGTGTCTTTATTCCCGTTTTACCCCTAGGTTCTTTATGACATTTTTTTTTTTTAATTCCACATATATGTGTTAGCATACGGTATTTGTCTTTCTCTTTCTGACTTACTTCACTCTGTATGACAGACTCTAGGTCTATCCACCTCATTACAAATAGCTCACTTTCGTTTCTTTTTATGGCTGAGTAATATTCCATTGTATATATGTGCCACATCTTCTTTATCCATTCATCCGATGATGGACACTTAGGTTGTTTCCAGCTCCGGGCTATTGTGAATAGAGCTGCAATGAACATTTTGGTACATGTCTCTTTTTGAATTATGGTTTTCTCAGGGTATATGCCTAGTAGTGGGATTGCTGGGTCATATGGTAGTTCTATTTTTAGTTTTTTAAGGAACGTCCATACTGTTCTGCATAGTGGCTGTACCAATTCACATTCCCACCAGCAGTGCAAGAGTGTTACCTTTTCTCCACACCCTCTCCAGCATTTATTGTTTCTAGATTTCTTGATGATGGCCATTCTGACTGGTGTGAGATGATATCTCATTGTAGTTTTGATTTGCATTTCTCTAATGATTAATGATGTTGAGCATTCTTTCATGTGTTTGTTGGCAGTCAGTATATCTTCTTTGGAGAAATGCCTATTTAAGTCTTCTGCCCATTTTTGGATTGGGTTGTTTGTTTTTTTGCTATTGAGCTGCATGAGCTGTTTATAAATTTTGGAGATTAATCCTTTGTCAGTTGCTTCATTTGCAAATATTTTCTCCCATTCTGAGGGTTGTCTTTTGGTCTTGTTTATGGTTTCCTTTGCTGTGCAAAAGCTTTGAAGTTTCATTAGGTCCCATTTGTTTATCTTTGTTTTTATTTCCATTTCTCTAGGAGGTGGGTCCAAAAGGATCTTGCTGTGATTTATGTCATAGAGTGTTCTACCTATGTTTTCCTCTAAGAGTTTGATAGTTTCTGGCCTTACATTTAGGTCTTTAATTCATTTTGAGCTTATTTTTGTGTATGGTGTTAGGGAATGATCTAATCTCATACTTTTACATGTCCCTGTCCAGTTTTCCCAGCACCACTTATTGAAGAGGCTGTCCTTTCTCCACTGTACATTCCTGCCTCCTTTATCAAAGATAAGTTGGCCATATGTGCGTGGGTTTATCTCTGGGCTTTCTATCCTGATCCACTGATCTATCTTTCTGTTTTTATGCCAGTACCATACTGTCTTAATTACTGTAGCTTTGTAGTATAGTCTGAAGTCAGGGAGCCTGATTCCTCCAGCTCCGTTTTTCGTTCTCAAGATTGCTTTGGCTATTCGGGGTCTTTTGTTTTTCCAAACAAATTTTGAAATTTTTTGTTCTAGTTCTGTGAAAAATGCCAGTGGTAGTTTGATAGGGATTGCATTGAATCTGTAGATTGAATTGGGTAGTAGACTCATTTTCACAATATTGATTCTTCCAATCCAGGAGCATGGTATATCTCTCCATCTATTTGTATCCTCTTTAATTTCTTTCATCAGTGTCTTATAATTTTCTGCATACAGGTCTTTTGTCTCCTTAGGTAGGTTTATTCCTAGATATTTTATTCTTTTTGTTGCAATGGTAAATGGGAGTGTTTTCTTGATTTCATTTTCAGATTTTTCATCATTAGTGTACAGGAATGCCAGAGATTTCTGTGCATTAATTTTGTATCCTGCTACTTTACCAAATTCATTGATTAGCTCTAGTAGTTTTTCGGTAGCATCTTTAGGATTCTCTATGTATAGTATCATGTCATCTGCAAACAGTGACAGCATTACTTCTTCTTTTCCAATTTGGATTCCTTTTATTTCCTTTTCTTCTCTGATTGCTGTGGCTAAAACTTCCAAAACTAGGTTGAATAAGAGTGGTGAGAATGGGCAGCCTTGTCTTGTTCCTGATCTTAGTGGAAATGGTTTCAGTTTTTCACCATTGAGGACAATGTTGGCTGTGGGTTTGTCATATATGGCCTTTATTATGTTGAGGAAAGTTCCCTCTATGCCTACTTTCTGCAGGGTTTTTATCATAAATGGGTGTTGAATTTTGTCGAAAGCTTTCTCTGCATCTATTAAGATGATCATATGGTTTTTCTCCTTCAACTTGTTAATATGGTGTATCACATTGATTGATTTGCGTATATTGAAGAATCCTTGCATTCCTGGAATAAACCCCACTTGATCATGGTGTATGATCCTTTTAATGTGCTGTTGGATTCTGTTTGCTAGTAGTTTGTTGAGGATTTTTGCATCTATGTTCATCAGTGATATTGGCCTGTAGTTTTCTTTCTTTGTGACATCCTTGCCTGGTTTTGGTATCAAGGTGATGGTGGCCTCGTAGAATGAGTTTGGGAGTGTTCCTTCCTCTGATATTGTTTGGAAGAGTTTGAGAAGGATGGGTGTTAGCTCTTCTCTAAATGTTTGATAGAATTCGCCTGTGAAGCCATCTGGTCCTGGGCTTTTGTTTGATGGAAGATTTTTTATCACAGTTTCAATTTCAGTGCTTGTGATTGGTCTATTCATATTTTCTATTACTTCCTGAGTGAGTCTTGGTAGGTTGTGCATTTCTAAGAATTTGTCCATTTCTTCCAGGTTGTCCATTTTATTGGCATAGAGTTGCTTATAGTAATCTCTCATGATCTTTTGTATTTCTGCAGTGTCAGTTGTTACTTCTCCTTTTTCATTTCTGATTCTATTGATTTGAGTCTTCTCCCTTCTTTTCTTGATGAGTCTGGCTAATGGTTTGTCAATTTTGTTTATCTTCTCAAAGAACCAGCTTTTAGTTATATTGATCTTTGCTATTGTTTCCTTCATTTCTTTTTCATTTATTTCTGATCTGATCTTTATGATTTCTTTCCTTCTGCTAACTTTGGGGGTTTTTTGTTCTTCTTTCTCTAATTGCTTTAGGTGCAGGGTCAGGTTGTTTACTCGAAATGTTTCCTGTTTCTTAAGGTGGGATTGTATTGCTATAAACTTCCCCCTTAGAACTGCTTTTGCTGCGTCCCATAGGTTTTGGGCCGTCGTGTCTCCATTGTCATTTGTTTCTAGGTATTTTTTAATTTCCTCTTTGATTTCTTCAGTGATCACTTCGTTATTGAGTAGTGTATTGTTTAGCCTCCATGTGTTTGTATTTTTTACAGATCTTTTCCTGTAATTGATGTCTAGTCTCATAGCATTGTGGTCGGAAAAGATACTTGATACAATTTCAATTTTCTTAAATTTACCAAGGCTTGATTTGTGACCCAAGATATGATCTATCCTGGAGAATGTTCCATGATCACTTGAGAAAAATGTGTATTCTGTTGTTTTTGGATGGAATGTCCTATAAATATCAACTAAGTCCATCTTGTTTAATGTATCATTTAAAGCTTGTGTTTCCTTATTTATTTTCATTTTGGATGATCTGTCCATTGGTGAAAGTGGGGTGTTAAAGTCCCCTACTATGATTGTGTTACTGTCGATTTCCCCTTTTATGGCTGTTAGTATTTGCCTTATGTATTGAGGTGCTCCTATGTTGGGTGCATAAATATTTACAATTGTTATATCTTCTTCTTGGATCGATCCCTTTATCGTTATGTAGTGTCCTTCTTTGTCTCTTCTAATAGTCTTTATTTTAAAGTCTATTTTGTCTGATATAAGAATTGCTACTCCAGCTTTCTTTTGGTTTCCATTTGCATGGAATATCTTTTTCCATCCCCTTACTTTCAATCTGTATGTGTCTCTAGGTCTGAAGTGGGTCTCTTGTAGACAGCATATATATGGGTCTTGTTTTTGTATCCATTCAGCCACTCTGTGTCTTTTGGTCGGAGCATTTAGTCCATTTACATTTAAGGTAATTATTGATATGTATGTTTCTATTCCCATTTCCTTAATTGCTTTGGGTTCGTTATTGTAGGTATATTCCTTCTGTTGTGTTTCTTGCCTAGAGAAGTTCCTTTAGCATTTGTTGTAAAGCTGGTTTGGTGGTGCTGAACTCTCTCAGTTTTTGCTTTTCTGTAAACCTTTTAATTTCTCCATCAAATCTGAATGAGATCCTTGCTGGGTAGAGTAATCTTGGTTGCAGGTTTCTCTCCTTCATCACTTTAATTATGTCCTGCCACTCCCTTCTGGCTTGTAGAGTTTCTGCTGAGAGATCAGCTGTTAACCTGATGGGGATTCCCTTGTGTGTTACTTGTTGTTTTTCCCTTGCTGCTTTTAATATGATTTCTTTGTGTTTAATTTTTGACAGTTTGATTAATATGTGTCTTGGTGTATTTCTCCTTGGATTTATTCTGTATGGGACTCTCTGTGCCTCCTGGACTTGATTAACTATTTCCTTTCCCATATTAGGGAAGTTTTCAACTATAATCTCTTCAAATATTTTCTCAGTCCCTTTCTTTTTCTCTTCTTCTTCTGGAACCCCTATAATTCAAATGTTGGTGCGTTTAATGTTGTCCCAGAGGTCTCTGAGACTGTCCTCTATTCTTTTCATTCTTTTTTCTTTATTTTGCTCTGCATCAGTTATTTCCACTATTTTATCTTCCACCTCACTTATCCGTTCTTCTGCCTCAGTTATTCTGCTATTGATCCCATCTAGAGTATTTTTCATTTCATTTATTGTGTTTTTAATCGATGCTTGATTCATCTTTAGTTCTTCTAGGTCCTTGTTAACTGTTTCTTGCATTTTGTCTATCCTATTTCCAAGATTTTGGATCATCTTTACTATCATTATTCTGAATTCTTTTTCAGGTAGACTGCCTATTACCTCTTCATTTGTTAGGTCTGGTAGGTTTTTATCTTGCTCCTTCACCTGCTGTGTGTTTTTCTGCTTTCTCATTTTGCTTATGTTACTGTGTTTGGGGTCTCCTTTTTGCAGGCTGCAGATTCGTAGTTCCCGTTGTTTTTGGTATCTGTCCCCCGTGGCTAAGGTTGTTTCAGTAGGTTGTGTAGGCTTCCTGGTGGGGGGGACTAATGCCTGTGTTCTGTTGGTTGAGGCTCGATCTTGTCTTTCTGGTGGACAGGTCCACGTCTGGTGGTGTGTTTTGGGGTGCCTGTGGCCTTATTATGTTTTTAGGTAGCCTCTCTGCTAATGGGTGGGGTTGTGTTCCTGCCTTGCTAGTTGCTTGGCATAGGGTGACCAGCACTCTAGCTTGCTGGTCGTTGAGTGAAGCTGGGTGCTGCTGTTGAGATGGAGATCCCTGGGAGATTTTCGCTGCTTAATATTATGTGGAGCTGGGAGGTCTCTTGTGGACCCGTGTCCTGAGGTTGGCTCTCCCACTTCAGAGGCACAGCACTGACTCCTGGCTGCAGCACCAAGAGCCTTTCATCCACCCGGCTCAGAATAACAGTGAGAAAAAGTAGAAAGAAAGAATTAGTAAAAGAAAGAAAGAGAGAGGGAAAGAAAGGAAGAAGGGAAGAAAGGAAGGAAGGAAGGAAGAAAGAAAGAAAGGAGGGAGGGAGGGAGGAAGGATGGAAAGAAAGAAGGAAAGAAAGGAGGGAGGGAGGGAGGAATGAAAGCAAAAGGAAGAGTGAATGGAAGAAGGGAGGGAGGGAGGGAGGAAGGAAAGAAAGAAAGACAGGAGGGAGGGAGGGAGGAAGGAAAGAAAAAGAAAGTGGAAAGAAGAAGGGTGGGAGGGAGGGAGGGAGGAAAGAAAAAGAAAGAAGGAAAGGAGGAGCGGAGGGAGGGAGGGAGGGAGGAAGGGAAGGTAGGAAAAAAAGAAAGAGCAGGTAAAGTAAAATAGAATAAAGTATGAAATATAGTAGCGTTATTAAAATTAAAAAGTAATTATTGAAAAAAAAACACGGACCGATAGAAACCTGGGACATATGGTGGAAGCAAAGCTATACAGAGAGAATCTTACACAGAAGATTACACATACACATTCACAAAAAGAGAGCAGGGGGAAAAATCAAAAATCTTGCTCTCCAAGTCTACCTCCTCGATTTGGGATAATTCGTTGTAAAAAGAGGAAAAGGGCGAGAAGTCTGAAATCTTGCTAAGTCCACCTCCTTAATTTGGGATAATTCGTTGTAAAAAGGGGGGAAAGTCTTAAATCTTGTCCTCAAAGTCCACTTCCTCAATTTGGGATGATTCGCTGTCCATTCATACACTCCACAGACGCAGGGCATATCAAATGGACCGTGGAGCTTTAATCCACTGCCTCCGAGGCTGCACAGAGAGATTTCCCTGTCTCTGCTCTCACAACTCCCGGGTCTCAGCCTTGGACCTGGCCCCGCCTCTGCGCGTAGGTCGCCGGAGGGCGTCCGTTCTTCGCTCAGACAGGACGGGTTTAAAGGAGCCGCTGATTCGGGGGCTCTGGCTCACTCAGGCAGAGGGGAGGGAGGGGAATGCCCTCTCCTCGCGCACCAGGCAACAAAAGGGAAAAAAGTCTCTTGCCTCTCCGGTAGCTCCAGACCCTTTCCCCGGACTCCCTCCGGGCTAGCCGTGGTGCACTAACCCCTTCAGGCTCTCTTCCTGCCGGCAGCCCCAGTCCTCTCCCTGCGCTCCGACTGAAAGCCGATACCCGAGCCTCAGCTCCCAGCCCCGCCCGCCCCGGTGGCCGAGCAGACAAGCCTCTCGGGCTGGTGTGTGCCTGAGGGCACCGATCCTCTGTGCCAAAATCTCTCCGCTTTGCCCTCCGCACCCCTGTTGCTGTGCTCTCCTCCGCTACTCCGAAGCTTTCCCCCTCCGCCACCTGCAGTCTCCGCCCGCGAAGGGGCTTGTAGTGTGTAGAAACCTTCCCTCCTTCACGGCTCCCTCCCACTGGTGCAGGTCCCGTCCATATCCTATTGTCTCTGTTTATTCTTTTTTTCTTTTGACCTACCCAGGTATGTGGGGAGTTTCTTGCCTTTTGGGGGGTCTGAGGTCTTCTGTCAGCGTTCAGTAGGTGTTCTGTTGGAGTTGTTCCACGTGTAGATGAATTTCTGATGTATCTGTGGGGAGGAAGGTGATCTCCGCGTCTTACTCTTCCGCCATCTTCCTCCGGCTCTCTTAATTTTTTGATGCGTTTTTATGCTTATCTGATATTCTTATCCTTCTGTTCTAACAATTCTGATTTATAATACATGGCATCTATAATTTGTTTGTTGCCTTTTTTCTATTTGATGTTGTTGTGCTCCTCAGATGTCTCATTACATTTGCCTATGAGTTTATATTCCACTCTGGGCATCTAAGCACTGTCCCAAATTAATAAAGGCCCAACCCCAAGTAAGTGGGTATCAGAAGTCTGAGGTGTAGTTGTCAATTCCGATAATAACCAGTCAGGCATTGGGTGTCCCAAGGCAAAGGAAGAAAACAATCAAGAGCAGAACTCAAGTGGTTTCTTTCCCTAATTTAAATTATTATAGCCTCGTTGGCCAAACCTGGCCTAGGCTACAACTATCCCCCTACCATCAACAGTTCAAACATCCATCTGTCATAGGTTTCTTATTATTCTTAATAGCTCTTGGGTTTCTATCAATAGTTGACCTTGAGGGAGGAAGCTAGAAGCCTATGTCAATTTTGTATTTTATCAGGAACAGGATTCATAACTACAATTGTTTATTTAGTTCTCTATGTTTTCCACTATGACTAGACATTGAACTTCTTAAATTCAGAAATTATACCAATTTTACATCTCTAGACCTATACAGCATATGGTGTATAGCTGACATTCAATAGATAATTCTGGGTTGAATGAATAATCTCTTTACTTAAAGTTGGAAATATTTCACTAAAACCTTTCTCCTGTGATCACAAGTTACCACTGGTCTCTTCCTTTATGGCAGCCTATCACTTATCAAGCAGCTATGTTTCCCTGGAGAAGCCACTTAAGCTCTCCAGCCCTCTGTTTCTCATCTAAAGGGTTCAGTGCAGCAGTAGGCCTTACCAACACATGAGACAGGTCTTTTATTTCAAAGTTAAAGAGAAAAGAGCCACATGCCAAAGCAGCCAAAGAGCACATTTATTAACATAGTTAAGTTGTTCCATAATTTCACTTACTTATTCTTGAAAGCAAGGACCATTTATTTCTAGGGAGAAATCAAATTGTGGAATTTCCCATAATTTCAAAATAAGGTTAAATTCTCAGTATTATGAATTATAGAACTTTCCAGGGAGATAGAATAATGTATTAAACAGGAAAGCCTAGACAGACTCTGGCTTTTAATTCCAGATCTGCCATAAACCACCTGCCTGACTTTGAATAACTCATTAAATATCTCTAAATATTTTCCTCAATTTGAAAATCAGAATTATAGATGCATAATGACATAGAAGATAAGCTTGGGTTGAAACCCAGCTCTCCCACTTTCTTCCTATGGTACTTACATCAATGTCTTAACCATTTTAGCTTTAGTAACCATATCTTGAATAAAGTTAGTATCACTTCTTTCTTAGAGTTGCTATAGTTTCAATGACATAATGCATGTAAAGCACCTTGCACAGCATTAGTTATATATGAAGTGTTCCTAAAATGTTAGTTTTTTCACAACCACCCCACATTTTTTCAGGTGGGGTGCAGTTTTTAGCTTTATATAGTTATAAATATAGATGATTTATTGAATTTAAGCCTATTTCTCTAATCCAAGAGGATGCCTACCAAAGTTTCCACATTGTATTATTTCTCCTGAGAGCTAACAATTTCTTTTAGACGTCAACTTTTAGTCATAAGTGATCTAGAAGTTAAATAGGTGTACTTCAATGCTTCTAGGTGTTAAACATTCAGTCATCACTGGCTAGTGGTAAAAGTTTATGCAAGGAGAGGAAAAGCAAAGCGATGTGTATATATCATTTATATTATAAACATCAGCAACTGCTCCAGTGACATAGTCATCTACCAATGATATACTAGAGAATTATTTATGCATTGGGGCAAAAATATGGAACTCAATATCTGTGGTTTAAAAAATGTATGTGTTACTGCTTATAGCTGTGAAATGAATGGCAACCATAATGGGATGATGTAATGAATTTATGTCAAGGGCCAAAGGAAAGAAATGATAATCATAGTCAGATTGCTATTGGTACCTTTGTTTTTGGCAGCAAAAGTAAATATCTATTAATTATACTAAAATGAAATGTGTTTGAGTATAGCACTAAGAAAACAGCTCCAGTTAAATTATTACATGTGTCAATGATCAGAGACAAATGAGTATGTGCCAGGAAGTCTCTACTGAACTATTTACACAATAGACCCATCAAGTAAGTGATATGGGTCAATGGTTTCTGTGAAATTAAACACTGCATCATGGTAGTTGTATTAGAATAAGAGTAATCAGAACTCTTGCCAGTGATCCAAATGTTGATCATGGGACAATTTCTCACCTATCACAAGGGCTCTTTAGTAAAAGGTATCCCACAGGATTCAATTCATTTTTTCCTGTTCATCCTAAAAAGCCAGCAACATAGCATCATAGATAGGCTTGGGGGTTTTGAATTAAGTAGTATTTTATGCTTCAAACATTTATTTCTTCTAATCATAAAAGTAAATTAATAAATTCATTCATTTTTGTCATCATTGTGAAATTTAAGAACCCTATAATAAAGACAAGATTCAAGATTCTAGAGATAAAAACAGGGCATCAAGAAGGAAATGAAAGTGGCTTCAGATACATATTAACCCTTGAATAATAATTTGGATAAGTATATCCAGCTAAATTTTTAACATCTTCTCTTGGATATCTAATAGGAATTCCATGCTCAGCCTGAAGAAACTTGAATGCCAGATCCTCCCCACCTCAAACTTGCTCCAATTATAGCCTCTTCCACTTCAGCTGATGTCCATTCTTTCTTTCTACTGCTCATAATGGAAACCCTGAAGACATTCTTGACTTCTTGCTCTCTTTCACAGACAAAACTAAAATGTTAGGCAATATGTTGGCTTTACCTTCAAAATATATCAAGAATCCTAACACTGCTCATCACTTCCATTGCTACCACTCACTAACATTTCCTACCTGGATTATGCAATGGTCTTCTGCCTAGTCTCCTGCATTTACTCTTGGCCTCTATAAACTATTCACACAGCAACCAGAGTCATCCTTTAAATAATGGCAGATCATATCACCACTCTGCTCAACACTCTGCAGTAAATACCCATTTGCTCAGAGCAAAAGCCAAAGTCATTAAAATAACCAACAGAAACAAACCCAGTGACCTGACTCTCCATTCCCTCTCTGACTTCACCTTCTAGGTTCTACTGCTCCCCCTCTCATCTACTCTACTCCAGCCTCACTGTCCTCTCTGCTTTCCCTAAAACACAGAAGGCATATTCCTAAGAATTTTTAGAATGGCTGTTACCTCTGTTTGCAATGTTCTTCCACTAAATATCTGAACAGATAATTCCTTCACCTGCTTCAACATTGCTCATTTTTCATATTCTCTACAGTGCCTACCCTATCATATTTACAATTGCAACCCACTCCCACTCCAATACTGCTCACCCTTACTTACTGCACTTTTTGTTTTTCCATAGAACTTTTCTTTTTTCAACAAACTACATGATTTATTTATTATTTTTAGTGTGTCTTTCCCTACCCACTACCCACCTGGCTAGAATGTGAACTCCAGAATGGTAGGGATCTTTATTTGTTTTGTTAAAGGATCCATTTTGAATGCCTACAACACTATCAACAAAAGTTTAAAACTCAAAAAATAGGTCGTAAATAAGTACTCAAGAAACAAAGAAATGGATATAGAATTCAAGGTTTACTCACAAATGATCAAACATCAGACTAGCCTTAATGAATACCAAAAGACAGTGCAGCAAAGTTATTCATTTCTGAGGAATATTAATCTTGAATTCCATACCAAAATTATCTATCCATAAATGATGAGGGTAAAATAAAGTCATTTTTTAAAACTTTGTATTTTGAGTATAATATCATACTTAAGGAAACACTGCAAAAAATAGTACAAGGATTTCTCACATACACTTCATGCAGATTTTCCAAGTGGTACCATTTTTTGATGTTTCTCTCTCTCACTTTCTCTCTCTGTCTCTCTCTCTCTCTCTCTCAACTATTATTTTATCATCTAGTTCTATGTACCAGATAAAATAAAGCAAACATGGAGTTTTAAATGAGTACAATGGAGAATCATTCTCATTAACTAAATTTATGATGTCTTCATGACAACAGTTGTATTTGATAGTAGTCATATAATTACATAATAGTTGCATAAATTTTTTGTACTTTATAATTGAATATTTGTATTTGTATAGTTGTTAAATAACATTAACATGAGTCTATAGCCAATCTGAAGATAGAAGATATATAACGATAACTAACAAATGTATCCAATTATTATTAGACAGTAACTAGGCATTTAGTGCAATTAAAGAGCATTGTTGCTTTAGCTGGGGAGTCCACTAGAATACCACTCCAGAACCTCTTCTAAACATATGTAATTTGGAATGGCACTCTGAAACTTCACGTATATCAATCACTGAAATAACAAAGTACATATTTTATGCTAATAAAATTTAATGTTAAAATCAAATAATGTTTATTTTGCTTTCTTCTATCACCATTTATAAAAATAGAAGTCCTACTTTAATCACACATTTTCTTAAATCATTGTATGCAAGTTTATCCCATTTATCCTAAGATAGCCCTTTTGCTATCAATACCAATGGGAAAATATTAAAGGAAGAAATAGTGAAGAAAAGGAAATAAAATTATTTTTATTTTTTTAATACCATGTGGCTCAACGGTAATGCTATTACTGCTGCATCCATTTACCTCCTCCTGGGCCTGAGATCAGTAGAGTTGGCAGAGGAAGGAATGAAGCATGACTCATTGATGACCATAGGAATATCCTTTAGGTCTTTACTCAAGCACCATCTTTTCAGTGAGTCCTTCCTGGTCATTCTACTCAAAATTACCCAAACACTGCCTACAGCCCCTTCCTGCCTAATTTTTTCCCTTAGCATTCATCACTAACAAACTATATGTTTTACTTATTCAATTTTCTTATTGTTAGTAATTCCTAACACCTATACTTTAGGTGACAATGAAGCTTTCCAAACTTTCCAGGGGGGTGCATACCCAAAGGCTCATACCCAAAGGCTGCCCCTATTTCAGAGACAAGAGATAGCCAAGGAACTTACAGCAGAATATTTTCCAGCTCCCTAGAAGTCTGATTATCCAAGTTCAACAAAGAGATTGAAGGCCTAGCTTGATATCCTAAGCAAAAACATTAATATATAGACTAGTTCATCATCTTCCCAAATCAAAGGACTATATATATTACATATTTCTGTTGGTCCTTGTATTTCAATGTCTCAGCAACTCAAACAGCATTTTCCAGTCATTGCTTTGGTCTCTTTCCAAATTCAATTGTCTTGACAACATTCATTTCTGTAACTTGCCACCCTAAAGAAGCTTAGGACCTTATTTTTTTCAGCTCTGTGATCTCAGATGCCAACCTTCTATATATTATTGCCAGTGTACTCTCTGTCATTCCAACCTAGAAATGTAGACCAGATACATAGTCATCATCTTTCATATCTGTACATCACATTTTGTTTTTCAAAGCACTTTCACTCTCAATATCTTGCTGGACTGTGTGAGATAGCTAGATCAAGCGTAATGCCATAGTAATGCCATTTTACAACCAAGGGAACTGAGGCCTAATCTGCTTAGTGACTTACCTAGGTAACGGCAAAGTCTATGTTAGTGTTCTCGCTGCCTCATCATTTAGCGCTGATGCCATGCCAGCATGTTTACACTCTTTTGTTGCAACCACTCTTGCAAAGTACATTAAGACTATTATTATTTTAAAGTTGTAATATGTTTCCATTCCCGGCTTCCTTCAGTTAAAAGTTCTCAACATGAGCGATTTTGTTTGAATTAAAGCTTTTCTCCAGTTCAAAAAACAAAGAATATTTAGAGACATGCTTCAAAATCGGCAAAAAAATTTTCTGACCTTTCTGCTGGCCAGCCATGTCTCATGGATATGAGTTAAGGTGTAGCAGCTTATAATCACAACTGCAAAGTATAGAAGTTGTAGACTGGGAGAGGAGTGAATGTTAGGATGGAGTTGGCAATGGGAATGAGAAGAAAGAGACACAGATTCCTAGTGACTTTTTGTTCAATAGGGATGATCGTTCCATTTAAAGCAGGCAGTCTGAAGCAAGGTTACTAAGTCCATATACGGAAAGATATGTGGATGTGCTTAAATGTGAGAATGTCAGAGAGCTAAGCAAAGAATAATTACCAAATTTGAGAATATACAACTATAGCATGATTTTGCATCTTTCCTATGGACACACTGGAGGGATTAAGGATAGTCTGGTAACCAAAGACAAGGTGTCACAGATTCAGACTTGGGAATCTTTAGGCTAGAGAAAAAATTCTAGGGATAATATTTCCTACATAGGTTTGCCAATAATATTGGAGAATATTTCAAAATTCCAAATGTATTCAGCAAAATTAATTTGTTCTTGGAGACAATATAGATCTAGGAATGTTTTTTAAAGAGTGTAGACACTATAAGCATTTTTTTAAAAGTTCCATTATTAAATGTTGCAAATAAACTATGCTTTATGAATGCCTTAGGTTTCACTAATTCTGCTGGGGATTATTATTTTTACTGCTTTATTTCTAGAGTTCTTATGTTCACTTGGGACTATGTATAATTTTTTCAGATATATGATAGTTTATGGTCATGTGCCATGAGATTGAAAACTAGTTACAACTGCATATTAATCAACTACTATTTTGATTCCGGGAAATATTTACCTGTAAGAGTAGATGAAACTTAAGAAACAGTGTTGGACTGTGGTGCATTCAGACAATGGAATATGATTCAGCACTAAAAAGAAAGAAGCTGTCACATTATGAAAAGACATAAAGGAACCTTAAGCACATACTACTAAGTGGAAGAAGTCAATTTAAAATGGTTAAATACTGTATGATTCCAACTATATGACACTTTGGAAAAATCAAAACTATAGATCCACTAAAAAGATCAGTGGTTGCAGGGGCTGGAGTTGGTTGGAGGGGAGAATAAGCAGAGCACAAGGATTTTTAAGGCAATGAAAATACTCTGTATAGATGGATAATGAATACGTGGATACATATTTATTGTCTGTCTGCTATGCATCAGTCACTGGATTAGTTTAATGCACAATTAATATCTTACAATATACATTTTTATTCTGTTTAGCAAATTATCATAGCAATGCACCTATCTCAAAATCTGTACTCAATTATTGTACTGATTTTTTTAAAAAATGATGAAGAAATTAACCCTAAAATGTTATACATGCAGCTGAGGATCCATAGCTCAGGGGTTAGAGCACTGGTCTCATAAAAAGTTATGCATGCACTTTTCTTGTGATAATATGGTTTAAATTCACTGCCCAGTTTTGGAGGGGAGTCTCATGCTGACTGCATCCTTTACTTGCAAGAAGAGTATTATTCATCCAATACTTAAAATATAATTATTTAGCATCTGCTATGTTCCCAGACCTCTTTTAGGTACTTGAAGATACAAAGATGAGTAGATAATAGAGCTATAATTTAGTGGAAGAGAAATATAAACAGCTAACAAAAATTAAATGTGAAAGAGAAATAGTCAAAGGTGCAACTAGTGAAGTAGTGAACTTTAAGCTTCAAGACCTCTCTCTTAGATGAGCATCTCCCAAAGCCCTAGGAAGAGTCCTAAGAATGTCTTCCATGGTCATATGTTTTTGTAAAATTTATAAAAATATAAGATATTTTAACCATAAATGTTTAAGATTTTTATGTCTTTCCATTCCAACTTTTCCATTATATCTCCCATGAACAAGGTATCACTGGAATGACCGAAGGCATCTTGGAGATTTAGCAAATGAGTTATTGAGTTGGGAACACATTTAGTTTGAATTTAATAGACTTGACATAAGAAGTTCACAGTCACTTCTGTCAATAGTTAGATTGTTACCTTTCTCAGTATAAAAATGGTTTCTAAGTACACTCCTACCATCCAATGTGGCAGGACAAGAGGTGGCATTGTGATATGAGCATGTCCTGTGATACCTGGAACCAGAAGTGCAGAAAGTGGAGGAGAAAAAAGTTTGAACATATGATGCCAGAAAATAGTCTGTGGAAAATTCTTCCAAGCATTAGACATGTAATACTGTATTTGGTTTTCATTAACACCTAGGCAAAATGAAAGTTGTCACCTGCCAGGTTTATACTTGATAATGCAGCAAATACAATTATAAATGTTCCATATTGTTTCTTTTTTATGGGAATCAAATGAAATAGGCATTATCAGAATTCCTGTTCTTAAACAGTACAAATCTGCAGCAACTACAGTAAATCATAAGCATGTCTCTAATAGCACATATATGAAACACTTGACACATTTTTTTCCAAATTTGAAGATCTTAAAACATCCTAAAATTTTACTAATATCAAATAACAAATAACAGCTAATGCTGAAAGAAACTTTCCAAAATTATGAATAAGAAAACAAATTTTGATCAACCACAGCAGAGAAGAGATAGAAAAATGCTTCAACTCTCTCTATAGAAAATAATATTATAAATCTGGGGTCTTATTAAGAGCTTATTATTGAGTATACAGCCAAAAAATAGGGGGAAAAGTATTATAGAAGTATGTTAGCCATAGTTAATTAAAATGTCATGTAATATTTCATGATTTTGTGATATTTAGTTACTTTCCACATTTTAAAGTTTATAACTGATTATAACATTTTTATTCTATATAAATACTCACTTTCTTATCTAATTTCATACTGGTAATTTTATATTCTTTACATGAAAGAGAGGCTCCCAAGTTACAAAATCTTCAGGCCACACAAAACCTAGATCTGCTATAATACATTTTTTCATCTAAATTTTCCTTTCTCATAAGATAGCAAAGGTCAGTCCCCAGTGATGGAGCTCCCTCAGGCCAAGGCTGATGGAGGAAAGGAATGCCAAACAGAGACAATGAAACAAAGGCATTGAGATCTGAGCCTTAGTTGAAATGGGGAAGGCAACCCAACTATACAGCCAACACAAGCAAGTATTCACAAATGTAGGTAAAAACTAAAGTTTTTGAGTCAGGGTTATCAGAATAGTAGCACTGAGTCAACTGAATAAGATTGAGGGTGGTCTTTGGTGAATGTCCAGAGAAACTGATGCAACTCATTCTGATGTGGTGGAAGAAAGGGATGGTTAAGGAATGATGCTGGAAAAATCACTCCAATATAAGTTCTTATGTATCAATTTGCTAAATAGAAGTCAGTGGCTAATAACAAACATTAAGAGGAAAGGAAAGAATGAATTGGTAAAAAGGGCCAATATATATATATATATATATACACACATATACATATACACACACAAAAGTATTAGCAAATACCAGAGTTTGAATATCTAGGGTAATCTATTGAATCTATCCAGCAATGAAAACTAATTAATCTAAACCAGTGTTTCTAAAATTGAGACTCCTGGATGTAATCTCAGGAGTCCATAGGTTCTTAAATTTGAGGCAACTGGTCTAAATCTACTGGTAAAAATCTCTGAAAATTGTCCAGAACTTATACTACCTATTTATTCATATGTAATATTTATTTATTATTACATATTTATTATACACACACAATTATTTCCTATATTTGTGAGTATATTTAAATTAGTTTCTCTTGATCTAAATAAATTTCTATTTTTCCCTATATAACTGCCTAGTATAATATTGAATTATTTTAAACCTTAGCTTTCTAGTCTACTATGAAACACACAAACATAAAATATTGTTACATTTATTGATGTTTTCTCTGATGTAGTTTTTTCACCACTGGAATAATAAAGTTCCTGACCAATGGCCTCAGCAGCATTACTCAGCTAAAACAGTCAAATACTGAAAGCAGATTTGCAGATATTTGAAGCTTTACTCAACAAGATAGCTGGACACAGAACTTAGGTGTTGTCTGTGAGTCAGAGATCAATAATTAAGAACTGTCTCAGAAAAGTAAGACTATGAAAACTAGCCTAGCTTGTTTCCTAAAATCTGAGAGAAACAGCACAATCTGAATAGTAATGGAAGTAAAAATCAAAGAGGTGGTTGGCCCAAAAATTCCACTCCTAGGAATCACTTAAGGAAATAATCACATGTGGTAAAACAAAATTGATGCATAAGACATTTTGTGGGAGGATTACTTATAAAGTGAAATATTGTAAACAAATTAAATGTAATAGGGAACTGGTAAGTAAGATAAAGTACGTATTATCACAATTATCCTCTACTCATTAAAAATCATGTGGGAAAGAATATTTATCAAAGTGGAAACTATCAAAAAAAGAAAAATATCTATAATATATTACTAAGTTAAAAACAGACTACAAAACAGTATGTGCAGTATATAATTTTGTAAACAAAAATATGCATATGCTTATGTGGGAAAATACTAGAAAGATATTCCCTAAAAACCCACTGTTTACCTTGTGTTATGGCATTATTAATGATTTGCTTTTTCATTCTGTTTTAAATTTAGGCACATTTATATTTTCCAAGTTTTCAACATTAAGAATTATTGCTTTGTTATTAGAAAAAAGTCATAAAAAACAGGAAAAAAAGTCACTAAATAATAGTTGAAAAGTTGAAAATACTTAACTCTAGCCCTTGACTGCATGATTTCACAGGAATCCTGGTACAGTTAATTACTGACAATTTTTTTTCCTCCAACATCAGTTACCACATTTCTTTCTAATAATTATAATAGTATATATATAATTTGGTTGGGGAATCTTAAATAATTTTATGAAATTGAATCAAAACAAAACTAAAATTACATTAAATAACTATTTTTTTGTACAAGTCATCCACTATATATAGTCACTAAATATCTCAAGTACATTTTCTATAACATAGTTTTAAAGTAAAATTCCCAAGATAACCTTTTGTGGGTTTATAATGAAAAGGATTCCTATTTAGTTCCACTGATATCACACTATTAATACACACTTTCATTTCTAATATTTGCTAGTGTTTTAATTCTATTTTGATATTTACCACAATTAATGCTTATATAGAAAGGAAATTATATACGTACACACAAACACGCATGTGGATATTTATACCCACACATTCCTAACACACATAGATAATTATGTATATAAATTGCATCAGAGAATGCTATATATTATTTTTTTCCACACCTTTATTGGAGTATAAATGCTTTACAATATTGTGTTAGTTTCTGCTGTACAACAAAGCGAATCAGCTATATGTATACATATATCACCTCCCTCTTGAGCCTCCCTCCCACCCTCCCTATCCCATCCCTCTAGGTCATCACAAAGCACCGAGCTGATCTCCCTGTGCAATGCAGCAGCTTCCCACTAGCCATCCATTTTACATTTGGTAGTATATATATATCAATGCTACTCTCTCACTTCAACCCAGCTTCCCCTTCCCTGCCCCCCTGTGCCCTCAAGTCCATTCTCTACATCTGTGTCTTTATTCCTGCCCTGCCACTAGGTTCATCAGTACCACTTTTTAAAACTCCATATATATGCGTTAGCATGTGGTATTTGTTTTCCTCTTTCTTACTTCACTCTATATGACATACTCTAGGCCCTAAACATTTAAATTATTTTCACTTAAAATTCCAAACATTTAGTTTTCAGAGAACTCAGTGGGAAATTAAAGAGTTATTATTTATTTAGAAACACTTCAAGTCTGCCACCCAATTTTCTAGTTACATCTTTTACTACCCTATGCCCCTGATAACATCAGGCAGTCTAAATTAATAGAATCTTAGGTACATCTGAAGAGCAATATCAAATACTTAGAATGCAAATACATCTCTTAAGCTTCTAAATTTGAAAATATGTTTTAAGCTTGAAAATGATTTCTAATGTCTTTGCATTGAAGGACAAATTTAAAACTATATTTGTTCACTACTAGAAGAAGGACGTAAAGCAGAATACTGAAAGAAATACAAAGAGAGAGAGGAATAAAGGGAGAAAGAGGGAGAGTTAACAGAAAAAGAAGAAGAAGAAAAAACATGCTGCAAGTAACCAGGTAACCTGGAAATCTGACCAGGCTGTCCTACAGCTGCCATCAATGGTCATCAAGAGTTAGGGGCAAAGAACATTCAGGAACATTATCAGCACCTACAGCTAAGAAGGAATGAATAAGGAAAGTGCCTTATACCTTTTGGCCAATTAAAAATAATAGAGTCTTTACAGAAAAGTCTGGTGTATTTAAAACAAATAGATATAATTATATGTCAATATATACAAACCCCATGGTAGCCACAAATCAAAAATCTACAACAGATACACAAAAAATAGAAAGAAAGGAACACAAGCATACTACTAAAGAAAATCATCAAATCACAAGGGAAGAAACAAAAAGAAGAAATGAAAAGAACTACAAAAACAACTGGCAAACAAGTAATAAAATGCCACTAGGTACATATTTTTCATTAATTACTTTAAATGTCAATGGAATATAAGCTCCAATCAAAAAACATAAGGTGGCTGATTGGATTAAAAACAACAACAACAACAAGGTCTTTTCTTCAATATGCTGCCTACAAGAGACTCACTTCAGGGCTAAGGTAACACACAGATTGAAAGTGAGGGGATAGAAAAAGATATTTCATGCAAACAGAAATGACAAGAAAGCAATAGTAGCAATACCTATATCAGACAAAATAGACTTTAAAATAAAGGCCATAGCAAAAGACAAAGAAGGGCATTATATAATGATAAAAGGATTGATACAAGAAGAGGATATTACACTCATTAACATACATGCACCCAATACAGAAACATCTAAATATATAAAGCAAATAATAACAGACATAAAGGGAGAAACTGACAACAATACAATAATATTAGGGGACTTTAACATCCCATTTACATCAATGGAAAGATCATCCATATAGAAAATCCATAAGGCAACAGTGCTCTTAAATGACACAATAGACTGTCTGGACTTAATAGATATCTACAGTACATTCCATCTACAAACAACAGAATACAAATTATTTTCAAGTGCACATAGAACATTCTCCAGGATAGATCACATGCTAGGACAAAAAGCAAGTCTCAACAAATTTAAGAGGATAGAAATCACAAGAAGCATTTTTTTTCCAACCACATGGTATAAAACTAGAAATCAATAAAAGAAAAGAAAATCAGAAAAGAACAAACACATGGAAACAAAACAACATGCTCCTAAAAAAACAATGGTCAATGAAGAAACCAAAAAGGAAATCAGGAATATCCTGAGACAAGTGCAAATGGTAACATTATACTCCAACATCTGTGAGATGCAGCAAAAGCAGTTCTAAGAGGAAATTTTAGAGTAATCCAGTCCTACCTCAATAAACAAGAAAAATCTCAAATAAACAACCTAACCTACCACCTAAAGGAATTAGAAAAAGAAGAACAAAGCCTAAAGTCAGCAGAAGGAAGGCAATAATAAAGATCAGAAAGGAAACCAATAAAATAGAGACAACGACAGAAAAACAGTAGAAACGATCAATGAAACAAAGAGCTGGGTTTTTTAAAAGATACACAAAATTAATAAACTTTTAGCTAGGCTCACAAAAAGAGAGAGGACCCAAATAAATAAAATAAGATATGAAAGAGGAGAAATAACAACAAATACCACAGAGGTACAAAAAAAAATCATAATAGAATACTGTAAATAGTTATAAGCCAACAAATTGGATCCTAGAAGAAATGGACAAATTTCTAGAAATAAGCAACTTGCACAGACTGAGTCAAGAAGAAACAAATAATTTGAACAGACCAATCACTAGAGGTAAAACTGAATTGTAATTTTAAAAACTCCTAGCAAACAAAAGTCCAGGACTGGATGGCTTCACAGGATTCTACCAAACATATAAAGAAGAACTACTACCTATTCTTCTTAAACTGTTCCAAAAGACCGAAGAGGATGGAACTCTCCAAACTTCATTTCACGAGGTCACCATTACCCTGATACCAAAAGCAAAGACACTACAGAAAAAGAAAACTACAGGCCAATATCTTTGACGACTACAGATGCAAAAATCCTCAACAAAATATTAGCAAACCAAATCCAACAGTATATAAAAAGGATGATACACCATGATCAAGTGGGATTAATTCCAGGGACACAAGGATGGTTCAACATTCACAAATCAATCAATGTGATACACCACATTAACAAAAGGAAAGATAAAAATCACATGATCATCTCAATAGATACAAAAAAAACATTTGACAAAAATTAATATCCATTCATGATAAAAACTCTCATCAAAGTGGGTACAGTGGGAACATAGCTCAACATAATAAAGGCCATTTATGACAAACCCACAGCTAACATCATACTCAATGGTGAAAATCTGAAAGTCTTCTAAATTCAGGAAAAAGACAAGGGTGCCCACTCTTGCCATTTCTCTTTAACATGGTATTGGAAGTCCTAGTCACAGTAGTCAGACAAGAAAAAGAAATAAAAGGCATCCAAATTAGAAGGGAAGAAGTAAAACTGTCACTATTTGTGAATGACATAATACTTTATAGAGAAAATTCTAAAGACTCTAACCCATTAATTATCAGAACTAATAAATGATTTCAGCAAAGTTGCAGGATACAAGATTAATATACACATATCTGTTGCTTTTATATACACTAATAATTAACTATTAGAAAGAGAATGTAAAAAAATAATTCTATTTAAAATTGCATCAAAAAAGGATAAAATACCTAGGAATAAACTTAACCAAGAAGATGAAAGACCTATACTCTGAAAACTATAAAACCTTAATGAGGAAAACTGAAGATGATACAAAGAAATGGAAAAATATCCTGTGCTTTTTTTTTGGCTGTGCCACATGGCATGTGGTATCTTAGTTCCCTGACCAGGGATCAAACCCATGCCCCCTGCAGTGGAAGCATGCAGTCTTAACCACTGGACCACCAGGGAAGTCCATATCCCATGCTTTAGATTGGAAGAATTAGTATTGTTAAAATGGCCAAACTATCCAAAGCAATCTACAGATTTAATGAAATCTCTATTAAAATACCTGTGACATTTTTCATGGAACTAGAATAAATAATCCTTAAATTCACATGGAACCACAAATGACCCCAAATTGCCAAAGCAATCTTCCAAAAAAAACAAAACTGTAGTATAATCCTCCCAGACTTCAGACTATACTACAAAGCTATAGTAATCAAAACAGCATGGTACTGGCTCAAAAGAGTTATATAGATAGATATATAGGTAGATCAGTGGAGCAGAATAGAGAGCCCAGAAATAAACTCACACACCTATGGTCAATAAATCTATGAGGAAGGAGGCAAGAATATGCAATGGGGGAAAGACAGTCTCTTCAACAAGTGGTGCTGGGAAAACTAGACAGCTACATATAAAATGAGATTACATTTTCTCACACCATATGCAAAAATAAACTCAAAATGAAAGACCTAAATGTAAGAAGAACTAATAAGCCACAAAACTGGAACCATAAAACTACTAGAAGGGAACACAGGCAGAACACTCTTTAACATAAATCATAGCAATATTTTCTGGATTTGCCTCTCAAGAAAAAAGAAGAAAAAGCAAAAATAAACAAATGGGACCTAATTAAATTTAAAAGCTTTTTGCACAACCAAGGAAATCATCAACATAATGAAAAGACATTTTTGCATATGATATGACCAACAAGGGGTTAACATCCAAAATATACAAACAGCTCATATAACTCAATATCAAAAAACCAAACAACTCAATAAATGGGCAGAAGACCTGAACAGACATTTTTCCAAAGAAGACATACAGATGGCTAACAGGCACACGAAAAGATGCTCAACACCACTAATTATCAGATAAATGCAAATCAAAATAAAATGAGATATCACCTCACACCTTTCTGAATGGCTATCATCAAAAACATCACAAATACATGTTGTCAGGGATGTAGAGAAAAGGGAATGCTAGTACACTGTTGGTGAAAATGTAAATTGATGCAGCCACTATGAAAAACAGTATGGAGTTAACCCAAAAACTAAAAAGAACTATCTTGTGATCCAGCAATTCCACTCCCAGGTATATATTTGGAAAAAATGAAAACTTTAATTCAAAAAGATACATGCATCCCAATGTTCATAGCAGCACTATTTACAATAGCCAAGTCAAGGAAGCAACCCAAGTGTTCATCAACAGATGAATGGATTAAGATGTAGTGTGTACATATATTTATACATGCACATACACAATGGAATACTACTTAGCCATAAAAAAGAATGAAGTTCTGTCATTTGTAGCAAAGTGGATGGACCTAAAGAATACTATCCTTAGTGAAATAAGTCAGACAGAGAAAAACAAATACTATATGATACCACTTATATGTGGAATCTAAAAAGTACAAGTGAATGTATATGCAAAACAGAAACAGACTCACAGATACAGAAAATAAACTAGTGGTTACCAAAGGGGAGAAGGAAGGGTCGAGAGGCAAATTAGCATTATGGGATTAAGAGATACAAATTACTATGTATAAAATAGATAAGAAAAAAGGATATATTGTATTGCACAGGAAACTATAGCCATTATCTTATAATACCTTTTAATGGAGTATAATCTGTAAAAATACTGAATCCCAATGCTGTACACCTGAATCTAGTATATAGTAAATCAACTATACTTCAATAAAAAAGTCTGATGTATTATTTTATGGTTGTTGTTGTTGTTGTTTCTTTTTTGTGTTTGGTGTATTACTGACCTCAAAGCTCTCAATACTATTATTTGCAACAGTTCCAGCAGCAGATGAAGAGACAATCAGAAAAATCTGTATTCAGATAAGCTACCTAATATGAAATAATTTATAATTATCTGAATGATTACAGAAACCTAACTCAAAATCCTTCAGGTGATTAAATAGACTAAAAAATGCACTGCAATAAATTACTCCAGCTGGAAAAAAAAATAGAAACAATGTACACGTGAGCTAAATTTACAAAATGAAAGAGCAAAAACAGGGAAGAAAGGAATAAAATTATCTCAGCCATTTTTGATGTAAAATAAAGATTGATGTATGCTATATACAGCAAATGAGTAATTTTATTATGCCTAATGATACAAAAATTGGATCCTGGACCATCTAGGCACATTTGCTTAGTTCTGAGAACCCAAAAATCATCACTGCCCTGAAAATAGCCCTAAGGTAAAAGTCACATTCCATTTATTGGCAGGCAAATATGCACATCAAGCCTGAGAGGGGTAATATTTCTTGGTCAAATGAAATCTCTTCAAAATAGTATGGAAGGAGTTAGACGTGCCTTCTACTAAACAGAAGCGTATGGAGAAGGGAAACATGATACAGTTGTTCATAAGAAGCAAAACAGTCATTTGAGAATCAATGTTAGATTTTTATATTTGAAGAATTTCTAAAACTAGATAAACTAGATAAACACAAGGGAGGTGTGTCTGTGAGAAATGTTACTTACAACAATTCATCAGACTTTCCTTTTGACAAAAATGTGATCAGAATTTTTAAATAACAATGCAGTAAAGCTTTTTTAAATAAAGATAAGGATAAGAAGGATGGAAAAGCTTGCTATTTTGTACATGTAAGTCTGAGAAATGATCATGGAACTATTTAGGCAATATTCTCCTAAATCTATTTGTACAACAAGGTGGTAGATGAACCAATGCCATCTCATGTTAAACTCTGACTCTTTCAAAGCTGTGGTTGAGTTTACCTTCCCAGCAAAGGAACTCTTCCAGAAGATTAAAACAACAACAATATTGTAGGGGATTTAAGTTTATAAACTGCATTCATATATAATATTATTTGATCCTTTGAAGAGTTTTACAAATGAGTAAATTGCGGTTTGGAGAGATTAAGAAATTTACCAAAGGCCACAAGACAATACATTATGAAGTCACGATCTAAATCAGGTTTTGAATAGCTGGACCCTGGAAGGGCTCTTATATGCCTTTTTACTCAGAGGACCCAGGAACTGATAGTGTGGTGGTCTTACGAACAGTTTGAGAAAGGTTTTCATCTGCCTTACATTAACTAAGGAGTGTCTTCCTCCTTTTAAAAAATAGGCTTAAAAAGACCAAACTTAGAGTAAGATGTAATTTGGGGCCTTCCACCACTTTCTTCCACAGCAAATGCATTTTCTGAAAGTCTTTTCCTGTTGTAGAAATACTGGATACAGATTATTTTGATTCACCTATTTAATAGGTCCCTCTCTACTATTCCTTATCCCTTTAAAACTGAAATTGAGGGCTTCCCTGGTGGCGCAGTGGTTGAGAGTCTGCCTGCCGATGCAGGGGATATGGGTTTGTGCCCCGGTCCGGGAAGATCCCACATGCCACGGAGTGGCTGGGCCCGTGAGCCATGGCTGCTGAGACTGTGCATCCGGAGCCTGTGCTCCGCAACGGGAGAGGCCACAACAGTGAGAGGACTGCGTACTTCAAAAAAAAAAACAAAAAAACAAAAAAAACCTGAAATTGAAAAACTGTAATCTTATGGGTATTTCCTATTATTTGTGTAAGTAATATTTAAGTGACAGGGATCAGTAAATCAAGAAATGGTCGAGGCACTATCTCAAATAGATTTTTAGGAAAATATTCAAGCCACGATATCAGATCTAGTATTCTGCTTAAAGGACAAAATTCAAGGAAATGAAATGTTATTTCTTGGGATATGTGACTTTGCTGTGAGAATGCAAACCCCCGAGGATCTTGGTTTATCACAACTTTCATACACAATACACATATACTGAATTGACGTTTAAGATAAATGGTCACCCGGTTGTACACGTTTAATGTTTATAGGCTTGTAACGGTTCTTAGAAAACTTCTCAGAGAGGGTCCTCCCTAAAACCCTCTATAATAGACAATTGTGTTCTATCCAAAAGTCTGACTTTTATGAAACCTATAAAATGTCTGAAGGCAGAAGCTCTTTAGGATCAGGAAGGATCAGTGTGGGGGAGAGGGAGGCTCAAGCTCTGCTCCCCTCAAAGCTGAATAGTGGAGAAGGGAACTAACATTTATTGAGTACCTGCTTTGTTCAGGCAATGTGTTAAGTTTTACCTGCAGTTTATCTCATTTAATCCTCACAACTATCTTTTGATGTAAGTATTATAATCCCTATTTCACAGATAAGAAAACTGAGGTTCATAGAGAGTAAAGATCATACACCTAACATATGGCAAAGCTGGAATTCAAAATCATCGGCTCATCCTGTCTCCTTTGAGGTTCTGTCGCAGCTCTACATCCCCTCAGTTCGAGACTGGTTCTACCATGTCAACTATAAACAGTCCAGCTGACCCTCCCAAGAAAACTTCCTTGGTTTCTCTGGATCCTAATGTGGATTTCGTATACCACCTCTGCTTGTTCTGGGGTGCTACCAAGGCCTCAACCTGTTTGGGTCCCACCTCTTCTCCTTGCCTGACTCTGGCCCACCCTCCATCGGGATTCTCCCCACCTTGGCCTCTCTCCCACATCCTCTGTTTTACCTTCTCCTTAAAACTTTGACCAGTAATTGTGGACTATTTAATAAACCCACATTAGCCTTCCCCCTCATTATATTTCCTCAGACATATTTGAGACAATTTACAGCTATTGAGAAGATGAGCTCCTTGAGTGGAGAAACTGTTTCATATTCATTTATATATTCCTTGTACCTAACATAATATCTGCTACAGGCAGGCCCCCAGGTACTTTTT
The DNA here is from genome assembly GCF_949752795.1 of Hyperoodon ampullatus. NCBI lineage: Eukaryota > Metazoa > Chordata > Mammalia > Artiodactyla > Ziphiidae > Hyperoodon > Hyperoodon ampullatus. The sequence continues at coordinate 48,243,818 of NC_136920.1, read as the reverse complement.
TAACTAACAGATGAGTGAGTGAGTGAGTGAGTGAATGAATATAAAAATAAACATGGGACTAAAGTTCCTGAGGCCGATTCTCTGGTTTTTCTGCTGCCTTTATCTGAGTGCAGGCCCCGGAATGAAAAATTCTGCATTTAAATCCTGGCTCTACCAAGAGCTATGTGACCTTTGGCAAGATATTTAACTTCTTTGCTTCAGATTCCTGATTTTTTAAAAGGAGATAATGATGGAACTCGCATCATGGAAAGTTTTGAAGATTGAGAGAATTCATGTGACCATCTTAACAGGCCTGGTGCATTACAAGCACTCAGAAGAATCTCTCTCTCACCTTGTGTTCCATATAACTGAGACCACAAAGAGTTCTACTTCTTGACTTTCAATGGACATTTTTTGGATAGAATATCCAGACTATAATAAAATGAAATTGATCATTAGACAACTATTTCTTCCATTGTGCCTGTATCAGCCTCCATATATCCCTAACACTTTTGTTCTAGATCTGTCCTTTGAGGATCTTCCACATGAAGGTCAAATCTTTCATGCTTCCATGGCTATTACTTTTTGGTTTATGCACCCCTAGTCATTTAAATTCTAAATTCCTTCATATGTATTCATTCACAGACTTACCCATTTACTCATTAAAATATATCTATCATCTTTTAAGCTCCTACAATGTGCCAGGCACTCTGCTAGATAACATAAATAGAGATTAATGAAATATAATTTCAGCCTTCAACACATGTATTTCTATGTAGGAGATTGACATGGTTTTGTCTCTCTTGGCCCTCCTGGTCTCTCTTCTTTGAATGCCCTCAAGTTTATCTGTCTCCCTCCTAAAGTTTCCAAAAAGGAGCACAACATCTGACCAACAATGAGTATAGCATTTTTTTCATTACACAGATCTCTGGATAAGAAGGCATTAGAGGTTGGAACACATCAATCTCTCCAGTCTAGACACAGTCCCATCCCACTCTGCATGGGTCATGGTAGGGGTGGGGTGCAGAGGGAAGGGATTAAAAGCTGTTGGATCCAAATGGTGTGTTCTTTTTTATTTAAAGTCTCTCTTGAGGTTTTCCCTTTGGGGGATTCACTGTATTTAGAGTCTCTCATCTCATGCATCCAGTGCAGTAAAAAAAAAAAAAAGCCTGTAATCTCCACCTTCTTGAAAAGAATATCCTCTTCGTATCCCTTGGCCCTTGAAAACCAAGCAGAAACCAGGGATAAGTCTCAGGAGGTACAAATGTCATCTTAAGCTTGATGTTCTAGGCCTTAAAGAGACATATTTTCCTTTTCTTTGGCAATTTTTCCCTTAGGTTTATCTAATCCTGCCTCTTTTCATATCAAAATAGTAGCATCCCAAGGTCTGAGATGACGATGAAGGCCTTATTAGACAAAGGTACCAAAAAGGGAGTTCAGCCAGTTTTTTATGTAGGCCTAGTTATAAGCAAGACAGAAGACCTCTACTGTAGAAAGTGTAGAGTTTCTACAGAAACTCTACATGGTACTATCCACCTCAGTAGGAGAACAAACTGAGGCCTGGGGCCAAAGCCCATCTAGTAACAAAGTGTCTATTTGCCTGTTCTTGTCCTTGGTGCATCTCTCCCATCAAAGGAACTTCAAAGGTATGAAAGCTACAATAGAATAGGCATTTAGGATGCCAGCTATATTTTATCATTAGGTATATTTTTTGTTTGAATCTGATTAATACTCAGTTTTGCTACGCTATATTCACCAAACCCATAGATAAGGACTACTGATGACCATTGATATTGAATGGATACCATTTTAGCTAAAAAGACCAAAGCCAAGCCAAGTTTACAGTACTGTATCCACATGGACTCTCTCAAGGGCTCCAAAAGCACAGACTACATGGAGCCCTTCTCAGACTACACAGTACTAGACAACTTGCCCTCTCAAAATCAGTATTTGCCCCAGGGATTTTTCACAAGGAAAGTTAGTTTTTATTTGTTTGTTTTGGCCCCATGGGTGTAGCTTCCTAACAGTCTACATGCTATTATTATTGAACTGCATTATTTTGTACTTAAAATCTTCCCATGGCTTCCCACTACCTAAATCCTTAGGGATCAAGTAAGGTTCTTAATCTGATCCTATCCACACTCCAGTCTTACCTCCCACCATGCTCCACCAGACAGAAACCCTGTGCTCTAGCCATGCAGAGCTACTTACAATTCCTAGGGGGAAAAAAGATACGCTTTCTCTTTCAAACACCATACCTTTGCAAATGCTGCTCCGTCTGCTAGAAACTCCTCCCACTCTATTTACTGTCATTTCATTCTTCAAGATTTTTCTCAAGCTGCCTGCTCTAAGAAGCCCTTTTTCTATACAGCAAGCTTAAGCACTCCCTATTATGTGACATCATCTTATATTATAGACTGCACTTCTGCACACCCCCACTGGACTATGAGATTCTTAAAGACAAGCACTGTCATGTACATAGCTTCCATTTATTGAGCATGTACTGTGTGCCAAAACCAAAACAAATTAGGTGTTTTACTTATACAGCTCCACCTTTAAAACAACTATCAAGGCAAATATTTTTATTTTCATTGTACAGGTTAAGAGAGGCAGGTTCAAAATCACATTGCTATAAGTTGAGGAAGCAGAATTCCTACCCCAGCCCTTTTGGCTCCAAGCCAGTGCTCCTTCCATGGCAGGACTCCAGCTCCCACTACAAACACTGGGGTCTCATTCATCTTGTATCCTTAGTATGGAACACAAAGTGGGAACTCTAAACACTCAATAAAAATGTGTTGAAAGAGTGAGGAAGTGATTGCTTAAGTGTTTCTTATGCCCACTTTGGTTTCTATTACTCAGAACCAATCAATTGTGTTGAAAAAATATTTGTCTCAGTAGGGAGTCATTTTTATCATAGTCCCAGAAAAACGTTAGAAAACAAAGCCATTTAATGTTGCCCTACAAGTTCTAGAGAGCAAGAACTTTCAATTCTAGGTAATAACATTTTGTTCACGATTTCCTTGGCAGCAATTACATAATTCATATTTAATAAACCTGCTCTGTGTTCCCATAAAATTGTGCATCCATCTCTACTTTAGCACTTGATATTAATCTACTTGGGTGCTACTTGAGTGCATGTCTGTCTTCCTTCTAGATAATTACCTACTTTAGGGCAAGGATCTGGTCTCATTCATTTCCCCACATAAGGCATTTAGCCAGTGGGTGTTGAATGGATGTTGTCAAATAATCTGACATAGCAACACCAAACCAATCCAAGCCAAACAAACATCGAGCTATCTGAAACCATGTGGAATAATCATTTTAAAGAGTTTCCCAGGTATCTTTGAGCTTAATCCTTTAAAATAAAAATTTTATTTTGCATGGAAGCCTTTCTAAAATATGCTTGTTCCTTTCCTCTTAAGGAAATCACACAAAATAATTTAAACTACTTTGAACATTAATTATTTCTCTGCTATAGCAAAATAATTGCTTCAGACAGTTTACCTCATGCACAATGGTCTCAGACTATGGCACTTTTTTTTATGTTTGCTTTTTGCTTTTAATTTTTCTTTCCCTGCCTTCTTTTACTATCAAACTGTGAGATTTCACTCCTCAGGATCATGAATGTGTCTGTCAATAGGAATTGTGCCCTATATTTCATAACTTTCATTTTGGGGATATTTACTGACAAGCAGTGTGCTAAGCACTTTATTTGCATTATTTAACTTAATCCTGACAAATTTCTAAGAGAATGCAGAATTGGCTCTAGCTCCTCAGAGTTCTTTTTCTGTTTTTACTGACATGTTCCTCATGAGTAAAGCTGTATAGTTTATTCTAAATATTTGGGCTATAACTAAATGTGGCTGAATGTTATCATCCTTTTTTTCGGAAAGTCCCTTCCAAATGATTTTATTTCAGTTAGCACCATTACAATGTGGGTAGATACTTCACTGTTTATTACCCTATTCTTACACTCTTACTTAATGTTTAAAATAACACATAATTGAGACTGCTAATGTCTCTCAAAAAGCTCTGTGTGATGCTTATATCAGATAAATACTTGGTAGGAAAGGTTGAGAGTAGAAAAGGGGGATAATTGATGGTTTTCAAACTGATGGCAAAGAATGTATATTTGCTCTGTGTTGCAGAATTACAAGTAATGGGTAGAATTTTTAAAAAGCATGCTTTTATTCCATCATGGGAGAACTTTCTAACAACTAGAACCATCCCATAATGGAAACAGTAAACTCTATATCTCAATGCTATACTTTTAAAGTAGTCTGACATTCCAACCATACAGCTACTGGCCTGTTAAAGTATCCCAGGCAAGTATTTGCTTCAATCTAGTTCTCACCTGGATCCTTTCAATTACAAGCCCACTACTTCTTTGTTGGAATTATATTTGCATTTTGATGCTCAGCATCCTGACTTTCAACTTCCTCCTTGTAACCTCCAGCTTGGATCTGCCACACCCACACTCTCTGCTTTAGACTGCCTCAGAAAATATGTCAGACCTGGTCCTCAGTCCACTAGCTCACACTTAGCTGACCTGCTTAGGCTTCTGCAATGGTAGAGAAATTTGGGATGACACTGGATGGCATACTACATAAAACATCCTGCATTGCATAAGTCCTTTAACTAGTTGAACAATAAGATTCCTTAAAATTGTTAGGATTTCATGATACCCCAAGAAACAGAAAGAATCACAACTACAGACTGTGGAGTCAGAGAGAACTGAGTTTGGGTTCATAATGTTCTATTGCATTGCAAAATACAGTAAATAATAGGACCAACTTCACATGATTATTGAAAGAATTAACTGAGATAGTGTATGTAAGAGTTTAGAATACAGTTAATATGCATAATAAATGTTAACTGCTCATAGTAGTGTTAACATTAGGCCAGTAGCAAGTATAATGGTACCGGTTCCAACCTTGAATCCATCACAAACAGAGAAGAAAAAGAATTAAATGAAGGTCTGTTCTTGATCTATTTGTCTTGTGATTTGTGTCCAGGAACACAACCTATCACTTTGTGAAGTATGTAGCAGAAAATGGACTGCCTAGGATTGAATCCTAGCTCTTCTACCTCCTACCTGTGTGACCTTGGGCAAATCACTTAAAGCTTCTGCACCTTAGCTTAGTCTTCTGTAAAATGAAAGTAATACTACCTATCTTATATGACTGTTATGAGAATTAAATGACTTAATATATGTAAAATGCTTAGATAACTGCCTAGAATATAATAAGTGCTACAGAAGTATTATATAATATTAGTTATTATTAAATGTGTTAGTACTTATATCAGTTAGGGTTCTCCAGAGTAACAGAACTAATAGGAGAGAGTGACAGAGATACAAAGAGAGACTGATTTTAAGGAATTGACTCTTGCAATCACGGAGACTGGTAAGTCTGAAATATATAAGGCAGACCAGCAAGCGGGTTGGAATCTCAAGAGGAGTTGGTGTTGCAGTCTTGAGGCAGAATTCATTCTCTGGGAAACCTTCGTTTTTACTTTTAAGGCCTTCAACTAATTGCATGAGGCTTACATCTATTTTCAAGAGTAACCTCCTTTATTTAAAGTCAACCAGTTGTATGTTGACCATGTGTACAAAATACCTTCACAGCAACATCTAGATCAGTGTTTGATTAAATAACTTGGTGTTATAGCCTAAAGAAACTGACACATAAAATTACCATCACAGTACTATAAAGAAATCTCCTGAATATTTTGTATTATATACTTCTTTAAGAAATTATCTAAGCCAATGACTTGAGGCGTTAATGGCTTTGGGTTTATGACTCACTTGCTCTTGTAGGCTCTGTACAACAGAATTCCTTAGGTTTTCCTGCTGGAATGATACCTGGTATTATATTAAGTGATTCATTTTTCATCTGGTTGTAGAGGATGACCATGACAGATTTCAAAATAAAACAACTTTCTTTCCTTAAATAACAGAGGTTTATGCATATGTTAAGCCATGATCTTGCGCTATTTACTTTCAATCACAGTTGCAGACATACAAATATGTCATATAATTACTAATAATGAAATTATAACTGAGAACAGTACTGTATGTGAAAATTTCATAAAATGTTTAACTGATAGTGCATTAATATAGATTTTGTAGTCCCCAAAACACCCTGGAATATGTTTTTGTTTTTGTTTTGTTTTGCAGATATTTACAAGAGTATTATTCATAATTGCCAAAACTTGGAAGCAACTAAGATATCCTTCAGTAGGTGAATGAATAAACATACTGTGGTACATCCAGACAATGGAATATTATTCAACACCAAAAAGAAATGCACTATCAAGCCATGAAAAGAAATGGAGGAAACTTGAAAGCTTATTACCAATACATTTTTAAAGCATTTCTTCCCACAATGATCAACATGGGTGCCAATACTGAGAGACTAATTTCTCTTCCAAAAGTACTGCAAATATCCTAATTAAAGAAAACAATTCAACCACAAATTGAATACCATATTTTCTAGGAGGCAAGAATGTGTTCTCAAACATATCACAAGTGCAATATTGACAGACACAATATTAAACACAGTGTTTGAAAATTTCAGAGTATAAAATTAGTGGAACAGGGATGGACCTTCAAGATGGCGGAGAAGTAACACATGGAGATCACCTTCCTCCCACAAATACATCAGAAATACATCTACATGTGGAACAACTCCCACAGAACACCTACTGAACTCTGGCAGAAGACCTCAGACTTCCCAAAAGGCAAGAAAATCCCCACATACCTGGGTAGGGAAAAAGAAAAAAGAAAAAACAGAGACAAAAGAATAGGGATGGGACCTGCACCAGTGGGAGGGAGCTGTGAAGGAGGAAAAGCTTCCACACACTACGAAGCCCCTTCACTGGCGGAGACGGCAGGTGGGCTGGGGGGAAGCTTTCGAGCCATGGAGGAGAGCACAGCACCAGAGGTGCAGAGGGCAAAGTGGAGAGATTCCCACACAGAGGATCGGTGCTGACCAGCACTCACTAGCCTGAGAGGCTTGTCTGCTCACCCACCAGGGTGGGTGAAGGCTGGGAGTTGAGGCTCGGGCTTCGGAGGTCAGATCCCAGGGAGAGGACTGGGGTTGGCTGCATGAACACAGCCTGAAGGGGGCTAGTGCGCCACAGGTAGCGAGGAGAGAGTCCGGGAAAAAGTCTGGACTTGCCTAAGAGGCCATTGTTTCAGGGTGCATGAGGAGAGGGGATCCTTCCCTGTCTGCCCAAAGAAGGCAGAGCACCACCTAAATGAGCTTCAGAAACAAGTGCGAGCCACGGCTATCAGCTGAGACACCAGAGATGGGCATGAAATGCAAACGCTACTGCTGCAGCCACCAAGAATCCTGTGTGCAAGCACAGGCCACTATCCACACGCCCCCGCCCCTACCCCCTCTCCCCAGGAGCCTGTGGAGCCCACCACTGCCAGGGTCCCGTAATCTTCCCCAGGGAGGGGAGCACATGGCATGCCTCAGGCTGCTGCAAAGTCATGCTGGCCTCCTGTTGCTGCAGACTCGCCCCTCATTACACTTATAACTACCATAACCCTCCCGCCCCCCAGCATGAGTGAGCCAGAGCCCCCTAATCAGCCGCTGCTTCAACCCATCCCATCTGGGCGGGAACAGAAGCCTGAGGGCAACCTACACACAGCGGTGGGGCCAAATCCAAAGCTGAACCCCAGGAGCTCTGCCAACAAAGAAGAGAAAGGGAAATCTCTCCCAGGAGCAGAAGATTAAATCCCCACAATCAACTTGAGATACCCTGCATCTGTGGAATACCTGAATAGACAACGAATCAACCCAAAATTGGGGCAGTGGACTTTGGGAGCAACTGTAGACTTGGGGTTTGCTGTCTCACACCGACATGTCTCTGATTTTTATGTTTATCTTTAGTATAGTTTTTAGCGCTTGTTATCATTGGAGGATGTGTTTATTGGTTTGGTTACTCTTCTCATATTTTTAATTACTTTTTAAATTTTTTAAAATATTTTTTATATTTTTAATTTTAATTATTTTATTTTACTATAATTCTTTCTTTTTTTTTTTCTCCCTTTTCTTCTAAGCCATGGGGTTGACAGGAGCTTGGTGCTCTGTCCGGGTGTCAGGCCTGAGCCTCTGAGGTGGGAGAGCTGAGTTCATGACACTGGACCACCAGAGACCTCGCAGCCCAATGTAATATCAATCAGTGAGGGTTCTCCTAGAGATCTCCATCTCAATGCTAAGACACAGATCCACCCAATGGCCAGCAAGCTCCAGTGCTGGATGTCTCAGGCCAAAACAACTAGCAAGACAGGAACACAACACCACCCATTAGCAGAGAGGCTGCTTAAAATCACATTAGTTCACAAACACCACAAAACACACCACTGGATGCAGCCCTGCCCACAAGAAAGACAAGATCCAGCCCCACCCACCAGAACACAGGCACCAGTCCCCTCCACCAGGAAGCCTACACAAGCCACTGAACCAACCTTACCCACTGGGGGCAGACACCAAAAATAAAACCAGGAACTATGAAGCTGTAGCCTGTGAAAAGGAGACCACCAAATACAGTAAGTTAAGCAAAATGGGAAGATAGAAGAATATGCAGCAGATGAGGGAGCAAGGTAAAACCCACCGGACCAAACAAATGAAGAAGAAATAGGCAGTCTACCTGGAAAAGAATTCAGAGTAATGATAGTAAAGATGATCCAAAATCTTGGTAACAGAATGGAGAAAATACAAGAAATGCTTTACAAAGACCTAGAAGAACTAAAGAACAAACAGTAATGAACAACACAATTACTGAAATTAAAAGCACTCTAGAAGGAATCAATAACAGAATAACTGAGGCAGAAGAATGGTTAAGTGAGCTGGAACATAAAACAGTGGAAATAACTGCCAGGGAGCAGAATAAAGAAAAAAGAATGGGGCTTCCCTGGTGGCGCAGTGGTTGAGAATCCACCTGCCAATGCAGGGGACACGGGTTCGTGCCCCAGTCTGGGAAGATCCCACATGTCGCAGAGCGGCTAGGCCCGTGAGCCATGGCCGCTAAGCCTGTGCGTCCGGAGACTGTACTCCGCAACGGGAGAGGCCACAACAGTGAGAGGCCCGCATACCGCAAAAAAAAAAAAAAAAAAAGAAAGAAAGAAAGAAAAAAGAATGAAAAGAATTGAGGACAGTCACAGAGAGCTCTGGGACAAATTTAATGCACCAACATTCAAATCATAGGGGTCCCAGAAAAAGAAGAGAGAAAGAAAGGGTCTGAGACAATACTTGAAGAGATTATAGTCAAAAACTTCCCTAACATGGGAAAGAAAAGAGTCAATCAAATCCAGGAAGCAAAGAGAGTATGATACAGGATAAACCCAAAGAGAAACATGCTGAGACACATATTAATCAAACTATCAAAAATAAAATACAAAGAAAAAATATTAAAAGCAGAAGGGAAAAACAAAAAATAACATACAAAGGAATCCCCATAAGGTTAACAGCTGATTTTTCAGAAGAAACTCTGCAAGCCAGAAGGGAGTGGCAGGACATATTTAAAGTGATGAAAGGGAAAAACCTACAACCAAGATTACGCTACCCAGCAAGGATATCATTCAGATTCGATGGAGAAATTAAAACCTTTACAGATAAGCAAAACTTAAGAGAATTGAGCACCACCAAACCAGCTTTACAAAAAATGCTAAAGGAACTTCTCTGGGCAGGAAACAAAAGAAAAGGAAAAGACCTACAAAAACAAGCCAAAAACAATTATGAAAATGGAAATAGGAAACTACATATCAATAATTGCCTTAAATGTAAAAGGAATAAATGCTCCAACCAAAAGACATAGACTGGCTGAATGGATACAAAAACAAGACCCATACATATGCTGCCAACAAGAGACGCACTTCAAACCCTAGGGACACATACAGACTGAAAGTGATGGGATGGAAAAAGATATTCCATGCAAGTAGAAATCAAAAGAAAGCTGGAGTAGCAATTCTCAGACAAAACAGACTTTAAAATAAAGACTATTACAAGAGACAAAGAAGGACACTACATAATGATCAAGTGATCAAACCAAGAAGAAACTATAACAATTGTAAATATTTATGCATCTAACATAGGAGCACCTCAATACATAAGACAAATGCTAACAGCCATAAAAGGGGAAATCGACAGTAATACAATAATAGTAGGGGACTTTAACACCCCACTTTCACCAATGCACTGATCATCCAAAATGAAAATAAATAAGGAAACACAAGCTTTAAATGACACATTAAAGAAGATGGACTTAATTGATATTTACAGGACATTCCATCCAAAAACAACAGAATACACTTTCTTCTCAAGTGCTCATGGAACATTCTCCAGGATAGATCATGTCTTGGGTCACAAATCAAGCCTTGGTAAATTTAAGAAAATTGAAATTATATCAAGTATCCTTTCTGAAAACAACGCTATGAGACTAGATATCATTTACAGGAAAAAATCTGTAAAAAATATAAATACATGGAGGCTAAACAATACACTACTTAATAACCAAGAGATAACTGAGGAAATCAAAACATACCTAGAAACAACTGACAATGAAAACACGACAACCCAAAACCCATGGGATGCAGCAAAAGCAGTTCTAAGAGGGAAGTTTATAGCAATACAATCCTACATCAATACACAAGAAACATCTAAAATAAACAACCAAGCCTTACACCTAACGCAATTAGAGAAAGAAGAACAAAAAGAACCCAAAGTTAGCAGAAGGAAAGAAATCATAAAGATAAGATCACAAAAAAATGAAAAAGAAATGAAGGAAACAGTAGCAAAGATCAGTAAAACTAAAAGCTGGTTCTCTGAGAAGATAAACAAAACTGGTAAACCATTAGGCTGACTCATCAAGAAAAAAAGGGAGAAGACTCAAATCAACAGAATTAGAACTGAAAAAGGAAAAGTAACAACTGACACTGCAGAAATACAAAGAATTAGGAGGGATTACTACAAGCAACTATATACCAATAAAATGGGCAACCTGGAAGAAATGGACAAATTCTTAGAAAGGCATAACCTTCCACGACTGAACCAGGAAGAAATAGAAAATATAAACAAACCAATCACAAGCACTGAAGTTGAAACTGTGATTAAAAATCTTCCAACAAACAGAAGCCTAGAACCAGATGAATTCACAGGTGAATTCTATCAAATATTTGGAGAAGAGCTAACACCATTCCTTCTCAAATTCTTCCAAAATATAGCAGAGGGAGGAACACTCGCAAACTCATTCTATGAGGCCACCATCACCCTGATACCAAAACCAGAGAAAGATGCCACAGAAAAAGAAAACTACATGCCAATATCACTGATGAACATAGATGCAAAAATCCTCAACAAAATACTAGCAAACAGAATCCAACAGCACATTAAAAGGATCATACACCATAATCAAGTGGGGTTTATCTCAGGAATGCAAGGATTCTTCAATATATGCAAATCAAACAACGTAATATATCATATTAGCAAAATGAAGGATAAAAACCATATAATAATCTCAATAGAGGCAGAAAAACTTTTGACAAAATTCAACACCCATTTATGATAAAAACTCTCTAGAAAGTAGGCATAAAGGGAACTTTCCTCAACATAATAAAGGCCATATATGACAGACCCACAGCCAACATCGTTCTCAATGGTGAAAAACTGAAACCATTTACTTCAGAATCAGGAACAAGATAAGGGTGCTCACTCTCACCACTATTATTCAACATAGTTTTGGAAGTTTTAGCCACAGCAATCAGAGAAGAAAATGAAATAAAAGGAATCCAAATTGGTAAAGAAAAAGTAAAGCTGTTACTGTTTGCAGATGAAATGATAATACACATAGAGAATCCTAAAGATGCTACCAGAAAACTACTAGAGCTAATCAATGAATTTGGTAAAGTAGAAGGATACAAAATTAATGCACAGAAATCTCTTGCATTCCTATACACTACTGATGAAAAATCTGAAACAGAAATTAAGGAAATACTCCCATTTACCACTGCAGCAAAAAGAATAAAATACCTAGGAATAAACCTACCTAAGGAGACAAAAGAACTGTATGCAGAAAACTATAAGACACTGATGAAAGAAATTAAAGGTGATACAAACAGATGGAGAGGTATACCATGTTCTTGAATTGAAAGAATCAACATTGTGAAAGTGACTATACTACACAAAGCAATCTACAGATTCAGTGCAATCCCTATCAAACTACCACTGGCCTTTTCACAGAACAAGAACAAAAAACCTCACAACCTGTATAGAAACAGAAAAGACCCCGAAGAGCCAAAGGAATCTTGAGAAAGAAAAATGGAGCTGGAGGAATCAGTCTCTCTGACTTCAGACTATACTCCAAAGCTATAGTATGGTACTGGCACAAACACAGAAGTATAGATCAATGGAACAGTATAGAAAGCCCAGAGATCAACCCACGCACATACAGTCACCTTATCTTTGATAAAGGAGGTAGGAATATACAATGGAGAAAAGACACCCTCTTCAATAAGTGGTGCTGGGAAAACTGGACAGCTACATGTAAAAGAATGAAATTAGACCACTTTGTAACACTATACACAAAAATAAATTCAAAATGGATTAAAGACCTAAATGTAAGTTCAGACACTATAAAACTTTTAGAGGAGAATATAAGCATAACACTCTATGACATAAATCACAGCAAGGTCCTTTTTGACCCACCTCCTAGAGAAAAGGAAATAAAAACAAAAATAAACAAATGGGACCTTATGAAACTTAAAAACTTTTGCACAGCAAAGGACACCATAAACAAGATGAATAGACAACACTCAAAATGGGAGAAAATATTTGCAGACGAACCAACTGATAAAGGATTAATCTCCAAAATATACAACCAGCTCAGGTAGCTCAATATCAAAAAAACAAACAACCCAATCCAAAAATGGGCAGAGGATCTAAGTAGACATTTCTCCAAAGAAGATATACAGATTACCAACAAACACATGAAAGGATGCTCAACATCACTAATCATTAGAGAAATGCAAATCAAAACTACAATGAGGTATCACCTCACACTGGTCAGAATGGTCATCATCAAAAAATCTACAAACAATAAATGTTGGAGAGGGAGTAGAGTAAAGGGAACCCTCTTGCACTGTTGGTGGGAATGTAAATTGATACAGCCACTATGGAGAACAGTATGGAGGTTCCTTAAAAAACTAAAAATAAAACTACCATACGACCCAGCCATCCCACTACTAGGCATATACCCTGAGAAAACCACAAGTCAAAAAGGGTCAGGTACCACAGTGTTCACTGCAGCTCTATTTGCAATAGCCAGGACATGGGAGCATCCTAAGTGTCCATCAACAGATGAATGGATATAGAACACGTGGCACATATATACAACGGAATGTTACGCAGCCATAAAAAGAAACGAAATTGAGTTATTTGTAATGAGGTGGATGGACCTAGAGTCTGTCATACAGAGTGAAGTAAGTCAGAAAGAGAAAAGCAAATACCATATGCTAACACATATATATGGAATCCAAGAAAAAAAAATGTCGTGAAGAACCTAGGGGTAAGGCAGGAATAAAGACACAGAACTACTAGAGAATGGGCTTGAGGATATGGGGAGGGAGAAGGGTAAGCTGTGACAAAGTGAGAGAGTGGCATGGACATATATACACTACCAAACGTAAAATAGATAGCTAGTGGGAAGCAGCCGCATAGCACAGAGAGATCAGCTCAGTGCTTTGTGACCACCTAGAGGGGTGGGATAGGGAGGGTGGGAGGGAGGGAGATGCAAGAGGGAAGAGATATGGGAACATATGTATATGTATAACTGATTCACTTTGTTATAAAGCAGAAACTAACACACCATTGTAAAGCAATTATACTCCAATAAAGTTGTAAAAAACAAAAAGAAGATGTGGCATATATATGCAATGGAATATTACTCAGCCATAAAAAGAAATGAAACAGTTATTTGTAGTGAGGTGGATCGATCTAGAGTCTGCCATACAGAGTGAAGTCAGAAAGAGAAGAACAAATACCATATGCTAACACATATATATGGACTCTAAAAGAAAAATGGTTCTGATGAACCTAGGGGCAGGACCAGAATAAAGATGCAGACCTAGAGAATCGACCTGAGGACATGGGGTGGGGGAAGGTTAAGCTGGAACAAAGTGAGAGAGTAGCATTGACATATATACACTACCAAATGTAAAATAGATTGCTAGCAGGAAGCAGCTGCATCAAAAGGGGATATCAGCTCAGTGCTTTGTGACCACCTAGAGGGGTGGTATGGGGAGGGTGGGAGGGTGATGCAAGAGGGAGGGGATATGGGGATATATGCATACGTATAGCTGATTCACTTTGTTATACAGCAGAAACTAACACAACATTGTAAAGCAATTATACTCCAATAAAGTCGTTAAAAAATCAAAAACAAACAAAAACAAAGAAAAAAGTAAACAAACAAAAATTAATGGAGACTTCCGGGTAAGATGGCGGAAGAGTAAGACGCGGAGATCACCTTCCTCCCCACGGATACACCAGAAATACAGCTACACGTGGAACAACTCCTACAGAACACCTACTGAACGCTGGCAGAAGACCCCAGACCTCCCAAAAGGCAAGAAACTCCCCACGTACCTGGGTAGGGCAAAGCGGAGAGATTCCCGCACACAGGAGCGGTGCCGAGCGGCACTCACCAGCCCGAGAAGCTTGTCTGCTCGCCCGCCGGGGCGGGCGGCGCTGGAAGCTGAGGCTCGGGCTTCGGTCACAGCGCAGGGAGAGGACTGGGGCTGGCGGCGAGAACTCAGCCTGAAGGGGGCTAATGTGCCACAGCTAGCCGGGAGGGAGTCCGGGAAAACTCTGGAGCTGCCGAAGAGGCAAGAGACTTTTTCTTCCCTCTTGGTTTCCTGGTGCGCGAGGAGAGGGGATTAAGAGCGCTGCTTAAAGGGGCTCCACAGACGGGCGCGAGTCGCGGCTGAAAGCGCGGAGCCCAGAGACGGGCGTGGGACGCTGGGGCTGCTGCTGCCGCCGCCAAGAAACCTGTGTGCGAGCGCAGGTAACTGTCCACACCGCCCTTCCGGGAGCCTGTGCAGCCCGCCACTGCCGGGGTCCCGGGATCCAGGGGCGGCTTCCCTGGGAGAACGCACAGCGCGCCTCGGGCTGGTGCAACGTCACGCCGAACTCCGCCGCTGCAGGCTCGTCCCGCACTCCGTTCCCCTCCCTCCCGCCCGGCCTGAGTGAGCCAGAGTCCCCGAAGAGGCTGCTCCTTTAACCCTGTCCTGTCTGAGCGAAGAACAGACGCCCTCCGGCGACCTACACGCAGAGGCGGGGCCAAATCCAAAGCTGAGACCCAGGAGCTGTGAGAACAAAGAAGAGAAAGGGAAACCTCTCCCAGCAGCCTCAGAAGCAGCGGATTAAAGCTCCACAATCAACTTGATGTACCCTGCATCTGTGGAATACATGAATAGACAACAAATCATCCCAAATTGAGAAGCCAGGAGTCAGTGCTGTGCCTCTGAGGTGGGAGAGCCAACTTCAGGACACTGGTCCACAAGAGACCTCCCAGCTCCACATACTATCAAATGGCGAAAATCTTCCAGAGATCTCCATCTCAACACCAGCACCCAGCTTCACTCAACGACCAGCAAGCTACAGTGCTGGACACCCTATGCCAAACAACTAGCAAGACAGGAACACAACGCCACCCATTAGCAGAGAGGTGGCCTAAAATCATAAAAAGTCCGCAGACACCCCAAAACACACCACCAGACGTGGACCTGCCCACCAGAAAGACAAGATCCAGCCTCATCCACCAGAACACAGGCACTAGTCCCCTCCACCAGGAAGCCTACACAACCCACTAAACCAACCTTAGCCACTGGGGACAGACACCAAAAACAACGGGAACTACAAACCTGCAGCCTGCAAAAAGGAGAACCCAAACACAGTAACATAAACAAAATGAGAAGACAGAAAATCACACAGCAGGAGAAGGAGCAAGATAAAAACCCACCAGACCTAACAAATGAAGAGGCAATAGGCAGTCTACCTGAAAAAGAATTCAGAATAATGATGGTAAAGATGATCCAAGATTCTATTTCCCAGATCCAAAATCTTGGAAATAGAATAGACAAAATGCAAGAAACAGTTAACAAGGACCTAGAAGAACTAAAGATGAATCAAGCATCGATTAAAAACACAATAAATGAAATGAAAAATACTCTAGATGGGATCAATAGCAGAATAACTGAGGCAGAAGAACGGATAAGTGAGGTGGAAGATAAAATAGTGGAAATAACTGATGCAGAGAAAAATAAAGAAAAAAGAATGAAAAGAACAGAGGACAGTCTCAGAGACCTCTGGGACAACATTAAACACACCAACATTCGAATTATAGGGGTTCCAGAAGAAGAAGAGAAAAAGAAAGGGACTGAGAAAATATTTGAAGTGATTATAGTTGAAAACTTCCCTAATATGGGAAAGGAAATAGTTAATCAAGTCCAGGAGGCACAGAGAGTCCCATACAGAATAAATCCAAGGAGAAATATGCCAAGACACATATTAATCAAACTGTCAAAAATTAAACACAAAGAAATCATAATAAAAGAAGCAAGGCAAAAACAACAAATATCACACAAGGGAATCCCCATCAGGATATAGCTGATCTCTCAGCAGAAACTCTACAAGCCAGAAGGGAGTGGCAGGACATAATTAAAGTGATGAAGGAGAAAAACCTGCAACGAAGATTACTCTACCCAGCAAGGATCTCATTCAGATTTGATGGAGAAATTAAAACATTTACAGACAAGCAAAAGCTGAGAGAGTTCAGCACCACCAAACCAGCTTTACAACAAATGCTAAAGGAACTTCTCTAGGCAAGAAACACAACAGAAGGAAAAGACCTACAATAACGAACCCAAAGCAATTAAGAAAATGGGAATAGGAACATACATATCGATAATTACCTTAAATGTAAATGGACAAAATGCTCCCACCAAAAGACACAGATTGGCTGAATGGATACAAAAACAAGACCCATATATATGCTGTCTACAAGAGACCCACTTCAGACCTAGAGACACATACAGACTGAAAGTAAGGGGATGGAAAAAGATATTCCATGCAAATGGAAACCAAAAGAAAGCTGGAGTAGCAATTCTCATATCAGATAAAATAGACTTTAAAACAAAGACTACTAGAAGAGACAAAGAAGGACACTACATAATGATCAAGGGATCAATCCAAGAAGAAGATATAACAATTGTAAATATTTATGCACCAAACATAGGAGCACCTCAATACATAAGGCAAATACTAACAGCCATAAAAGGAGAAATCGACAGTAACACAATCATAGTAGGAGACTTTAACACCCCACTTTCACCAATGGACAGATCATCCAAAATGAAAATAAATAAGGAAAAACAAGCTTTAAATGATACATTAAACAAGATGGACTTAATTGATATTTATAAGACATTCCATCCAAAAACAACAGAATACACATTTTTCTCAAGTGCTCATGGAACATTCCCCAGGATAGACCATATCTTGGGTCACAAATGAAGCCTTGGTAAATTTTAAAAAATTGAAATTGTATCAAGTATCTTTTCTGACCACAATGCTATGAGACTAGATATCAATTACAGGAAAAGAACTGTAAAAAATACAAACACATGGAGGCTAAACAATACACTACTTAATAACAAAGTGATCACTGAAGAAATCAAAGAGGAAATTAAAAAATACCTAGAAATAAATGACAATGGAGATACGACGACCCAAAACCTATGGGATGCAGCAAAAGCAGTTCTAAGAGGGAAGTTTATAGCAATACAATCCCACCTTAAGAAACAGGAAACATCTCGAATAAACAACCTAACCTTGCACCTAAAGCAATTAGAGAAAGAAGAACAAAAACATCCCAAAGTTAGCAGAAGGAAAGAAATCATAAAAATCAGATCAGAAATAAATGAAAAAGAAATGAAAGAAACGATAGCAAAGATCAATAAAACTAAAAGCTGGTTCTTTGAGAAGATAAACAAAATTGATAAACCATTAGCCAGACTCATCAAGAAAAAAAGGGAGAAGACTCAAATCAACAGACTTAGAACTGAAAAAGGAAAAGTAACAACTGACACTGCAGAAATACAAAAGATCATGAGAGATTACTATAAGCAACTCTATGCCACTAAAATGGACAACCTGGAAGAAATGGACAAATTCTTAGAAATGCACAACCTGCCAAGACTGAATCAGGAAGAAATAGAAAATATGAACAGATCAATCACAAGCACAGAAATTGAAACTGTGATAAAAAATCTTCCAACAAACAAAAGCCCAGGACCAGATGGCTTCACAGGCGAATTCTATCAAGCATTTAGAGAAGAGCTAACACCTATCCTTCTCAAACTCTTCCAAAATATAGCAGAGGGAGGAACACTCCCAAACTCATTCTACAATGAGTTTGGTATCATCACCCTGATACCAAAACCAGACGAGGATGTCACAAAGAAAGAAAACTACAGGCCAATATCACTGATGAACATAGATGCAAAAATCCTCAACAAAATACTAGCAAACAGAATCCAACAGCACATTAAAAGGATCATACACCATGATCAAGTGTGGTTTATTCCAGGAATGCAAGGATTCTTCAATATACGCAAATCAATCAACGTGATACACCATATTAACAAATTGAAGGAGAAAAACCATATGATCATCTCAATAGATGCAGAGAAAGCCTTCGACAAAATTCAACACCCATTTATGATAAAAACCCTGCAGAAAGTAGGCATAGAGGGAACTTTCCTCAACATAATAAAGGCCATATATGACAAACCCACAGCCAGCATCGTCCTCAATGGTGAAAAACTGAAACCATTTCCACTAAGATCAGGAACAAGACAAGGTTGCCCACTCTCACCACTCTTATTCAACATAGTTTTGGAAGTTTTAGCCACAGCAATCAGAGAAGAAAATGAAATAAAAGGAATCCAAATCGGAAGAGAAGAAATAATGCTGTCAGTGTTTGCAGATGACATGATACTATACATAGAGAATCCTAAAGATGCTACCAGAAAACTACTAGAGCTATTCAATGAATTTGGTAAAGTTGCACGATACAAATTAATGCACAGAAATCTCTGGCATTCCTATATACTAATGATGAAAAATCTGAAAGTGAAATTCAGGAAACACTCCCATTTACCATTGCAATAAAAAGAATAAAATATCTAGGAATAAACCTACCTAAGGAGACAAAAGACCTGTATGCAGAAAATTAAAAGACACTGATGAAAGAAATTAAAGATGATACAAATAGATGGAGAGATGTACCATGTTCTTGGATTAGAAGAATCAACATTGTGAAAATGACTCTACTACCCAAAGCAATCTACAGGTTCAATGAAATCCCTATCAAACTACCACTGGCATTTTTCACAGAACTAGAACAAAAAATTTCACAATTTGTATGGAAACACAAAAGACCCCGAATAGCCAAAGCAATCTTGAGAACGAAAAATGGAGCTGGAGGAATCAGGCTCACTGACTTCAGACTATACTACAAAGCTACAGTAATCAAGACAGTATGGTACTGGCACAAAAACAGAAAGATAGATCAGTGGAACAGGATACAAAGCCCAGAGATAAACCCACGGACATATGGTCAACTTATCTTTGATAAAGGAGGCAGGAATGTACAGTGGAGAAAGGACAGTCTCTTCAATAAGTGGTGCTGGGAAAACTGGGCAGGGACGTAAAAGTATGAGATTAGATCACTCCCTAACACCATACACAAAAATAAGCTCAAAATGAATTAAGGACCTAAATGTAAGGCCAGACACTATCAAACTCTTAGAGGAAAACATAGGCAGAACACTCTATGACATAAATCACAGCAAGATCCTTTTTGACCCACCTCCTAGAGAAATGGAAATAAAGGCAAAAATAAACACATGGGATCTAATGAAACTTAAAAGCTTTTGCACAGCAAAGGAAACCATAAACAAGACCAAAAGACAACCCTCAGAATGGGAGAAAATATTTGCAAATGAAGCAACTGACAAAGGATTAATCTCCAAAATTTATAAGCAGCTCATGCAGCTCAATAACAAAAAAACAAACAAGCCAATCCAAAAATGGGCAGAAGACCTAAATAGACATTTCTCCACAGAAGATATACAGACTGCCAACAAACACATGAAAGGATGCTCAACATCTTTACTCATTAGAGAAATGCAAATCAAAACTACAATGAGATATCATCTCACACCAGTCAGAATGGCCATCATCAAGAAATCTAGAAACAATAAATGCTGGAGAGGGTGTGGAGAAAAGGGAACACTCTTGCACTGCTGGTGGGAATGTGAATTGGTACAGCCACTATGGAGAATGGTATGGAGGTTCCTTAAAAAACTACAAATAGAACTACCATATGACCCAGCAATCCCACTACTGGGCATATACCCTGAGAAAACCATAATTCAAAAAGAGACATGTACCAAAATGTTCATAGCAGCCCTATTTACAATAGCCCGGAGATGGAAACAACCTAAGTGTCCATCATCGGATGAATGGGTAAAGAAGATGTGGCACATATATACAATGGAATATTACTCAGCCATAAAAAGAAATGAAATTGAGCTATTTGTAATGAGGTGGATGGACCTAGAGTCTGTCATACAGAGTGAAGTAAGTCAGAAAGAGAAAGACAAATACTGTATGCTGACACATATATATGGAATTTAAGAAAAAAAATATCATGAAGAACATAGGGGTAAGACAGGAATAAAGACACAGACCTACTTGAGAACGGACTTGAGGATATGGGGAGGGGGAAGAGTAAGCTGTGACAAAGTGAAAGAGTGGCATGGACATATATACACTACCAAACGTAAGGTAGATAGCTAGTGGGAAGCAGCCACATAGCACAGGGAGATCAGCTCGGTGCTTTTTGACCACCTGGAGGGGTGGGATAGGGAGGGTGGGAGGGAGACACAAAAGGGAGGGGATATTGGAACATATGTACATATGTATATGTATAACTGATTAAATTTGTTATAAAGCAAAAAAAAAAACAAAAAAAACTAATAAAAAAATGTTAATGGAACAGAAGTATGGTGGGAGAGAAAGGAAGGTGCATATCATTCATTTTACAATGAAATTGTCCACTTAAAATGTGGAATGTGTTCCTGAACCAGTGTTACAAGTTGGATAATCATACATCAGAAATTTTCTGTAACACTCCCAATTTCAATTATTGCACCCAGTTTCACATTTTTATATAGTTTGAAAACTATAGTACTTTTAGATTAGACAATAATATAATCAATTTATCCAATGAACATTTAGTAAGTGGCTACTGTATGTAGGGATCTGGGCTAGTACTGAGGGTATGTAAGCCATATACACATGGAACAGTTCCTGAGTCCATAATATTGTAAGGGACTTCTACCTTGCTCACAAATAACTATAATATTGGGTTGGCCAAAAAGTTCACTCGGGTTTTTCCATAAGATATGGAAAACCCAAACGAACATTTTGCCCAACCCAATACATTGTGGAAAGTGCTAATCTTCCTAAGAGAAAAAATACTAAGGTGATTCAAAGCAAGACTATACTTCTTGATATAAATATCAAGTCCTTTTGAGTTTTCCATATAAACTCTCCACGGACAGAGTCTAAGGCAGATCGACTTCCTTAGACCTACTCCCATGTCATACAGATGGCATGACATAAAGCTTATAGAGTATGAATCTTTGAAATATTTTTCACAGTTACATTTTTATTTTCAAGTTATTGATAGGTCTATCTCATGAACAAATCTCATTCCCCCACCATAATATTTTCAGAGTTGGATTGACCCCTTACATATACTGCAAGCTCCTTTCTCTATGGAAGAAAACTTTAGGGAATGTGAAGACTTCTATTTCTTTTTTTGCCAAGATACTCTGACTGTTGAATTAGGCTTGGAATTGTAAAATTGCATAATTCCAAAAATGGCAAAAAATGAATTTTTAAAGAGAACAAGTTATTAAATTGGGTAAGCAATCGACCCGTATCAATTCTGTAGCTAGAAAAATAGTCCCTCCACCCTAACCGTTCTCTCTAAGACTGCTAATGACCCAGTAACATCTCTGACTCTGAGAGTAACACAATCTGCTAATAAGGTTCCTGCACAGGGAAGGATGTAGGACTACACGACATCATTTTAAGCCCATAATTGTCTCATAGTCTGCCACATAATAAGTACTTTAAAGGACAGAGTAAGCTGTTAACCACCATGACTCATTTTTGTACTTTTAATAACCTCTTTATCTAGAACTAGAACCTTTTCCTTGGGTCAACCAGGAAATTTTAAGACCGGCTTCTAGTACTATATATATATATATATATATATATATATATATATATATATATATATATATATATATATATATATATATATATATATATATATATATATATATTTAGAAAAACAGCATATTTTTCTTAGACAGCAAGGAAAGTATAGTCAATCATCAATAAACATTTATTGAGTATTTACTGCCTAATGAGCTGTAAATAAACCATATTACAGCTGTATGGACAAATTTAATACTTGATATCAGGCTGCTCAAAATCTGACAGGTGAAGCACTTGAGCAACTAGTTCTAACAAAATACAATGAACCCTCTAACAGAGGCCTTGAGCAGCACACAGGAGAGAAGAATTTGTTCTACAGGAGAGCAGAATTTGTTCTACTTGAGGTCATTAGAAGACTGGTGATAGACAAGTAAGCCTTTAAAAGATTAAGCAGGAAATTTCCGGATGAAAACAAAGGCAAGAATATTTCAGACAGAAGAAGGAACAAGAACAAGGCTTAAGTTAGGCTTAACTTAAGTTTGGGCCAGACTATAAAGGCCCAAGGTAAATGCTATGTTAAGGAAATGGAACAACAGTCAGTAATCAATAAGGATCAATAGGTAGTTTTTAAACTGTTAGATTATGGAGGTTGAGTTAAAAGAGGAAAGACTAGATTATGAGGATCAGTTAGAAGCCTGTTGTCAAATCTCTTAGCAAAATTCTATGAAAGACTGAATTAGATCAGTGGCATTGTGGATGAAGAGGAAGGTCAAACTTAGAGAAATTTCAAAGTGATTAAAATTAGTGGAATTTTACAGTTAAATATCTACACACTATCTCAATAATATATTCTTTAAGGTCCAGTGATTCCAGTAAGTATGAATGTGATCCACTTTCATTACATTTGAGCAATATTAGGTAGAAAACTAAAGTACTCTCATTATTTTGGATCAGAGTATTAGAAGATTAGCTAGAATACTCCAAAGAAAATTATTACTTTAAATTATTCATAGATAACCTTCAACCTCAACAAAGTAACCACCAGCTCCATTAAGTTACTCACAGGTTTCCATAGGTAATTAATTTTGTCACTAGGATTTTCCTTTCTTTTACAAGTTAGTTTGACTGTGTTTTCTAAATTTAACATAATTTTGTTCTTTATATGTGAAGTTTTTACCCAGGACAAATGATACTTGTAAAGAAAAATCCACTATTCAGTATCCTTAAGAAGGGAAATGCATAATTCTCCAGGTACTCAGTTGAATATTTTCTAGTGTGACAGCCACACAATTGGTCTCCCTGCCACCAATTTATCCCTTCTCCAATCTATCATTCATGATGCTGCCAGCTGCCAGCTGAATCTTCCTCAGCACAGCTGATAATGCTACTTCCTTACACAGAAACTTTCTATTGCTCACAAATGCCTAAAGAAGAATGTCTAAACTCTGTAGTATTGTAATTAAAGCTCTCAATCAGCTAAAATCACCTATCTTATTCTCAGCCCCCCTGCCTGCTGAACCTGGCTACTCGTTATCCATAAAGCCTTTCCCCTCTCTTCCTAGGAAGGGACATGGGATGTCAGGCACATGTTTTTTAATCCCCATGTCACCACTTTTTACTATGTGATGTTGATCAAGTTACTTAACTTTTCTGAGGTTTAGTTTCATCTTCTACAAATTAGAAATAATAATATCTACCTACCACCTCAAATCCTATTTTAAAAAAAGATAAGCAATCAATCAATAAAATGCTTACCTGGCTGGATTATTATAGAGATTAGGAGATAATACATGAAAAATGCCTAGCCCGGACTTCAATTATAGGTAGCAGGTTTTATTACTCTTCCAAGCTTTCACTTAGTTTTCTCTATCTGGAACACCTGCCTCTTCAACCAAAGTCTTAAGCATCACACAAAGACCAGTGCTAAAGCTACCTAGCCATGAAACCCATCTCCAATATCCTAGTGAAAATTGCTCTTTCTCTCCTGTAGTGTAATGGGAAAATCTCTGCCTTGAAGTCAAACTCCTAACTCCATCACTTTCTAACAATATGATTCTGGACAAGTTGCCTATCCACAGCTTCCTCATTTCTAATATGGACAGTGACGTCAACTCTACCTGGCTTACTAAACCGTTGTGAGAATCAATTAAGATAAGTGGTATTTTCAAACATGTAATGGTCTATACATATGAGACACTGTTACTCCTACTAAAGTATAAGATCAAAAAAGGAGCCTTGGTCTTCCACATCTTTATCACTGATATAAAGAAAGATATCAAGTCCAAGAAGAAGAAAATAACTAGTATTCAGGTCAGGAATTAGAAGACTGGGAGAAAGAAGGAATCAAGTGAAAGGGACAAGTCAAAGGGAGCTGGGCAGAACTGAACTGAGGTTATAAAGAAGGTGTTCCTGAGGTTCGCTTTTACAAACTGGTTGTGTGCAAAGGCAGGTGGCAGCTTAAAGACACTACACATACCAGATATTCTACAAGTGATAGCAAAGGGAAGGGAAGGAGGGAGAAAAGTGAGGGAAAGAAAGGGAGAAGAGGGAAGGGGAACAGAAGGGAAGATAGTTTCATCACTCCTTATAAGGGCTAATTTCTGTGCTTCTTGCCAGACTGGTATAACAAAAACATTAACTATCATTTAAAGCTTATGTTTGAGACCATCCTCTTCTCCTTCAAGGTTCCCTTTCCCTAATTCTGCCTCTTCTCTCCACTCCACATCTCTCCCAACTCCCATTTATCATCATTTATTCCCTACCTCCTTCCTACCATTACCCAGGTCCCCCATGCCAAATAATTACTCTTTTTCCATCCACTCTCTCAAATAGACAAACAAAACAAACAAAAACTACTGTTCTTATTTAAATATCAATATGGAGCTCTGACAAGCTCATGCAACAGCCTGCTAACAGCAGTACTGTCTTACAGCAGGTATGCACATTTTAACAGGAATAACTATTATTCTCTTTCTCCTGTTCAGCTCCACCAAACTACCCATGGAAAGAATTCCAAGTAACAGCAATGGGCATATGAGAAGATATTTGGACGTCATATAGTAATGATGATATTATCTTAGATTCACATAATGCTTCAGCTTTGCAAAATGCATTCTCATCTATTATTTGATCTGAATCCCCAGGGAGGAATGATGAAATAGGAAAATAAAATCCTATTTTTACCACACATTTTAAAATAATGCAGGTTACAAATTCAGTTTTCAAAACTTTCTTATATACATCCTTTCATTTGCTTTTCCCCAACATGTAGGATGTTTTTTTTCTCCATTTACTGATGAAGTAAATGAGACTCAGAGATGTGAAAGGACTTTCCATAAGATCATATCAAAATAGCTGCTATTTATGGAGTATTTATCAGGTTCAGGAACTGTACTAAGTACTTTATATGCCTTATGTATTATTCATTCTTCACAACAATCTTATGAGGTAAGCATTATTATTATTTTAACATTCTACAGATAAAGGAATTGACGTTCACAGAGGTTAAGTAATTTGGTCATGGCCACACAACTTACAAATGGCAATACCAAAATCCAAACACAGAGGTCTCAGATGGCTCAATTTTTCTGTTATGTCAAGCTGCCTCCTTCCCGGCCCAAGGCTGTTACTGCAACACGGTTTAATAATCGTTCAGTAATATAAAAATGCTTTCTTTCTGTTACCAAGTAAGAATTGCAGGCTTCAGCTCAGCAACTCAAGCTCTGTGGAAAAAACAGACTAATATATATGAATTCTTAAAGCAGAAGTGGGGAGGATGCTATGTCCACTTCTTTCACAAAAGAGTAAAAAGAAAACCATACCTGGGAGCTAAATTCAGTTAAAATAGTGTTAGCAGATAGAAGAAAAGCAATATGTGCCTCAGCATAGACCAGAATAGACGAGAAAGATAAATCACTTATAGCTCAGGAAAAATAACCTAAAGAACAAACAAATGAACAAAATCTAACTTCAGATTGTATGCTTACTTTAAAATGTTTAAAACAATGAATTTCTTTTGTTTTATTCCTAAAGTAAAGGCTGAATGAATAATTTCCAACTTGTTTCAAAACTTCAACAACTCAACACAGAACAGTTCTGTTATGACCCTGCTGCTGCCACCTTGTGATATCAACAACATATTACAGGTTAAATGCTTTAATGGGGTGGCAAAAAACTTTTTGATCTACATTTTCCAAAAACCTTATATAAATCAGATTTTTAGTTAAACAGTTAGAATTATATCATACACATGCTGAGGAAGTGAGAAGAGAGATCTCTCCCTCTAGGCACCCGAGATGAAATTTCAAGAACTAATAGGTGGAGCTTATGTTTAAAATGATCCCAGGCTGAATGCAAACAGGTAAATGTCACTTTCTTTCAAGACAAGAAAAGTCTAAAACCATGACCTCCAGGTCTTTTTAAACTACATACTACTAAAACTATGTCAAAGCTTTTACTTTGGGAATTCATCTGATTTTGTTTCAAGGGAGAAACCAGTCATTGGGGGGCACACTACAGGGACTTCATAGGATCCAAAACAATGATTCCATTATCCTTGCTATCCACTTTAATAGACATTAAATATAGACCTACAGTAAAGAAGCCTGTGGAAAATAATGGCAAGTAAAGCCAACCCAGGCAAAAATAAAATATTTCTAATTCTTAAAAACATAAGATTCTGCATGCCTTTTGGGAAGGTCAGATTAAGTCATTCATATGTTCAAAACCTTCCAATAGTTTCTCACTTCTCTCAGAGTAAAATCTTTCCAGTAGCCTATAAGACTGTACATAATCCAGTCCCCTATTACCTCTTCGACCTCTCCTTCTATTCTTCTTCCATTTTTCCCCTCAGCTGAAGCCAAACAGGCTGACCCCACTATTCGTGAATATACTAAGTATGCTCCCACTATAGGAACTTCATACTAGCGATCCCTCCACCTGTAATGGTCTTTCTCCAGATAATCTCACAGATAATTCCATTACCACCCTTCACGTTCTTTGCTCAGATATCACCATTGAGGCCTACACTGACCACTCAGTTAAAATTGCTATCCCTTGTAACCAGCATTCTTAATGTCTTTCAACCATATTTACTGTTCCCATAGCAGTCATCACATACTAATGTATTATATACTTTATTTAATTTTGATAATTATTTATTGCTTGTCCCTTCCACTAGATTATAATGGGCATGCAATCAAAAAAATGTTTTTTGTTTGTTGATATATATCTATTCTGACATATAATAATATACACAATGAATATTGGTAGAGAGCAATTATGCATTTGAAATAAAACTTTAATATAAATATTTTAGCTCTTAAAATTCTATCTACTCAGATAGAAGTTCTCAGAGTTATCAGCTATTAGGTTGAACCACATAAAATTGTCATTTTTGTGTGTGAAAAATGTTGATTATAAGCAATTTCATGGGGTCTAATGCATATTTATCAACATGATTTTTATAGTAGAAAAAGGCCTGAAACAACATAAAATGTTTTCTGGTCACCTTGTAAAATATAGCCTTCCAGTGACTCCTTGTCAACCTGAGGGTTTTTTTCCTCTTTCTCTTCAGAGCAATTATCATAATCTGCCTTGTGGTTTTTTTTCTTCTTACTTGTTTACTTTCTGTCTGCTCCCCACCTCACACCCAGTAGAATTTACTCTCATCACCTAGAAAAGTACCTGAACATAAAAAGCACTTGATAAATATTTGTTGAGTAAAATAAACTTGATGACTTGAAAATAAATATATATACATATATTGGCAGAATAAATTAATAAAGAATGTTATCCTCACTAAGAACTGAGGTTTGGTGAATCAGCTAGAAAAGGACAATTTTCATAAACTAGGACGATGAGAAATGGAATCAGACAAAGAGGAAGATAGCTGGAATAACAAGATCTTTCAAAAGAAGTCTTAGGGAAAATGTTGCTTCATAGAGCTGGAAATAGCAGGAATCTTTCCTGCTCTAGGACCCTCTCACAATCTGAAGGGACTTAACCATTATACCTTAATCCATGCCTATTGAATAATTACCCCAAACTCTACCCTCAGGAACTCTAATGTCATGAGAATAGTCTCCTCGGTAAATTAGAGACAGGGGACTGAGCAGAGAAGCTGATGGTGTCACTTCCCTCTACCTTAAGAGCCTTCCTTCAGTTTGTGTGGGAATGCAGGAGGGAGAAGATGAAAAGAAGTTTTCTCCATCTCTTCAGAAAGTAGTAATATGGAAAGTCCATGCTACCAAATAAGGCTCAGAGGAACAACCAACTGAAATAACATAAACTCATTCTAAAACTTTATGTAATGGATAACTCCTGATCTAGCCAACTTCTCCTTTCCCCTTTTAATAAGAGAAAAATTCTAAAGAAATCTGTACTCAGAGAAATAACTCCTATTATGGAAATTGAAGTAGACTGAACCAGGCACAGTCATATTAGAAGACAGCTGGAGAAATACTGCCAAATGATCAGCTATGGAGCATCAAACCAGGATTATCTTCTACATAGAGATACACACTACCTTGGGAGTATTTCAGAGTGAGTTTTTCTTTTCTTTTCTTTTATTAAAACCCTAGAAGATATAATTGATCTGTTAAGAAGAGCCAGATGGGAAGCAATGGGATTAATACAACTAAAACATTTAGAACAGTGTCTGGCAAATAAATAGCACTGTATAAATGTTTACTAGTATTATCTGTATTTCTAATCTCAATTCTATAATAAGCACTCTTTTACACAAATTTACACTGTATTAAAAAAATAGCTAGAAGGAAATATACCAACATGCTATCAGTGGTTACTTCATGGTGAAGAATTACATGACAGAGCTTTGATCTTTCTACATTCCCTACCTACTTTAATGTATTCCACATTTCAGTCAAACAGAACTAGTTGTAATCTCCCATATACATCCCATGATTTACCATTTCTCTGACTTAAGTCAGGCTGTTCTCTCTGCCTGGAGCACCCTTTTTGCCTCTTTCTACACACTCTATCCATCCTTCAAGGCAACAGTAATAGTAGATAAAAATTAATGAGTGCCTGCTATGTACCAGCCACTATAATAAGCACATTGCATAGATAATTTCATATAATAACTTCAAAGCCCTTTGAGGTAGGTACAATTATTTTCCCTGCTTCATTGATTAGGAACCTACAGTTTGGAATAATTGAATAACTTATTCAAGGTAATATAGCTTGTGAGTGGCAGGAATAAAATATATAAACCAGATATATTTGACTACAAGGTTAGTGTTTTAGTCACCATCCCCACGCACTCATCCTTAAAAGCCTAGACTCTCAACTGGAAAACAAGCTCCTTGAGGTCAGGGTCAATGGAAAAAAATATATGTTTTAAATTTCAGTGTCTCCCAGTGAATGTATCTAGCACAGAGTCTAACAAAAAACAGTAGCTTAGACAATAAATATTTAAATGAAAGGAGTAATGGATGAGTGAATCATTCTATTAACTGTCACTTGGGCTATGCCCTTATTTTAAAAATACAGCTCACTGTCATGGAAGATTCAAATGGTCCTGGCTAAAAAGGTGGAGCAAACTTTAGAATATTTGTTCTTAGGAAAACTTGCTATAAGCCAAAATCATATAACTAAATGTCTAAACAAGTAATTGATAAAATGGGAGAAATATTCTAGGTGCTAGAGTAAAAGCGATAAACAGACAAAAGTCCTTGCCCTCATGCAGCTAATATTTCATTGTGAGGGGAAAAAATGTTTAATTCTTGTGACAATTCCATTTTAGAAGAAGAAGCAGCTGAGATATAGTGGGATTAAGTAATTTCCCCAAAATTCACACAACCAGTAACTGGTGGAGCTTGGAGTCAAACCCAAATGGTCTGACTGTACAGGGCTTGCTCTTAACAACAACGTAATTCTCCTCTGATAGATAATGAAATGCAATGAATAAAAACAAAGCAGGGAATGATAACAGGGGTTCTGGGACGGTGAGAAGAATATTTTAAGTAGAATGGGGTAGGAATCACTGAGAAGGTGACATTGAAGACTTGAAAGAGATGACTCCCCTTCCCCATGCAGCTATCTGGAGAAATAGCATTTCAGGCCAAGGACAAAGCAAGTGCAAAAATTCAAGGTTCTGAGTGTTTGAGGAGCAGTGAGGAGGCTAGAGAAGCAGGACAGGAGTGAGTGAGGGCTAGGATTTAGATCTGAGAGGTAACTGCGGCCACAAGTTGTAGGGCTCTATAGGTCACTGTGAGGAAATTAACCTTCACTTTGAGTGGGAAGATACCGGCAGGTTTTGACAAAGGAGTCACACCACCTAATGTTCCACCAGAAATGCTAAAACCCTCTCCTCTGTGAAGGTTTCTAGATTGCACGTACACTGTTTGAAAACAGGGCAGTAGAAAACCAGTCACTTAAAATTATATTAAGTATGATACAGTGTCACACTACATGGCACAAAATTCCAATCTCATTTTTCTATCACTTCTGATTTATTTTATAACAAAAAACAAAGTAGAGAGACATTACCACAGAATCAAAAATATGAAAGAACTACTGAGTTGAATTGCAAGGCAAGAGGTACAGCATTTTTCACAAGTATCTTTTAAAAACAAAGGTTTCATAAGGTACAAACTTCCAGTTAGAAGATAAATAACTACTGGGGATGTAATGTACAACATGATGACTACAGTTAACACTGCTGTATGGTACATTTGAAAGTTGTTAAGAGAATAAATTCTAAGAGTTCTCATCATAAGAACAAAACTTTTTCTTTTTCTTCTTTTTGGTAGCTATATAAACTAATGGACGTTAACTAAATTTATTGTGGTAATAACTTCACAATATATGTAAGTGAAGTCATTATGCTGCATGCCTTAAACTTAAACACAGTGCTGTACATCAATTATGTTTCAATAAAACAAGGGGGAAAAAAGGTTTGGTTGAGACTTAATCTTCACTTTACTTTTTCTTATTTTTCAGAACCTGATTAAGAGATTTCTATCTACTGTCCTCTTTTCTTTACAGTAGATTTTCCTGTAGGAAGCCAGGCATTAAAATTCAAGTTGCAGGATATATGCTACTACCAATGCAGCAAATCTTTCTGCATCTGTTGCAGAAAGACCTAATGACTTATTAATAATGGGTTTTCCTTGCAAATCCTTTTTACCCTACCATCCTACAATTGAGTTGCTATATTAAAGGTCTCCAGACCTTCCAAGGGGCATAAGAACAGAAAGCACAGTCACCGTATTTTTGCTTTTAAATTCAAAAACTATAGTCCAGGTATAAGACTGGAAAGATTTATAAGAATATGCAGTTAAATGGAATCTGTTTCTCCCCAACTATATATACTGGTCCACCTCTCTCTGACCAAAAAACTCATGTTAAAGAGTGAGATAAAAAGAGTAAAAGAAGAGAAAAAGAAAACTTTGATGAGAATCATTTCAGCTTGCATCCTTCTCCCAACCCTAAGCCTTTAAAGAAGTTCCCTGACACCAGTGCGGCACAGGAGAATAAAGGGGAAACAATGGTAAAGGAATATCCAGATAGCAAACCCTGAACAGCTTCACAAGATCCTGTCGTACCCCAAGAAGAGCAGGAAGCAGCTAAATGCTCATTTTGCTGCTAGTTTTTGCCCATATACAATAGCTATGAGATACACAGATGGAGTTTTGTTTTTTTTTTTAAGTGAAGAAGCTTTGTGGTTGGAATGAAGAGGAGCAGATGGTGGAGTGGACCTTAAAGCTAGAGACCCTGTGGAAACATGCATCTCAGCTGCAAATGCCAACTTAAAGGAGTGATGACTACTGAAGATTAAGAAGGAAATGTCCCGGGCTTCCCTGGTGGCGCAGTGGTTGAGAGTCCGCCTGCCGATGCAAGGGACACGGGTTCGTGCCCCTGTCTGGGAAGATCCCACATGCTGCGGAGCGGCTGGGCCCGTGATCCATGGCCACTGAGCCTGCGCATCCGGAGCCTGAGCTCCACAACGGGAGAGGCCACAACAGTGAGAGGCCCACGTACCAGAAAAAAAAAAAAAAGAAAGAAAGAAAGAAATGTTCCAGTAGGAGTTATCTCACAGTAGATGCTGACTGATGACCATGACGCTTCTGAAGCTAAATCTGGCCTCTTTACCCCAACACCGAATTAAATCTCAGAGACAGAGTTTTGGATGAAGTAGAAAAGAACAGCTTTATTGCGTTGCCAGGCAAAGGGGGCCACAGCAGACTAATGCCCTCAAAACTGTGTCCCACCTGGAGGGGTTAGTGAGAAGTTTTATAGAATTGGTTCAAAGAGGGCGTGATCAGCTCGTGGACACTCTTCTGATTGGATAGTAGTGAGGTAAGTGGGAGTCACCATTATCAACCTTCTGGTTCGAACCATCTGGGGTCTATGTGCTTGTGGGCAGCATATAGTTAACTTCTCCCACCTGGTGGGGCTTTCAGTATCTGCAAAACAGCTCAAAGATATTGTGTATATCCCTTGAGGGGGAATCAGGACCTTGCCCCAAAGCTGCACTATTGTTTCTCTTTGACTGTTCATCCCTTGTCTCAGGTCCCCTCCCTTCCCTAATTAACAACTCTTTGAAACTGCCCGTTGGAACTCAGAGAAGGACGTGGAGGCTGACTGAAACCTGTAATCAAAGAAATGGGGGACATAGGAAGGATTTTGTGCCCAGGGGCCCCATATGGTCCAGCTCGGTATCACTTCCTTGCATGTCTCTCCCAGCAACATTATTCAGTCCATCAGTACTAATTGAGGCACTGTCCTCAACATAGTGATATACAGTATTACACAATGTCTCTGCTCTCACTGAGATGCAGTGGCAGAATATGTGCCCCAGGGAATTGTTCCCTCTGAGAAAAAAGGATGGTATAGGAAAAGTGGGGGAGTGATTAACTATAAAGCAGAAATGCTTTGAGAAAACCCAGAATTGACTAAGATTCAAGGCTTCATACCAAGATCATGCTGATTTACAGAGAAATAAAGTTAAAATTTCTATGCGCTATTATAGTTCTTTACTATTCATCTGCACCAGGCACTATGCTAGACACTGAGTGTACAATGGTGCCCTTCCTTGTGGAGCCTTCTGCTGGGGTGGCAACACCTCCTTGGCATTAAAATAACACTGGCATCTTGCAGCCAGAAGACATTTGATGCCTATCTGTCTTTAAAATATCCAGTCCAATGGTTACCTGCCCTGAAACGTTCATTCTTATGCTATCAGGTTTTGTCTTTACATTGTCAAAATACTTCAAGAGATTGACTTGACTCTACTAAAACAAAAAACAAAAAGCAAAAACACCAGAACACTAAGTTAAATCCTGAATCCATAAAATAAAGTCATTATTTCAACCACTATTCTTGACTTTTGCCTCAGACTAGTAGACTGCAGTTGTCAGAGGATACCTCCTTTTGCATTTTCCTGCATTATCAATGATTTTGAAAGGCTATGGTTGTCTTAACAAAACCTTTTTTAAAATAAAGGTACTAGTACATATATAACCCACCAGAAAGTAATATCCCAGTGGCACGACCATTGCCTTAGTGTTTTTGAAACTTCTGTTTCCAGAGCCAATGTACCAGTCACATAAGAATATCATTCTTGTTGATTCAGAAGATATTATCCATGACAACTTTGCCAGCTTTGATCAACTAAGGCATACCAATTTATTCTCCACTCTAGTCTACATCATGGGGAGACTTAGCTAAGAGAATAGAAAAGGAGAAGTATAATGGGATAGGCAAGGAGTCCTAAGGCCAGACTGAAGTTGGGAACCAGAGGATGCTTAGAGGGACTTCCTTCTGGTTTAACATATATTTCTTGAGCCTATTATGTGACAAACACTCTTGTGGGTGCTAAGGAATCAGAGAAAAGGGAGATTTATGATTGTTGCCCTTACAGAGCTTACATGTCTTTCCTCACTGCTTTAAATAAGCTCAGTTTGTTCAAAGGAGGGGATACAAAGTGAGAATTAAAAAACATAGAAAGCATAAATGGGTGTTGAATTTTCTCGAAAGCTTTCTCTGCATCTATTGAGATGACCATATGGTTTTTCTCCTTCAATTTGTTAATATGGTGTATCACATTGATTGATTTGCGTATATTGAAGAATCCTTGCATTCCTGGAATAAACCCCACTTGATCATGGTGTATGATCCTTTTAATGTGCTGTTCGATTCTGTTTGCTAGTATTTTGTTGAGGATTTTTGCATCTATGTTCATCAGTGATATTGGCCTATAGTTTTCTTTCTTTGTGACATCCTTGTCTGGTTTTGGTATCAGGGTGATGGTGGCCTCGTAGAATGAGTTTGGGAGTGTTCCTCCCTCTGCTATATTTTGGAAGAGTTTGAGAAGGATAGGTGTTAGCTCATCTCTAAATGTTTGATAGAATTTGCCTGTGGGAAGCAGCCGCATAGCACAGAGAGATCAGCTCAGTGCTTTGTGACCACCTAGATGGGTGGGATAGGGAGGGTGGGAGGGAGGGAGACGCAAGAGGGAAGAGATATGGGAACATATGTATATGTATAACTGATTCACTCTGTTATAAAGCAGAAACTAACACACCATTGTAAAGCAATTATACTCCAATAAAGATGTAAAAAAAAAAAACATAAAAAGCATTTGTACTACATCTTCAGAATCAACCTAGGCTAATGTTATTCTAAGCTTTTCTGGTTATGAACTTCATTTTCACTTCATTTCTCAATTACTGTTCTTCATTTAGACCATTTTAGTAACAATTTAATTTGGACTCACTTTCCAAACTTTGACTTTAGAAAGCCGACCCCCACAGGACAAGATCCTCAGCTGTCCTGGCCCAGGTCACTGAGACCCCAAATAAGAGATGCTTTTCCCCTGTGCCCATTTCTATCTTCAGTGAAATAAACCAGCCATAACTGTCTCTTTGCCTTACATAGCCCATTAAGGAAGAGCAATGAGACTTATTTCAGAAGCATATTGATTGGAGTTAGTGTGCATTCATGTTCTTATATTTTGGGTATAAGTGGCCAATATTTAAATCATCATAGACTGACGACTTCCCAAACAAGGGATTTTAAGATGTATAGAATAGAGTTAAAAGAAACCCTAAATTGCACATGGAAAAACCCAGATTACATTAAATATATTTTGCCTATCCTCATTTTGATATTGAAAAATAAAAAAGCTAATAACCATGTGAATTTTTTCTCATCATTCTTCCTTATATTGATGGTATCTGTTCATAAACCAATTAAAAGTCTTGATTTATATGGATTCAATCAAGTAATCTTTTAGATAACCACTGAGTAAATAGCCTGAAGGATTTTTTAAATGAGGTTTCTAGCTGACATATTTGTTGAAAGGATACTAATCATAAACCAAAGTCATTACATGTATATATCAATTCCTGGAAAATCTTTATCCTTAAGAAAATCTACATATAGCAAGATCACGTAAATTGAATCATTTGAATACACAAAAAGCCCATAAAAGTAGATAACAAAGAGATATACAATAGAAAAGTGAGAAAAGAATATGAATAAATTCACAGAAAAGCAGATTAAAATACCCAACAAACATATGAAACAATGCTCAAATTCACTAATAGTCTGGAAACAGGAAATTAAGTTAAAAATGAAGCATCACTAAGCTTATTAAACTGGCAAAAATTAAGAAGAGCAGTAACACCTATTGTTGGGATAGATATGAGATAAAATTGTACTGACATGCAGTGGCAGCAGAAATGTGAAAGGTGAAATCAGTCTGGCAACACTTATTTAAATTAAAATTTTGCATACCCTTGAAGCCAGTAATACCACCTCTGAGAATCTATCCTATAGATATAAAAAGCATCAGTAAGTTTGAATGAACATGTAATCATTAGATTGCAGCATTATTCATAGTGGCAGAAAACTGGAAACAGTAAATTCCTATTAAGTGGGGAATGACTGAATTAATTATGATAGAGTCAATATGAAATTATTCATCCATGAGAAGAATGAACTAAAGCTATACCAGACAAATTGAAGAAACATTCAAATAATATGAACATTTTTTTGAGAAACAATTACTGTGCAAAATTCTGTGTGTATATGTGTGTGCATGCTCCAGTATGGAGATATATATATATATATATATATATATATATATATATATATATATATATATATATATATATATATCCATCTCCAATATACATGCATATAGTTTATATATATATTATATGAGTGAAGAAAGATTAAACACATTAATCTTTGTACCTTGTACGTGAGGAGGGTAGAGCTAATGCAGCATAGGAAGGAAACAAGTAAAAGAAGAGACATGCAAAAATGAAAGTTTTAAAAAAAGAACTTCATTTAGAATAAAAACATATATTTGATAATTTGAAAATTTATACCAAATTAGGTATATGTCTGGGACTATGCATCTAGAAATTTACTAAAAATAATTTTTAAAAATTCAAAAAGAGAAAATATCAAAGCAATAAGAGGCTACAAAAAATATAGGAGAATAGTTAACTAACTAACCCTGGAATGAGGAAGCACAAAGCAAAAAGAATTTTTTTAAAAAGGTGGTAAATTTTATCACATAAAAATTTTAAATATTTTGAATGTCAAAAAGCACTATAAGCAAAATTAACAGTAATCCACAAACTAAAAATATTGCAACAGTTATGACAAAAGGCATATTTCATAAATAAAATGCTCTTGCAAAACCAAAAGAATTCTAGCACCACTTAGAAAAATGGACAAAACACTTGAATAAATCACAAAAGAAATATAAATAGCCAATAATCATAAGAAAGTACAGTTCAGTCTCAATAATAAATAATTTCAACCTAAAGCATTAAGTAACAAATTTTATCTATTAATATGATAAAATACTTTAAATAATTAATGCTACTAAGGGTATAAGTAGATATGCCTTTTCAAACACTGCTGGTAACACCTTTCCACAAAGCACTTTGACAACGTCACAAGAGCCTTAGAAATGTCAATATCCTTGGCCTCAGTAGTTTCATTTATAAAATCAACCCTAATGAAATAATTGGAAAAAGCACAAGGGTTTATA
The DNA here is from genome assembly GCF_949752795.1 of Hyperoodon ampullatus. Classification (NCBI taxonomy): domain Eukaryota; kingdom Metazoa; phylum Chordata; class Mammalia; order Artiodactyla; family Ziphiidae; genus Hyperoodon; species Hyperoodon ampullatus. Next base: position 48,206,438 of record NC_136920.1, on the reverse strand, counting down.
TACATGGATGGCCATTACACATTGCTCAGAGCAGAAAACTGGAGATAGCCTCAATTCTGAATGGAGAAATGCTCAAGTAAGTTCCAAATGGTGGAATATACTATAGCCATTAAAATATTTTCAAAAAAATATTTAATGACATGATATGTATAAATACTATTAGTACAGCATTCAACTTATAAGTCATAAAAACACCCTACATGCTGTTATCCCAATTTTATGTACATATATTTGCACAGAAAAAAAGACTGAAGAAGTCAAAATAATTACTTCTAGGTATTGAAATTAAGATGTTTTAATGCTTCTAAGTATTTTATAAATGTCACATAGTTGGTATCTATGAATTAACACATTATTGTCACTGTTAACTTTTTCTTCAAGGAATCAAGGTAATCATTAGACTCAGTCTCACTCAGTTTCCAAATCAATTCTGAGCAGGATGGAAAGTACATCAGAGGCCTCAATCTTAACAATTCAAAGATTCAGCAATCAAAGTGCCATTGATTAGCACTAGGATTCCATGTACCTTCCAAATCAGCTACACAACCCCAATTTTGACGGACTGTGTGTGTTACATGCACACACACTACTACCTGCCTTCAAAGTACTGACTGCCACTTAAAAACATTATTGATCAGCCCCTGCCTCCATATTAACCTCAGCTATGAAACTGAGACATAACTCAACTTCCCTTACTCCTTCGTAACTGTTAACGCCAACAGTAGTCTCCAAACTTTTGATTCCACAATCCTGTGTGTAAAAATCCATTTGAGCGTACAATTCTAATAGCTTTATTAATTTTTTTTGGAATTTTATTTTATTTACTTTTAATAGAGCAGGTTCTTGTTAGTTATCTATTTTATACATATTAGTGTATATATGTCAATCCCAATCTCCCAATTCAAAACACCACCACCACCACCTCCGGCCACTTTCCCCCCTTGGTGTCCATACATTTGTTCTCTACATCTGTATCTCAATTTCTGCCCTGCAAACAGGTTCATATGTACCATTTTTCTAGGTTCCACATAGATGCGTTAATATACGATATTTGTTTTTCTCTTTCTGACTTACTTCACTCCGTATGACAGTCTCTAGATCCATCCATGTCTCTACAAATGACCCAATTTCATTCCTTTTTATGACTAAGCAATATCCCATTGTACATATGTACCACATCTTCTTTATCCATTTGTCTGTCTATGGGCATGGGGGTTGCTCCCATGACCTGGCTATTGTAAATAATGCTGCAATGAACATTGGGGTGTATGTGCCTTTTTGAATTATAGTTTTCTCTGGGTATATGCCCAGGAGTGGGATTGCTGGGTCATATGGTAATTCTATTTTTAGTTTCTTAAGGAACCTCGATACTGTTCTCCATAGTGGCTGTATCAATTTACATTCCCACCAACAGTGCAAGAGGGTTCTCTTTTCTCCACACCCTCTCCAGCATTTGTTGTTTGTAGATTTTGTGATGTTGCCCATCCTAACTGGTGTGAGGTGATACCTCACTGCAGTTTTGATATGCATTTCTCTAATAATTAGTGATACTGAGCAGTTTTTCATATGCTTCTTGACCATCTGTATATCTTCTTTAGAGAAATGTCTATTTAGATCTTCTGCCCACTTTTGGATTGGGTTGTTTGTTTTTTTGATATTGAGCTGCATGAGCAACTTGTAAATTTTGGAGATTAATCCTTTGTCCGTTGATTCATTTGCAAATATTTTCTCCCATTCTAAGGGTTCGCTTTTCATCTTGTTTGCAGTTTCCTTTGCTGTGCAAAAGCTTTTAACTTTCATTAGGTCCCATTTGTTTATTTTTGTTTTTATTTCCATTACTCTAGGAGGTGGATAAAAAAGATCTTAGTGTGATTTATGTCAAAGTGTTCTTCCTGTGTTTTCCTCTAAGAGATTTATAGTGTCTGGGCTTACATTTATGTCTCTAATCCATTTTGAGTTTATTTTTGTGTATGGTTTAGGGAGTGTTCTAATTTCATTCTTTTGCATGTAGCTGTACAGTTTTTCCAGCACCACTTACTGAAGAGACTGTTTTTTCTCCATTGTATATCCTTGCCTCCTTTGTCATAGATTAGTTGACCATAGGTGTATGGGTTTATCTATGGGCGTTCTAACCTGTTCCATTGATCTATATTTCTGTTTTTGTGTCAGTACCATATTGTCTTGAATACTGTAGCTTTGTAGTATAGTCTGAAGTCAGGGAGCCTGATTCGTCCAGCTCCGTTTTGTTCCCTCAAGACTGCTTTGGCTATTCGGGGTCTTTTGTGTTTCCATACAAATTTTAAGATTTTTTGTTCTAGTTCTGTTAAAAAGGCCATTGGTAATTTGATAGGGATTGCATTGAATCTGTAGATTGCTTTCGGTAGTATAGTCAATTTCACAATATTGATTCCTCCAATCCAAGAACATGGTATATCTCTCCATCTGTTTGTATCATCTTTAATTTCTTTCATCAGTGTCTTATAGTTTTCTGCATACAGGTCTTTTGTCTCCCTAGTTTTATTCCTAGGTATTTTATTCTTTTTGTTGCAATGGTAAATGTGAGTGTTTCCTGAATTTCTCTTTCAGATTTTTTATCATTAGTGTATAGGAATGCAAGAGATTTCTCTGCATTAATTTTGTATCCTGCAACTTTACCAAATTCATTGATTAGCTCTAGTAGTTTTCTGGTGGCATCTTTAGCATTCTCTATAAATAGTATCATGTCATCTGCAAACAGTGACAGTTTTACTTCTTCTTTTCCAAATTGTATTTCTTATATTTCTTTTTCTTCTCTGATTTCCATGGCAAGGACTTCCAAAATTATATGTCATATATGGCCTTCAATATGTTGAGATAGGTTCCCTAGGTTCCCTCTATGCCCACTTTCTGGAGAGTTTTTATCATAAATGGGTGTTGAATTTTGTCAAAAGCTTTTTCTGCATCTATTGAGATGGTCATATGATTTTTCTTCTTCAATTTGTTAATATGGTGTATCACATTGATTGGTTTGCATATACAGAAGAATGCCTGCATCCCTGGGATAAATCACACTTGATCATGGTGTATGATTCTTTTAATCTGTTGTTGGATTCTGTTTGCTAGTATTTTGTTGAGGATTTTTGCATCTATATTCAGGAGTCATATAGGTCTGTAATTGTCTTTTTTTGTAGTATCTTTGTCTGGTTTTGGTATCAGTGTGATGGTGGCCTCATAGAACGAGCTTGGGAGTATTCCTTTGCAAGTTTTTGGAAGAGTTTGAGAAGGATGGGTGTTAGCTCTTCTCTAAATGTTTGATAGAATTCACCTGTGAAGCCATCTGGTCCTGGACTTTTCTTTGTTGGAAGATTTATAATTACAGCTTCAATTTCATTACTTGTTATTGGTCTGTTTATATTTTCTATTTCTTCCTGGTTCGGACTTGGAAGGTTATACCTTTCTAAGAATTTGTCCATTTCTTGCAGGTCTTCCATTATTTTGGCATAGAGTTGCTTGTAGTAGTCTCTTAGGATGCTTTGTATTTCTGCACTGTCTGTTGGAACTTCTCCTTTTTCATTTCTAATTTTATTGATTTAAGTCCTCTCCCTCTTTTTCTTGATGAGTCTGGCTAATGGTTTATCAATTTCGTTTATCTTCTCAAAGAACCAGCTTTTAGTTTTATTGATCTTTGCTATTGTTTTCTTTGTTTCTATTTCATTTATTTCTGCTCTGATCTTTATGATTTCTCTCCTAGTAACTTTGGATTTTGTTTGTTCTTCTTTCTCTAGTTCCTTTAGGTGTAAAGTCAAATTGAGTATTTGAGATGTTTGCTGTTTCTTGAGGTAGGATTGTATTGCTAAAAACTTCCCTCTTAGAACTGCTTTTGCTGCATCCCATAGGTTTTGGATCATTGTGTTTTCATTGTCATTTGTCTCTAGGTATTTTTTGATTTCCTCTTTGATTTCTTCAGTGATCTCTTGATTATTTAGTAACGTATTGTTCAGCCTCCATGTGTTTGTGTTTTTTATGTATTTTCCCCTGTAATTGATTTTTAAACTCATAGCATTGTGGTCAGAAAAGATGCTTGATATGATTTCAATTTTCTTAAATTTACTGAGGCTTGATTTCTGACCCAAGATGTGATCTATCTTGGAGAATGTTCTGTGCGCACTTGAGAAGGAAGTGTAATCTGCTGCTTTTGGATGGAATGTCCTATAAATGTCAATTAAATCTATCTGGTCTATTGTGTCATTTAAAGCTTGTGTTTCCTTATTAATTTTCTGTCTGGAGGATCTGTTCATTGGTGTAAGTGAGGTGTTAAAGTCCCCCACTATAACTGTATTACTGTCGATTTCCCCTTTTAGAGCTGTTAGAGGTTGCCTTATATATTGAGGTGCTCCTATGTTGGGTGCCTATATATTTATAATTGTTATATCTTCTTCTTGGATTGATCCCTTGATCATTATGTAGTGTCCTTCCTTGTCTCTTGTATCATTATTTTAAAGTCTATTTTATCTGATATGAGTATTGCTACTTCAGCTTTCTTTTGATTTCCACTTGCATGGAATATCTTTGTCCATCTCCTCACTTTCATTCTGTATGTGGCCCTAGGTCTGAAGTGGGTATCTTGTAGACAGCATATATATGGGTTTTGTTTTGGTATCCATTCAGCGAGCCTGTGTCTTTTGGTTAGAGCATTTGATCCATTCACGTTTAAGGTAATTATCGATATGTATGTTCCTATTACCATTTTCTTAATTGTTTTGTATTTGTTTTTGTAGGTCCTTTTCTTCTCTTGTGTTTCCCACTTAGAGAAGTTCCTTTATCATTTGTTGTAGAGCTGCTTTGGTGGTGCTTAATTCTCTTAGCTTTTCCTTGTCTGTAAAGCTTGAGATATCTCCATCGAATCTGAATGAGATCCTTGCCAGGTAGAGTAATCTTGGTTGTAGGTTTTTCCCTTTCATCACTTTAAATATGTCATGCCACTCCCTTCTGGCTTGTAGAGTTTCTGCTGAGAAATCAGCTGTTAACCTTATGGGAGTTCCCTTATGCTGTCATTTTTCCTTTGCTGCTTTCAATAACTTTTCTGTGTCTTTAATTTTTGCCAGTTTGATTGCTGTGTGTCTTGGTGTGTTTCTCCTTGGGTTTATCCCATACGTGACTGTCTGTGCTTCCTGGACTTGGGTGGCAATTTCCTTTCCCATGTTAGGGAAGTTTTCAACTATAATCTCTTCAAATATTTTCTCGGGTCCTTTCTCTCTCTCTTCTCCTTCTAGGACCCCTATAATGCGAATGTTGTTGCATTTAATGTTGTCCCAGAGGTCTCTTAGGCTGTCTTCATTTCTTTTCATTCTTTATTCTTTATTCTTTTCCAGCAGTGAATTCCTGCATTCTGTCTTCCAGGTCACTTATCCATTCTTCTGCCTCAGTTATTCTCCTATTGATTCCTTCTATTGTATTTTTCAATTCAGTTATTCTTTGTTCATCTCTGTTTGTTTCTTCTTTAATTCTTCTAGGCCTTTGTTAAACATTTCTTGCATCTTCTTGATGTTTGCCTCCATTCCTTTTCTGAGGTCCTGGATCATCTTCACTATCATTATCCTCAATTCTTTTTCTGTAAGGTTGTCTATCTCCACTTCATTTAGTTGTTTTTCTGGGGTTTTGCCTTGTTCCTTCATGTGGGACATAGCCCTCTGCCTTTTTATCTCATCTGTCTTTCTGGGAATGTGGTTTTTGGTCCACAGGCTGCAGGACTGTAGTTCTTCTTGCTTCTGCTGTCTGCCCTCTGGTGGATGCGGCTATCTAAGAGGCTTGTGCAAGTTTCCTGATGGGAGGGATTGGTGGTGGGTAGAGCTGGCTGTTGCTCTGGTGGGCAGAGCTCAGTAAAACTTTAATCTGCTTGTGTGCTAATGGGTGGGGCTGGGTTCCCTCCCTGTTGGTTGTTTGGCCTGAGGTGACCCAACACTGGATCCTACCCGGGCTCTTTGGTGGGGTTAATGGTGGACTCTGGGATGGCTCACACCAAGGAGTACTTCCCAGAACTTCTGCTGCCAGTGTCCTTGTCCCCCGCCTCTGCAGGAGACCATCCAGCCCTAGCAGGTAGGTTGGTTCACTCTCCTATGGGGTCACTGGTCCTTCCCTTGGGTCCCAATGCACACACTTCTTTGTGTGTGCCATCCAAGAGTGGAGTCTCTTTTTCCCCCAGTCCTGTCAAAGTCTGTCTCCTTGTGGCTTCTCCTTTTTCTTTGGATATGAGGTATCTATTTTGATGAGTTCCAGTGTCTTCCTGTTGATCATTGTTCAGCAGTTAGGTGTGATTACAGTGCTCACACAAGAGGGAGTAAGGGCTCTTCCTTCTACTCCACCATCTTGCGAGATGTCTCTCTAATAGCCTCATATTTATTTTTAAATATACATGTATTACTGTTATATGTTTTAAATAATTAAATATATTTTATAAATTACCTAAATATAAAAGATTAGAAAGAATGTGATAAAAAGCAATATAAATGGGAGTTCTATCATTTTGTTCCTATACCCCAATGAATTGTTTTATTTGCCCCAGTATATATGGCTCTTCTACAGATATCACAGCCTTAGACCACACTCTCCAATCCCACTATCCATCTCCTTCCCCCACTGCATCAGAAGCATGTTCTGAAATTCAAGAATGCCTTATTTTGTGTTGGTCAAAAAGTGCCTTCGGTTTTTAAGTAAAAATAAAAGACATATTTTTCATTTTTACCAAGAACTTTATTGAACAATGTATTCAACCTTTTGTTCCACTACCTTCTGCCATTTTTCAGGCAACTTCATAATTCTATCTTCCCAAAACGTTTTATCTTTTTCAGCAAAGAACTGTTCCAGGTGCCTTTTACAGTCTTCCAGAAAATTGAAATTTTTTTCCATTAAGAGAATTTTGTAAAGACCGAAATAAATGGAAATTTGAAGGTGCAATGTCTGGTGAATATAGTAGATGAATCAGAACTTCCCAGCCAAGCTGTAAGTTTTTACTTGGTCATCAAAGAAACATGTAGCCTTGCATTATCCTGATGGAATATTATGCGTTTTCTGTTGACTAATTTCGGACACTTTTTGCTGAGTGCTGCTTTCAGTTGGTCTAATTGGGAGCCGTACTTGTTGGAATTAATCGTTTGGTTTCCTGGAAGGAGCTCATAGTAGAGGACTCCCTTCCAATCCCACCATATACACAACATGCCCTTCTTTAGATGAAGACCGGCCTTTGGTGTGGTTAGTGGTGGTTCATTTCGTTTGACCCATGATCTCTTCCATTCCACATTATTGTACAGTATCCACTTTTCACTGCCCATCACAATTTGTTTTAAAAACAGAACATTTTCATTACGTTTAAGTAGAGAATCAGTGAAAGGTTTTTTTCCCTTAACTTATGTGGAACCCAAACATCAAAGCGATGAACATAACCAAGCTGGTACAAAATAATTTTCAACACTTGATTTGGATATTTTGAGTATGTTGGCTATCTCCCGTGTGGTATAATGTTGATTGGTCTCAATTTGATCGCTATCAACTACAACTGGTCTACCTGACTGTGGAGCATCGTCCAGCAAGAAATCTCTAGCACAAAATTTGCAAATTACTTTTGCCATATTTGATCAGTCACAGCACCTTCTCCATACACTGCACAAATCTTTTTTTGTGTTTCAGTTGCATTTTTACCTTTCTTGAAATAATAAAGCATAATATGCCAAAAATGTTGCTTTTTTTCTTCCATATTGAATATTAAAATGACTAAACAAAAATTCACCAATTTTGATGTCTTTTTTATAATGCACATTGATATGACAACTGTCACATACAATCTAACAAAATTGTTTCAAATGAAATTAAAGACAGCTAAGTGCTACTAGAGTCATCTTACAGAAAAAACCGAATGAAACTTTTGGCCCACCCAATACTTGAATTAGCTCAAACTATGACAATATTCATAACAGAACTCACTTATATAATATGAAGAACCATGTCCTTCCTATGCCTATTTTATCTTTCAGCAAAATCTGGATTTTCAAATGTAAATAATATATACAGCATGGTATGTAATATTGGTATGTAATATTGGCAGTATGGCATGTAACTAAGTTTCTGTTATTATTGTTCACATTTGTTGATAATGATTACTGCAACAACTACCACTACTAACTGCTACTTCTTTACTGGTAGAAATAATTTTGGTATTTACTGGTATAAATAAATATTTAGTACTTTAAAAGTTTCAGTAATATACCTCTACAGACTTTTGAAGGTTATCATGGCATGGAGCAAGAAGGGATGTCTTCTCCCATTTCTGTGCAACTTGATTGGCTTCTTCTATCTTCTGCTCACAACTTTTTTGAGAGTTTAGCAATGTCATCTCATAAAATTCTTGAATATCTATAAAGAAATGCAAGGGAAAAATCATAATGTCATATACACCTCACAGATAGCTTCTCCATGTACATGTATATGGAAAATTTTGTTGATTAAAAAAACTACATAAACATGTATTCAAAGAAAAACAACAAAAATAGAGGAAATCCTAAAAATTGCATTTTTACCTGTATGAAAATTCTTATAGCAACTTTATTCAGAACTGCAAAAATTGGAAGAAATCAAAATATCCTTCAATTAGTGAATGGATAAACAAACTGTAGTAAATTCATTTAATGGAATACTATTCAGCAATAAGAATGAATATCAAACCATGTAAAAACATGGATGAATCTTAAATATATATTTCTAAGTTTAAAAATCCCAGGTATGTAGCTGGGCTACATAGTATATGATTCCATTTATATAATGTTTGGAAAAAGCAAAACTAAAGAGACAATAAAATAATCAGTGATTTCTAGAGGCTCTGGGAGAGGAGAGGAGGGTTGAATACATAAAGCACAGGGTGATGAAAACATTCTGTAATAATACTGTAATGGTGGGCACCTAACAAGAAGCATTTGTCAAAACCCAAAGAATTTTACAGCACAAAGAGTAAACCAAGTGCATGCAAATTTAAAAAATCATTTAGGAGGTCAGGGAATCCCAAGATGCTCAGACTGTGACAAAAGAATCTAACTAAATTACAAATGAATGAAATAACCTCACTGAAGGCAGTAGGAGAAAAAGTTGATAACGTAAAAATGAGTAGAGACTGTAAAACCAAAGACAAAGAAACTACACAAAAGCATCCTAGTCTATACTCTACTTGGTAAATTTGTTTCTCATGGAAACCAAGTCAACAATTTTGAAGCCACTGTACATATATAACTAGAACTGAACAATTAAATAAATGGACGGTAGATAGTGGGAGGCAGGTTTCTCACTGTTGGAGTAGGAAGTTACAAAAAAGAAAGGGGTGGGGTGTCATACTAGACTGAGACATATGATTTTGGATTAGATTTGAACACAACATTACAGACTCCTGTTTGGCTTAACAGAGATATGAATAGATACATATAGAAATACTTACAAATATGCATACACACAGGTTAGTATAAACACATATATTCCCTAACTCTGTCTGTTGAAATGGCCTAAAAGTAATGACTTTGGCCTCTATACAGCCTTCTCCACCAAATGGTAGAGGGTAATGAATAAGTACAGTTGGTATTAGCTTAGAATTGGGGGTATCTATATGAATTCAAAAGTTGTGGAAGGAAGGAAGAGAGGGAGGGAGGGAGGACGGAAGCCCAGAGATAAACCCAGGCACATATGGTCACCTTATTTTTGATAAAGGAGGCAAGAATATACAATGGAGAAAAGACAGCCTCTTCAATAAGTGGTGCTGGGAAAACTGGACAGCTACATGTAAAAGAATGAAATTAGAACACTCCGTAACACCATACACAAAAATAAACTCAAAACGGATTAAAGATCTAAATGTAAGGCCAGACACTATAAAACTCTTAGTGGAAAACATAGGCAGAACACTCTATGACATAAATCACAGCAAGATCCATTTTCACCCACCTCCTAGAGAAATGGAAATAACAACAAAAATAAACAAATGGGACCTAATGAAAGTTAAAAGCTTTTGCACAGCAAAGGAAACCATAAACAAGACGAAAAGACAACCCCCAGAATGGGAGAAAATATTTGCAAATGAATCAATGGACAAAGGATTAATCTCCAAAATATACAAGCAGTTCATGCAGCTCAATATCAAAAAAAATAAACAACCCAATCCAAAAATGGGCAAAGATCTACATAGACATTTCTCCAAAGAAGATATACAGATTGCCAACAAACACATGAAAGGATGCTCAACATCACTAATCATTAGAGAAATGCAAATCAAAAGTACAATGAGGCATCACCTCACACTGGTCAGAATGGCCATCATCAAAACATCTAGAAACAATAAATGTTGGAGAGGGTGTGGAGAAAAGGGAACCCTCTTGCACTGTTGGTGGGAATGTAAATTGATACAGCCACTATGGAGAACAGTAGGCAGGTTCCTTAAAAATCTAAAAATAGAACTACCATATGACTCAGCAATCCCACTACTGGGCATATAGCCTGAGAGAACCAAAATTCAAAAAGAGTCATGTACCACAATGTCCACAGCAGCTCTATTTACAAGAGCCAGGACATGGAAGCAACCTATGTGCCCATCGACAGATGAATGGATAAAGAAGATGTGGCACATATATAAAATGGAATATTGCTCAGACATAAAAAGTAATGAAATTGAGTTATTTGTAGTGAGGTGGATGGACCTAGAGTCTGTCATACAGAGTGAAGTAAGTCAGAAAGAGAAAAACAAATACTGTATGCTAACACATATATATGGAATCTAAAAAAAAAAAAAAAAAAGTTTCTGATGAACCTAGAGGCAGGACAGCAATAAAGATGCAGATGTAGAGAATGGACTTGAGGACATGGGGACCCGGAAGCGTAAGCTGGGATGAAGCGAGAGAGTAACACTGACTTATATACACTACCAAATGTAAAATAGGTAGTGGGACGCAGCTGCATAGCACCGCGAGATCACCTCGGTGCTTTGTGACCACCTAGAGGAGTGGGATAGGGAGGGTGGGAGGGAAGTGCTAGAGAGAGGGGATATGGGGATATATGTATACATAAAGCTGATTCAGTTTGTTATACAGCACAGACTAACACAACATTTTAAAGTAATTATACTCCAATAAAGATGTTAAAAAAAAAAAAGGAATCCAAATTGGAAAAGAAGAAGTAAAACTGTCACTGCTTCCAGATGACATGATACTGTACATAGAAAACCCTAAAGATGCCACCAGAAAACTACTAGAGCTCATCAATAAATTTAGTAAAGTTGCAGGATACAAAATTAATACACAGAAATCTCTTGCATTCCTGTACACTAACAACAAAAGATCAGAAAGAGAAATCAAGGAAACAATCCCATTTACCATTGCCTCAAAAAGAATATAATACCTAGGAATAAACTACCTAAGGAGGTAAAAGACCTGTACTCAGAAAACCATAAGACACTGATGACACAAAAAGATGGAGACACATACCATGTTCTTGGCTGGAATAATCAATACTGTGAAAATGACTATTCTACCCAAAGCAATCTACAGATTCAATGCAATCCCTATCAAATTACCAATGGCATTTTTCACATAATTAGAACAAAAAATTTTACAATTTGTATGGAAACACAAAAGACCCATCATAGCAAAAGCAATCTTGAGAAAGAAAAATGGAGCTGGAAGAATCAGGCTGCCTGACTTCAGACTATACTACAAAGCTACCAGTAATCAAGACAGTATGGTACTGCCACAAAAACAGAAATACAGAACTATGGAACAGGACAGAAAGTCCAGAGATAAACCCATGTACCTATGGTCACCTAATCTATGACAAAGGAGGCAAGAATATACAATGGAGAAAAGACAGTCTCTTCAATAAGTGGTGCCGGGAAAACTGGACAGCTACATGCAAAAGAATTAAATTAGAACACACCCTAACAACACACACAAAAATAAACTCAAAATGGATTAAAGATCTAAATGTAAGGCTGGATACTATAAAACTCTTAGAGGAAAACATAGGCAGCACACTCTCTGACATAAGTCACAGAAAGATCTATTTCGATCCATCTCCTAGAGCAATGAAAATAAAAACAGAAATAAACAAATGGGACCTAATGAAACTTAAAAGCTTTTGCACTGCAAAGGAAACTGTAAATGAAAGGAAAAGGCAACCCTCAGAATGGGAGAAAATATTTGCAAACGAAGCAACCAACTAGGGATTAATCTCCAAAATATGGAAACAGCTCATGCAGAGCAACATCAAATAAAACAAACAACCCAATAAAAAAAATGGGTGGAATATCTAAATAGACATTTCTCCAAAGAAGACATAGATATGGTTAAAAAGCACATGAAAAGCTGCTCAACATCACTAACCATTAGAGAAATGCAAATCAAAACTACAATGAGGTACCACCTCACACCGGTCAGAATGGCCATCACCAAAAAAATCTACAAACAATAAATGCTGAAGAGGATGTGGAGAAAAGGGAACCCTCCTACACTCCTGGTGGGAATTTAAACTGGTACAGCCACTGTGGAGAACAGTATGGAGGTTCCTTAAAAAACTAAAAATAGAGCTACCATATGATCTATCAATCCCACTCTGGGCATATATCTGGAGAAAACCATAATTCGAAAAGATATATGCACCCCAGTGTTCATTGCAGCACTATTTACAATAGCCAGAACATGGAAGCAGAGGAATGGATAAAGAAGATATGGTACATATATACAATGGAATGTTACTCAGCCATAAAAAAGAATGAAATAATGGCATTTGCAGCAACATGGATGGACCTAGAGATTGTCATACTGAATGAAGTAAGCCAGACAGAGAAAGACAAATATCATATGATATCATTTATATGTGGAATCTAATAAAAGGTGACAAACGAATTTATCTACAAAACAGAAATAGAGTTACAGATGTAGAAAATAAACTTATGGCTTCCAGGATGTAAGGGGGGAGAGGTAATTTGGAAGACTGGGATTGACACATACACACTACTATATATAAAATAGATAAGTAATAAAGACCTACTGTATAGCATAGGGGACTCTACTCAGTACTCTGTAGTGGCCTATATGGGAAAAGAATTTTTAAAAGAGTGGATATATGTATATGTATAACAGATTCACTTTGCTGTACACCTGAAACTAACGCAACATTGTAAATCAACTATACCCCAATAAAATTTTTTTAAGAAAAGGTCAGATCTGAAAACAATACAAATCTCCATCAATAGGTGAATGAATAAACAAATTTTGGTATACCCATACAATGGACTACTACTACTCATCAATTTAAAAAAAAAGCATAGTATTGATACACACAACATGGATGAATCTCAAAATAATATGTCAAGTAAAAGAAGTCAGACAAAAATGAATGCATCTTTATAATACCAGTTATATAAAACTTTAGAAAATGCAAACTAATCTATATTGATAGAAAACAATTCAGTAGTTGCCTGGGAATGGGGGTGTGAGGGTTGGCTTCAAAGTGTGAGTAGGAGAGATTATAAAGGGACAAGAGGAAACTTTAAGGAGTAATGGATACACTCACTATCTTGATTATGCTAATAGTTTAACTGGTGTATACATATGTCAAAACATATTAAATCATCTATTTCACATATGTGCAGTTTATTATGTATCAATTACACCTCAATAAAGAACGCAAAATAGACAAGATGCAAATTGAGAGAAGATAATTTCATAATATATAGGCAAAGGAACAGTATCCAGATATGTAAAGACCAACAAACCAAAAAGGAATGGACATGCAAACCAAAAGAAAAAAATGGGTAAGAAGTATAAACAGGGCATTTCACAGTAAACATATATCACTGATAAGCTAGATAAGGGAAAAGATTCTCAAACTCATTAGTGATGATAAATACAAACTAAGATCATAACCAGACACCATCTACACCAATAATATTGGCTAAAATATTACTGTAGCTTAGTATATTCTGATATCAGAGAGAGTGATTCCTCCAGCTCTATTCTTCTTTCTTAAGATAGTTTTAGCTATTCAGGGTCTTTTGTGTTTCCATAAAAATTTTTAAATTATTTGTTCAAGCTTTGTGAAAAATGTCATTGGTGTTTTGATAGGGATTGCACTGAATCTGTACATTGCCTTGGGTACTATGGTGATTTAACAATATTAATTCTTCCACTCCAAGAACACGGTATATCTTTCCATATATTTGTATCATCTTTAATTTCTTTCAACAGTGTCTTACAGTTTTCCAAGTACAGGTATTTTACCTCCTTAGGTAAATTTATTCCTAGGCATTTCACTCACAGATATAGAGAACAAACTAGTGGTTAGCAGTGGGGAAAGGAAAGAGGGGAGGGGTAATATATGGGTAGGGGATTAAGAGGTACAAACTATTATGTATAAAATAAGTTATAAGGACACATTTTAAAACACTTCGAATATAGCCAATATTTGATAGTAACTATAAATTGAGTATGACCTTTAAAAATTGTGAGTCACTATATTGTACACCTGTAACATATAATACTGTATGTCAACTACACTCCAATTTAAAAAAGAAGAAAAAAACAAAATATGGATCAATGGTAACTTATTTATTCCTGATGAGTCTGAATAGCCATGACTACTTTAGAAAACAATCTTGTATTGTCTTGTGAAATTGAACATTCATTTCTCTTATAATCCATCATTTCTACTACTCAGTACATATCCTAGATAAACTCTTACATATATGCACCAGGAAACAAACCAAATGTTCATAGCAGCAAAGGTCATGGAGAAAAAAATTAGAAACAATCTAATATTCATCAAAAGGAAGATGGATAAATGTGGTATGTTCTCAAAATGGAATTTATATAGCAGTAAAAATGAATGAACTATAGTATCATGAGATAACAGGAATAAATCTTAGAAACACAATGTTGAGTGCAAAAAAGCAAGTCTCAGCATAAAAATATTTTTGTGAAGTTCAAAAACAGGCAAAACTAAACTATAGATTTTCAGGCATTCATACAAACATATGTGAAAAAAAAAGTGAGACCAAAGCAAAAAGCACGTGAAAAGTTGTAATTAGCGTAGTGCAAGGGATGGGCAAGAAAATGGGATAAAGGAGGAACACATAGGCAGATGTAAATTAATGGTAATAGTCTAGTTCCAGATTTGGGAGGTGATTTCAGAAATGTTTATTTTATTATCATGCTATATATATTATATATAAATTACATATATTCTTTTACATGTATTAAATATTACACTTTTTAAATTATGAAGAAAATTTTGACTGTTTCATAAATATTAAGATTTACTTTAAGAAGTTACCAGTCCTCAAACTTCATGCACAACTACAACTTTATTCTGCCACTAGTGATAAAGAGGCTGTGAAGTCATGTCTGGAAAATGTGTAAGAGCAGAAGGCAAAAGTCATACAGATATAAATTCATACAAATCCTTTCCATATTTTTGAATATTGTAAGAGTTGGTAGGGTATTAATTGATTTGACAAAAGTGAGAGGTATAAGGAATTTTTAAGAAGTAAAATCCAAAAAATAATATATGTTTATATTATCTGGTCTCAAGTAATAATTAAAAAGAAAAGAAGAATTTCTATAAAGGTTTCTGCAGTTACATTTTGTCTAAAGAATAATGGCTTGTAATGAGTGCAATAATTTTTGCAGATTGTCAAATTTCAAGATTCTTTTTCTTTGTATCAATTTTAAGGATGTAAACATTGTTTCATAAGCAGCATTTGCAAGGTGCCAAGTTTTGAAAATATTAGTTGTATAAATTACCCAGAAATAGAAGAATGTATATCACATGAACGTTAAGGATTCATACCAACAAGCTATACTTTGAAACATAATGGATACCAGTAACTTGATCACATTTAGAAAAACCCCCTAGACAGTATTTTACTACTCAATTTGAAAATCTTAATTAACTTATTACCCCAAACCTGGTGAAGTGTTCAGTCTGTTTCACTCCATCTATTTATAGTCCCTGCCTAAGCAACTACTAGAGAGGAAGAAAGTAGCCTTAATTACATCAAACATTTCTTAAATTTGAAGATAATTCTGCAACAAAGGTCAAATTTTACTTCTGGTTAGTCAGAATTATTTTTGAATGCCCAGCATATATATGTTTGTCATTCTCCAGGCACCTCTCTTTGGCACCCTCTTGTATCCCCACCATCAAAACCACCACCACCGCTTTCCATCCATTTGCCACTGCCAAAGTTCAGGCCCTCACTATCTCTTTCTCACACTCTCCACTAGGCCCAGATGCCCTTTCCCACACAGAGAAATCCCACCTCTCCTTCGATGCCCAGTCCCAGTACTATGCCTTTATAAAAAGGGTATTGGAAGTCAGAGATCTAAATATGAAGTGCCATCAGAATAGAAATTCTTCTTACTAAAACTGAGTTCAGTTGAGTAGGACGTAGGAGAGTAAGAACACCCAAGCAGCAACCACCATAAAGAAAAATGTTTGTGTTGGGGGTTGTGGGAGGCGGGGAAGGTGGGCAGTGATGCTTCTTTCTCCCATTCCAACAGAGTACTGCTCACATCTATTTGACAGTCATTTCTCATTCTATCTCATATCAGAAGTACTTGTTCACCCACCTATCCTCAGTTCAACATTTCAATTCAATAAGTAATTTTTAAGTGTCAGGCACGGCCCTTAGGAATGAAGACCGTGTCAGAGCCAGCCACCTATTCTCTACTACCTAGCATCATTCTTTACACCAAGTAAGCACACAATGAATGCTTACTAATTGTAGCCTCTTTGCGTTCCCTCTCTATTTAAGGCTCATAGAGAAGAAACGTCATTGAATAAAGTCAAAGCTTTTTCAGACCCAGGACTGCAGAAAACCTACACATTATTGGGAGTATGTTTCTATGTGATTTGACTACTTGACTATTTGATCACAACTGCAAGCACTTTTTATTTTGCACAGTCCTCCCTCAAATGAAAACATTTTGCCACCTCTAAGGATACATTCTAAATAAATTCCTCAAATGCTTGAAGGCATACCCATATTGACCTCACAATTATTTTTTAAATAGTCTATAAATTATTATCAAATTTACAGATGAGTGCTTCTCCAACTCTAACATACACATGAATCTCAATCACCTGGAGATTTTGTTAAAGTGCAAATTATGACTAAAGTCAGGAATGGAACCTGGATCTCTGTATTTCTAACAAGCACCCAGGTGGTGCCAATGGCTTCTGATCCACCAGCAGCACTGGACGTAAGAAAAAGCACCTCTGTGATTAGAACGCAAGGCTTCATACTCTCATTTCAAACATCCCTTACTGAGTTATTACAATCCTCTTTCTCTTCAGAGTGAGGGGTCAGGGGAAATTCCAGTAAGAGAAGCAAATTGGCAAGAGAAGAACTCTGCCTGTTGATTGAAAAAAATAATAATAACTACTTACTGAATATTATTGACTAAATTGATTCAGATTCAATTGCCTACAAAGTCAACTAAAAGGAACTATATTTCAGTACTCTGCCTTTAGGACACATTAAAACAGAAAAAAATCAACTTCCAGGTGATATCTGAGACAGTATCTATTCAGTCCAATCTCTCTCTTTTTTTTTTTTAACCTACATTCCATAAAGATGAGATCTGGCCTTTGTAAAGATGATTCTGCCGCAGCTGGGTCTTCAACTATCAAACAGCATGATCAAGGGAATTCATAGTAAATAGAACTGTCTTTTTAAGCACACCCTTAAAAACTCATATACTCAAAATATTTCATCTTTTTCCAAGCAGAAACAATCCAACATGACATACTTATTTCAGTGATGGTGCTCTTTCTTCAAAAGATCCTTAGAGATCCTCTTTGAGATACGCCTTCCAGCATCCAACGAACTTATTTTTAATATCCTCAGAAGTGGCAAACCTTGTTTCATTTGAAGGAGATTTTATTTATTTTTTAATGTCAAAACTCACTGGACAAACTGTGAATATGGTGAGTGATTGAGAAATGGATTTACTTTTACACAACTTGAATTAAATTAAGAAAATATGACTTAAATCATGAGATTTTTTTTCTTAGTATGACTCACAAATTGCTCTGCAATTATCTACTTAACCACAGTAAAACAAAAAAAGTAACCAGAATGCAAGATGTTTAAAATATTTATATACTTTCTTATCTATTAGCTCAAAGGCTGGAATAAAAGTGACTGGGGAAAGGCCCTTTTTTGCTTCCTCCCATCCCGGCTATCCTGTTGCTACACATAGTGTTCATCGGAATAATTACAGTTATCTCTCCAGCCTGCCAACCAGAAACCTCTTTGGAGCTTGTTATTGTTGGTTCATTTGTTTTTTTGTGATTCGCAGATATGGCTATAACTCACCAAAGAATTCACTGAAATCAGCTGAGGATTCTCACCATACAGCCTCAATAAACAGTAATCTTCATAAGATGTACCTTCTTTTAAAACATATGTCTTGTACTTCTTCTAGCATCCCCTTTTCTCTGCAGGATTTCCCATACCACACACCTGATTATGAATTCAGCTAAACAGTATAACACAGTTGATCTTGCTATATTTAAAGATGTTACAAAGTGCAGTCTTGGCGTTCCATTAGCTTTTCCTGAACATTTGGTTCTATTTGGTAGCCAGATAAATGCTCATATCCAATTTCCTTATGCTGCATCCAGATACCATACTTCTGCAAAATAAAAACTTATCATTGTCTTGGTCCATTTGAGCCCAAGACTACTAGACACTGAAGCATAGTAACAGAATTTCTAATAAAGTCCTTATCAATGGAGTAAGTGTCCTATCTTAGTCTGGCAGCCAGTCAAGGTTCTTTAAGTGTATTACCTGGGACTAGAAGAATAAATATGAATATGAGAAGTAGGCTAAAGTTAAATGTGGATGAAAAGAAAATAGAAGTTAAATTTTACAGCCAAGAAAAGAGAGTGAAAGCAACATCAGTGGTAGGTACAAATCAAGTACCAAGTTAGGGAACAAAGGAGCCCAAACCATAGTAGGGATGAGTGTGAAACCCAGAGTCCAAGGACATGATCAAACCCAATATATATTGAAGAATTAAGACCACAGAATCAGGAAATGCTTACACACAAAAGATTCAAACAAATTTCCATAATATTCTGATATGATTGAACTTCTTCTATACCTGGACAAAGCACGGAAGGAAGGAGGGAGGGAGGGAGGGAGGGAGGAGGAAGCAGAGAAAGAAAAGGAGGGAGAATGGAAAGGAAGGAGAAAGGAAAAAAGGGATGAGGGAGGGAAATTTGGTTTCAAAATACTTTCTTCTACTAAAAGGAACCAGGGCTTTTTGGATAAAGACTCGCTCTAGGGATACAGCAGAGAAACTATAAGATGAACCTGGGACTTGCATCAGAAAGTAAGGAAGTACTGAAAAATCATGGGAACATATCAAAAAGGCATGAAAGCCATCTTGAAGGGGCTCCTACTAACAAAATCTGGAACAACTTGAGCATTAAAGTAAATTAATAATAGTAATAGATTATAACCTATTGAATAAAATAAGAATCTATGCGTTCATCCTGACATAAAAATAAATGAGTGATTAAATGGAAGAGAAGGGAAAGCTCTTCCTTACAGGAGAATTCCAGTTAAAAAATATAGAAGAAATGATGGAATTAAAATATCATCAATGGACACTGCAACTAGTGGGTAAAAATTTGGTGAGGAACATAATGTTACATAGTCTCAAAGTATCTCCCCACAAATTAGAACAAATTGGCACTGGGAGCCTCCTGTTATCAACCACCAAGATGGATATAACATCATTTCTGTGTTACTCCACGTGGAAATGCATAAACTGAATCTAATCATTAGGAAACATCAGATGAAACCAAATTGTAGGACAGTCTACAAAATACCTGACCTGGAATCTTCAAAAATATCCAGGTCAAGAAACTTCAGATTAAAGGGGACTAAAGAGGCATGACAGGGACTTCCCTGGTGGTCCAGTGTTTAAGAATCTGCCTTCCAATGCAGGGGACATGGGTTCAATCCCTGGTCAGGGAACTAAGATCCCACATGTCACGGGGCAATAATAATAAGCCCACACGCCACAACTACTGAGCCTGCGTGCCACAACTAGGGAGCCCATGTGTTGCAACTACTGAGCCTGCACACTCTGGAGCCCATGTCACAACTAGAGAGAAGCCCGCATGCCACAACGGAAGGTTCCGCATGCCACAACTAAGACCCAACGCAGCCAAATAAATAAATAAACAAAATATAAAAGAAAAAAGAGGCATGACAATTAAATGTAATGTGTGATCCTGGATAGATCCTGATAGACTGGGGAAACATAGCTATAAAAGATATTTTGGTGACTACTGCTGAAACTGGATATGGACTGTGCATTAGATAATAGTATTGTATCAATGTAAAATTTCCTGATTTTGATAACTGCACTATTTATGTAAGGAAATATTCTTGTTTTTAGGAAACAGACATTGAATTATTTAGTCATAATGGGGCCTGATGTTCCCAAATCATTCTCAAATGGTTCATTAATAATATGCACATACACATGTGTATGTATGTATGTATATAAATATAGAGAGAAAGAAAGACAAACATATAGAAAGAATGATAAATCAAATAGGGCAAAATGTAAACAATTGGTGAATCTGAGTAAAGTAAATATACAGGAGCTCTCTGTACTACTCTTGCAACTTTTCCGTAGATTTGAACTTACTTCAAAATATAAAGTTTTAAAAAATGGGAAGGTGACTAGGAGATATTAGGGCTAAGTATGGCATTGAGGAATATCCAGGAACATTTTAAGAAATATCTAGAGAAAAAAGACTCCAAGGGGAACAAAGTATAAAGTGCAGAATGTGATGGGAGAGGTAGATCAGTAGTACAAAAGTGAAGTAGTACAGTAATCTAGAAGTTAAAGCACGAGCATTGAAGTCAGACAGGCCCTGGCTCTGCTACTTACTAAATGTGTGACTTTTGGCAAGACATTTAATTTAAACTCTTTAAGCCTCAGTTTTTCACCTAAAAACTTTACATACATAAGTACTTCAAACAGTTGACCAGTTACACAGAACATACTCAATAAATGCTATTATTCTTTTGATTAATACATCATCTTTGAACAATACTGTGTTCACAGGAGGTCCCATTAAATGCTGGAAACCTGAACACAGAATATGCTTAGGTAGGAGTCATTTCTTCCGGAACAGTTAAGAGTGAACACTTGGAGCAATAAAGTAGAATTAATACTTGAAAAGGAGGCAGAAAACTGTTATTTACAAGTAAAAAAAATAGCTAATTAAAACAGAAATGTTAATAGAAATGCAATAAGATGTGCATGAAGCAAAATGAAGTATTTTTTTGCCTCACAAAAAAGGTTCTTAAAAATACAACCCTTAAAACAAACTTTAATTCAAAATATCTCTTTGACGAATAAGTGTGATACTTCAAGTTGCTCAAAAAGCAGGCACTAAATAAACTCAAGATATTGTTAGTGCAAATCAGCTACCTTTTATCAGCACTTATATTCCCAAACTACCACCAGGTATGTCTTATTCTATATCTAAGAGATAATTAAACTTCAATTTCACATCAATCATCCAAGACACAGGAATATTATACATCCTTTTTAACCTCACAAAGGTTTACCATGTAAACTCTACAAATCCTGGAAAGATAAGAAACTATAGGTAAAATGGTATGATCTTAGTTTTAAACTCCATATTCTTGCATAAATTCCACATTTCCTCCTCACCCCCCAAAAAAACCACATATCTCTCAGTCTGTGTTTAGGTATTGATATTGCTCTTTGAGGGAAGAAAGGAAGAAAGAAAGTAGCATTTGTCGTTTACCCACCATATGTTAGGCAGCCACACTTTGAAACATCATTTATTTTACTCAGTCCTTGCAATCATATTATGAGGCATTATTATTACACCTATATTTTAAAGATGTAGAAACTGAGACTTACTCAAGGTCACAGGGCTGTGCAGTAGTGAGGCTAGGATTGGAATCTACATTTGACACAAAAGCCTACACTCTTTTTGCTACAACATGCTCAATAATATGCCTAATGGAACATTAGGGGTTAATTGAATGGTATTGATGTTAAAACAAGCATATCTCATTGTAAATGCAGGACTAAAATATCATTTAGGAAATTCTTCAGATCACCAGATGGAAGGAAAACCAAACCGAAGAAACTCTTTCAAAAACTTTCCAAGGCCTGTTACCAAGAATATTTTAACTAATCTCAACTGCACAGTGCTTAGCAGAAGCTATTGAGTTTCTCTCCCCATCAGCGGAAACTCAAACAGAATGAGAGTTTGGGCTCCAAGGACCGTATCTTCCTAGCTGATGAATACCAAGGGGAGGCAAAGATGCTTCTGCATAGAGGTAGCTACAGACGGTCAGCATAGTTAAGCTTGGAGACAATGTTAAATTTTAAACATTAAAAAGAGGTTACTACAGATGGCATAATTGGCATCAACAATTCAGGCTTGCTTTACACGTGCCATGAATACAAGTTATTCAATAAATATTAGTTATGCAATACTATTGTAACAATTTTTCCTGTGGAATTGGAGATGACTTTAACAGAAAATAAGAAGCAGAAGATAAAAAGATGACAAATAGGTAAGAAATAAGAAACCAGACTGTGGGGGAAACTTACTGTTAGGCACGTAAGCACAGATTTACTTAATATTCTGTTTAATGGTGACTTTATGTAATTTTATGATCAATCCAACTACAACTCAGATGAGGCCAGAACAGTATTCAGTCTACAGAGAGAAGTTATACCTAGAGATAGTGCCATGTGTTAAGTAGGAAAATAAAATTCTGTCTCTGATATGCAAAAAGACAGTGTCCCTCTCATCTCCTTGAATCTGGTACACAAGTACTCTTATTACAACTTGCCAAAATATTTTCTTTTTTGTTTTCAATTTGTTTCACTTTGTTTTTTACTTTTTTCTTATTTGGGACATATAGTTCTGAATTATAACACAAAACTATATAGAGCTTTATTGATGAATACCAAAAGCTTAGTCTTTTCTATGTGTAACATGAGGTGAAGGGTGTTTCTTTGGCAGATTAAACACCTAATGTCAACTACCACTTGAGAAAAGTGTCACATTCCACTACTCCAAAAGGAGTGATCTAAATGACAGTCTGTAATCACTTCATTTGGAACTGGTCCAAGAAGTGATAGCTGATGGCTAATCTCAAAAAGAATACTGTTCTGCAGCATCAGTGTACCAATTTATCTGAAAGACCAATTTTTAATTGTAAAAATTATTGGAAATATACTCCTATAAAATTTATGATAATATTTTATTATAATTATGGTATAATTTCCATTATATATAATTACATTATTATACATAAATGGCATAATTATATTATAATTGATTGGAGTTGATAGATTATACTAATTATGTAAAATTATCATATGTATATCCTTATAGCACAGGTATAATCATATCCATTATATTATATTAAGCTTACAGTCTACTGTGCTAACTCAACTTACTAAAACATACTGCTTAAATAAAATTGTAGAAAAATAAAGTCTAGAGCCATTGAACATGTCACCTCCCTTTCTTCCCAACTTCCCCAATATCTAAAAGGTTTGCATGAGGGAAAATCATATGCCCAAATACAAAAGTACATGTTAGAAAATATGCTACCCTATATATTAAAGCTATTAGTAGCTTACCTTTATATTGGCTAAATAAAGTATACTACTCTTTGTTCTGAAGTGAGAGTGGAAAGCCAGCCTACAGATAGATGGTTTTTATGGTACAAGAACTATCCAATCCATTGCAGTCTACAAGTGTGACAGGAAGCTTTGCTGTTCTCTTTTAGACAAACTAATGTTGTGCAATAATCTTGAAACAGCTGGAAAGCCACATAGACCCCATAATCAAACAAGAAGGCCATCTTACCTATTCCCAGATGAGAAAAACTGCATGATAATAGTTCTATTCACCATCTTTGGAAAATAGTAATACCTACTCTTGCTTTATTGAAAAATACATCTATGAGCTCCTCTTACTTTCCTCTTCCTCCCCCCCATCCCCTTTCTCCTTTTCCGTTCCTTTCCCTACCCCACCTTCCCCTTCCTTCCTTACTGAACAATTCAGTTCTAAAGCCATTAGGTAAAGTAGAGCAAGGCCTATTCTCGTGGTGGAGGAGGTTGAGCAAAGGAGCTATGTTGGCTCAGAGCAGGGTGCCAGAGCTCAAGGAGGGTGAAGAGGACATCAACATGTGAAGGTGGCCCAGAGAAGTTACAGAGACTGACAGACTAAGGAAGGAGTTCTCACAGAGAGGTAGTCAGATGTGAGCTGTTGAAACCAAAACAAGTTGAAAAGGGCCAAACAGTTCAGATATTGTTGGAGCATTGGCTCAAAGCCTGACCTCTATGAGGAGGGTTCCCATGCTGTGGGAAGGCCTGGGATGCTTTGTCACAGCTACATAGGGTGAGGAGGTCATCTATGCAGAAGGGTGGCCTAGTGAGGGTTGTGAGAACCTAAGTTTGGTAAGAAATGTGTCTGTGGCAGTGATAATGGAAGACTGGTTACATATAGGGAGATTGACCAAATAAGTAAATAAAATAAGGATAATGAGAGTTTATCAGAAAAGGGAGTCAAAATATGAAAATAAAGAAAACTATAATGAACTATGTGGTATTGGATTAGTGTGAGCTCATGGTTTTTAATAGACATAAATATTCATATAGATGAAAACATGTACGTGAATAAACATACACAAAATGGAAAAGAGTAACCTCACAGTGGAGAAGCCTAAAACCTGGAACACATTAATCGAGTATTCAAAGTAAACATCATGAGTAAATGGAGCAAATATAATCATGAGCCACAAGATAGGATACAGTGAAAAGAACACAGTCTTGCTTCTGTGATACTCCTATCTTCAGAAGCGTCCAAGTCACAAAAAACAAGTTAAGGCTGAGGAACTAATCCAGAATTAAGGAAACTAAAAAGACATGACACCCAAAGGCCACATGTGATTCTAAACTGAATTCTTCACTATAACACAATTTTATTGGGACATTTGTTAATTTACTGATTTTGTTGGTTACCTTGCATTTACATAGGAGAATGTCCTTGTTCAGGACATTCAATGCCCAGGAAATACACACTAATGTATCAGGAGGTGATGGAACAACAGGTTGACCAATTACTCTCAAATAGTTCGAGATAAAAATTTTTGCATTGAACGTTCAAGTTTGAGACTGTTTCAAAGTTTCTTTTAATGTCTTAAAAATAAACATTAAAATGTTTTAAAAAAAAAAGAATGAAAATTACATCGAGGAAATAGAAGATGTAAATTCTTCTTGGTTGTCTAGATGAAGACCCCTTATGCAACTTTTAAACTTCAATAGTTTATTTCTGTGTTAGTAATAATAATAAGTACCATTTATCAAGACTTTACCATAGCATGTTAAGCACTACATGTAATACATTATCTCATTTACTATTCCCAAATATCCTATGACATGAGAACTATTATTTTACCTACTTTACAAAGGAGGAAACTCAGGAAGAGAGAAGTTAAGAAATTTGCCCAGTTTGCTTAGCTCATAACTTCTGGAGCCAGGATAGGAACCACATATGTCTAACTCCAAAGCCTGTGAACTTAACTAGTACAAACTGATTTTTTATGTCTAGAATAATTGTAGGATTTTCTTTGTTTTGCTCTGGGTTTACAGGGATTTTATTTGTTTATTTTGTTTTTCTCTTCATCTAGAGTGTTTTATGGACCATGGCCCAGCAGTTCCAGCTCAAATGTTCTTTATCCCTGAAGCCTCTTCCACCACAAGTCATTTCTCCCATCCTCCCCTCTATTGCCTTTGCACTTTGCATTTATCTTGTGATTCTTACAGCCCCATGTCACTAGTATATATGTTTTATCTCCCTACATCTAAGCTTTGCAAAGTTATAGGCCAAGTCACACACTTCACTTTTTATCCCTTGTGAGCAGTGGTGGTCAAATTTTATCATGCACCAATATCACCTGAGGAGCTGATTTAAAAAACAGATTACTGAGCCACACCCTAGAATTTCTGATTCAGTATGTCTAACATGTGGCCCCAAATTTACTTTTCTAATAAATTTCCAGGTGATGTTGATATTGCTGATCCAGGGACCATACTTTGAGAACCACTGTAGTATAGAGCTTATCAGTGTCTTGCCAAAGTAGCTATATAGTGTTTTAGGATTTACAAAACTATAATACGTACATTATCTTCTTTAAATATAATATACCCAAATAGGGATATCATATATCTATGCTATAGAACATCTCACACTGTAGGGTAAAAATCAGTTTGTTAGTATATTTTTTTTCACCCTTCATTCATTCATTCATTTATCCCACAAATACTACTAAGCATGTATTTTGTGCCTGGCACTGGAAATACAGCAGTGAATAAGACAGATTGGTCTCTGCCCTAACAAAAACTAAGTCTAGCAGGAAAAAAGAATACTAAACAATGAGGCAAAACAAACTTCCCTACCTTCACTCTATTTCCCTCTTTTGTTTTTTGGGGAGCAAAGAAACAAAATGTTTATTAGCACAGTTAACACATTGAAATTAAGTTATAATAGGTTAGGCACAGAATGATTTGTTTGTCTTGTAGCTTTTTCACTCTGAAGTACCTAAGGGTCTAAACTAACCTTCAAAGATATGTAAACCTGAAAATACAACACTCCCTCCAACTCCTCAGGGGACAATAAGTGGAATCTCTTTCTGAAGGGGAAGCTATCAGACAAGGAGAATAAAAGGAGAAAAAGGTAGGAAGACCATAAAGGAAAGAAATATTATGTCTATCAGAGGTGGACTCTGTATGAACAGAGAGATGGGAAAGGATAATAAGAATTCTGAAGCATCCTTGGGGACACACGTACACTCATATTATCCAGAAGTAAAGTTTTCTTTCTGGACATATTATGGACATATGTAATGGTTTACCAAGTTATTACTATAGTGTCATGAATCTCAGGCTAGAAGTAGAAAGCACAATTAATGAGAATATGGTTGACCCTTGAAAAACGAAGGGGTTAGGGGAGCCAACCCTCTGCACAGCTGAAACTCCATGCATAACTTATAGCTGTCCCTCCCTAGCCAAGGTTCCTCCTTATCCATGGTTCTGCACCTGCAGATTCAACCAACTATGGATGGGGTAGTACTACAGTTTTTACTATTGAAAAGAATCCATGTAAGTGGACCCACACAGTTCAAACCTGTGTTGTTCAAGGGTCAACTGCACAGGATAGAAAGTCTAACCTAGGGAGTTTAATTCCCAAAGGAGGAAGAACTTTTGACTGAGCCCTAAGGATAAGTAGGCATTTTCAGGCATGGGAATTTAGGGACAGGGAAGTGGAAGGGATGAAGAATGTGCAGAAACCTGAGGAACAAGAAAGCATGGCAAAGACATTAAAGAAATCCAATAAACAAAGAGAATGGTATAACAGGAGGCTGGAAAAGCAGGCAGAGATATGGTTATATTCTGACTTGACTTTTAGGATCTTGAGAGTAGAGATCATGTCAGTAAACTCTGTAACATCACTGCTAGGAAAATAGTATATATTCAATAAATAAGGAATTAGAGAATCAATAAATGAAAGGATGGATACAGAAGTTAATGAATGAATGAGCAAATATATATGGTTCAAAAGATAGAGGCATAAAACTGCATGGCGTGATCTGGAAACAAAAGGTTGAATGGACTAATACAAAAAAGAAAAGAAGCCATGAGTCTGAATCATGCAGTGCTAGAACTGTGAGAGTGATGAGAATCATCTTATTAATGCCTCACTGTACAGATGATGAAACTGGAGCTGGTGAATTAAGGTGACTTCTCCAAGAACATAAAGCTAGTAGTGACTAAACCAGGACTTGAATCTCCTGATTCTCAAAGATTTCCACTATAGTCTTGACTTGTTCTGTATCTAGAAATATAAGAATAAGCCTCTAACAGTCACTATGCAGGCAGATGCCAAGCACATCAGAACCTTATCTCTAAAGGATATATAACAACTAACAGCTGTCACTATTTTTCCAGTTGGAGCTTTAGGACTTAGCTTTGTAGATCCAAGAAAAATGCACATCCCTCCCTGTCATCCAACTGATTCATTAAAAAAAAAACAGTGTTACAATTTCTTTTTCTACCTTTAGCCTAAAAGAATTAATACAAATGACATAGTAGAAACACTCAGCACAAAATGACCTTGAGAGCACTTGAGGTCAGACTATCATGGGAAGAAATCTCTCCAAGCAGATGCATAACTACCTATAATTCACAAGAGGTTAGAGTCAATAGATTCTAAAAGGCTGACTCCACATTCTGTTCCTCTTTAGGTAACAACTGTTTGTCAGAAACTTGGACAGACTCTAGTCATACATCACAAAAACAGGTTTTGCCCTGAGTGACCTGTTTGGTCTGTTGTTTTATTTCCAAACTTCTCTTTCCTGGCTGCCCAAACTCACTAACGATGAGTTACCTAAACAAACAATATAACTTTGACTCATTTAAGCACCATATTTGTTATTAATTGAAGTATTACAATTTGGCTCTTTTTTTCTCTACTCCCTTTCAAGCCACATGGCAGGTACATGCTTCCCCATCCTCTTTTAGGAAGCACCAGAGTGCCTGACAGACCTACATTCCCCTTCTGAGGGATTTCCTACTCATAAGCTATACCAGCCTGCCTGGTGATTGCTGAGCACCTGACCCAAGATCAGTCAATTGCTAGACTGCATGGTAGGCTCTGAAACGGCCTGGTATAAGAACTCCACCTTACAAAGGTGGTGACAGACTAAATGAATCAGTTCCTTTCACTTGAGAAGTTTTTTTTTAAATAAAGCAGAAAAAGTCAGTTAATATAATGATAGGAGGAACAGAAGCCAAAACAGAGAGTTAGCATAGTGGTAGAGATTAGAGTTGGGAGTATTACAGCTGAGGGTACGGCAGGATAACCTAGTAGTTAATAACAACAACAACAATAATAATAAGGGCTTACACTGATTGAGCCCTCACTATGTTCCAGATATGGTAAGAAATTCACACATATTATTCCACTAAACTTTACAACTACCTATGAGTTTGCTTCTGTTATTATCTCCATTTCAAAGATGAGTAAACTAAGGCAGAGAGAAATTAAGAAGTTAAGGAGATTCCTCCTATATGGTAGAATCAGGATTCTAACCCAGATTTGTTTGATCCTAGAATCCCTGCTCTTACCCACTATCCGAATTAGAGTTTGATTTATGTCTCGAATGATATTTCAGGCTTAATACAGTGTTTGAGATTCTGGCCTTTTTTACTTGCACTTGAATTTGTACAGGAAACCCTCATTACTTAAGGAAAACTGAACACAGGAAAGGTGGGGCTCTGGACCTAAAAAGTACACTCAGGGTTGATGTTGGAATCCTAAGGCCTAAAGTTATATCTTCTAAAAACCTTTGAAGTGATACTCAGACTTATCTTAATCACATCTCTGGTATCTTACTGTGCATTAGCTTCATAATCTTTCTTTATTAATTTTGACCATGGGGAATGGTAATAATAGTAGAGCGAGGAGAGAAGAAAGTTAGAGTATGAGGACATATATGTAAATATCTTGGTCTATGCAATTCAATAGATATTAAGTGATATCTATAAGCATGTAAATGTACACAAATCCCTATGTATCACCTCCTCTACTTAGGCCATATTATTACCCAGGTTGATACAAAAGTCACAACGCAAGAGGGAGATCAAGATGGCAAAGTAGGATAACTCTGAGCTCACTTCCCCCAAAATACACATCAAAAACACACCTACATATGGAGCGACTCCTGCCCAGGAACCGCACCACAGCCTTAGCAGAGAACACAGAAGAGGAAGGGATTATCACAGGCTCAGGGATCGTCCACAGGGAGTGAAAGGTTTGAGTCACATATTGGGCACCCCAACCCTGGGGTCCACCACTAGGAAGACAAGTCCCTTTAGCTGGTTTGAAACCCAGTGGGACTTATCAGAAGGCTGTAAGAAACCAAGCCTCGGGCTTCCCTGGTGGCGCAGTGGTTGAGAGTCCGCCTGACGATGCAGGGGGCACGGGTTCGTGCCCCAGTCCAGAAGTATCCCACATGTCATGGAGCGGCTGTGCCCGTGAGCCATGGCCACTGAGCCTGCGCGTCCAGAGCCTGTGCTCCACAACGGGAGAGGCCACAACAGTGAGAGGCCCACATACCGCAAAAAAAAAAAGAGAAACCAAGCCTCTGCTCATGAAGCATACATGTACAAACTTGCTAACAGCACAGAAGAAGCAGATTGAAAACTGCCTGGACTCTGGCTGGCTTTCCACAACCATCCCAGGGTGTACCCAACCCTGCCCCAGATGCCTGCTCCAGTCCCTCTGGCTCTGGTGCTGCTCTGCACTAGAGCAGAGGTACCACTGCCAAGGAAAGTGCACACAATTAGAAGGAATTGAATAAGCTTGGAACTAACACTTAGGTCTTCTGCACCAGCATCTTGGGCCCCAACCCCACTCCCAATGAGGAAGTGACAGCCAGTGAGCACAGGAGAAGCCCTGGCTCACACCTGGCTCTGATTCTAGCCCTTCCATCTCTAGCCCTACCTCCCATTAAGATGGTAGCGGAGACTTCCAGGGAAGATGGCGGAAGAGTAAGACGTGGAGATCACCTTCCTCCCCACAGATACACCAGAAATACATCTACACGTGGAACAACTCCTACAGAACACCTACTGAACGCTGGCAGAAGACCTCAGACCTCCCAAAAGGCCAGAAACTCCCCCATGTACCTGGGTAGGCAAAAGAAAAAAGAATAAACAGAGACAAAAGGATAGGGACAGGACCTGCACCAGTGGGAGGGAGCTGTGAAGGAGGAAAGGTTTCCACACACTAGGAAGCCCCTTCACGGGTGGAGACTGCAGGTGGCGGAGTGGGGAAGCTTCCGAGTCACGGAGGAGAGCGCAGCAACAGGGGTGCAGAGGGCAAAGCGGAGAGATTCCCGCACAGAGGATCAGTGCCGACCAGCATTCACCAGCCAGAAAGGCTTGTCTGCTCACCCCCTGGGGCAGGCGGGGCTGGGAGCTGAGGCTCAGGCTTCAGTCGGAGCACAGGGAGAGGATGGGGGTTGGTGGCTTGAACACAGCCTGAAGGGGTTAGTGGGCCACGGCCAGCCGGGAGGGAGTCCGGGAACAAGTCTGGACCTGCCAAAGAGGCTAAAGACTTTTTCTTCCCTCTTTGTTTCCTGGTGCGCGAGGAGAGGGGATTAAGAGCGCTGCTTAAAGGAGCTCCAGAGACAGGCGCAAGCCACGGCTGAAAGCGCGGACCCCAGAGACAGGCGTGGGACGCCGGGGCTGCTGCTGCCACCACCAAGAGGCCTATGTGCGAG
The DNA here is from genome assembly GCF_949752795.1 of Hyperoodon ampullatus. Taxonomy (NCBI): domain Eukaryota; kingdom Metazoa; phylum Chordata; class Mammalia; order Artiodactyla; family Ziphiidae; genus Hyperoodon; species Hyperoodon ampullatus. The sequence goes on along the minus strand of NC_136920.1, from coordinate 48,174,997 downwards.
TGCAGGTCACTGTCCACGCCCCCCTTTCGGGGAGCCAGTGCAGCCCGTCACTGCCGGGGTTGCAGGATCCAGGGATGGCTTCCCTGGGAGAGCGCACGGCGCGCCTCAGGCTGGTGCAACGTCATGGCGGCCCGCCGCAGGCTTGCCCCGCACTACGTACCCCTCCCTCCCCCTGGCCTGAGTGAGCCAGAGTCCCTGAAGCGGCTGCTCCTTTAACCCCAACCTGTCTGAGTGAAGAACAGATGCCCTCTGGCGACCTACACCCAGAGGTGGGGCCAAATCCAAAGCTGAGACCCAGGAGCTGTGAGAACAAAGAAGAGAAAGGGAAATCTCTCCCAGCAGCCTCAGAAGCAGCGGATTAAAGCTCCACAATCAGCTTGATGTACCCTGCATCTGTGGAATACATGAATAGACAATGAATCATCCCAAATTGAGGAGGTGGATTTTGACAGCAGGATTTATGATTTTTTCCCCTTTTCCGCTTTTTGTGAGTGTGTATGTGTATGCTTCTGTGTGAGATTTTGTCTGTACAGCTTTGCTTCCACCATTTGTCCTAGGGTTCTATCAGTCCCTTTTTTAAAAAATTTTTTTCTTAATAATTATTTTTTATTTTAATAACTTTATTCTATTTAATCTTACTTTATTTTATTTTACTTTATCTTCATTCATTCTTTCTTTCTTTCTTTCCTTCCTTCCTTCCATCCTTTAGACAACGAATCATCCCAAATTGAAGAGGCGGACTTTGAAAGCAAGATTTATGCTTTTTTCCCCATTTCCCCTTTTTGTGAGTGTGTATGTGAATGCTTCTGTGTGAGATTTTGTCTGTATAGCTTTGCTTCCACCATTTGTCCCAGGGTTCTATCCATCTGGGTTTCTTTTCTTTTTTCTTAATAATTATTTTTTATTTTAATAACTTTATTAAATTTTATCATACTTTATTTTATTTTACTTTATCTTCTGTCTTTCTTTTTTTCCTTCCTTCCCTCCTTCCTCTCTCCCTCCTTTCTTTCTTTCTTTCTTTCTACTTCTACTAATTCTTTCTTTCTACTTTTTCTCCTTCTTATTCTGACTCATGTGGGTGAAAGGCTCTTGGTGCTGCAGCCAAGAGTCAGTGCTGTGCCTCTGAGGTGGGAGAGCCAACTTCATGACACTGGTCCACAAGAGACCTCCCAGCACTACATAATATCAAACGGCAAAAATTTCCCACAGATCTCTATCTCAACACCAGCACTCAGCTAAACTAAACGACCAGCAAGCTACAGTGCTGGACACCCTATGCCAAACAACTAGCAAGACAGGAACACAACACCACCCATTAGCAGAGACACTGCCTAAAATTATAGTAAGTCCACAGAGAGCCCAAAACACACCACCAGACGTGGATCTGCCAACCAGAAAGATAAGATCCAACCTCATCCACCAGAACACAGGCACTCGTCCCCTCTACCAGGAAGCCTACACAACCCACTGAACCAACCTTAGCCACTGGGGACAGACACCAAAAACAACGGGAACTACGAACCTGCAGCCGGCAAAAAGAAGACCCCAAACACAGTAAGATAAGCAAAATGAGAAGACAGAAAAACACACAGCAGGAGAAGGAGCAAGATAAAGACCCACCAGACCTAACAAATGAAGAGGTAATAGGTAGTCTACCTGAAAAAGAATTCAGAATAATGATAGTAAAGATGATCCAAAATCTTGGAAATAGAATAGACAAAATGCAAGAAACAGTTAACAAGGACCTAGAACAACTAAAGATGAATCAAGCAACGATTAAAAACACAATAAATAAAATGAAAAATACTCTAGATGGGATCAATAGCAGAATAACTGAGGTAGAAGAACGGATAAGTGACGTGGAAGATAAAATAGTGGAAATAACTACTGCAGAGCAGAAGAAAGAAAAAAGAATGAAAAGAACTGAGGACAGTCTCAGAGACCTCTGGGACAACATTAAACACACCAACATTCGAGTTATAGGGGTTCCAGAAGAAGAAGAGAAAAAGAAAGGGACTGAGAAAATATTTGAAGAGATTATAGTTGAAAACTTCCCTAATATGGGAAAGGAAATAGTCAGTCAAGTCCAGGAGGCACAGAGAGTCCCATACAGGATAAATCCAGGGAGAAATACGCCAAGACACATATTAATCAAACTGTCAAAAATTAAATACAAAGAAAACATATGAAAAGCAGCCAGGGAAAAACAACAAAAAACACACAAGGGAATCCCCATCAGGTTACTGGCAGGACATATTTAAAGTGATGAAGGAGAAAAACCTGCAACCAAGATTACTCTACTCAGCAAGGATCTCATTCAGATTTGATGGAGAAATTAAAACGTTTACAGACAAGCAAAAGGTGAGAGAGTTCAGCACCACCAAACCAGCTTTACAACAAATGCTAAAGGAACTTCTCTAGGCAAGAAACACAACAGAAGGAAAACACCTACAATAACGAACCCAAAACAATTAAGAAAATGGGAATAGGAACATACATATCGATAATTACCTTAAATGTAAATGCGAAATGCTCCCACCAAAAGACACAGAGTGGCTGAATGGATACAAAAACAAGACCCATATATATGCTGTCTACAAGAGACCCACTTCAGACCTAGAGACACATACAGACTGAAAGTGAGGGGATGGAAAAAGATATTCCATGCAAATGGAAACCAAAAGAAAGCTGGAGTAGCAATTCTTGTATCAGACAAAATAGACTTTAAAATAAAGACTACTAGAAGAGACAAAGAAGAACACTACATAATGATCAAGGGATTGATCAAAGAAGAAGACATAACAATTGTAAATATTTATGCACCCAACATACAAGCACCTCAATACATAAGGCAAATACTAACAGCCATAAATGGGGAAATCGACAGTAACACATTCATAGTAGGGGACTTTAACACCCCACTTTCACCAATGGACAGATCATCCAAAATGAAAATAAATAAGGAAACACAAGCTTTAAATGATACATTAAACAAGATGGCCTTAGTTGATATTTATAGGACATTCCATCCAAAAACAACAGAATACACATTTTTCTCAACTGCATATGGAATATTCTCCAGGATAGATCATATCTTGGGTGACAAATCAAGCCTTGGTAAATTTAAGGAAATTGAAATTGTATCAAGTATCTTTTCCGACCACAGCACTGTGAGATATCAATTACAGGAAAAGATCTGTAAAAAATACAAACACATGGAGGTTAAACAATACACTACTTAATAACGAAGTGATCACTGAAGAAATCAAAGAGGAAATTAAAAAATACCTAGAAACAAATGACAATGGAGACACGACGACCCAAAACCTATGGGATGCAGCAAAAGCAGTTCTAAGAGGGAAGTTTATAGCAATACAATCCCACCTTAAGAAACAGGAAACATTTCGAGTAAATAACCTGACCCTGCACCTAAAGCAATTAGAGAAAGGAGAACAAAAACATCCCAAAGTTAGCAGAAGGAAAGAAATCATAAAAATCAGATCAGAAATAAATGAAAAAGAAATGAAGGAAATGATAGCAAAGATCAATAAAACTAAAAGCTGGTTCCATGAGAAGATAAACAAAATTGATAAACCATTAGCCAGACTCATCAAGAAAAAAAGACTCAAATCAATTGAATTAGAAATGAAAAAGGAGAAGTAACAACTGACACTGCAGAAATACAAAAGATCATGAGAGATTACTACAAGCAACTCTATGCCAAGAAAATGGAAAACCTGGAAGAAATGGAAAAATTCTTAGAAATGCACAACCTGCAAAGACTGAATCAGGAAGAAATAGAAAATATGAATAGACCAATCACAAGCACTGAAATTGAAACTGTGATTAAAAATCTTCCAACAAACAAAAGCCCAGGACCAGATGGCTTCACAGGCGAGTTCTATCAAATATTTAGAGAAAAGCTAACACCTATCCTTCTCAAACTCTTCCAAAATATAGCAGAGGGAGGAACACTCCCAAACTCATTCTACGAGGCCACAATAACCTTGACACCAAAACCAGGCAAGGATGTCACAAAGAAAGAAAACTACAGGGCCTCCCTGGTGGCGCAGTGGTTGAGAGTCCGCCTGCCGATGCAGGGGATACGGGTTCGTGCCCCGGTCTGGGAGGATCCCATATGCCGCGGAGCGGCTGGGCCCGTGAGCCATGGCTGCTGAGCCTGTGCATCCGGAGCCTGTGCTCCGCAACGGGAGAGGCCACAACAGTGAGAGGCCCGCGTACCACAAAAAAAAAAAAAAAAAAAAAAAAAAAAAAAAAAAAAAAAAGAAAACTACAAGCCAATATCACTGATGAACATAGATGCAAAAATCCTCAACAAAATACTAGCAAACAGAATCCAACAGCATATTAAAAGGATCATACAGCATGATCAAGTGGGGTTTGTTCCAGGAATGCAAGGACTCTTCAGTATACACAAATCATTCAATGTGATACAGCATGTTAACAAATTGAAGGAGAAAAACCATATGATCAACTCAATAGATGCAGAGAATGCTTTCGACAAAATTCAACACCCATTTATGATAAAAACCCTGCAGAAAGTAGGCACAGAGGGAACTTTCCTCAACATAATAAAGGCCATGTATAACACACCCACAGCCAACATTGTCCTCAATGGTGAAAAACTGAAACCATTTCCACTAAGATCAGGAACAAGACAAGGTTGCCCACTCTCACCACTCTTATTCAACATAATTTTGGAAGTTATAGTCACAGCAATCAGAGAAGAAAAGGAAATAAACGGAATCCAAATCGGAAAAGAAGAAGTAAAGCTGTCACTGTTTGCAGATGACATGATGCTAGAGAATCCTAAAGATGCTACCAGACAACTACTAGAGCTAATCAATGAATTTGGTAAAGTTGCAGGATACAAAATTAATGCACAGATATCTCTTGCATTCCTATACACGAATGATGAAAAATCTGGAAGTGAAATCAAGAAAACACTCCCATTTACCATTGCAGCAAAAAGAATAAAATTTCTAGGAATAAACCTAAGGAAACGAAAGACCTGTATGCAGAAAATTACAAGACACTGATGAAAGAAAGTAAACATGATACAAATAGATGGAGAGATATACCATGTTCTTGGATTGGAAGAATCAACATTGTGAAAATGACTCTACTACCCAAAGCAATCTACAGATTCAATGCAATCCCTATCAAACTACCACTTTTTCATTTTTCACAGAAGTAGAACAAAAAATTTCACAATTTGTATGGAAACACAAAAGACCCCGAATAGCCAAAGCAATCTTGAGAAAGAAAAATGGAGCTGGAGGAATCAGGCTCCCTGGCTTCAGACTATACTACAAAGCTACAGTAATCAAGACAGTGTGGTACTGGCACAAAAACAGAAAGATAGATCAATGGAACAGGATAGAAAGCCCAGAGATAAACCCATGCACATATGGTCACCTTATCTTTGATAAAGGAGGCAGGAATGTACAGTGGAGAAAGGACAGCCTCTTCAATAAGTGGTGCTGGGAAAACTGGACAGGGACATGTAAAAGTATGAGATTAGATCATTCCCTAACACCATACAGAAAATAAGCTCAAAATGGATTAAAGACCTAAGTGTAAGGCCAGAAACTATCAAACTCTTAGAGGAAAACATAGGCAGAACACTCTATGACATAAATCACAGCAAGATCCTTTTTGACCCACCTCCTAGAGAAATGGAAATAAAAACAAAAATAAACAAATGGAACCTAATGAAACTTCAAAGCTTTTGCACAGCAAAGGAAACCATAAACAAGATGAAAAGACAACCCTCAGAATGGGAGAAAATATTTGCAAATGAAGCAACTGACAAATGATTAATCTCCAAAACTTATAAGCAGCTCATGCAGCTCAATAACAAAAAAACAAATAACCCAATCCAAAAATGGGCAGAAGACCTAAATAGACATTTCTCCAAAGAAGATATACAGACTGCCAACAAACACATGAAAGAATGCTCAACATCTTTTCTCATTAGAGAAATGCAAATCAAAACTACAATGAGATATCATCTCACACCAGTCAGAATGGTCATCATCAAAATATCTAGAAACAATAAATGCTGGAGAGGGTGTGGAGAAAAGGGAACACTCTTGCACTGATGGTGGGAATGTGAATTGGTACAGCCACTATGGAGAAGAGTGTGGAGGTTCCTTAAAAAACTACAAATAGAACTACCATATTACTCAGCAATGCCACTACTGGGCATATACCCTGAGAAACCATAATTCAAAAAGTGTCAGGTACCAAAATGTTCATTGCAGCTGTATTTACAATAGCCTAGAGATGGAAACAACCTAAGTGTCCATCATCAGATGAATGGATAAAGAAGATGTGGCATATATACAATGGAATATTTCTCAGCCATAAAAAGAAACGAAATTGAGCTATTTGTAATGAGGTGGATAGACGTAGAATCTGTCATACAGAGTGATGTAAGTCAGAAAGAGGAAGACAAATACCGTATGCTAACACATATATATGGAATTTAAGGAAAAAAAATGTCATGAAGAACCTAGGGGTAAAACAGGAATAAAGACACAGACCTACTTGAGAATGGACTTGAGGGTATGGGGAGGGGGAAAGGTAAGCTGTGACAAAGCGAGAGAGAGGCATGGACATATATACACTACCAAACGTAAGGTAGATAGCTAGTGAGCAGCAGCCGCATAGCACAGGGAGATCAGATCAGTGCTCTGTGACCACCTCCAGGGGTGGGATGGGGGGATAGGAGGGAGGGAGATGCAAGAGGGAAGGGATATGGGAACAGATGTATATGTATAACTTGTTCATTTTGTTATAAAGCAGAAACTAACACACCATTGTGAAGCAATTATACTCCAATAAAGTTAAAAAAAAAAAGATGGTAGCTTCCAGCACACCCCAGGGGAAGACGTGATGCATGCTCACTTCAGATCCAGTTCTCCCAACAAAGCCACTGGGCACATGCAAACTGTATAGGGATGCTCCCACACAAGGACACCCTTTTGAGACTGGGAGACTGTTTCATCTACTTTCATAGAGACAGAAAAATTTAAAATAAGAAGACAGGAATATGTTTCAAACAAAAGAAAAAAATGTGCTGAAAAAAACTATAAACAATTTACCAGATAAAGAGTTCAAAGCATTAGAAATAAGAATGCTTACTGAATTTGGGAAAAGAATAGATGAACACAGTGAGAATTTTAATAAGGAACTAGAAAATATAAAAAAGAACCTGTCAAGCTGAAGAATACAATAAGTGAAATGAAAAATACACTAGAAGGAATTAATAGCAGACTAGGTGATACAGAAGAATGCATAAGCAATTGGGAAGATAGAATAATGGAAATCACCTAATCAGAAGAGCAAAAAGCAAAACAAATTTTAAAAAATGAAGATAATTTAAGGCACCTCTAGGACAACATCAAGCATATTAACATTTGCTTTATAGGGGTCCCAGAAGGAGATGGGAGACAGAAAGGAATAGAAAATGTATCTGATGAAATTGGGGCTGAAAACTTCCCAAAGCTGAAGAAGGAAATAGATTTCCAGGTGCAGGAAGCACAGAGAGTCCCAAATAAGTTGAACTCAAAAAGACCCATACCAAGACATATCATAATTAAAATGGCAAGAGTTATAGAGAAAATTCTAAAGACAGCAAGAGAAAAACAGAGTCAAATACAAAGGAATCCCCATATGGCTACTAGCTGATTTTTCTGCAGAAACATTGCAAGCCAGAAGGGAGTGGCATGATGCATTTACCATGCTGCAAGGGAAAAACCTAAAACCTAGGATACTCTACCCAACAAGGTTATCATTCAAAATTGAAGAAGACATAAAGAATTTCTGAGAGAAGCAAAAATTAAGAGTTCATCAATATTAACAGAAACTGTTAAAGGAACATTGTAAGTGGAAAAGAAAAGGATGTACAACAAGAAGTAAGTATCTATAGGAAAGGAAAAACCCACTAGTAATAGCAAATTACAGTAAAGGCTGTGGATCAACCACTCAAGCTAGTACAAAGACAAAAAGCAACTATAACCACAATAAATGGTTAAGAGATAGACATAAAGAGGTAAAATAGGACATTAAAACCACAAAACATGGAAGAGGGGAGTAAAAAAATGTGGATCTTTTAGAATGTGTTTCAATTTAAATGACTATCAGTTTAAAACAAGTACATATAGTTATAGGTCAACATATATTAACCCCATGGTAACCACAAGTGAAAAACCACAATAGATACATAAAAAGTAGAGAGAAAGGAACATAAGCATAACACTAAAAAAATTATCAAATCACAAAAGGAGAAACTGAAAGAAGAAAAAAAGAAACAGAGAAGAACTACAAAAACAACCAGAAAACAAGCAAGAAAATGGCAATAAGTACATACCTATAAATAATCACTTTGAATGTCAATGGGATAAATGCTCCAATCAAAAGATATACAGTGGTTGATTAGATAAAAAATAAGACCCATCTATATGCTATCTACAAGAGACTATAACTTCAGAGCTAAAGATAAACATAGACTGCAAATGAAGGGATGGAAAAAGATATTCCATGCAAATGGAAACAGAAAGAAAGCTGACCATATCAGACAAAGTTGTCTTTAAAACAAAAACTATAACAAAAGACAAAGAAAAGCATTATATAATGATAAAAGAATCAATACAAGAAGAGTATATTACACTCATCAACATATATGCACTGAATATAGGAGGACCTAAGTATATAAAGCAAATATTAACATACCTAAAGGTAGAAACTGACAATGATAAAATAATGGCAGGGGATTTTCGCACCCCACTTACATACACGGACAAATCATTCAGCCAGAAAATCACTAAGGAAACAGTGGCTTTATATGCACATTAGACCAGTTGAACTTAATAAATATCTACAGGACATTCCATCCAAAAACAGCAGAAGACACATTCTTTTGAAACACACATGGAATTTTCTCCAGGACAGATCACATGCTAGGCCATAAAATAAGTCTCCAAATTTAACAGGATAGAAATCACATCAAGCATTCTTTCTGACCACATCAGTATGACACTAGAAATTTATTATAGGGGAAGAAATGGGAAAAACACAAACAAGTGGAGGCCAAACAACATGCTACTAAAAAAAATCAATGGATCAGTGAAGAAATAAAAGCAGAAATCATAAATTACCTTGAGACAAATGAAAATAAAAACACAACTTTCCAAAATCTATGAGAGGCAGCAAAAGCAATTCAAAGATGGATATTTACAGCAGTACAGGCCTACCTCAATAAGCAAGAAAAATCTCAAATAAACAACCTAAACTACCATTTAAAGTAATTAGAAAAGAAGAACAAACAAAGCCCAAAATCAGGATAAGGAAGGAAATAATAAAGATCATAGAGGAAATCAATAAAATAGAAATTTTAAAAAATAGAAAAGATCAATAAAACCAAGAGCTGTTTTTTCCTGAAAAGATAAACAAAATTGATGAACCTTTAGCCAGGCTCATTAAGAAAAAAGAGAGAAGCCAAATAAAATAAGAAATGAAAGATGAAAAATAACAACCCAAACACAGAGATACAAAAAGTCATAAGAGAATACTATGAACAGATATATGCCAACAAATTAGACAACCCAGAAGAAATGGATAAATTCCTAGATACATACAATCTTCCAAAAGTGAATCAGAAAGTTCTTAACAGACCAATCACTGGCAGTGAAATTGAATCAGTAATCAAAAATTTCCAGCAAATGAAAGTCCAGGACTGGATGGCTTCACAGGGGAATTCTACCAAATATAGAAAGTAAACCTAATACCTCCCTTCTTAAACTATTTCAAAAAAAAAACTGAAGAGGAGGTAACACTCCCCAATTCATTCTACAATGCCACTATTACCCTGATATCAAAATCAGTCAAAGAAACTACACATACAAAAAAATTATAGGCCAATATCTCTGATGAATATAGATGCAAAAATCCTAGCAAACTGAATTCAACAATATATGAAAAGGATCATACAATATGGTCAAGTGGGATTTACTCCAGGGATGCAAAGACAGTTTAATATCTGCAAATTGATCAATGTGATACAGCACATTAAAAAAAAACAAAAGATAAAAACCACATGATCATCTGAATAGATGCAGAAAAAGCATCTGACAAAATTCAACATCCTTCATGATAAAAACTATTATCAAAGTTGGCATAGAGGAACATATCTCAACGTTATAAAGGCCATTTATGACAAACCCATGGCTACCAGCACACTCTGTGGTAAAAAAAAAAAAAAATGAAAGGTTTTCCTCTAAAATCAGGGTCAAGACAAGGATACCCAGTCTCATCACTTCTATATAATATAGGATTGGAAGTCCTAGCCACAGCAATCAGGCAAGAAAAAGAAATAGAAAGCATCCAAATTGGAAGGGAAGAAGTAAAACTGTCACTACTTGCAAATGACCTAATACTATATATAGAAAATACTAAAGTCTCCACAGTAGAACTATTAGAACTAATGAATGAATTCAGTAGAGTTGCAGGATACAAGATTAATATACAAAAATCCGTTGCTTTCCTATACATTAATGAATTATCAGAAAGAGAAAGCAAGAAAAACCCTTTTTAAATCACATCAAAAAGAATAAAATATCTAGGAATAAACTTAATCGAGGAGAAAGGAAAGGGAAGAGAAGGACAGGGAAAGGAAAGGAAGGGAAGGAAGTTCTGTTGAAGAGAGGGTGGAGGGAGCCTAGCCATCAGACACATCAGTTCCTACCTAGGTCAGATTTGTGAACCCTTACAATTCCAGAGAATATAGTTTAAAAACTGTCATATAGAGTGAAGTAAGTCAGAAAGAGAAAAACAAATACCATATGCTAACACATATATATGGAATCTAAGGGGAAAAAAATGGTCATGAAGAACCTAGGAGTAAGACAGGAATAAAGACACAGACCTACTAGAGAATGGACTTGAGGATAAGGGGAGGGGGAGGGGTAAGCTGTGACAAAGTGAAAGAGTGGTATGGACATATATACACTACCAAATGTAAAATAGATAGCTAGTGGGAAGCAGCCACATGGCACAGGGAGGTCAGCTCAGTGCTTTGTGACCACCTAGAGGGGTGGGATAGGGAGGGTGGGAGGGAGGGAGACGCAAGAGGGAAGAGATGTGGGAACATATGTATATGTATAACTGATTCACTTTGTTATAAAGCAGAAACTAACACACCATTGTAAAGCAATTATACTCCAATAAAGATGTTAAAAAAAAAAAAAAACTACAGCAAACCTGAGAGTGGAGCCCAATTAGTCAAGTCAAAAGGTATTGTTTATCTACTACGTGTAGAGCAATATACAACATATAGAAAAGTAAAAGAGAGCCTCTGCTCTCAAGTTGCAGAAGAAGAAATGAAGAAATCTGGCCTAAATTTGAGAACTGTTTTAAGAAAACCACAAAGAAAAAAAAATCTGGGTAAAGAACATAAACCTAGGTTCTGAGGAAATGCACAGGAGGGAATGACTCAAGGTCCAAGAATGTTATTTAACACAACTCAATATTAAAACAAAAAAGATTCTAGTACAAAATGCCTATTGGACAAAACATTTAAGGACACTAAAGCAGCCAATGGATTTGGCAACAAGGAGGTCATTGCTGACCTTAACAATGGCAGCATCAGTGGAGTGCTGAAAATGGAAATGATGTACTTCCCCACAGCATTTATTCAATATATAAGCATTTTATTTCCATATGTGTTTATTTATATATTGTCTGTCTCCCCCCATCAAAATATAAGCTCCATGAGGGCAAGGACCTTGCCAGTCACATTCACTCCTGTAAAAATAGTGCCTGGAATTGTAGTTTCTCAGTTGTTGGATGTTCTTATTGTTGGATGATTGAATGACCCCTGCACCCTGACACCATCCACTCCCTACCCCTAACACCATGCACTCCCTACCCCTGCATGCTGACACCATCCACATGCTAGGTATCAGGGTGTGGAGTAGAGATTGCAAAATGAGTATCACATGGATTCTGTCTTTGAGAAGCTTACAATCAAATGAGAGACATATACTAGTTCACAAGCAGCTATATCACTTTTTCATACTTGAATAAATTGTTACGTATTTTAAAAGAGAAAATTTGAAATAGGAAACACTATCATGTTGGCAATACATTTTATTATAGAATCATTTAAGAATATACAAAAATAAAATGAGGTATAAATTACTTATGCTTCTAACTCCTATACAACTATAAAAATTGAAAATTATAAATTGAATAAATCAAAACTCCTAAACCCATAAACTTCAAATTAACATTAATCTAATGTGATGAATGATGTTTTGCTGAAGCTAAACTGCTACTTCCAACATAAAGGATACTCACTATTACTATGTAAATTCTTTTGTTAACAATGCCTTGATGTCACTTGGCCTTAGCTTGGTGTAAAGCAGTAATTATGGATTAAGTCCACCTCTGTTCTCTTTACAATAGGCTGTGACATTTAAAGAGTACCACTTGTCTTCAGTGAAACTATAAACACAAGCACAAGTACAGGTCTTCCAGGAAATCATGCAGCAGAACTTAGTTATAAAGTGGTTATCCAAACAATCCCAAATGGGCTTTAAATTTATTTCTTTTATACTATGTTTGAAAGAAAAACACAAAAACGTTTTAAATGTCATAGAAAATTTGCAGCCCTTAGTATATATCTAACTCCCCCTCCACCCATGGATCCAGTTCCTTTATCTTCATATATTCCTGGATCACAAATAAGGAATATAGAGGGGGAAGAAGATACACATTAGAATCAGACAAACAGGTTTGAATTCCACTTCTGCCACAAACTGGCTGTGTAGCTTTGGTCAAGTTACTTAACTTCTATGAGATTCAATTTCCTCACATAAAATAGGGAAATAACAATCATCTCATAAGATTATTGCAAGAACAAATTAAATTATATACAGAATAGTAACGGGCACATAGTAGTTCATGAAATGTGAGTTTACTTCCCCCTCTCCTGGTTCCTCTTCTGTAAGTCTCTCCTATACCACTGACATGGATAATACATTTATTCTACACACAAACATTTATTATTGAGCACTTTCTATGTCATTGCTCTCTGTACTATGTACTATGGACATGGCAAAGAACAAGGGCCCTGCTCTCGTGGAGGTTACATTCTATGAAATACTTGACCCAAGTAGGAGATATAAGAAAACATTTGAGATGGATATTGAAAAAATATGGTTAGTCCCAGGCTCTGGGCTTTGAGATTAACCACAAACTGTCCAAATTTACTTTGCTGCCAGTTCCATGGGTCTGAACAAACCTTCCAACCCTTTGGAAAGTGTAAGTAGAAACTTGGCCACGGGCAGGTCAGTAGTTGGTCTTTTTAAATGTTAGCATTACCTTCAACCTGGAAGGCAAAAGGGTCCCCATCTCCAAATTTGACAGGTAAATAAATGGGCTCTTTTATACTAATGAGTCAAGACAAAGTATTGGGAATTTGGAATTCATGACAAAGTAAATATAATCACAAGAAGAAATTCAGAGACTGCAGGGGGAGAAATAAAAAATACTGCAAGAAAATAGCAAAACAGAACTGAATTAAACATTACAGGTAAAGACAGGTTGGTCATCCACATAATATAATGAAAGGAGAGGCTGCTCTGTCTCCACGTCACAAGGAGTGCTTCACAAACATCTGTTAAACAGATGAATGAATGCCTGTGACTATGATCTGTCAGAATGAATGACCTTCCCGAAAAAAAAAAAAAAGAAGAGAATAAAACTAAGAGAGAAACGAAAAATACATAAAACAGAAAAATAAGAAACAGAAGAAAGACAGCCTATAGAGGGGGAAAAAAAGAAAGAGAAAGAATCAGAATTTCTGCCCAGATTCTAAACATATGAAAAAAAATTCCTTTTAGTTAGTAGAGAATTTAATTATGATGAGAACTACTTTATATGGAAATAGTTTTTCTAGCAGTTTTCAGAAGACTTTGGCTAGCTGACAGCAGAGATGGGCCAAGTTCACTATGAGGTCATTTTTCTCTAAACCATGATGATCTCTCCACTCAATTTCACAGGAATGTTGAATCACTGCATAGCATAAAATAATTTCGAAAAGCAATGAGGGAAGACGTGTTTTCTGATTCTGCAACAGCAATGATCCAATTTCAAAACTGTGAAAATAGATTCTCTACTGATTCAGGACACTGATTCAATCCCTTATCCATGTGCTGTTTGGCCTGGTCCCCTTATTTAGGCACAGTTTTATTTGTGCTTAGTTGAATAATGAAACCACTGACATTTTAGGCTTATAATGTTTTTGGTAGTGACATGTGCTCACAACAAAATAAAAAAGGAAGAGAAAGCAACAAATTTTTCTGGAAAGCCAGATTCTAATTAAAAAAATACTAAAGAGAAGAAAAGGGATATTTTTTATTTGAAAACTCATTGACTCAGAAAGCATGCTGGTTAAACTGTTTACCCCTTCACATCCATTCCCCACCTTTCTCTTCCTTATTCTGCACCCTGGGATGCTGACTTCTACTGGCTAAGTCACTAAGATTCCTTGCATTTTGGCTTCTGGCTGGGATCAGATAATGTGAGGATATGGCAGAAAACCAGAGAATAGGAGAAGAGAAACGTCAAGGTATTTATTCCACTGGCTCCCTCCCTGCTAGGCCAAGGTTTTGGCAGTAGCTATGTTCTTTTCTCTAAGGCCACAGCTCCTATCAGGCAGCACCTCTCCCGTAGCTGAAACTGTTATTGAATCCGGGTAAAATCTTGTCTCTCAGGTATAAGGGCGGTAATGGCTTGCAATTTTTTATGATTTCCCTTAACCATGCCCATCTCTGTAAATAATACCTCCAATAAATCATCTTCAACCCAACCTTTGGGAATGACATTCATTTCCTGCCAGAACTGACAAATACACAAAATCAGTTAACTTTACTATGTAACAAATAATAATAATAATCATAGCAGCTAGCAGTTATTGAATGCTTCTTTATATGATAGACTCTATGCTGAGTACCTTACATGGATTATTTTTCATTTAATCCTCACGCAAAAAAATACTATTATTATTATTATTATTCCTATGATAGATTATTTTTAAGACATATTCACTCCATCCTCCTCATTTCACTTCCATGGGATTAATATACTTACTTCATTGATGTTGGGCTTAATCTTGTTACTTGCTTTGGTCTATAGAGAGGGAGGAAGTAATGGTGTGACAATTGTAAGCCTAGGTCTTAAATGGTTCTCACTCTCCAACACCTCTACCATCACCAGGAGCGGGGTATGCCCAGGGTAGCCTCTTAATCTGAGGAGGAGGCTTAGAGGCACATGTGCAAAAGTCATCCTAGTCAAAGAAAACACGATCGACCCACCCCCAGAGAACTGTAGCATGAGCCCACTCAAGATCACCAGAACCTCCTAAGCAATCTAAGCTGACATCAGACAATCTCAAGCCAACCCACAGACCCACGAGAATAACAAATTGTTGTTTTAAGCCACTGAGTTTTTGGATGGCCTGTTATGCAGCAGTTTTGGGGTTTTTTTGGTTTTTTTGTTTTTGCGGTATGTGGGCCTCTCACTGTTGTGGCCTCTCTCATTGCGGAGCACAGGCTCCGGACGCTCATGCTCAGCAGTCATTGCTCACGGGCCTAGCCGCTCCATGGCATGTGAGATCTTCCCGGACCGGGGCACGAACCCGTGTCCCCTGCATCAGCAGGTGGACTCTCAACCACTGCACCACCAGGGAAGCCCTGCAGCAGTTTTATACCAATTGCAAGCTGATAAAATACCAATTTATACAGAAGTGACCATAAGCTCCAAATAGGGTTTTCTACCCAAAACAAATTAGCACTAGGTCAATAAAAAGTCATCCTCTAGTAAAATGAAGTTATAAACCATTAGAACACTAATCTGCAGAAACAACTTACCCCAGGAGAAGATTCCCAACTGCCATTCAGATGAAACATAAACTCATTACAATAATACATAAGATGTCATAACCTGGTCCCTGCTCATGTCTTTATTCTTCCAATCTGGCATCCTTCCTGCTCCCACTCATCATATAAACCACACAAAATTATCTATAGCTAGTTGGGCATGATATACAGTCTCCCTTTACACATACTGTTCTCTCTGTCTGAAAAGTTCTTCTACCTCTTATTTCCTAACTCCTCCAGCATCATTTTACTCTAATTCCTGCAGGCTGAGTCTGGTGTCCTTGTTCAGTGTTCTGTGCATGTCTAAGCTTACCACTCTCATAGTCATTATAGTACTAAATTTAGCTGTGAGTTCCTTGAGGGCTAGTAATTTGCTTTCTGTTCATCACCATATTCCCACTATATAACCTGGCACATAGTAGGCTCTGAAATGTTCACATAATCATTTTAGAAAGCTATAAACTATCCAGTTACATTGGAGGAAATAGTGATTTGGTGACTAATAGAAAAGGGAATTGGAGAGTAAGAGTTTGTCAGTCTTAATTCAGCACTATCTAGAAAGAAAAGTTCTTTGATTCCTGGTTCTTGATATAAATATCTTGAGAGAAGAGAAAAGCAATCCATCAGGCTGCCTTAGCTTGAGGTACACATTCCTTAAGAATATCTAATCCTCTTTGTCTAATTCTTTGCTAACTAAGCAACCTTGTGCCAAATTGGTTTCCTGAGTGGAAATAATATTGGTGACAACAGGAGGAGGTGGGGGGCAGGGGGATGGGAAGAGTGAAAACAATCAATGTCTTATTCTGGAGCCAAGGACACTTTATAGAAATAGGTTAGCATGAATCTATTTCCAGAAGTTAATCTGTTTTGAATGGATAAACTAAAAATTTATTGTAGGATTTCCAAAGCAAGGAACTAATCATGACCTATAAAAAGTCGACCAAGAGACTGGCCCTTCACCCCAGGAGGCGTGGTCTAAAACAGACAGCAGAAGTTTTTGGATATCTCTTTCCCTACAGTACTCTACAGTGGTAGCAATTGCTGGGGGGGAGAAAAGCTAGAAAAAATCAGACTAGTAGGATAGCAAACCCAGATGCTGTCCTCCTCGTTGCTAATGGTAACAGGATTAGACTAGATGGGAACTGTAATTAGGCTCTTGGCTTTTATATCTGACATGTTTACAGCCATCATGCTATTCTGGGGCTCTTACATAACATTTATATCTGATGCTATAATAGGCATTTTTGTGATTCTACTTTCTTCCTCTGCCATCTAAGTAGCCCCAATATGCAAGCACTCCTTTCCTCTTCCAAGTCTGGACATGAAACGTCCCACTCATACATTATGCTCCATAAATATCAGAATTTTCACCTTAACTTATTAAGGAACACAGATGCTTTCTCTTACTTCCATGCTGCTTATTTATTCAGTTAATTTCTCCATTCATGTATATCAGAGAGGTCAGTAGCCCATACACTAAATCTGTCTGACAGTCTACTTTCATATGATCTAAGAATGTTTTTTACATATCTAAAGTGTTGTAAAACTACAAACATAAAAAGAAGAATATTCAACAAAGACTGTTAGTGACCCACAGATTCTAAAATATATGCAATCAGGCCAATTACAGAAAATGCTTGCCAACACTTGCACTATCACAACACTGTCCATTACAGATCATGAGTCATTAAACATAAGGAAGGCTAATTTATCCAGCATTTGATAATGATCATTTTTGGGGAGGGAGAAGTTTCCCACTCTACCCATCTTGAGTTCTTGTGGCTGGAATAATTATAAAATTGACACAGACAGATAAACATGAGAAAAAGAAACAAATTTAATTTGTACACAGAGGTCTCACAGAAATGGAACTTAAGAAGTGGCAAAAGCAATTAGTTTTTTATACTTATTAGACAAATAAACAAAAAATTTGTGAGGGAGAGAAGAACTACAATATTTCAGCCTATGGAATGAAAACCACATTCACAGAAAGATACACAAAATGAAAAGGCAGAGGACTAGGTCCCACATGAAGGAACAAGATAAAACCCCAGAAGAACAACTAAATGAAGTGGAGATAGGCAACCTTCCAGAAAAAGATGACAGAATAATGATAGTGAAGATGATCTAGGACCTCGGATAAACAATGCAGGCAAAGACTGAGAAGATGCAAGAAATGTTTAACACAGACCTAGAAGAATTAAAGAACAAACACTTAGAAGAATTAAAGATGAAACAAACAGAAATGAACAAACAATAATTGAAATGAAAAATACACTAGAAGGAATCAATAGCAGAATAACTGAGGCAGAAGAACAGATATGTGACCTGGAAGACAAAATGGTGGAATTCACTGCCGCAGAACAGAATAAAGAAAAAAAATGAAAAGAAATGAAGACAACCTAAGAGACCTCTGGGACAACACTGAACGTAATAACTTTCGCATTATAGGGGTCCCAGAAGGAGAAGAGAGAAAAAGGACCTGAGAAAATATTTGAAGATATTATAGTCAAAAACTTCCCTAATGGGAAAGGAAATAGGCACCCAAGTCCAGGAAGTTCAGAGAGTCCCAGGCAGGTTACACCAAGGAGAAACACGCCGAGACACATGGTAATCAAATTGACAAAAATTAAAGACAAAGAAAAATTATTAAAAGCAACAAGGGAAAAATGACAAATAACATACAGGGGAACTCCCATAAGGTTAACAACTGATTTCTCAGCAGAAACTCTACAAGCTAGAAGGGAGTGGCACGATATATATAAAGCAATGAAAGGGAAGAACCTACAACCAAGATTACTCTACCCAGCAAGGATCTCGTTCCGATTTGATGGTGACACCAAAAGCTTTACATACAAGCAAAAGCTACGAGAATTCAGCACCACTAAACCAGCTCTAAAACAAATGCTAAAGGAACTTCTCTAAGTGGGAAACAAAAGAGAAGAAAAGGGCCTACAAAAACAAACCCAAAACAATTAGGAAAATAGTAATAGGAACATACATATCGAAAATTACCTCAAATCTGAATAGATTAAATGCTCCAACCAAAAGATAAAAGCTCGCTGAATGGATACAAAAACAATACCCATATACATATATGCTGTCTACAAAAGAGCTACTTCAGACCTAGGGACACATACAGACTAAAAGTGAGGGGATGGAAAAAGATGTTCTATACAAATGCAAATGAAAAGAAAGCTGGAGTAGCAATACTCATATCAGATAAAATAGACTTTTAAAAAAAAACTATTACAAGAGACAAGGAAGGACACTACATAAAGATCAAGGGATCAATCCAAGAAGAAGATAAAACAATTATAAATATATATGCAAGCAACATAGGAGCACCTCAATACATAAGGCAAATGCTAACAGCTATAAAAGAGGAAATCAACAACCCAATAATAGCGGGGCACTTTAACACCTCACTTACACCAGTTGACAGATCATCCAGACAAAAAATGAATAAGGAAACACAAGCTTTAAATGCCACAAAAGACCAGATAGATTTAATTGATATTTATAGGATATTCCATCCAAAAGCAGCAGATTACACTTTCAAGTGCACACAGAACATTCTCCAGGATAGATCACACCTTGAGTCACAAATTAAGCCTCAGTAAATTTAAGAGAACTGAAATCATATCAAGCATCTTTTCTGACCACAACGCTATGAGATTAAAAATCAATTACAGGGGAAAAATGTAAAAAATAAAAAGACATGGAGGCTGAAAAACACATTACTAAATAATCAAAAGATCACTGAAGAAATCAAAGAGGAAATCAAAAAATACCTAGAGACAAACAATGAAAACACGACGATCCAAAACCTATGGGATGAAGCAAAAGCAATTCTAAGAGGGAAATTTTTAGCAATACAATCCTACCTCAAGTAACAACAAACATCTAAAATAAATGATCTAACTTTAAACCTAAAGGAACTAGAGAAAGAAGAACAAACAAAAGTCAAAGTTAGTAAAAGGAAAGAAATCATAAAGATCAGAGCAGAAATAAAGGAAATAGAAACAAAGAAAACAATAGCAAAGATCAATAAAACTAAAAGCTGGTTCTTTGAGAAGATAAACAAAATTCATAAACTATTAGACAGACTAATCAAGAAAAAGAGGGAGAGGACTCAAATCAATGATATTAGAAATGAAAAAGAAGAGGGTACAATGGACACCACAGAAATACAATGCATCATAAGATGCTTATGCTTGTAGTGCATAAGAGTTGCATGACAAGCAACTCTATGCCAAAAAAAAATGGACAACCTGGAAGAAATGGACAAATTCTTAGAAAGGTATAACCTTCCAAGACTGAACCAGGGAGAAATAGAAAATATGAACAGACCAATCAGATATAATTAAATTGAAAGTGATTAAATATCTTCCAACAAACAAAAGGCAAGGACCAGATGGCTTCACAGGTGAATTCTATCAAACATTTAGAGAAGAGCTAACACCCATCCTTCTCAAACTCTTCCAAAAAATTGCAGAGGAAGGAACACTCGAAACTCATTCTAGGAGGCCACCATCACCCTGATACCAAAACTGGACAAAGATACTACAAAAAAAAAAAGAAAATTACAGACAAATATCACTGATGAATATAGATGCAAAAATCCTCAACAAAATACTAGCAAACAGAATCCAACAACACATTAAAAAGATCATACACCATGATCAAGTGGGATTTATCCCAGGGATGCAAGGATTCTTCAGTATACCCAAGGGAATCAATGTGATACACCATATTAACAAACTGAAGAATAAAAACCATACGATCATCTCAATAGGTGCAGAAAAAGCTTTTGACAAAATTCAACACCCATTTATGATAAAAACTCTCCAGAAAGTGGGCATAGAGGGAACCTACCCCGACATAATAAAGGTCATATACGACAAACCCATAGCAAACATCATTCTCAATGGTGAAAAATTGAAAGCATTTCCACTAAGATCAGGAAAAGACAAGGATGTCCACTCTCACCACTATAATTCAACACAGTTTTGGAAGTGCTAGCCATGGCAATCAGAGAAGAAAAAGAAACAAAGGAATCCAAATTGGAAAAGAACAGTAAAATCATCACTGTTTGAAGAGACCATGATACTATACATGGATAATCCTAAAGATGCCACCAAAAAACTACAAGGGCTAATCAATGAATCTGGTAAAGTTGCAGGATACAAAATTAATGCACAGAAATCTCTGGCATTCCTATACACTAACAACAAATGATCATAAAGAGAAATTAGGGAAACAATCCCACTCACCAGTGAAACAAAAAGAATAAAATACCTAGGAATAAACCTATCTAAGGAGCTAAAAGACCAGTACTCAGAAACTATAAGACACTGATGAAAGAAATCAAAGATGGCACAGATGGAGAGATATGCCATGTTCTTGGATTGGAGAAATCAGTATTGTGAAGATGACTATACAACCCAAAGCAATCTACAGATTCAGGGCAATCCCTATCAAATTACCAATAGCATTTTTAACAGAACTAAAAAAAAAATCTTAAAATTTGTATGGAGACACAAAAGACCCCGAATAGCCAAAGCAATCTTGAGGGAACAAAACAGACCTGGAGGAATCAGACTCCCTGACTTCAGACTATACTACAAAGCTAAAGTAATCAAGATAATATGGTACTGGCATAAAAACAGAAATATAGATCAATGGAACAGGATAGAAAGCCCAGAGATAAACCCATGTACATATGGTCAAGTAATCTATGACAAAGGAGGCAAGGATATACAATAAAGCAAAGACAGTCTCTTCAGTAAGTGGTGCTGGGAAAACTGGACAACTACATGTAAAAGAATGAAATTAGAACACTTCTTAACACCATACACAAAAATAAACTCAAAATGGATTAAAGACCAAAATGTAAGACCGAACACTATAAAACTCTTTGAGGAAAACACAGTAAGAACACTCTATGACATAAATCACAGCAAGGTCCTTTTTGACCCACCTCCTAGAGTAATGGAAATAAAAGCAAAAATAAACAAAAGGACCTAATGAAACTTAAAAGCTTTTGCACAGCAAAGGAAACTAAAAACAAGACGAAAATACAACCCTCAGAATGGGAGAAAATATCTGCAAATGAATCAACGGACAAAGGATTAATCTCCAGAATATATAAACAGCTCATGTTGCTCAGTATTAAAATAGCAAACAACCAAATCAAAAAAATGGGCAGAAGACCTAAATAGACATTTCTCCAAGAAGTCATATAGATGGCCAAGAGGCACATGAAAAGCTGCTCAACATCACTAATTATTACAGAAATGCAAATCAAAACTACAGTGAGGTGTCACATCACACCAGTTAGAATGGGCATCATCTGAAAATCTGCAAACAGTAAATGCTGGAGAGGGTGTGGAGAAAAGGGAACCCTCTTGTACTGTTGGTGGGATTGTAAATTGATACAGCCACTATGGAGAACAGTATGGAGGTTCCTTAAAAACTAAAAGTAGAATTACCATATGACCCAGAAATCCCACTACTGGGCATATACCCAGAGAAAACCATAATTCAAAAAGACACATGCAGGACTTCCGGGTAAGATGGCGGAAGAGTAAGACGCGGAGATCACCTTCCTCCTCACGGATACACCAGAAATACAGCTACACGTGGAACAACTCCTACAGAACACATACTGAACGCTGGCAGAAGACCCCAGACCTCCCAAAAGGCAAGAAACTCCCCACATACCTGGGTAGGGCAAAGCGGAGAGATTCCCGCACAGAGGATCGGTGCCGAGCGGCACTCACCAGCCCGAGAGGCTTGTCTGCTCGCCCGCCGGGGCGGGCGGCGCTGGAAGCTGAGGCTCGGGCTTCGGTCAGAGCGCAGGGAGAGGACTGGGGCTGGCGGCGAGAACTCAGCCTGAAGGGGGCTAATGTGCCACAGCTAGCCGGGAGGGAGTCCGGGAAAACTCTGGAGCTGCCGAAGAGGCAAGAGACTTGTTCTTCCCTCTTGGTTTCCTGCTGCGCGAGGAGAGGGGATTAAGAGCGCTGCTTAAAGGGGCTCCACAGACGGGCGCGAGTCGCGACTGAAAGCGCGGAGCCCAGTGACGGGCGTGGGACGCTGGGGCTGCTGCTGCCGCCGCCAAGAAGCCCGTGTGCGAGCGCAGGTCACTGTCCACACCGCCCTTCCGGGAGCCTGAGCAGCCCGCCACTGCCGGGGTCCCGGGATCCAGGGGCGGCTTCCCTGGGAGAACGCACGGCGCGCCTCGGGCTGGTGCAACGTCACGCCGACCTCTGCCGCTGCAGGCTCGCCCCGCACTCCGTGCCCCTCCCTCCCGCCCGGCCTGAGTGAGCCAGAGTTCCCGAAGAGGCTGCTCCTTTAACCCTTTCCTGTCTGAGCGAAGAACAGACGCCCTCCGGCGACCTACACGCAGAGGCGGGGCCAAATCCAAAGCTGAGACCCGGGAGCTGTGAGAACAAAGAAGAGAAAGGGAAACCTCTCCCAGCAGCCTCAGAAGCAGCGGATTAAAGCTCCACAATCAACTTGATGTACCCTGCATCTGTGGAATACATGAATAGACAACAAATCATCCCAAATTGAGGAGCCAGGAGTCAGTACTGTGCCTCTGAGGTGGGAGAGCCAACTTCAGGACACTGGTCCACAAGAGACCTCCCAGCTCCACATAATATCAAACGGCGAAAATCTTCCAGAGATCTCCATCTCAACACCAGCACCCAGCTTCACTCAACGACCAGCAAGCTACAGTGCTGGACACCCTATGCCAAACAACTAGCAAGACAGGAACACAACGCCACCCATTAGCAGAGAGGTGGCCTAAAATCATAAAAAGTCTGCAGACACCCCAAAACACACCACCAGACGTGGACCTGCCCACCAGAAAGACAAGATCCAGCCTCATCCACCAGAACACAGGCACTAGTCCCCTCGACCAGGAAACCTACACAACCCACTAAACCAACCTTAGCCACTGGGGACAGACACCAAAAACAACAGGAACTACGAACCTGCAGCCGGCAAAAAGGAGACCCCAAACACAGTAACATAAGCAAAATGAGAAGACAGAAAAACACACAGCAGGAGAAGGAGCAAGATAAAAACCCACCAGACCTAACAAATGAAGAGGTAATAGGCAGTCTATCTGAAAAAGAATTCAGAATAATGATAGTAAAGATGATCCAAAATCTTGGAAATAGAATAGACAAAATGCAAGAAACAGTTAACAAGGACCTAGTAGAACTAAAGATGAATCAAGCATCGATTAAAAACACAATAAATGAAATGAAAAATACTCTAGATGGGATCAATAGCAGAATAACTGAGGCAGAAGAACGGATAAGTGAGGTGGAAGATAAAATAGTGGAAATAACTAATGCAGAGCAAAATAAAGAGAAAAGAATGAAAAGAACAGAGGACAATATCAGAGACCTCTGGGACAACATTAAACGCACCAACATTCGAATTATAGGGGTTCCAGAAGAAGAAGAGAAAAAGAAAGGGACTGAGAAAATATTTGAAGAGATTATAGTTGAAAACTTCCCTAATATGGGAAAGGAAATAGTTAATCAAGTCCAAGAAGCACAGAGAGTCCCATACAGAATAAATCCAAGGAGAAATACGCCAAGACACATATTAATCAAACTGTCAAAAATTAAACACAAAGAAATCATATTAAAAGCAGCAAGGCAAAAACAACAAATAACACACAAGGGAATCCCCATCAGGATAACAGCTGATCTCTCAGCAGAAACTCTACAAGCCAGAAGGGAGTGGCAGGACATAATTAAAGTGATGAAGGAGAGAAACCTGCAACCAAGATTACTCTACCCAGCAAGGATCTCATTCAGATTTGATGGAGAAATTAAAACGTTTACAGACAAGCAAAAGCTGAGAGAGTTCAGCACCACCAAACCAGCTTTACAACAAATGCTAAAGGAACTTCTCTAGGCAAGAAACACAACAGAAGGAAAAGACCTACAATAACGAACCCAAAACAATTAAGAAAATGGGAATAGGAACATACATATCGATAATTACCTTAAATGTAAATGGACTAAACGCTCCCACCAAAAGACACAGATTGGCTGAATGGATACAAAAACAAGGCCCATATATATGCTGTCTACAAGAGACCCACTTCAGACCTAGAGACACATACAGACTGAAAGTAAGGGGATGGAAAAAGATATTCCATGCAAATGGAAACCAAAAGAAAGCTGGAGTAGCAATTCTCATATCAGACAAAATAGACTTTAAAATAAAGACTACTAGAAGAGACAAAGAAGGACACTACATAATGATCAAGGGATCGATCCAAGAAGAAGATATAACAATTGTAAATATTTATGCACCCAACATAGGAGCACCTCAATACATAAGGCAAACACTAACAGCCATAAAAGGAGAAATCGACAGTAACACAATCATAGTAGGGGACTTTAACACCCCACTTTCACCAATGGACAGATCATCCAAAATGAAAATAAATAAGGAAACACAAGCTTTAAATGATACATTAAACAAGATGGACTTAATTGATATTTATAGGACATTCCATCCAAAAACAACAGAATACACATTTTTCTCAAGTGCTCATGGAACATTCTCCAGGATAGATCATATCTTGGGTCACAAATCAAGCCTTGGTAAATTTAAGAAAATTGAAATTGTATCAAGTATCTTTTCCGACCACAATGCTATGAGACTAGATATCAATTACAGGAAAAGAGCTATAAAAAATACAAACACATGGAGGCTAAACAATACATTACTTAATAACGAAGTGATCACTGAAGAAATCAAAGAGGAAATAAAAAAATACCTAGAAACAAATGACAATGGAGACACGACGACCCAAAACCTATGGGATGCAGGAAAAGCAGTTCTAAGAGGGAAGTTTATAGCAATACAATCCCACCTTAAGAAACAGGAAATATCTCGACTAAACAACCTAACCTTGCACCTAAAGCAATTAGAGAAAGAAGAACAAAAACATCCCAAAGTTAGCAGAAGGAAAGAAATCATAAAAATCAGATCAGAAATAAATGAAAAAGAAATGAAGGAAACAATAGCAAAGATCAATAAAACTAAAAGCTGGTTCTTTGAGAAGATAAACAAAATTGATAAACCATTAGCCAGACTCATCAAGAAAAAAAGGGAGAAGACTCAAATCAATAGAATTAGAAATGAAAAAGGAGAAGTAACAACTGACACTGCAGAAATACAAAAGATCGTGAGGGATTACTATAAGCAACTCTATGCCAATAAAATGGACAACCTGGAAGAAATGGACAAATTCTTAGAAATGCACAACCTGCCAAGACTGAATCAGGAAGAAATAGAACATATGAACAGACCAATCACAAGCACTGAAATTGAAACTGTGATAAAAAATCTTCCAACAAACAAAAGCCCAGGACCAGATGGCTTCACAGGCGAATTCTATCAAGCATTTAGAGAAGAGCTAACGCCTATCCTTCTCAAACTCTTCCAAAATATAGCAGAGGGAGGAACACTCCCAAACTCATTCTACGAGGCCACCATCACCTTGATACCAAAACCAGACAAGGATGTCACAAAGAAAGAAAACTACAGGCCAATATCACTGATGAACATAGATGCAAAAATCCTCAACAAAATACTAGCAAACAGAATCCAACAGCACATTAAAAGGATCATACACCATGATCAAGTGGGGTTTATCCCAGGAATGCAAGGATTCTTCAATATACGCAAATCAATCAACGTGATACACCATATTAACAAATTGAAGGAGAAAAACCATATGATCATCTCAATAGATGCAGAGAAAGCTTTCGACAAAATTCAACACCCATTCATGATAAAAACCCTGCAGAAAGTAGGCATAGAGGGAACTTTCCTCAACATAATAAAGGCCATATATGACAAACCCACAGCCAGCATCGTCCTCAATGGTGAAAAACTGAAACCATTTCCACTAAGATCAGGAACAAGACAAGGTTGCCCACTCTCACCACTCTTATTCAACATAGTTTTGGAAGTTTTAGCCACAGCAATCAGAGAAGAAAAGCAAATAAAAGGAATCCAAATTGGAAAAGAAGAAGTAAAGCTGTCACTGTTTGCAGATGACATGATACTATACATAGAGAATCCTAAAGATGCTACCAGAAAACTACTAGAGCTAATCAATGAATTTGGTAAAGTTGCAGGATACAAAATTAATGCACAGAAATCTCTGGCATTCCTATATACTAATGATGAAAAATCTGAAAGTGAAATCAAGGAAACACTCCCATTTACCATTGCAACAAAAAGAATAAAATATCTAGGAATAAACCTACCTAAGGAGACAAAAGACCTGTATGCAGAAAATTATAAGACACTGATGAAAGAAATTAAAGATGATACAAATAGATGGAGAGATGTACCATGTTCTTGGATTGGAAGAATCAACATTGTGAAAATGACTCTACTACCCAAAGCAATCTACAGATTCAATGCAATCCCTATCAAAATACCACTGGCATTTTTCACAGAACTAGAACAAAAAATTTCACAATTTGTATGGAAACACAAAAGACCCCGAATAGCCAAAGCAATCTTGAGAACGAAAAATGGAGCTGGAGGAATCAGGCTCCCTGACTTCAGACTATACTACAAAGCTGCAGTAATCAAGACAGTATGGTACTGGCACAGAAACAGAAAGATAGATCAATGGAACAGGATAGAAAGCCCAGAGATAAACCCACGGACATATGGTCACCTTATCTTTGATAAAGGAGGCAGGAATGTACAGTGGAGAAAGGACAGTCTCTTCAATAAGTGGTGTTGGGAAAACTGGAGAGGGACATGTAAAAGTATGAGATTCGATCACTCCCTAACACCATACACAAAAATAAGCTCAAAATGGATTAAAGACCTAAATGTAAGGCCAGACACTATCAAACTCTTAGAGGACAACATAGGCAGAACACTCTATGACATAAATCACAGCAAGATCCTTTTTGACCCACCTCCTAGAGAAATGGAAATAAAGACAAAAATAAACACATGGGACCTAATGAAACTTAAAAGCTTTTGCACAGCAAAGGAAACCATAAACAAGACCAAAAGACAACCCTCAGAATGGGAGAAAATATTTGCAAATGAAGCAACTGACAAAGGATTAATCTCCAAAATTTATAAGCAGCTCATGCAGCTCAATAACAAAAAAACAAACAACCCAATCCAAAAATGGGCAGAAGACCTAAATAGACATTTCTCCACAGAAGATATACAGACTGCCAACAAACACATGAAAGGATGCTCAACATCTTTACTAATTAGAGAAATGCAAATCAAAACTACAATGAGATATCATCTCACACCAGTCAGAATGGCCATCATCAAAAAATCTAGAAACAATAAATGCTGGAGAGGGTGTGGAAAAAAGGGAACACTCTTGCACTGCTGGTGGGAATGTGAATTGGTACAGCCACTATGGAGAACGGTATGGAGGTTCCTTAAAAAACTACAAATAGAACTACCATATGACCCTGCAATCCCACTACTGGGCATATACCCTGAGAAAACCATAATTCAAAAAGAGACATGTACCAAAATGTTCATAGCAGCCCTATTTACAATAGCCCGGAGATGGAAACAACCTAAGTGTCCATCATCGGATGAATGGGTAAAGAAGATGTGGCACATACATACAATGGAATATTACTCAGCCATAAAAAGAAATGAAATTGAACTATTTGTAATGAGGTGGATGGACCTAGAGTCTGTCATACAGAGTGAAGTAAGTCAGAAAGAGAAAGACAAATACTGTATGCTGACACATATATATGGAATTTAAGAAAAAAAAAGGTCATGAAGAACATAGGGGTAAGACAGGAATAAAGACACAGACCTACTAGAGAATGGACTTGAGGATATGGGGAGGGGGAAGGGTAAGCTGTGACAAAGTGAAAGAGCGGCATGGACATATATACACTACCAAATGTAAGGTAGATAGCTAGTGGGAAGCAGCCGCATAGCACAGGGAGATCAGCTCGGTGCTTTGTGACCGCCTGGAGGGGTGGGATAGGGAGGGTGGGAGGGAGACGCAAAAGGGAGGGGATATGGGAACATATGTATACATATAACTGATTAAATTTGTGATAAAGCAAAAAATAAAAATAAAAAAAAATAAAAATAAAAATTAAAAAAAAAGACACATGCACCCCAGTGTTCACTGCAGCACTATTTACAATAGCCAGGTCATGGAAGCAACCTAAATGCCCATTGGCAGATGAATGGATAAAGAAAATGTGGTACATATATACAATGGAACATTACTTAGCCATAAAAATGAATGAAATTGGGTCATCTGTAGAGACATGGATGGACCTAGAGAGTGTCATACAGAGTGGAGTAAGTCAGAAAAAGAAAAACAAATATCATATATTAATACATGTATGTGGAATCTAGAAAAATGGTACAGATGAACCATTTTGCAAGGCAGAAATAGACACAGATGTAGAGAACAGATGTATGGACACCAAGGGGGAAAGCAAGGGGGGGGGCATGGTGACGGTTGTGGGATAAATTGGGAGATTGGAATTGACATATATACACTAATATGTATAAAATAGATAACTAATAAGAATCTGTTGTACAAAAAAATAATTAAATTAAATTTTTAAAAATTATGTGAGGAATTGATAGGACAAGGAAACTTAGGCTTTGGGTGCTTACTTAGTGAGGAATCTAAAGAGAGTTTGGGTTTGAGTTCGTATATTAAGGCAAGTGTCCCCAACCCTCGGGCTGCAATCCAGTACCAGTCCGTAGCCTGTCAGAAACGGTGCCGCATAGCA
Source organism: Hyperoodon ampullatus (assembly GCF_949752795.1). Taxonomy (NCBI): domain Eukaryota; kingdom Metazoa; phylum Chordata; class Mammalia; order Artiodactyla; family Ziphiidae; genus Hyperoodon; species Hyperoodon ampullatus. Next base: position 48,145,209 of record NC_136920.1, on the reverse strand, counting down.
GGAGATGAGCAGCTGGTGAGTGAGCGAAGCTTCATCTGCTGCTTCCCATTGCTCTCCATCTCTCTCCATACCACCTGAACCATCCCTCCTCTGCCCGCATCCGTGGAAAAATTGTCTTCCACAAAACCGGTCCCTGGTGCCAGAAAGGTTGGGGACCACTGAATTAAAGTAACAAAGCTTGTTTATATAGGCTTCTCACCCCAGAATTCCCCATCTCTGACAATAAGGGTATCTTTCTACCTCCAGATGCACGGAGGGTGCCTTTCACCTGAGAGATTTATTTCCTGCTTTCAGAGGGACAGAGAAGGGTCAGAGTTTTATTCTTGCATCGGCTACTTCTCAGGTAACTTCAGTTCAAAATAATCAACATGCCATTATGGAATATTTTGGGGAGGCTTGTACTGAGCCACAACATGGTGATAATGAGGATTAATATTTATAGTATGTTTACCATTTGCCAGGAACCATGCCAAGCATTTTACATAGATTATCTGAGTTAACTTCTACAAACACTCTTTTTTATATAAATTTATTTATTTTATTTAATTTTTCACTGTGTTGGGTCTTCATTGCTGCACGTGGGCTCTCTCTAGTTGCAGTGGCGGGGGCTACTCTTTGTTACAGTGAACAGGCTTCTCCTTGTGGTGTCTTCTCTTGTTGTGGAGCACGGGCTCTAGGTGTGTGGGCTTCAGTAGTTGTGGCATGCAGGCTCAGTAGTTGTGGCATGTGGGCTCAGTAGTTGTGGCTCACGGACTCTAGAGCATGGACTATAGAGCGCAGGCTCAGTAGTTGTGGTGCACAGGCTTAGTTGCTCTGTGGCATGTAGGATCTTCCCAGACCAGGGCTCGAACCTGTGTCCCCTACACTGGCAGGCAGATTCTTAACCACTGTGCCACCAGAGAAGCCCACAAACAGTCTTGGAGGACAACGCTATAATATCTTTATTTACAGATGTGGAAAGGTTAAATCACTTGCCCTTAGCCACAGCTATAGAAAGTTGCCAAGCCTGGATTCAAATCCACACAGTCCATTTAAAGAGTCCATGTTACAGTACTTCCCAGAATCAACAGAATCATAATATCTTAGAGTCAATATATAATACCCTTTACAGTAATCTAACAAAGGATTATCTGGTCTATGGTTATCCACACTGAGGTGAACTGTTCTATCATTGGGCAGCTCTAAATTTGGAAGTCTTCTAAATTTTAAGATGAAACCTCAAGATAACTTTCATCCCTTAGTCTTATTTGCTTCCTCTGGACCATATAGTCAAAAGTTATACCCTTTATTACATGCTGTTTAAGTATTTCAAGATAACTCATATCTTTCCAAAGTTGTATTTCATGCCACATATCAGCCAAAAACTTTTCAAGTAATCTTCATTATTTTTTATTTAATAGAATTTCAAGACCTTCTCACAACCTGAGTCATACACCTTGGTTAGCACTACATCATAAGGTATCTTGAGACATACCAAGAACTGTAAAATACCAAATATTTCTACTGTTCTGTAGCTACCTGGACAGTCAACATTCACTAAATACACCATTCTCTTTCATAACCCTAGGCTTTTTGCATATGCTTTCTACCTCTATAAAGAATGTTCTTTACCCTTCTCTTGTGAATCAAACTTCTAATCATTTTGAAGGTTCAATTATCTCTGTGTTTTAACCACATGCTGTTCATTCCTCTCTAGTAAACTGTGCCATATTGAATTGTATTTATTAATTGACTCACATACAAGTTTAGCTCTTTTTAAGAGAAAAGACTGTCTTATTCACTTTTGTATGAATAAATACATTTAAGAATCAAGAATGGAAAATACCACAAACTTAGTTATAATATGAATAAGGCCTGAGGATCTAATGTATAACAAGATGATGATAGTTGATAACACCGTACTGTATAATTAAAATTTGCCAAGAAATTAGAACTTAAATGATCTCACTAGGAAAACAAAAGAATGACAAACATGTGAGGTGATGGATGTGTTCATTAACTCTATTGCAGGAATCCTTTCACAATATATATGTATATCAAATCACCACACTTTACACTGTAAGTGTCATACAATTTTATTGTCAATTATACTTCAAAAAAGAATGGATAGTAACTTATCCTGATAAAACCATCAACAGTTTGTCCATGTTACTTAGCCAGCTAATGTCAAACCTACATAAGGAAACCCTAAAACTGAGATCCCTTGGATTTGTAAAACCTTTAATTATAATTTATAAACTTGAACGAGGACCTTCAAGATGGCAGATGAATAAGAATTGAGATCACCTTCCTCCACACAAATACATCAAAAATACTTCTATATGTGCAACAACTCCTACAAAACACCTACTGAACTCTGGAAGAAGACCTCAGACTTCCGAAAAGCCAAGAAACTCCCCACTTACCTGGCTGTGGGGCTGGCAGGGTCTTGGTGCTCTAGCTGGGTATCAGGCCTGAGCCTCTGAGGTGGGAGAGCCGAGTTCAGGACATTGGACCACCAGAGACCTGCTGGCCCCACGTACTATCAACCGTGAAAGTTCTCCCAGAGATCTCTGTCTCAACACTAAAACCAAGCTCCGCTCAATGACCAGCAAGCTCTGGTGCTGGATGCCCCATGCCAAACAACTAACAAGACAGGAACACAACCCCACCCATTAGCAGAGAGGCTGCCTAAAATCATAATAAGTTCAGAGACACCCCAAAACACACCACTAGATGTGGTCCTGCCCACAAGAAAGACAAGATCCAGGCTCATCCACCAGAACACAGGCACCAGTCTCCTGCACCAGGAAGCCTACACAACACACTAAACCAACCTTACACACTGGGGGCAAACACCAAAAACAAAGAGAAATATGAACCTGCAGCCTGTGAGAAGGAGACGCCAAACACAGTAAGTGAAGCAAAATGAGAAGACAGAGAAATATGCAGCAGATGAAGGAGCAAGGTGAAAACACACCAGACCAAAAAAACAAGGAGGAAATAGGCAGTCTACCTGAAAAAGAATTCAGAGTAATGATAGTAAAGATGATCCAAAATCTTGGAAAAAATACAAGAAATGTTTAACAAGGATCTAGAGGAACTAAAGAGGAAACAAACAACGATGACCAAGATAATAAATGAAATTTAAAATTTTCTAGAGGGAATCAACAGCAGAATAACTTAGGCAAAAGAACGGATAAGTGACCTAGAAGATAAACTAGTAGAAATAACTACCACAGAGCAGAATATAGAAAAAAGAACAAAAAGAACTGAGGGCAGTCTCAGAGACCTCTGGGACAACATTAAACATACCATATAAATTATAGGGGTATCAGAAGAAGAAGAGAATAAGAAAGGGACGGAGAAAATATTTGAAGAGATTAGAGTCAAAAACTTCCCTAATATGGGAAAGGAATTAGTCAATCAAGTCCAGGAAGTGCAGAGAGTCCCACAGAGGATAAATCCAAGCAGAAACATGCCAAGACACACATCAATCAAACTATCAAAAATTAAATACAAAGAAAAAATATTAAAAGCAACACAGGAAAAGCAACAAATAACATACAAGGGAATCCCCATAAGGTTAACAGCTGATCTTTCAGCAGAAACTCTGCAAAACAGAAGGGAGTGGCAGGACATATTTAAAACGATGAAAGGGAAAAAACTACAACCAAGATTACTCTACCCAGCAAGGATCTCATTCAGATTTGACAGAGAAATTAAAACGTTTACAGACGAGCAAAGTTAACAAAATGAAGCACCACCAAACCAGCATTACAACAAAAGCTAAAGGAACTTCTTTAGGCAGGAAACACAAGAGAAGGAAAAGACTTACAATAACAAACCAGAATCAATTAAGAAAATGGTAATAGGAACATATATATTAATAATTACCTTAAATGTAAATGGATTAAATGCTCAAACCAAAAGACAGACTGGCTGAATGGACACCCAAACAAGACACATATATATGCTGTCTACCAGAGATCTGCTTCAGACCTGGGGACACATAAAGACTGAAATTGAGGGGATGGAAAAAGATATTCCATGCAAATAGAAATCAAAAGAAAGCTGGAGTAGCAATTCTCATATCAAATGTAAGAGACTTTAAAAGAAAGACTATTACAAGAGACAAAGAAGGAGACTACATAATGATCAAGGGATCAATCTAAGAAGAAGATATAACAATTATAAATATTTATGCACCCAACATAGGAGCACCTCAATACATAAGGCAAATGCTAACAGCCATAAAAGGGGAAGTTGAGAGTAACACAATCACAGTAGGAGATTTTAACACCCCACATTCACCAATGGACAGATCATCCAAAACAAATGTGAAAACACAAGTTTTAATGACACATTGGACAACATAGACTTAATTGACATTTATAGGACATTCCATCCAAAAACAACAGAATACACTTTCTTCTCAAATGCTCATGGAACACTCTCCAGGATAGATCATAACTTGGATCACAAATCAAACCTTGGTAAATTTAAGAAAATTGAAATCATGTCAAGTATCTTTTGTGACCCCAAAGCTATGAGACTAGATATCAATTACAGGAAAAAAAAACTGTAAAAAATAGAAACACATGCAGGCTAAACAATGCACTATTAAATAACCAAGAGCTCACTGAAGAAATCAAAAAATACCTAGAAACAAATGACAGTGAAAACACGACGACACTAAACTTATGGGTTTCAGCAAAAGCAGTTCTAAGAGGGAAGTTTATAACGATACAATCCTAACTCAAGAAACAAGAAAAGTCTCAAATAAACAACCTAACCTTACACCTAAAGCAATTAGAGAAAGAAGAACAACCCCCCCCCCACCAAAGTTAGCAGAAGAAAAGAAATCATAAAGATCAGATCAGAAATAAATGAAAAAGAAATGAAGGAAACAATAGCAAAGATCAGTAAAACTAAAAGCTGGTTCTTTGAGAAGAAAACTAAATTGACAAACCAATAGCCAGACTCATCAAGAAAAAAAGGGAGAAGACTCAAATCAACAGAATCAGAAATGGAAAAGGAGAAGTAACAAGTGACACTGCAGAAATACAGAGAATCATAAGGGATTACTACAGCAACTATATGCCAATAAAATGGACAACCTGGAAGTAATGGACACTTCTTTGAAAAGCACTACCTTCTGAGACTGAACTAGGAAGAAATAGAAAATATAAACAGACCAATCGCAAGCACTGAAATTGAAACTGTCATTAAAAAAATCTTCTAACAAACAAAAGCTCAGGACCAGATGGCTTCAGAGGCAAATTCTATCAAACAGTTAGAGAAGAGCTAACACCTATCCTTCTCAAACTCTTCCAAAATATAGCAGAGGGAGGAATACTCCCAAACTCATTCTATGAGGCCACCGTCAACCTGATACCAAAACCAGACAAAGATGTCACAAAAAAAGAAAACTACAGGCCAATATCACTGATGTACATAGATGCAAAAATCCTCAACAAAATACTAGCAAACAGCATCCAACAGCACATTAAAAGGATCATACACCATGATCAAGTGGGGTTTATCCCAGGAATGCAAGGATTCTTCAATATATGCAAGTCAATCAATGTGATACACCATATTAAAAAGCTGAAGTTTAAAAACCAAAAGATAATCTCAATAGATGCAGAAAAAGCTTTGAACAAAATTCAACACCCATTTATGATAAAAACTCCATCAAGTAGGCATAGGGGGACCTTACTTCAACATAATAATGGCCATATATGACAGACCCACATCCAACATCATTCTCAATGGTGAAAAACTTAAACCATTTCCCTTAATATCAGGAACAAGACAAGGTTGCCCATTCTCACCACTATTATTCAACACAGTTTTGGAAATTTTAGCCACAGCAATCAGAGAAGAAAAAGAAATAAAAGGAATCCAAATTGGAAAAGAAGAAGTAAAACTATCACTGCTTGCAGATGACAGGATACTATATAGAGAGAATCCTAAAGATGCTACCAGAAAACTACTAGAGCTAATCAATGAACTTGGTAAAGGAGCAGGATACAAAATTAATGCACAGAAATCTCTTGCATTCTTATACACTAATGAGGAAAAATCTGAAAGAGAAGTTAAGGAAACACTCCGATTTTACCATTGCAACAAAAAGAATAAAATACCTAGGAATGAAGCTACCTAAGGAGACAAAAGACCTGTATGCAGAAAACTATAAGACACTGATGAAAGAAATTAAAGATGATACATCAGATAGAGAGATATACCATGTCCTTAGATTGGAAGAATCAACCTTGTGAAAATGACTATACTACCCAAAGCAATCTACAGATTCAATGCAATCCCTATCAAACTACCAATGGCATTTTTCACATAACTAGAACAAAAATTTCACAATCTGTATGTAAACACAAAACACCCCAAATAGCCAAAGCAATCTTGAGAAAGAAAAACAGAGCTGGAGGAATCAGGCTCCCTGACTTCAGACTATACCACAAAGCTACAGTAATCAAGACAGTATGGTACTGGCACAAAAACAGAAATATAGATCAATGGAACAGGATGGAAAGCCCAGAGATAAACCCACACACATATGGTCACCTTATTTTTTAACAACTTTATTGAAGTATACTTGCTTTACAATGGTTGCCTTATCTTTGATAAAGGAGGCAAGAATACACAATGTAGAAGAGACAGCCTTCTCAATAAGTGGTGCTAGGAAAACTGGACAGCTACATGTAAAAGAATGAAATTAAAACATTCCCGAACACCATACACAAAAACAAACTCAAAATGGATTAAAGACCTAAGTGTAAGGCCAGACACTATAAACTCTTAGAGGAAAACACAGGCAGAACCCTCTATGACATAAATCACAGCAGGATCCTTTCTGACCCACCTCCTAGAGAAATGGGAAGAACAACAGAAATAAACAAATGGGACCTAATGAAACTTAAAAGCTTTTGCACAGCAAAGGAAACCATAAACAAGACCAAAAGACAACCCTATAATGGGAGAAAATATTTGCAAACAAAGCAACTGACAAAGGATTAATCCCCAAAATATACAAGCAGCTCATGTAGCTCAATATCAAAAAAACAAACAACCCAATCCAAAAATGGGCAGAAGACCTAAATAGACATTTCTCCAAAAAAGATATACAGATTGCCAACAAACACATGAAAGGATGCTCAACATCACTAATTATTAGAGAAATGCACCTCAAAACTACAATGAGGTATCACCTCACTCCGGTCAGAATGGCCATCATCAAAAAGTCTACAAACAATAAATGCTGGAGAGGATGTGGAGAAAGGGGAACCCTCTTGTACTTTTGGTGGGAATGTAAATTGATACAGCCACTATGGAGAACAGTATGAAGGTTCCTTTAAAAACTAAAAACAGAACTACCATATGACCCAGCAATCCCACCACTGGGCATATACCCTGAGAAAACCATAATTCAAAAAGAGTCATGTACCACAATGTTCATTGCAGCACTATTTACAATAACCAGGACATGGAAGCAACCTAAGTGTCCACCAACAGATGAATGGATAAAGAAGATGTGGCACATATATACAATGGAATATTATTCAGCTATATAGAGAAATGAAATTGAATTACTGGTAGTGTGGTGGATCTACCTAGAGTCTGTCATAGAGTGAAGTACATCAGAAAAACAAATACCGTATGCTAACACATATATATGGAATCTAAAAAAAAAAAAAAAAAAAAAGGCTCTGATGAACCTAGGGGCAGGACAGCAATAAAGACACAGACGTAGAGAATGGACTTGAGGACACAGGGAGGGGGAAGGGTAAGTTGCGATGAATGAGATAGTGGCATGGACATATATACACTACCAAATGTAAAACAGTAGCTAGTGGGAAGCAGCCACATAGCACAGGGAGATAAGCTCATGCTTTGTGACCACCTAGAGGTGTGGGATAGGGAGGGTGGGAGGGAGACACAAGAGGGAGGGGATGTGGGGATATATGTATACATATAGCTGAATCACTTTGTTATACAGCAGCAACTAACACAACAGTTTAAAACAATTAAACTCCAATAAAGATGTTAGAAAAAAAAGCCTAAATTTAAAAATTTATAAACTTATTATAGTTAACATTCTTTGAGGTGTTGTAAATATTAAATTAGATGTTGGACATTATTTTGAGATATGATTTATTCATGTTGACAGCATGAAAGATTCCCAAATTCCTAAATCCCCTGAAATTAAAGTTGCAGTTTTACTGTGGTAAACAGAATTCAGAGTACAAAAAAAAATCCAAGGCAGATTTGTCTCCATCCACTTTTTAAAAATATGTTTTTACTCACTTAGGAGCTTGAAAAATCAAATATTTAAGAGTCAAAAAGAAAAAAAAAATCACTCGATACATCAATCCTCTAGAAATTTTCTCTCTATGCAGCCTGATACCTACCCCATCTTGTTTTCATAGCGCAAGCAGCTTTTGCCATTAAATTGATGAATGTAACTTGGAAAGAAAAACCTTGCAAAAATGTTGAGAAATGAATAATCTTTAAAAATGCCGTCAAACCCTTTAAGATCTCATGCTCTACCAACTGAGCTAGCCCGGCTACCCTCAAATCCTTTAGGATCAATACACTCTTTAAGAACTGTCAGACACTGCCACTAATCACCAAAACCCTTTTGGACACACGGCCAGGTCATAATTCCCAGCTTCCCTGGCACTTAGACATGGCCATATGACTTAGTTCTGGCTTGTGGAATGGGGGCAGAAGTGATGTACATCATGTCTAGACCCAGCCAATAATAACTTTTTGCAGGTGATCCCTGTCTTCATATACCCTTTTTGCTGGCTAGAATGGAAATAATCCAGCAGATGACCATGGGAGTCTCCTCCAACCTCCTGCTGAAGATGGCAAGTGGCAGAACAACAAGATGAAAGAAGCCTAAATTCTTCAGTCAATGCTGGAGTGAAAACCACCTAACCGTGTACATCTACATTAGCCTTTGATATAAAGAAGAAATTAATGCTTATAATGTAAAGCCCCTGAGATTGTGGAGTTTCTCTGTTACAGCAGCTAGTGTTAACTAATATAAGGACAGAACAACTTATAGAATTTCCCAGAAAATGAGGAGACCTCCATATTTCTTTCTGAACATTTAAATAGCATTAGAGACTAAAATAATATAATAGTCTATATGAAATAGTCAAGGTGTTTACAGTGTTTTTCATGCAAAAGCATCCCAACAGGGTGCTACATGGAGTGAAGTATAAAATAATCTTTAATCTTTAGCATTTAAGTATGAATGACTCTATTGACTCATCATTGAAAACTGCAGCATCCTTGAAGCTAGAAGAGTTTACTTCTTGGTTGGTGTTTGCTGATATATGCCTACCGATGTGTCTTTTTTTTTTTAACATTCAGCAGCTGAGAAATCTTGAGCAATAACTACAGTCCTACTGAGATAATACCTTTCTCCAAATATATGACCTCAAATGCAAAACTCACTGGGTCTCTCCAAAGTAATTTAAAAATCAATCTGATCTATGATGTCAATTCCTGAAAAACTTAAATAGCACAATTAACTCCCTCTGGATTAAACATTTCAGTAGCAAAAGTTGTGTATAAGAAGGAGCTGCATAGGAAACTTAGGAAATGGTCTAAAAGGGGAAAAAAACTAAAGAAAAATGGAGTTACTTCTTTATTTTAGTGGCTTGAGGTTATTGTCATTCCTTCATTCAAGAAACATTTATTGAGAAGATACAATGTGCCAGGCTCTGTGATAAGCAATATGACGGATATTAAATCAGCTCCCAATTTCCAGGATGTGTAAAAGATAAAAATATAAAGTAATTAATTATTTTCCTTCAGTATTCTGAAGTCTAAAATATTTGTGCATGACATCATAGAAAAATAAAGCAAACTCCAAGCTCACTGCTAATAAAGCGTCTTTTGGAAATATCAATACATTGTGGATAGGATTAGATATTATATGAAGGAGAGAATAATAGGTCAGCTCGGAAAAGATTCAATAATACAAGAACAGAATGAATATATATATAATTTATAAGGTAAATTATACATACCCTTAATTTTGTCAATTTCAGATAATAGTATGTCTTAGCTCAGGTCCCCTAGAAAGCAGAACTTAAGGCATATAAAGGGCTGATAATTTGTTTAGAAGGTAGAAGCCCTTTATTTAGGAGGAGAAGTGAGGAGAAGAAAACAGGGCAAGGAGAGCAAAGAAACGCACAAAGCAGCGCAGTGTAATGCATAATTACATTAGCTTCACAAAAAGCCATGAAGAGCCCTAGCAGGTCTTTCAGCAAAGGATATTTCTTTGGAAGGTTTGCAAAGAGCAACTATACCATGGAGCAGTTCATGGAGGGGACAAAGAAAAGTTATAGTGCCTACCTGGTACCGCACCCCTATCTCCCATCTCACTCCCATGCAGAGCTAATTCCTCCATACCTCTGTGTTATGTCGTCCAGCTCCCCAATGGCTACTTCAGAGCCAGATCCCAAATGTATCATTTCATCTAAACCTGGGAAGTCAGAGGTGGCTCAGGGTACATAGGATTGGCAGGAAAGATTTATAGGCATGTAAGCCTGGTGGTCCAACCTTTTAGGGTTGTTGTGAGGATTTGAGGCATGTATAAAGTGCCTGTCATAATAAGCATGCAAAAAATGATAGATTTCCAACCTGGAAAAGACAGGGGAGTGGGAGTAACGTCGCTGGCAACAAGTCTCTGGCAGGATCGTCACTGAGCTCCCAGCTTCTCCAAGTACTTCCTACTATACCAAGAAGTGTCCCACAGTAGCACTATGATTCTGTCAATGTTGCTAGCTTCTCCTGTCTTAGAATGTGTCAAGTCTTTCCCCATTCAACCCTGTCTTACCATCTGTTCTTTATTTTCTGATCAGTTATTCTTTATTAAAATTAAAAATTTCTCTCTGGGAACTGTAAAGAGAATGAGAAGACAAGCCACAGACTGGAAGAAGATATTTGGAAAACATATCTGATAAAAAATACTTGTAAGCAAAATATACCAAAAAAAACTCTTAAAACTCAACAATTAGAAAATAGACACCTCAAGTAAAAAGTGGGGAAAATATTTAAACAGACACCTTCTCCAAAATATATACAGACAGTAGATAAGCATATGAAAAGCTGTCCAATGTTGTACGCCATTATTACCATCCTGTTCTGTCTCACTAAGTCTTTAATCAGTTTGGTAAACAACCATTCTAGTTGTGATGACTCCCTAGGTACAATCACTTCTGAGATAGCCTCATAAAAGTCTCAGCTCTGCTGAACATTTGGAACGGGGCCTGCAGGGGGGCTCAGCAGTGGCATGACCCTAGAGTCTTAACAACCTGTGGTAAGATAACTAACTATACAACAAGCCATTTTCTATTCCTGGATAGTTCCACATGCTCTACACTGATACAGGCACATCATCATGCATCTCCGATGAAGATATGACCCCAATTCAAATTAGGAAAAACTTTAAAATAAAGGATCAAATTACTGCTCATCACTTATTACTTGGGCTTGAGCTGTGAACAGATCTAACAGAAAAGGGTGCATTTTTTTTTTTTTTGGTCTGTCAATCCAGTCAGACATACCTACAAATAGGTCAAATAAACTATTATTATTTAACTGATAATTGTTTCTTATTATCTGAGTCTTCATCCTAAAATGGCTATTCTCAATTTCACTGGTTAATTTAATATTACTTCTATTTATAAATAGTTCTTCATAAACTAGAAGGATTGAGTTCTATAATCTAACTATTAATTTGAGTATCCTGATGTTCAGTTATTTGGGACTTAGGTGGCCACAGTTGTAAGATTTATATTTCAAAATATCTGGTACCGTCTTCCACCAGGTAGGAGCAATATTGGCATTGAGACATTACCTTGAAATCTCAGAGTGGCATAGTAATGAGGCAGGGTGGGCGTACAAATTGCAGAAAAGAAGAGGAATGAGTGAATATTATAGATGACACAACAGAATAGGAAGGAAAAAATCTCTCTTCTTCCTGTGCTTATTTACTGCTCTCAGCCAATACCTCAGACATGCAAAAGTTAAAGGGGATGAAGCTGGGGATTTGGACAGAGCAGCCAGAATGAACTCAGCTCTCTCTACATAGAGGGCTTCCCCACTACATTCATGTGAAAACCTGTTTTGCCGGGGGGCGGGAAATAAAACAGGTAGAATTTTAAAAAACAACTGGGTTTTTATTTTTTCAACAAAATTTTGATGAACTGAGTCTTTTCTCTGTGTCAGGGACTATTCAAGACAGAGGATAAAATGATAAACAAAATAATGGTCCTTACCTTCCTGGAACTTACAATCTTGTGGGAGAAACAAAAACAATCAAATACATACATAAATAAATGAAAACTAGAGTAAGTGCAATGTAGAAAAGGTACAATATAGCACAACTGGGGAACATGACCATTTGTGGGATATCAGGAAAGTCTTCCTGCTCCCAGATGAGAGCCAAAGAATGAATAACAATTTTCAAGGTGAAGGATGGCAGGATGCGGAGAGTGAATACAGAGGAATTATATTCCAGGCAGGGGGAACAGCATATGCAAAAGCTCTGAGGGAGGAAGGAACATGCTTTGTTTGAGGAATGTCAGTGGCCTAAGAGTAAGAGAAGAACATGTGGTAAAGACATGGGAGGAGCCACACATTTTGGCCTTTTTGATAAAAGAAGGTAAAGCCATTAAAAGGGTTTAGTATTTATACTTTAACGAAAAACCACTGAGCAACAAACACTCCACCTTCTCCAACACTGAATATAAAAACTGAAAAGAATCAACATCCACAAAACCTCTAAAATAAAACACAGGAGCCCCAAGTCAGGAGGTAGAAGGGATCATAGCTCTGAAGGAAGCCTGATGATATGGTTTTGTGCCCGCAAAATATTTGTTTCTCCAGTATGTAGCAGGCCCTGGACTAGAAAAAATGAGTGAAGGAGAATTCAAGGATCTTTCAAGGATCTCAAAGCTTGGTGGTGAACACAGGTTCTTATTTGAAGAAAATATTGTAAGTGCTAAAATAGTGGTATGTACTAGATGCTATGAGAATATAGTCTCTTTCACTTCCTCTTTTTTCTTCCTGAAGGAGTAGGATTGCACGTTTAGGAAGCTCTCATGCACTTCCCAATATTTCTAGGGACTCAACAAAGAATCAAGTGAATAAGCAATAGTGGAAGCATAATTTAATTTGAGTGGATTATCAATAATTTGCCAGTTTTATAAAATGTATAGTTTTAAGATCAGCTGTATTATGAAACAAACCAGCATATTGGCATCCCTAAATGATCACTGAATCAGAGAACTAATTCTTCCTATGCTCGATGGACTCCTGGTAGACTGAAAGCTAACGCAGCTTTCCAAGACAGCCAAATCAATCCCCAAAAATTATGGTTTGAGAACTGGAAACTCCTGATCAGTACTCATCAAGTGCTTAAAAAAAAACATAATCAAGTATCAGAAGCCCAGTAGACTTGGGATATAAATAGTCCACAATGCTAAAGAGTAGGAAGAGGATGTAAGTACATTTTGAATACAATGGGATAACAGCGTAAAGAAATCAGACAGCCTTACCTTGGATAAGTTCTCATCTTTCATTATCTCTGAACTGATAAAACGTTCCCTGAAAGGCCTTGTGGCTTATACTTGGTTGGAATACAAGGAGTGAAAAGGGCAATAAATACAAAATCAACTGGACTAGATAAGAATAGAGAAGGAGGAATTTTGGCAGAAAGCAAATGAAGAAAATTTCTAAGAAAAATCATTTCACGATTCTGAAGGTAAGGGTAGCCCATAAGAAAACATGAAAGTTGAACATTGTTGCAGTATCTTTACCTTCCACCTCCTTCCCTCCCCACTGCACCTGCCTCCTGCCCACTCTCCCTCCTGGTAACCCTCTAAATACTTCTGTCAATTAGGGCACACTGTTGAGATTAAGAATCCATGACAGGGGCTTCCCTGGTGGTGCAGTGGTTGAGAGTCCGCCTGCCGATGCAGGGGACACAGGTTCGTGCCCCGGTCCGGGAAGATCCCACATGCCGTGGAGCATCTGGGCCCGTGAGCCATGGCCGCTGAGCCTGCGTGTCCGGAGCCTGTGCTCCGCAACAGGAGAGGCCACAAAAGTGAGAGGCCCGCATACCGGAAAAAAAAATCCATGACAGTTATAGATTCAAGATTATAAAGTTTATCACATTATGCAAATGATTACATAAGCATTTACCACTATTTTACCCACAAATAAAGCCATCATTAACAAAAGCAACACAAGTTAATCTCCACTATTCTGTTGATGACAGCAAGTTATTTCAAACAAGAAACATCTCAAATGACTAATTACATTTTGATTTTCAAATAAAAAATGTTATTTTTCAAATGACTCTTTCTGTAACTTAATGATCTGTTTCTTTTTATACATCTCTACTTCATGATAATGCACAGATAAGCAATTCCTTTCAGCCCAAAATAAAACCATGTAATATGTTATTTCTTAGTCCCAAACCACAAAGGCTTATAACCTTAAAGAGTAATGGAAAAAAATTCAAAAATGTTTTAAAATCTTTCCTTTTCCCAAAACTAAGTTGAAAAATAGCAATTTATCTTCCAAACCCATCTGAAATTATTAATACTGAAGTTTACCAATAGTGAACTTGGAGCATATTCTTATGGGCCATTAACTTTATGAATGCTCTAATAAATGCTTCCTTCATTGTGCTTTTCTCTCCTGCTTTATATAGTACAAATATTTGTTCAATAATTCTGGGGCTCTTGCTATATCAGTGTTTTTATTAGAGCAACATGATACAATCTATTTAAACACTGTCTTTTGTATTTTAAAGAAAAGCCTCTTATAAGGTGCAGTTTCAGCAATTTGTGTTGAATTATGAAGCTCATGTTGTAAGGAGATATCATCTGGAAAGTGCTGTAGAGAAGAGAAATGCAACAGTTTCTGAGTAATTTGGAAATTATTAAGGAAGAAGCAACCAAGAGATTTCTGACAAGAGAGTTCACTGAGGCACCATTCAAAGAGAAAGTGTAATTTGCATTAAATAGCATAGTCAAGGAAGTTTAACTCTTTGTACTCTCTAGCTCTTAAAAAGTTATAGTTTTAAAGTACTATGTGTCTTTGATGACCTCAACTGCAGCTTGAAATCTGGGGTGTCTACAACCATTAATTTTGTTTGTTTATAAGTAGCTGTGATTTTTAAATTGTTCCTAAATCAAAGTTTACAACTTGGCAATATTAGCTGTGGGAAAAGAAGGCATCATTTTGGGGTATTCAATCATGTTTCATTCTATGGGAAAAGCCCATGACACTGATGTAGGTAGAAGAAGTTCTTAAACCATGTTCTGAGAGCGTTTCATATATTTTACAGCTGCCTGAACCAAGAAGCCATGTACTACTAGCCCATGCCACCTTACAGAGTGACTCCTCAACATCAGCCCACAGACATCTTATCACATGCTGTGACCAAAACATCTGTGAAAGAGCCCAAAGACTGAAGACTTACAGGATCATAAGCACTGTTCAGAGAAAGAGTCCTTAAATTGCATATAGCCCAGCTGCCATAATTTACAGATAACAAAACTGAAATTCAGAAAAATTAAACAGCTTGCCTAAATTTCCAGAGCCTATAAATACCAGAGGTGAGCTAAGAATTCAGATTCATCTTATTCTTGGTTCAGCATTTGCACTCCTGTTTGATGCAGCCTCTCAATAAAAAAGATACATTTATTCATTCAATAGAAGCTGATTAAGAAGCACAGGCATATAACCTGAGAAAACCATAATTCAAAAAGAGTCATGTACCACAATGTCCACTGCAGCTCTATTTACAATAGCCAGGCCATGGAAGCAACCTAAGTGTCCATCAACAGATGAATGGATAAAAAAGATGTGGCACCTATATACAATGGAATGTTACTCAGCCATAAAAAGAAACGAAATTGAGCTATTTGTAGTGAGGTGGATGGACCTAGAGTCTGTCATACAGAGTGAAGCAAGTCAGAAAGAAAAAAACAAATACCATATGCTAACACATATATATGGAATCTAAAAAAAATAAATGGTCATGAAGAACCTAGGGGCAAGACAGGAATAAAGACGCAGACCTAATAGAGAATGGACTTGAGGACACGGGAAGTGGGAAGGGTAAGCTGGGACAAAGTGACAGAGTGGCATGGATGTATATACACTACCAAATGTAAAATAGATAGTTAGTAGGAAGCAGCCACATAGCACAGGGAGATCCGCTCGGTGCTTTGTGACCACCTAGAGGGGTGGGATAGGGAGGGTGGGAGGGAGATGCAAGAGGGAGGAAAGATGGGGATATATGTATATGTATAGCTGATTCACTTTGTTATAAAGCAGAAACTAACACACCATTGTAAAGAAATTATACTCCAATAAAGATGTTTTTAAAAAAAAGATGCACAGGCATTACAGCAGTGAATGAAAAAAATATATATGTAGTCCCTATTCTAACGGAGCTTACATTCAAGTGTGAGGGCAAAAAAATACAAGAATTATATAAACAAAATTAATATATGACATGTGTCAGGTGGTGGTAAGTGCTCTGGAGAAAAAAAAGTAGGGTAAAGGGATGAAGAATGAAGAAAGATATTATTTTATATCAAGTGGTCAGTAATGAGGTGAAATTTAGGCAGACATCTGAAGAAAGAAATGGAAGGAAATCTTTTTATTATCCAGGGGTAAAGTGTTCCAGGAAGAGAGAAGAGAAAGTGAAAACATCTTAGGACAGGAATATGCTACTGCATGCTCAAGAATCAGAAAAAAACAGAGAGGCTAGAGCAGAGTGAACAAAGGTGAATTGTGATAGAAGATATCAGAAGCATAGTGTGGTGGCATAATATTTAGGCCTTTGGCTTTTTTTCAGAGAGAGAGAAGTCACTGGAAGGTTTGAATAGAAAAATATCATGATCTAACTTCCATGTTGAAGTGTCCCTCTGGCTACCGTGGGGAGAATAGGAAGCTATTAACGCTCAAGAGATGATGGTGGCTTGAAATAGGGTAATAAAAGGCAACGTAACGAGAAATTGTTGGATATATTTTGAAAGGAGGGGGCAAGAGACTTTGCTGAGACTAAATGAAGCCTATGAGAAAAAATCAGTTTTTTTTTAAAGTCTGAGCAATTGGAATAATGGAGTTGCTATTTATTAAAATGGAGAAGATAATAGGAGAAGCAGGCTTGGAGCAGAGTATGAAGAGTTCAGTATTGGACGTGGTAAATTTGAGATGTACAGTATTGGACTTCATCAGTATCTGGAGAAAACCTTTTTCTCTCTCTCTTGCCTCCAGGCCTTTGACCTAATGTTAGAATTCAAACCTCTCTCCACCATCACCATCATTAACAGTCTCCTAAAATACAGCCAGCTGAAATATTAGCTCCAAAGGACCCCATTCCTAACTAGGCAAAATAGGTTAACACCTTATACTTCCCTTCAAAGTATTTGTTGCATGTACAATTATTTGTGCAATACCTGTCTCTCTTACTTGCTAGACTGTAAGCTCCGTGAGGATAGCTTTATATTCATATCATCATTACATCCTTAACTCTTACTACACAGTGGGCACTCAGTATGTATACACTGAGTTTAATTTAATACCTATTTTATCTTCAATATTTTTGTCTAAAATTAAGGAAAGAATGAAATCATCTGAACATCCGATTATTGACACACTATTATTTTTAAACTTCTAAAACTTCACCTCCATTTACTAAGGAAAATGATAACTAAAAATCTAGATTTTTCTAAAAACTGTTTTATCTTTAGCAATTTCTAATATACGTCAGAAGTGCTGCCTAAAGTAAAAAGCTATGTAAGGAACTTAGAAGTTTGCTATGTTTCTGAATAATGCAGAACAAAGAAAAATGATTTGTAAGTGATTGATGGTGTACCTGAAGAAGGGAAAAAAAGAGAAGTAAATTATTTCATTTGTCATATTCTACTCAAATTCTTACACAAAAACCCCTATTTCCACCTGGTGGTTTTTAACAGTGTAGAAGTGAGTATTGTTATTTTCCATGTATACTAGTATTACTATACTTAAAATAAATCACTGACATGTAAAATGATAAAACATATGTTTTTTATATAAGACATGGTGCCTGTCTGCATTAAGCTTACAATCTAGTACATATGAAAGTTTTAAAACAAGCACAAAAATCAACCCATAAATTTGGCACCTCACTTCACTTTGTCCAAGCTTGTAGATTCAGTTTTCTGAAGATCTGAACCTAATTTTTAAGTATATTGCCATGGTCTACAGACATGTGGCACTGGTTTCAACAAGGAGGCCACAAGCTGTTTTCCTAAGAACACCAATATGCCCAAATGTGTTAATAGATGTCTCATTAAAAAAGAGTTTTCTGGTCAAAAAAATAATTTTAAGACATATAAATACTTAATATACATTTCTCTTGGAAAATAAAGATGCATATTTACTTTTAAAGATTTTGAAGTTAAAACCTTTTAACTTTATTGAACCCACTGTTCCACAGATAGAGTTAACAATGAATCCATTTTATCCCAAAATTAAGATCTCATATGACACTAGGGTATATCCATAGGCTTTAAGAAATGCTGGCTTCAACTATAGTCATGATTTGCATAGTTTGACAAACAAACTCTTATTAGCATCCTTTCTTAAAATACATAAATAAATAAAAGGCAAAAATATAGCTCTTCATTGAATCAATTGAACCAAAACTTGAACAGTTGAATAAGATCAGAGAGGAAGTCTTGAAGGCTAGGACACTGAAGTGAGTAGGATATATTAGCCTAAGCTATTATCATTCACAGTTTAATTTATCCTGGATTTTATTTCCAAATACAACTAAAATATATCTATGTCACCCTGAATTCTTCCCTTGAAGACATTCCAACATTTACCTGTATGTACCCTTCTAGATAATTATTCTCAAATTTAGTGGTCATTGTAGTTACCTGGAATGCTCATTCAAAATGCAATATCCTGGGATCCACACCAAAGTTACTGAATCAGAATTCCTGGGTGTAAGATTCAAGATTTTGCATTTTTAGCAAACATCCTAAGTGTCCATCAGCAGATGAATGGATAAAGAAGATGTGGTATATATACACAAACAATGGAATACTACTCTCAGCCATGAAAAAGAATGAAAGTTTGCCATTTGCAACAACATGGAATAGGTGGGTGTTATGCTAAGTGAAATGAGTCAGACAGAGAAAGACAAAAACTGTATGATATCACTTATATGTGGAATCTGAAAAATAAAAAAAAACTAGTAAAGGGCTTCCCTGGTGGCACAGTGGTTGAGAGTCTGCCTGCCAATGCAGGGTACACGGGTTCGTGCCCTGGTCCGGGAAGATCCCACATGCTGCGGAGCGGCTGGGCCCGGGAGCCATGGCCACTGAGCCTGTACGTCTGGAGCCTGTGCTCCGCAATGGGAGAGGCCACAACAGTGAGAGGCCCGCATACAGCAAAAAAAAAAAAAAAAAAAAAAAAAAACTAGTAAATATAACAAAAAAGAAACAGGACTTCCCTGGTGGTGCAGTTGTTAAGAATCAGCTTGCAAATGCAGGGGATATGGGTTCGAGCCCTGGTCCGGCAAGGTCCCACATGCCGCGGAGCAACTAAGCCCGTGTGCCATAACTACTGACCCTGCTCTCTAGAGCCCACAAGCCACAACTACTAAAGCCTGCACACCTAGAGCCTGTGTTCTGCAACAAGAGAAGCCACCGCAATGAGAAGCCTGCACACTGCAACGAAGAGTAGCCCCCACTTTCTGCAACTAGAGAAAGCCCACGTGCAGCAACAAAGACCCAACACAGCCAAAAATGAATGAAAGAAAGAAAGAAAGAAAGAAAGAAAGAAAGAAAGAAAGAAAGAAAGAAAGAAAGAAAGAAAGAAACAGATTCACTAATATAGAGTACAGACTACTGGTTACCAGTAGGGAGAAGGAAGCGGAGAGGGGTGTATAGCGGTGGGGATTAAGAGGTACAAACTATTATGTATAAAATAAGCTACAAGGCTAACACAACATTGTTAATTGACTACACTCCAATATAAAATAAAAAGTTAAAAATTAAAATTAAATAATAAAATAAGCTACAAGGATATATTATACAAAACAGGGAATATAGCCAATATTTTATAACTATAAATGGAGTATAACCTTTAAAAATTGTGAATCACTATACTGAACATGTATAACTTACATAATATTAAACATCAACCATACTTCAATTTTTAAAAAATAGCAAACACCCTAGATAATTCAGGAAATTCTGTCTCTAGAACTTTAATCTCTTTGGGGCAAAAACATTAATTCAGGTGCTTGCAGGTAATAGGAGACTTCTCTATCACAGCTCCAGATTGCCTAAATCTACCTGCTTATGCTGATTAAACTCAATAAAGGAGAAAGTCTAGATTAGCCACTCCAGATGTTTTACACTAGGAAGGTATAATATTTTGGCTCCTTCTTACTCCATACAACCAAAACAAAAGAGAAAAAGTACCACTCTGATGCTTTCTTTTAAACTATTAGCAAGAAATTACATGTCTTTTTTTTTTGTCATCGGAAAAGAATATTTTTCTACTTTCTGAAAAGGAATTAAGTTTCCCCTCCACATGATATCCATTCAGCCTCTAGCTTTGATACTGATAGCTTAGGTTGTCTTTATCAACTAAATTTCCAACTAGTCTCTGTCAAAAACACTTGCTGGAACAGTAGGAAACGTGTCCAAGCAGGACATTCTGGGCCCCCATTTCTCACTACACTGTTTCATTCTGCCATTTTACTTACTACTTTAACTCTGAATTTATTTTGTTTCTTCTGTTTGACCCTTCTGTTTATCCTCTGATACCCCACCAGCGTGAACATTTAGTATAAGGTACACAACCTAATTAGTAGAATATGGAAAAAACATATTAGCAATAAAATGAACCTGGAAAACTAGGTCATTCTGAAATAACTGAGAGAAATGGCTCTCAAGATTTGACTACGAAACAAGTACAAATTATTCTCCAATTCAATTTATCCAGTAACACATTATTACTGTAAGAATAATTCAAAGAACACAGACTTGGCAATAGCTGAACTGCAAATAGTAAATATTAGATTGCAAAATTTGAACTTGGTAAATTGTGCTTGTTAGAAACAGTGGCCCCAAAGGAAAACTCACAACTGAAGACATAATCTCACTGGGGAAAAAACAAACCCTGATTTGCAATCAAAACTTCTTTGTAAAGATTAGGTGGAAGAGAAATGATTTTGATGAAAAAGTTTCAGGAGATAAAAATTTTAATTTAAAAAAATTAGAAGTCATTTAACTGCACTATAGAACAGACTGACTAAGATACTTTTTCAAAGAAAATTTTTCAGTATTGATTTAAATCTGAAGAAAAAAATTATAAATTATGATATAAAAGCAAAATATCTTTAGAATTAAAATCGAGAAGTCAAAATATGGACTGGGTTAAAATGTCAGGGTAAAAGTATCCTGCATCTACACATTGAACATTGTAATCAGTATTTTCTAGCACAAAATTTCACAAGATTTTAAAATAGAAACATAAAATGATCTAATTGAGCATGCAGTTCCATATGGCAGAATGAATACATTGACCTTTTCTCCCCTTAAAGACCTGTTGAATGTGTGTGTGTGTGTGTAGAGAGTGAGAGGGAAGTGTATATGTATATATGGATAAGAAATGAAACTATATATATATATATATATATATATATATATATACATACATGCATATATATGTGTGTAGAGAGAGAGAGAGAGGGAAATTTATATGTATACATAGATAAGAAATGAAACTGTAACAATGACATAAAATAAGAATGAGAAATGGGGTCTACATTTCCTTCATTGCTCTAAAACAAAAAGGAAACTTCCATACCAGGCAGTAAGTCAGATTAGATGTCGAGAGAAATCTCTCAATTTAGAACAGAAGAAAATGTTGAATAGAATTGTTTTAATTTTCTTATATGTTTGTCTGAGTAAAGAAGAAAGTAAAGGGACTTCCCTGGCGGTGCAGTGGTTAAGAATCCACCCGCCAATGCAGGGGACACAGGTTCGATCCCTGATCCAGGAAGATCCCACATTCCGCAGAGCAACTAAGCCCGTGCACAACTATTGAGCCTGCACTCTAGAGCCTGCGAGCCACAACTACTGAGCCCACGCTCCACAACTACTGAAGCACACGTGCTCTAGGGCCGGAGTGCCGCAACTACTGAGCCTGCATACTGCAATTAGTGAAGTCCAGGCACCTAGATCCTGTGCTCTGCAACAAGAGAAGCCACCACAATGAGAAGTCTGCGCACTGCAACAAAGAGTAGCCCCCGCTCGCTGCAAGTAGAGAACGCCTGCATGAAGCAAGGAAGACCCAACGCAGCCAAAAAATTTAAAAAAAAAGAAAATAAAGAAAATCCTCAGGGGTTAGAAATGAAGAGAAAGCAAAAATCCAGAGAGGTAAGCAAGCTCTGAAGCTGGCAATTATCACAGAAGTAACCTACCAATCTATGGTGGCTTAGGGCTCAGGGTTTTACAGAAGACAAACCTGGGTCCTATACAAGGTGGAAAAGAAAAATTGGTCCCTGAAAAGATGACAGATTGGATTGAGACACTGGAACAAATAGAGGCCCCTCCAAAGGCAATGCAAAAAAAAAGCTAATTCATAAAGGGAGATGGTAAGAAACCTGTATGCTTTGGTCTTAAATCTTGGAGGGATAGGAAAAAAAGAGAAGAAAAAAAAAAGAAGAAGAAGAAGAAGAAGAAGACATGTCCCTGGAGAATTCCTAAATGCAAGCCTACCCTCATACTGGCTTGGGGCCAGAGTTTATACTACCTATACAGAGTCAAAACTAAAAATGTACTTTAAAGTGGTCCCAGCTTTGTAGAGCCCCAGGAACTTGTCAGCAGCAAACACCAAAACCTCTTTGGAAGAATGTACCTGCAAACTAGGCCTCAAATAATCCCTCCAAGGAATATGAGCTAAGAATTATTTAAAAATCACTAAAATCCTGAAGAAGCAAGTTACCATAAGCAAGAGTCAGCAAAAGCAACAAACTACAAATAGATTCACAAATTCTACCGATATCAGGTTTATATGTGCAAAATAAAAATAATTAAAACAACAGAGGGGTAGAAAGCATAATGAAAAACAACAGCACTATCAAATGTGACCAGGCAGATTTTGCAAGGGAACCAAATAGAATATCTAGAAATATTAAATATATTCATTAAATTAAAAAAATATAAGATTAAATGGCAGATTGGATATAGCTACAGAAATAATTAGTAGCATAGATGATAGAACTGAAAATATCAACTAGAATGAAACACAGAGTGGGAAGTATTAGAATGTACAAAGAGAGATTGAGAGACAAAAAATATACATCAAATTGGAGTTCCCAACTCTACTTAATATTCTGTGATAACCTATATGAGAAAACAATCTAAAAAAAAGAATGAATATATATATGTATAACTGAATCACTTTGCTGTACACCTGAAACTAACACAACACTGTAAATCAACTATACTCCAATAATTTTTTTAAATGAGACCAGAAACTCAAAAAAAAAAAAAAAGGAATTCCCAGAGGAGAGAATAGCAAGTATAAGAGAGGCACTGTTTGAAGAGTTAATGGCAGAGAACGTTTCCCATAAATGCATCTTAAATGAAAATTATACTTGACGGTTCATTCTAGAAAAAAGAAGAGAATACAAAAAGGAATATGACATAAGACACAAGAAATAGTCACACCCAAGTATCACCAGAACAGAAGAGCAAAAGAAAAGATAAAAAGAATTTATCTCTCATAATAAATTAAAAGAGAACCCATTTGACCTTGACACTTGGAACAGCATTTATGTACAATTTTTTTGATCTTCAGCCTTGGAGGAGCCAATCAAGATAGTTTCCACAGTTACTTACATTGGTTGTTTTCTTTCCTATCCACTTCAATGTAGTTAGGTTACTCATTTGTAATAAGTTAGGTTAATTTATTAAGTACACGCCACTTTCAGAAAGTTCGAGTTAGGCCACTTTGCTTTTACCAAAGACCTACATTAGTACCTGTTTTTGCTAACCTAAAGAAATACAAACAGGATTTTTGCTTTTATGAAAAAATCTGTTACCATACTAATGCAGGTCTTTTGTAAAAGCAGCATGAACTTTCGGAAAATGGGGGATACTATTTCTTTTATGGCAGTTCGGCTTATGAAAGGTTTCATAGGAATCTTCTGCTTTCCAAAAGCAGGGGAAACCTATATATTTGTATTCAAATTTAGAGTTTCATCTATATTCTCGTTGGTTTTGTTTATTTTGAGGATAAGTGAGGGTATATGAAATGTTACTATGGTTCTAAGAGTCAGAGTTACACAAAAAGATGAACTCAGAGAAGTATATCATACCCCTGCTGCCTGAATCCCATTCCCCACTTCTTTCTATCCCTTTCCCACTCATCCTCTGTAAATAACCAATCTCTTTAGTTTCGATTAAGCCTATCTATATTTATTTTGCACTTATAGCAGATACCTATGTGTTTTCTTGGATCCCCTTCTTTCTTATATGAGGCATAGAATATCATAGATATCCTTTGGGCCTTTGCTTTTTTCTTAACTAAACAGCATGCCCTAGAACTCATACTTTTTCAATTCATAGATATCTTCATTATTCTTTTTTTTAACAGATGCACAGTATTCCATATGGAAGTACTATAGCTTATTTAATCACTCTCCTACCTATGGACATTTTAGTTGTTTTCAAAATTTTTCAATTATAAACCATGCTTCAGTGAATAACCTTCTGCATAAACATTTTTGGTTTTCTGGAGGTATACCTTTAGGGTAGATTCCTACAAGGCAGATTGTTAAACTGAAAGACAAATGCATCTGTAATTTTGTTACATATTGCCAAATTTCCCTCCAGAGGATGGTATCAATTTGCATCCCCACCAGCAACGTTTGAAAGTGCCTGTTTCTGCACAGCTTTGCCAACAGAATATGTTGTCATATTTCTTCAATGTTTGTCAGTCTTAGGGGAGAAACAGTATTTCAGTGTTGTTTAAATTTGCATTTCTCTAAATATAAGCGAACTTGAGGATTTTTTTCATATATTTGAAGGTCATATTTATATCTCTTTCTTATGAATTTTCTGTTCATATCTTTTTCCCATTTTTTATTGGGTTTTCACTCATTTGTTCCTTGACTTTTGAGAATTCTTTATATATGAGGAACATTAGCCCTTTGTCTGTGGTACAGGTTGTGAATATTTTATCCCAGTGTGTCAGATGGCTTTTAACTTTGTTTATTGTTAGTTGTCATATTTTACTTTTATGTAATCAATTTATAAATCTTCTTTTTATTGTTGCTAGGATTTGAGTTAAGGTAGAAAGACTTTCCCTATATAAGATGAAAAAGAAATTCATGTATATTTAATTTTTGTACTTATATGATTTCAATTTTTACATTTAGATACATAATCCACTAGGAATTAATTATTTTGTATGGTGTGAAATACAGATATAATTTTGTCTTTTTCCAAATGGCCATACAATTGCCCTAGCACTGTGCATATTAAATGTCCACCTCTACTGCAGCGATTACAGATTCTGCCTTTGTCACATAGTAAATTTCCATATGTATTGGGGGGCTAATTCTGAAATTTCTATTTTATTCCACTTGTTTCTATTCATGCACCAGTACAACACTATTTTAATTATAAATACGTTTTAATGTCTGGTAAATTTAGTTTTCCCCTCATAGTTTTTCTTTTTCTGTGTTTACCCAACTATTCTTTCATGTCTGTTTTTCCATAGGAATTTTAGGATCAACTTGTTTAATTACATAAAATAAGATATTAGCATTTTTATTGAGATTACACTTTTTATAAATTAATTTAGAGAAAACTGACATCTGTATAACTTTAAGTCACCCTATCCAAAAATAGGGTATGTCTTTTTTCCAGAAAAGATATTCAAATGGCCAACAGGTACACAAAAGGGTGCTCAGCATCACTAATCATCAGGGAAATGCAAATCAAAACCACATGGAGATATCACCTCACACCTGTTAGAATAGCCATGATCAAAAAGACAAGAAATAACAAGTGCTGGTGAGGATGTAGAGAAAACAGAACCCTTGGGCACTGTTGGTGGGAATGTAAATTGGTACAGCCACTATGGAAAACAGTGTAGAATTTCCTCAAAAAGTTGAAAATAGGACTATATAATCCAGCAATCCCACTTCTAAGTAAATATCCAAAGGAAATGAAATCAGTATTTTGAAGAAATATCTGCACCCCCATGTTCACTGCAACCTTATTCACCATAGTCAAGATGTGGAAACAACCTAAGTGTTAACTGATGGATAAATAAAGAATATGTGATATATATGATGGAATACTATTCAACCAAGAAAAAGAAAGAAAATCTGCCATTTGCAACAACATGGATGAACCCTGAGGGCATCATGCTAAGTGAAGTAAGTCAGACAGAAAAAGACAAATACTATACGATCTCACTTATATTGGAAATCTATAAAAAGGAAACTCATAGAAACAGAGAGTAGATTGGTAGTTGCCAGGGGTGGGTGGGGAGATGGGGAATGTGTTAATGTGGTCAAAGTGTTCAAACTTTCAGTTATAAGATTAATAAGTTCCAGAGATGAATTGTACAGCATGGTGACTATAGTTAACAACACTGTACTGTATATTTGAAAGTCGCTAAGAGAGTAGATCTTAAAAGTTCTCAACACACACACACACACACACACACAAAATAACTGTATGTGCGGTGATAGATACATTAAATAACCTTATTGAGGTAACACTTTCACAATATATACATATATCAAACCATCACATTGTACACCTTAAACTTACACAATGTTATATGTTAATTATATCTCAACACACCTGGAAAAAAAAAAGAATAGGAGATGTTTTTCCACTTGTTCAAATCTTCATTAGTATCTTTCAGGAGTGTTTTAAAATTTTCCTCATATATGATTTTGCGCACTTCTTAAATTTATTCCTATGTATTTAATCTTTGCTATTATAAATAGTGTTTTCTCTACCACTACGTTCTCTGTTTATTGTTTACGTATATGAAGCCTACTTAATTTTGTATATTAATTTTATAACCTATGCTTGACTGAACTATTTTGTTGTTGAGTTAGTTTTAACATTGATTCTCTGGGACACTGGCGGTGGCGGGGTGGGGGGGAGGAACTTGATACAAAATTATATCACCTGCAAGTAAAGATAGTTTTGTTTCTTCTTTACTCATTCATAAGCCCCTAATTGATTTATCTTGCCTAATTGCATTGACTGATAACCCTAATAAATGTTGAATAATAGTGGAGATAGTTGTTATCCTTGCCTTGTTCCTGACCTTAGTGAAAATACCTCTAGTGTTTTTGTGTGTGTGTGTGTGTGTGTGTGTGTGTGTGTGAGGTAATAAAGATTTATTGATATTTTAAGCTGCTAAATATGGGAGTAACTTGTTATACAGCAACAGATAACTAATACAGTATGTATAGTATACTAGGATTGGGGTGAATGCATTAACTATCTCACCAATGAAACTTAAGAAACTTGTATCAGGGAGGGTGGCTGAGGGACAGAAGGGAGGCGATGGGGACCATTTTGTCCCTTTGGCATTTTGAACCATCTTTTCAAAAAGAGCACCTGAATGGCAAATAAGTAAATAAAACTGTAGGCAGCCCTCAGAGAATAGCAGCTGTGATTATTCATTCAATGGATATTTCTCAAGCTGCCAGAAGTCACCGTTGAATATGTATGGCTTAATCTACAACATGGGTTTATGAAGAATACAAAGGCCAGGGGTTTAGAGTCACATAGGAGTGCCACCATGTACTAGCTGTGTCTTGGGGTAGGTTGCTTAACCTCTCTGAGCTTCAGGTTCCTTATCTTAAAAATGGGTATGATCAGTACAATGACAGGGGCCTAATGTTCAGCCAAAGACCAGGCATGGGGTAAACACTTAATAGATTTGGTTGTTATTGATAATAAGCTTCCAGGATCCTGCCCTGGGCCAGGAGACTGGAGAACCCACTGAGTCCCTTGCCCCCAGCTCTGGTGGTAGGCCAGGGTAGGTGGCCTACAGGGGACAGCCGAGCCAGCCTTCCAGGGTAGAAGCTGGGTGAGAGGGTTATGAAGGCCAGGAGGGACCCCAGGGAGAGAGAGACCCCACTCCAGGATCACCTGCCCACATAATCCCCCATCCTCCCTGTACGTGTTCTGGCCTTGCCCCAGGACTCACAGCTGGGAGGGGCAAGGCAGAGGCCCACCAACCATAAGGCATCACTTGGAGGAGTGGGAGGGTCTAGGAGTGCAGGGAGGGGCTGAGGGGTCCTGAGGTCGGGGTGCCCTGGACTTCAGTCCACCCAGAGCTAGGCTCTCTCCCTGTCCTGTGCTGGGAAGGGCGTTTGGATGACTGGTACCCACATGCCACATGAATCTACAGGGTGCCAGCACAGGCGGCAGGGAGGGGCCCTAGGGAATTCCCACGTGCGAAACCGGAACATTAGCCTGGTCGAGCAGAAAGGTGTTAGGAAGCTGGCTGAGGCTCTGTGTCACTGTGTGAGCCCGGCGAGTCCTGAGGCACAGCCACCCAACCTGCTGATGGGTACGTCCTCTGGGCCCATGGCATATGTGGGCTGCCTGGGATCAAGGCAGAGATGGGAGGAGGGGTCCCCATACTCGTCCTGACTCTGAGGATGACAGGAGGCTGAGCCCCTTTGAGGCAAGTGCCTGGGAGGCACTGCCTGCCCTGGCCTGGGGACGGGGAGGAGAGGGGTTTGACTGGGTTGCTTTGTTCATGACTCATGCTTTCTGGGACCAGCCCTGTCCCCCGGGAGGCACTTTCCAGGAAGGCTCCCTTTGGCCCCCTCTGCCCTGTGCAGATGTCCGGGGCTCAGCTGTGCCCACCTGTCCAGACCAGGAAAAGGCTCATCAGCCCCCCGCTGGGAGGGGAGCCTCACTGGGTTGGGACACCTTTTTTTCTGGATGGTGAACTGCCCAGTGCACTTCTGGCAACGTGACCAATATAGCAACTTGTCCACAAGGAAACCTTTACCCCTGCCCTGCCTCCAGCCGGCGCTCCCAGTCCAGTGTTCTCTGTCTCGGGATGGCCGCCCTCGTAGCCTGGACTTGGCCTCTGCCCTCCTCTCAGCCTCCAGATCTGATCAGCGACTGTCCTCATTGTGGGTTCCCTGGAAGCAGACCCCAGATGAGGGCACAGCTGTGTTCCCAGGAAAGACATGGGTGGGGGAAAGCTCAGTAAGGAGGTGGGCCCCGTGGGGGCCTCACACTGGAGCAGTGAGGGCCACCCCACGGGGGACCTGATCAGGCCAGAGAGGCGGAGATTTTTTTACCCCCACGTCCCATGACTGGTAGGGGCAAACCTCTTGCGGGAGTAGATGCCCAGGCTGTTCGGCTCTCTTGGGTGCAGGCAAAGCTGGTGCTGGCAGTGAATGGTGTCTGACAAAAGGGCAGGTGCTGACTGCTGCAGAGAAAGTTCCTTGAGACGAGGCAGGAGGCTGTGAAGGGCTGGGGGACGTGGGCGGAGCACCCACAGCGCCTGCCGCCCCTGCTGAATTCTCCTGATTTGACTCCTGTTTCTGGAAAATGTTTGCTTCTCTCCATCCCCACAGCTACCTTCTTCTCTCGTGGGGATGCCCAGGGGCCTCCTGACTGGAGCCCCGGCTTCTCTCTGGCCCCGCTGTCCACACAGAGCTGATGGATAACCCCTCCTCTCAGGTGGTCCCCAGCCCTCGGAGGTTACAAACTCAGCTGCCTCTAGGTGCAGGGAAGTGACATAAATGAATGAACCAAGAGTGGCCTGTACCAGCTCACCACCCTCCCCGGATACCCCGTTTGATGGAGACCAAGGATGAGAAATGCACCTCACATCTAAGAAGACGATAAAACAAGTGCCATGATAGATCGGGGGTGGAGCCATGGGGAGCAGAGGGCCCAGGTTGCCCAAAGGGGGAGCCCCTGCTTGACTTCAACTAACCGGTCCCACAGGTCCGAGGGACCAGCATGTGTGAAGGAGTTAAGGGGGTCACAAGGATTGAGAGTTGCAGACAGGGAAGGCAGGTGGAGTAGGAGCATGGAGAGGGGTGGGCAGGGAGCACCATGCAGGGGTCCTCCACCTGACCTTGCAGGCCCAGGCCTGGACCCCATCCTGACAGCAGGCAAAGCAGGATGGCAAGTACAACAGTGGAAGAGTGGGGTCCAGGAGACCAGGCTGTTGCCATGAGCAGTCCAGGTGAGAGAGGGGGTGTCTGGACTAGGGTGGTGGCCACAGGGATGGAGATGGGTGGACACACATGGCCAGGAGGCCTTGCTGAAGGGCTGGGTGTGGGATGGGGAATAGCCACCGCTAGATCTCAGAGTCAGGACTGACCATCCCAGAATGCCCCTTCCCTTTGCTTCCAGGAGCACCCAGGGTGCTCAGGCAAGGAGGATTCCTGGTGGATCTGAGAGGCGTTCCAGCATCCCAAAGCTCCCAGGGTGGGTAGGAGGGAGTCAGGCTTGGTCCAGTCTGAGGTCAGGCATGTCCCACACAGGTTCGAATGCCTAGGAGGGCAGGCAGCCCACATGAAGAAGATGGCAGAAGGTAAGAGACAAGACCCCAACTCCAGTTCTGCCACAGAGCCAGCCTGGCTATGCCCACGCTCCTTCATAGCTGCCCCAGGAACTCCATGTTGCCCAAGCTCCCTCCAGAAAGACTTTCCAGATCCTTCCTTTGCATGGCCAGCTCCTAATGCAAACTCCAGAGCGGGTGCCTCCGCCTCTAGTATTTCTTGATTTTAAAGGAATACTTGTTTTAGGGCAAAGGTAAATATTTTTTATCATCTTGAGAAAGTATCCCTCAATCCTATTTCCTAGAAGGTGTTTTATCATGAATTGAAGTGGAATTTTTTCCAAAGATTTAGTCAGTCTGAATGGCAATAATTATACAATTTTCCCTTGGATCTATTAATTTGGTATGTGATAATAGTGGATTTCCTTGTATTTGGAGAATCCCATGTGATTATTTTCTTAATATGATATTGGATTCTGTTTGCGAATATTTTGTTTAGAATTTTTGCATCAAAATCCATGAGAGATATTAGACAATAGTTTTGTTTGTCTTTATTTGGGTTAGATATCTATGTTAATTGTCTTCCTTTTCAATGCTCTGCAATAATTTATAAAGCATTAAAAATATCTGGCCTTTAAAGGTTTAGTAGAATTTCTTTGTGAAACTATCTGGGCCTCATATTTTGTTTTGTTTTATTTGTGATGTAGTTCCTTAATAACTTTATCTCTTCTATAGAAATTGGACTTTTAAGCCTTTTTAACTCTAATAGGATTAGTTTCAATAATCTGTATTTCCCTAGAAAATTTTCCATTTCATTTAGGTAGGTTTTCAAAATTGTCTACAAACTTGACATATATTTTTCCATTTATTCTGTTTCAGTAGTTACTTCCTGTTATAATTTCTTATTTTATATATCTGTATTTTCTCTTTTCTTTCTTGAGAAAGTTATCTAGTCGTTTATTTTGTTAATTTTTTAAAAGCAGGATATAGATTTAAATCATGCCTGATCCTTTCAACTAAGACTGCCTCTTTAAGATGAATCTGTTCCTCTGAATCATATGGCTGGTCCTTTAAATGGGCCATATTTTGAAATCCTTTTCCTGTAGTCCTGCTCTGATCAAACCAAGCACTTTTATAGTATTTTCAGATTTAGGATGGACTTAATCTTTCTAGTACTGTAGTTGCTACAACTCTATCTCAGGCTCCCTCTTCAGCATCTTCATTTGTCTTCTTAGTAATTTTTCTTGGTTGCCTTTCCTCCCAGCAAAGCTCTCTAGTGGTGGCTAGAGATGGGATTTTGTAGGACCCTGATGATACTATTTTTTTCAACCTTTCTTTTACTCACAATGTTTAAATAATAGCATTTATGTAACAGAAAACTAAATAATATATAATCCCCAAAACACCTATTTTTATATTTTTATGTTGAAATAACACATATGCAATGTGTATAATGTACAATAGTCATAACATTTAATATGTATATGTAACATGTGATATAGTAATAGCATACATGCATAACTATGTAATATGTAAGAATATGGATAACATTTTTATGTTAAAGTAATAACTCATATATGTATAATACAGCTGTGTCCTCAGTTGGCTCTCTAAAAAGTTGGTCTCCCTAACTTACATGCTACTTCATAATATGAACTTTTCAATTACTATTCTCTACCTTTCTATGTCAATAAATTTTCATTTCCTTTGATACAGTCTATATTCACATTGCCCCGCTTGTCCAAAAAGTATTCTTTAAACTGCTTTGTCCAAACTAGTACAGAACCCAGGTTCACATATTGCATTTGGTTATAATGTCTGTTAACCATTCTTTTAATCCAGCACAACTCTGTTCCCCTTTATTTTTTCATAGGAGAAGGGCTTGCTGAAGAGACAAAACTAGTAGTCCTGCTGTGTGTCTTACTGTCTGGATTTGTCTGACTGCTACTATGGGATGGCAGTGAGATCATTTCTTCTCTCTCTTATATTTCCTCTCTATCTCTCTCTCCCTAAACTAGATGGCAAACTTCTAATGGTCCAGGACTGTGACCTACTCATTTTTGTATTCCCCCAAACAACAGCATGTCTGGCCCAGACCATGGTCAATTTTTGTTTTTTTTTTTAAATAAAATATGTGTTGAATTGACTCATGAAATGTCAGTTTTTCCTAAAGGCTAATAGCAAAACCTGGCATTTGTTTCAGATTGCTATGGCCTAAAAAGCTCTCATTCTCTCTCTCTCTCACACACACACTCACACACACACGAACTAGAAAATAACATTTGAAACTACAAAAACATAATGACGGTATATGGTTTTTGAGGTAGATGGGAAACTGGTAGAGCAGCTAGGAAAATCTGAAGTAGAATAATAAAGGCAGTGATTACACAGTGTAAATATTGCTATTATGAGAGCAACAGGTAGTATTTCCACAGCAAATGGGCTTTGAGCATAAATGTTTCCAGAAATCACACATCATTTTGACAGAGAAATTTAAGATACAGATGTAGAATGTATCACTTATTCGAAAAAGCTGTTGTGAAGGGAGTAAAATAATAATAATAATAATAATAGCAGAACCCTATGTTTACAAATAAAGCATGAACGGAAGCACTCAAAATAAGTGTCATAACTCCTGATTCCAGCTCTCCCACTGTTGTGTGTTATTTTAAATAAAGCATTTACTTCTCTGTGCCTCTGTCCTCCATCTATAAAGTATAGATAACACTTTTTTATGCTCTTAAGTAGAACTGTTGGCTTCCTTAATCTGATCAAGCCTCATCTGTCAAGGAAGACAATGAAAGGAAGGAATTCTTGTGGGATATCCTTGTCTTAGGCCCCAGCTGTTAGCTCTTTATGATGAATATCTTTTCTATAAGACTTTCTCAGGAGATTGTCCTTACCTTGCCATCTCAAAGGCTCAGGGCTTGGTTTTGTTAAAAGAATTGGTAGTTCTTTAGAGCCTAATGGCAAACAGAGGCAGAAGCAACGCTCAAAACAATGATAAAGATATATGGATTTAGCTTCCCCTGAAAGTAGTTATCACATGTATTCTATTCTCTTACCTTTGGACAACAATAAGATAAAACCTATGACTAAGCTCTCTGAACTGCTACTTAGTAAAAACTGTTTCGACTGTAATTCCTTCAATTTCCTCTTTAGAGTATGCAACACTGCTTATTCCAATAAGACACTGTAATAAGTATAGTGAGTTATCATTTTGATTGTGTTTTCATAATATCTCATAGTGCCTTCCATTTATTTGGACATTATGATTTCTACAGGCTATATGCTATACCTTGATTGATTTCTCATTTATATTCAATACTGATGAGTCAGATCAGATATCCCTTAAACACACTGTATGTTTTTTTACTCTTGCTTACTGTTTTTTTTAACTTTTGTTGTAGAATTTATTTTAAATCTTAAAGGAAATTAAAAAAAAAACTGACAGTGACACTGTATGCTATACACTGTTCCAAACAGAGCAATAAATGTTGAAATCAGATACATGACTTAAAACCAAAAGAACAAATGGCAATGGGACAGACTGTACTTAAATAAACAAAAATTCAATACAGTTGTTTCTTTGTTCCAGAAAGTTGACTGCAAAACCAATGTCTTCCATTCTATCTAGAGGAAAGCAGCACACAGGGTTGAAGTAATGAAGGCACATACCCTTTAAATGCTTTACAAATCAGGCTGGATGACAACACTGTAGAAATGGAAAATTTCAAATCATTATGCACATAGTCTCCTTATTCTAGTTGTATATCATTCTAAATATTGACAAAATTCTTCTTGGGCATTTCATAAGGACCATTCTTTAAAAAAATATTTACAGTAATATCTGAGTTTTGTGTAAGTACTGGCATATTAAAAACTCTTGGGGCATAATATTGCTTACCAACTAAAGGAAAATGCCCTATAATTTGACAGAATAGGAAGGTACAACAATGTGTCACTTGGGAGAGACTTCAAGAAGAAAAGGAAATTCACATGTTTTTGAGGTACTGCTAGATGTCAAGTAGTACATATTTTTTCATATATTATTTATTTTAAATTTCACAACAACTCCATGAGAAAATTGAAGCTGGGAGAGATGAAGTAATTTTCCCAGGATCATACAACTAGAAGAAATGGAAGCAGGAAGCAGGGAATTAAACCAGGTCTGTGTGATAAATCCAGCTTACTCCACCAGTCCATGCTGCATTGCTATACAACTCTTATTCCTATAAAATATCTCAACTGGCCTGCCTAAGAAGCAGCAACTACCCCCCTTCCATCTCTCTTTCTGCTTACCTGAAAATCTTACCTTCATTAGTCTGATGAAAGGATGAGAAGATAAAGGCTTTAGAAAGAAGATCATTAAGATTTGTTACCCTGAAGGGCAAGGACTGCTTGCCTATGTGGTGCCTTCTCAACAGCAAAAGTTCATAGATCACACGTGATATACTATTGCTTTTAAAAATACCAAATTTGGTTTACATGATTGGATAGATAAGAATTCATGGGGCTGCAATAAGGTATCAAAAACAGTAAGGGATGTCCCAAAGAGAGCAAATGGGGGTGAGGCATCCATTCCTTAACAGGCTAGAGGCAGAAAGTTGATGGTGAATGAAGAAGGCAGACTGTGAGGCAGGAAGTTGTAGAAAGGTGATGAAGGCAAGAGGACAGAGCCCAGAAAATATGGCAGCTCTGACCAAAGGGCAGAGTAAGGACTTTACAGAAGTAGGGAAAGTGATCACAGACATGCCATGGAAGAAAATTATTTTCAATAAAAGACAACACATACATAAAAAGGGATTTCAAATCACCATTGCTCAACTCAAATTTAAATGTTTTTTAAATCAAAGAAACAACATAGATGTATATGTACATAATTTACATGTCTTGTTCTACTTTGCCACTATTGTTTTTTTTCCATCAGTGGCATGGTATAGTAAGAAACATTCTGAACTTATGATCAGGAGCCTGTAACAAGGCATTTGACTATCCAACTAGCATTTTAATTTCAACATGTCCAAAAGTGAGGTTATTGTCTCTTTCCTCTCCTCCAAGACTTTCCCATAACAACCACATACTCCTCTACTACTTTCCTTCTCCTGGGGATAGAATTACCAATCTTGAGTAACCCAACCATCTCTAAGCATCTCTCCAGTCTTCCTCTCATCTCCATCCCCATTAATACATGACAATTCTAGTTCTCATTATTTTTCCTTTGAATTATTATAAGGCTTCTACACTGCTGACAGTGTTCTTCTAACATGCAAATCTGATCCATTTGCTTCCCCATTTAAAAACCTTTAGTCACACACCATCCTTTTCAAGATTAAAATTACAGCTTCTGAACATGATTTACAAGGTCCTTCATAGTCTAGTTTCTACCTAGCAATCCAGCCTCATATTTGACCACAAAGACACATACAACAGTGCAGCTATACCAAACTATTCACACTTCCTTGGGCAAAGGAGATTGGCCTTTATCCATGTCCCTTTACTACAAAAGTCATGCTAACTTCAACCGCCCTTTCTGCTCATTCTTTAAGATTCAAATACCTTAAGTAATACCTGTGCTTAGCTGTATCATACACTAATCTCATCAAATTATAACTACTTCAATATGTATTTGTGAATAAATGAGTGACTGAAAAAAATCTAAAGTGAGGCTGTGATTCTGTCACTTACTAATCCCAACTTACTTAACCTAACAGAGTCTACATTTCCTCAACTGAAAATAACTGCATCCCAGGGCAAAAACATCACTGCAAGCATATGTGACTCAGTAAAGCACTCCAGGAGACAGTACTACTTTCCTGGGTGACTGCTTTCAGAAATACTTGGTAATGATTCCTTGAGAATCCCTTTAACCAATCCTCAGTCCCCACTTCAGCCAATTCAACTCTCAGTCATGTGTACTTCTTTTCATTCATACTGATTGTTACTGCCTCAACATACTTGTCATATCATTTTCTATACAACCTGAACATGGGACCTAGTTCTAGACAGCAATTTCAACTATCTGCAAATAACAACATAAAGAATCTCGCTACAGAAGATCACAGAATAGAAGGATGTGTACTCACTCCCTCTTGTGAGAGCACCAGAATCACAACTAACTGCTGAACAATCATCAACAGGAAGATACTGGAACTCACAAAAAAAGATACCCGACTTCCAAAGACAAAGGAAAAGCTGCAATGAGACAGTAGGAGGGGTACAATCACAATAACATCAAATCCCATAACCGCTGGGTGGGTGACTCACAAACTGGAGAAAAATTATACCACAGAAGTCCACCACTGAAGTGAAGGTTCTGAGCCCCCCATCAGGCTTCCCAATCCGGGGGCCCAGGAACAGGAGGAGGAATCCCCAGAGAATCAGACTTTGAAGGCCAGCAGGATTCGACTGCAGGATGTCAACAGGACTGAGGGAAACAGAGACTCCACTATTGGAGGGCATAGACAAAGTAGTGTGCACACCAGGACCCAGGGGGAAGGAGCAGTGACCCCATAGGAGACTGAACCAGACCTACCTGCTAGTGTTGGAGGGTCTCCTGCAGAGGCTGGGGGTAGCTGTGGCTCACCACAGGGACAAGGAAACTGGAGGGATTAGTTCTGGAAAGTACTCCTTGGTGTGAGCCCTCCTGGAGTCCACCATAAGCCCCACCAAAGAGCCTACAGGCTCCAGTGCTGGGTCACATTGGGCCAAACAACCAACAGGGAGGGAACCCAGCCCCACCCATCAGCAGACAAGTGGATTAAAGTTTTACTGAACTCTGCCTACCAGAGCAACACCTAGATCTACCCACCACCAGTCCCTCCCATCAGGAAACTTGTACAAGCCTCTTACATAGCCTCATGCACAGAGGGCAGACAGCAGAAGCAAGAAGAACTACAATCCTGCACCCTGTGGAATGAAAACCACACTGAGAGAAAGATAGAAAAAATGAAAAGGTAGAGGACTATATCCCACATGATGGAACAAGATAAAACCCCAGAAAAACAGCTAAACAAAGTGGAGATAGGTCACCTTCCAGAAAAAGAATTCAGAATAATGATAGTGAAGATGATCCAGGACCTCTGAAAACAAAGGGAGGTAAAGATCGAGAAGATGCAAGAAATGTTTAACAAAGACCTAGAAGAATTAAAGAACAAACAAACAGAGATGAACAATACAATAACTGAAATGAAAAATACACTAGAAGGAATCAGTAGCAAAATAACTGAGGCAGAAGAACGGATAAGTGACCTAGAAGACAGAATGGTGGAAATCACTGCCATAGAACAGAATACAGAATAAAGAATGAAAAACATGAAGACAGTCTAAGAGACCTCTGGGGCAACATTAAATGCACCAACATTCACATTAGAGGGGTCCCAGAAGAAGAAGAGAGAGAGAGAGGACCCGAGAAAATACCTGAAGAGATTATAGTCAAAAACTTCCCTAATGGGAAAGGAAATAGCCCCCCAAGTCCAAAAAGCACAGAGAGTCCCAGACAGGTTAAACCCAAGGAAAAACACGCCAAGACACACACTAATCAAACTGACAAAAATTAAAGACAAAGAAAAATTATTAAAAGCAACAAAGAAAAAATGAAAAATAACATACAAGGGAACTCCCATAAGATTAACAGCTGATTTATCAGCAGAAACTCTGCAAGCCAGAAGGGAGCAGCACTATATATTTAAAATGATGAAAGAGAAGAACCTACAACCAAGAATACACTACCCAGCAAGGATCTCTTTCAGAATCAACAGAGAAATCAAACGTTTTACAAACAAGCAAAAGCTAAAAGAATTCAGAACCACCAAGCCAGCTCTACAGCAAATGCTAAAGGAACTTCTCTAAGTGGCAAAAACAAGAGAAGAAAAGGACCTACAAACACAAACCCAAAACAATTAAGAAAAAGGTAATAGGAACATAAATATCAATAATTACCTTAAATGTAAATAGATTAAATGTTCCAAACAAAAGACACAGACTGGCTGAATGGATACAAAAACAAAACCCATATAAATGCTGTCCACAAGACAGCCACTTCAGACCTAGGGACACATACAGGCTGAAAGTGAGGGAATGGAAAAGATATTCCATGCAAATGGAAATCAAAAGAAAGCTGGAGTAGCAATACTCTTATCAGATAAAATAGACTTTAAAATAAAGACTATTACAAGGGACAAGGAAGGACACTACATAATCATCAAGGGATAAATCTAAGAAGAAGATACAACAATTATAAGTATATATGCACCCAACATAGGAGCACCTCAATATATAAGGCAAATGCTAACAGCTATAAAAGAGAAAATCAACAGTAACACAATAATAGTGGGGGACTTTAACACCTCACTTTCACCAATGGACAGATCATCCACACAAAAAATAAATAAGGAAACACAAGCTTTAAATGCCACAACAGACCAGATATATTTAATTGATAATTATAGGACATTCTCTCCGAAAACAGCATATTACACTTTCTTCTCAAGGGCACATGGAACATTCTTCAGGATAGATCACATCTTGGGTCATGAACCAAGTCTTGGTAAAATTAAGAAAATTGAAATCATATCAAGCATCTTTTCTGAAGGCACGGTGATAAGATTAGAAATAAATTACAGGAAATAAAAAAACATAAAAAACACAAACACATGGAGGCTAAACAATACGTTACTAAGTAACCAAGAGATCACTGAAGAAATCAAAGAGGAAATCAAAAAATACCTAGAGAAAAATGACAATGAAAACACAACAATCCAAAACCTATGGAATGCAGCAAAAGCAGTTCTAAGAGGGAAGTTTATAGCAATACAACCCTACCTCAAGAAGCAAGAAACATCGCAAATAAACAATCTAGCCTTACACCTAAAGGAACTAGAGAAAGAAGAACAAACAAAACCCAAAGTTAGCAGAAGGAAAGAAATCATAAAGATCAGAGCAGAAATAAATGAAATAGAAACAAAGAAAACAATAGCAAAGATCAATAAAACTAAAAGCTGGTTCTTTGAGAATATGAACAAGATTGATAATCCTTTAGCCAGACTAATCAAGAAAAAGAGGGAGAGGACTCAAATCAATAAAATCGGAAATAAAAAAGGAGAAGTTACAATGGACACCACAGAAATACAAAGCATCATAAGAGACTAGTACAAGCAACCTTATGCCAATAAAATGGACAACCTCAAAAAAATGGAGAAATCCTTAGAAAGGTATAACCTTCCAAGAATGAACCAGGAAGAAATAGAATATATGAACAGACCAATCACAAGTAATGAAATTGAAACTGTGGTTAATAATCTTCTGACAAACAAAAGGCGAGGAACAGATAGCTTCACAGGTGAATTCTAACAAACATTTAAAGAAGAGCTAACACCATCATTCTAAAACTCTTGCAAAAAATTGCAGAGGAAGGAGCACTCCCAAACTCATTCTATGAGGCCATCATCACCCTGATATCAAAACCTTACAAAGATACTACAAAAAAAGGAAATTACAGACCAGTATCACTGATGAATATAGATGCAAAAATCCTCAACAAAATACTAGCAAACAGAATCCAACAACACATTAAAAGGATCATACACCACGATCAAGTCGGATTTATCCCAGGGATGCAAGGATTCTTCAGTATACACAAATCAATCAATGTGATACACCATATTACCAAATTGAAGAATAAAAACCATATGACCATCTCAATAGAGGCAGAAAAAGCTTTTGACAAAATTCAACATGCATTTATGATAAAAACTCTCCAGAAAGTGGGCATAGAGGGAACTTACCTCAACATAATAAAGGCCATATATGAAAAACCTCAACATAATAAAGGCCATATATGAAAAACTCACAGCAAACATCATTCTCAATGGTGAAAAACTGAAAGCATTTCCTCTAAGATCAGGAACAAGACAAGGATGTCCACTCTCACCACTATTATTCTACATAGTCTTGGAAGTCCTAGCCATGGCAATCAGAGAAGAAAAAGAAATAAAAGGAATACGAACTGGAAAAGAAGAAGTAAAATTGTCACTGTTTGCAGATGACGTGATACTATACATAGAAAATCCTAAAGTTGCTACCAGAAAACTACTAGAGCTAATCAATGAATTTGGTAAAGTTGCAAGATACAAAATTAATGCACAGAAATCTCTTGCATTCCTATACACTAACAACAAAAGATGAGAAAGAGAAATTAAGGAAACAATCCCATTTACCATTGCAACAGAAAGAATAAAATACCTAGGAATAAACCTACCTAAGCAGGTAAAAGACCTGTGCTCAGAAAACCATAAGACACTGATAAAAGAAATCAAAGATGACACAAACAGATGGAGAGATATACCATCTTGTTGGATTGGAAGAATCAACATTGTGAAAATGACTATACTACCCAAAGCATTCTACAGATTCAGTGCAATCCCTATCAAATTACCAATGGCATGTTTTACAGAACTAGAACAAAAAATCTTAAAATTTGTATGGAGACACAAAAGATCCCGAATAGCCAAAGCAGTCTTGAGGGAAAAAAACGGAGCTGGAAGAATCAGACTCCCTGACTTCAGACAATACTACAAAACTACAGTAATCAAAACAATACAGTACTGGCACAAAAACAGAAATACAGATCAATGGAACAGGATAGAAAGCCCAGAGATAAACCCATAACCTATGGTCAACTAATCTATGACAAAGGAGGAAAGGATATACAATGGAGAAAAGACAGCCTCTTCAAAAGTGGTGCTGGGAAAACTGGACAGCTACATGTAAAAGAATGAAATTAGAGCACTCCTTAACACCATAAACAAAAATAAACTCAAAATGGATTAAAGACCTAAATGTAAGGCCTGATACTATAAAACTCTTAGAGGAAAACAGAGGCAGAACACTCTATGACATAAATCACAGCAAGATCCTTTTTGACCCATCTCCTAGAGTAATGGAAATAAAAACACAATAAACAAATGGGACCTAATGAAACTTAAAAGCTTTTACACAGCAAAGGAAACTATAAACAAGACAAAAAGACAATGCACAGAATGGGAAAAAAATATTTGCAAATGAATCAACAGACAAAGGATTAATCTCCAAAATATATAAACAACTCATGCAGCTCAATATCAAAGAAACAAACAACCCAATCCAAAAATGGGCAGAAGACCGAAATAGACATTTCTCCAAAGAAGACATATAGATGGTCAAGAAGCACATGAAAAGCTGCTCAACATCACTATTATTAGAGAAATGCAAATCAAAACTACAGTGAGGTATCACCTCACACCAGTTAGAATGGGCATCATCAGAAAATCTACAAACAATAAATGCTGGAGAAGGTATGGAGAAAAGGGAACCTTCTTGTACTGTTGGTGGGAATGTAAATTGATACAGCCACTATGGAGAACAGTATGGAGGTTCCCTAAAAAACTAAAAGTAGAAGTACCATATGACCAACATTCCCATTACTGGGCGTATACCCAGGGAAAACCATAATTCAAAAAGACACATACAGGGCCTCCCTGGTGGCGCAGTGGTTGAGAGTCCGCCTGCCGATGCAGGGGATACGGGTTCGTGCCCCGGTCTGGGAGGATCCCATATGCCGCGGAGCGGCTGGGCCCGTGAGCCATGGCTGCTGAGCCTGCGCATCCGGAGCCTGTGCTCCGCAACGGGAGAGGCCACAACAGTGAGAGGCCCGCGTACCACAAAAAAAAAAAAAAAAAAAAAAAAAAAAGACACATACACCCCAATATTAATTGCAGCACTATTTACAATATCCAGGTCATGGAAGCAATCTAAATGTCCATCAACAGATGAATGGATAAAGAAGATGTGGTACATATATATACAATGGAATATTACTCAGCCATAAAAAGGAACAAAATTGTAGAGACGTGGATGGACCTAGAGACTATTATACAGAGTGAAGTAAGAAAGAGAAAAACAAATATCATATATTAACGCATAAAGGTGGAATCTAGAAAAATGGTACAGATGAACCGGTTGGCAAGGCAGAAATGGAGACATAAATGTAGAAAACAAACGTATGGACACCATGATGGGAAATCGTGGGTGGGGGGATTAATTTGGAGATTGAAATTGACATATATACACTAATATATATAAAATAGATAACTAATAAGAACCTGCTGTATAGCACTCAGAACTCTACTTCACTTTGCTGTATAGTAGAAACTAACACAACATTGTAAAACAACTATACCCCAATAAAAAAAAAGAAGAAGAAACTCGCTACAACTCTCTTCAATACAGTGTGTGAAGTTCTTCCCTCTGGGAAAACAATCAGGCTCTTCTTGAACAAGAAACTTAGGGAACTTAGGAAACAGTTAATTTATGAATATTAGAAAACATGGCCCTGATAGCTGCTCTGATAATGCATTTTCTTGTGAAAAACTTCTAGCTTTTGATTCTGCTCAAGGCTTCTCTGAAATCTTGGGTCATCCTCTCCAGTACAGGAGCTGCTTTCTCCAATATTTAATACAACCACCATTCCTTATTTTCTTAAATATCAACTGCCATATATCAAGTTCTCTAGAAGCAGAACCTAAGAGGAGAATTAGTGTCATGCAATTTATTTAGGAATTTCTTTGAGGAGTAACCAGTAGGAGATCAGGGAAACAAGATGGGGGATGGAAAGGCACTATGCAAGAACATGTTGGATTTGGCCTAAAATCCCCTACAGCCCTA
This sequence comes from Hyperoodon ampullatus, assembly GCF_949752795.1. Lineage (NCBI taxonomy): Eukaryota > Metazoa > Chordata > Mammalia > Artiodactyla > Ziphiidae > Hyperoodon > Hyperoodon ampullatus. Next base: position 48,101,868 of record NC_136920.1, on the reverse strand, counting down.
TCAGACCAACAGGGGATGGGAGGAGTGCTTCAAGTTGAGTTGCTGAGATAGCCCAAGGGTAATGGTTCTGAGAAGGTTGCAAGTGTGAGATATAAGCTCACTGAACATGCATCAGATGTGTGATGGGCACAGCAACTACACTGTTAAAAGAATTCCCAGATGACCTGTGGGGAGCACCATTAGTGATCCACTTTTTATGTCTGATCATATTTCATCAGACCTTCATCATCTTCTTGTATCCAGTAAACACTGAACAAATATTAGCCAATACCAGTCAAGCTATAATCAATCAAGCCTCAGCTAACAATCAAATGGAACCCCTTAACTAAGTCTTTATTAATTTCCATAAGATTTAACTAGATAACACAATCAGATAACATTTCAAGTTTAATGCACTTTCAATATGTATGAATACAACAATGTCCATAATATAGAATGTCTTCTCTGATATCTTCCTCTAAATACGCCTAAAAGGTTAAATGCTCTTCACAATATATCTCCATTTATTTCTACATAAATCAAGATGATATATGAACTTCCTAAGAGAGCTTTGGTCTTAGAAATAGAAAACAAATTCCAAACTCTTTTAAACCAAAAAAGAAAAGGAGAGAAATTTAAGTGAAGTTGGAATCATGATTTGCACTTTATCAAGATAAAGCTGGCTACTGCACATAAAGGTTTAAATAACCACAATTCTATCCCAGAATGTACTTCCAATTTCTATTCACAGTTCTCTTTTATTTACAGTTAAATTGAAGATGTATCTTCTTTATTGCCAAATTTGAACAAGCTTTAAAAAATAGATTAAAAAATAGTAAAATACTCTGTGACTCTTTAGTCTCATAAATAAATTCAGTTTTAAAATTCTTGCATTCATTTGCAGCCTCTAGGCCCCAAAATTCAAATTAAAGTGACTGTTAATTAAAATGATGTCTCAAGGAAAGGCAGTATCAAGACATTCACCAGAGCTTCTATTTATGGGTAAGTAAAAGCTAAAAGAATCACTGCTCTGGTAAGTGTCTTAAACTGTGGAGAGGGAATAGGTAAATCAGAATCTGGTTGTGACTATTAAGGATATAACCAATAAATTAAATTTTAGATATATTTCAAAATTGAACTCTTACCTCTTAGATGGGCAAAGACTGTACACTTACCCCTGCACTATCAATTTGAAGAACATGTCACAGGCTTGGCACATAGTGGTATCTCACTACATATTTGTTTAATCAATGCTATAAAAATCAAATATCTGTTGGGTCACACTATACACAGGACTATATTAGTCTTCTAGGAGCCTGCACATTTGTTAAAGTGACAAGAGGTGCAGTACACACACACACAAATACACATCAAGTTTACAATTATATATAATCAAGTGCTATGTGGTATAATTCACATTGTAAAAGTCTAAGAAAAAAGGGAAGAGCACACATGCTAGAACAGGTAAGAAAGGCTTTATAAAAAAGAACTTGAAGGGTGAGCTAGATTTGGAATGAAGAAGAGGGATGAGGTGAGAATTCCATGGAAACTCTTGATTGTGACATACTGACTGGGAAGAGCATCCATACAATCTACTCTCCTCATTGCTACAAGAGTGTTGTTTCTAAAGTACAAATATCCACCCTCTTGGACCCACCCATCATTTTCCATCCTCACTACTCCTACATTTGCCTTTATGCCCCAAGATCTTTCACACTCACCCCTTCACCTTCCTCAAGCAGTACATGCCAATCTGGAGTGTCTGTCCTCTAACCAAGTCCTAGCACTAAGACTTCATAGATACTACATTGTAAGACTCAAGCTAAATATGCCTCATTAGTGAGACCTTTGCTTACCTTCCCACATGGGATTCGACTCTGTCCCCAAGTAGCCCCACGGTATTCTGTTAGAATCTTATTATAGCACCTGTGCTATGTCAGAGCATTAAAATTTTTACATCTGTGTCTTTCATTAGATTGCAAGCATCTCAAGGAAAGGGACAGTTCATTTTTGAGTCTTTAATAAAAGAACATATAACAAGGGTTTATAGATGTCTGATAAACAAAGAAATAACTGAAAGGAAATGGAAGGAAAGAGTGACGGAGGGAAACCAGTCTAACCGAAGCAGAGATTTTATGTTAGAGGAGAGAACAAACAGAGGCATATATTATGGAGAGCTTTGAATTTCAGGCTCAGACGCTTGGGCTATTTGAGGGTTCTGAACCAAGGGTATAGAAAGATAAAGAGAGAAAAAAAAGTAAGAGAATAGCAATGCACTGTGTGAACTCTAGAGAAAGGACACCAAAGGAGGAGGATGCAGTTGAATTTTAAAAGCTTATGAGGAAAGACTCTCCTCCCCATCATAAACCACTGAACTATGGTCAAAGTAATTGTACTGCTTATGAACTAAACTCCAGTTCAAAGAATCAATGGCACTTCTGTGGGAAAATAAGGCATGCATTTATTGTCACTTCCTTCTGAAATAAGGCACTGGCAATGAGTTTTTCAAAATGCATAAATTCACAGTGACAAAGAGAAAGGGAAATGAGGCAACAGACACAAAATTGTAGATGCCAGAAAGCAACTGGATAAACAATAATCCATCTAGAACACTTAATGAAGGAATAGAAAAAGCAAACAACCAAATTTACTTTGCAGAACCTCCAAAAGCATCAAGAATTACCAGCACTGAGTATCTCTGGAAATAAAGGGCTATAACAGAAGAACCTTTCTGAAAACCTATCCAAGAAATATATAGAACCTTAGATCCCTCCTCCACACTGTGTACCAGATGACTGTCCCTCCCCGCTAGCAGAAAATTGGAGATTTATTCTCTGCATGGAAAAATGGGGTTTCTGGACTAGGGGACACAAAGATGAGAGTGAGATACCATAAAGCAAAACATAGGAATTAAATGAACACTTGCATACCTCAGCCCTCTTCCCCAACTTAACTACCAGAACACCAGACAGGCTTGTACCTTTCAGGAAAAGTACTGGAAGGTCCTTCTCTGCAGAGTGTCATTGTTTCCCAAAAAAGATCAGAAGATGCTGACACTTGAGTTTCCCCAATTAAACAACTCAGCCACATGACCTTACTGTGAAGCCCATGATTGGCAATTCACATTCAAGGCCTCTATCCAGGTTTTAATGCCCCAGTTTAAGTATAAGCAGACAATCAAAAATCAAAGATCACCAAACATCTGATGAACGTGTCTATAAGATAGAGTACAAAACAAACAAAAACTTGAATGAAGCAGAGATAAAATAGGCAAAAAACTTCAAGAAATAATCATTAGGAGCCTCTGACAGATGAGAAGATATTGCATTAATAAAACAAGAAGATTTTATAAATTTGGATCAAAGAATGAAAGTGATCTAAAACATAGCAGAAATCAAAAGCTGCGTAGAAAGATTGTAAGATGAAGTGAGATAAACACTCATAAAGTAGAGCAAAAAGAGATGGACTACAGAGAGAAAATCTAAGAAAATCAGATGACCCATCCTGCAGGTCCCATATCTGAATAATAGAATTTCTAGAAAGATCTGAAAAAATAGAGAAAAGAAGACTATTAATAAAATAATTTAAGGCACTTTTCTAAACTTGAAGGGCATGTGTTTCTAGACTTAAAGAGCTTTCCCAAGTACCCAGGCAATACATAAATATCCACATCAAAAAACATCATTATAAAATTCTAGAATACTGATGACAAGATAGTATCTTACAAGCTTCCTGGAGGAGTGAAGGACTTGGAGAGAAACAGGTCACATACAAACGATGTGAAATTATAATGACACTTAACTCAACAGCAACATTTGAAGCTAGAAAACAGTGGAAAATACCTTCAAATTTCTGAGGAAAAATACTTTCAAACCTTCAATTCTATATCCAGCCAAACTATTACATAAGCATGAAGTCATTTAAAGACATGAAAAAATCTCACAAAATGTACCTCATATGAATCTTTCATGAAGAAGTTACTGGATGCTCCACCAAATATAAGAATAAACCAATAAGGGGGAAGAGACAGTATACAGGAAATAAGAGCTCCAACTCAAGAGAGAGGTAAAAAGAATCCCCAGGATGATGGTAAAGAAAGATCCCAGGAAAAGAATTGTAAACCAGGGATAAAGAGCAACCAGTCTACATTGGAAGATCCTTCAGATCAGAAAGCTACTGAGATGTCATTAAGTAGATAAATTTGATAGAATATCTGATGAGTCAATGTACTGAGACATATTTGACATTGTTAGGGAGTATGGAATTAAATTAGCAAGTGCTACATTAAAAATCCAGCAAATGATAAAAAGTCAAGTATTAACTACAGGAAAAACAACAACAGCAGTAGGAATATTAAAAGTAATTAGATTATACTACATAGCTTAGCTTATGTGAGGTTTACATAGTGTCACACACACACAAATATTGATTTAACCAAACCTATAACATCAGAAGAAGAAAAGGATAGGAAGGAAGCAAAAATGGTTGCATGTGTATTTGGGGGAGGGGCTTCCTATGAAGGAGGGCTATATCTCCATCTTCTGGGGTAGGAAATTAATAGATACTCTTTAAAAAAAAAAAGATATGAGGTAGATGTATAAGTGTGTTACTTGGTGATAAAGAGATAGATAACAAAAATTAAAAAGAATCAGCTATCAGAATTGAAACTGGTTACTTCTGGGGAGCAAGAGATGACAGAAAGAAGGGTCAAAAGATCACTGTAGACCTGAGCTTGTAGAAATACCTGAATCATTAAACTATGCACATTATAAGTCACATTTTAAAAGTAAAAACTTAATCCAAAATGAATGACAGAAACAACTATGTATCTAAATCTATAACAGAAAATTGCTCGCTCATTGTACCTTGTAAAAACTAAATCATAATAAAGACACTACTTCACTTGGAGGAATCAGAGGTCTATTTAGGTGCTATCCTGTTATTCTTTTTTTTTTCCTAGCCTTCTCTTCTCCATCCTACCATGCTATACATCCAAAAAGCAAAGGGAAAAAAGAAAAGTTATTCCCAACTTTTAATCCTTAAGTAGCACAAAATGTTAAGGCCAAAGCAACCTCACATCTTGAGAGAATTATTCCAAGACATAAAGTAAAAAATGGTATAAATTAAAACTAACTTGACAAAATGATTTGTTTATTGATTCCTATACACCAACCACACTAAGCATGATATTTATTTGTATATATAATTACTGCAAACCCAGATATATATGAAGGCCACTCTCCCACCTGAAGAGAACAGAAGGGAGGTCTACAAATGTCCACAGCTTCACCTTCTCACAAAGCCAGGGGCATTCCATGCCTCCAGCTTTTATAATTCCTGGGTTTCATCTCCTGGAGGCACCAATACATTTAGCTTTTATGACATCCATGTGTCACCACCATTCATTTGGGTCTAATTTGCCCAAGGGTTGCATATCATCTTTGCTCTTTGACTTAATTCCTGGCATGCTGGCACTGTGTTGAATAACTGCTAAATCATTCCCAGGAGATGCCATATTTGACTTGCTTTTAAGGTCACTGTTTCCATGTCTCCCTCTCCCATCCCCTTTCCTCTCTTCCCCTCTTCCCCCTCCTCCTCCTCCTCCTCTTCTGCTCTTCTTCGTCTTCTTCCCCCCCACTCTCTCTCTCTCTCACACACACACACACTTATGACTATTCATTCCTCAAATATTTTTGGCTAGTCTCTCCCACATTTCACACATGTCTTAGAACAGAGACCACTACAAAACTGAGAGATAATTAACTCTTGTCCCTTCCTTTCGCAAATGAGAAAAACAAAACAGAGAGATAAAATGTCTTGCTGAAAAATTAAAACCCAAGACTTTGAATTTTCAGTCTAGTACTCTAAATCATGCTACCTATTTTGTTTTTGCAAAAAAATATTCTGAGAATACGTTTTATACTCACCATTGAAAAATAAGGCTTGAAAATGAGGCTTTTATTGACTAAATTAGGCTTTTTAATATTATACATGAAATTTTTTGGTATATATGCAATATACACCAAACACTTCAGTACTCAGCACACATGAGATACTCAATAAACATTAATTGAAAGAAATATTGAATACATACTGAGTTTCAGTTACATGCAAGGTATTTTTCTAGGCATTAAAGATTTGAGGGCTTCCCTGGTGGCGCAGTGGTTGAGAGTCCGCCTGCTGATGCAGGGGACATGGGTTCGTGCCCCTGTCCAGGAAGATCCCACATGCCACGGAGCGGCTAGTCCCATGAGCCATGGCCACTGCGTCTGCGTGTCCGGAGCCTGTGCTCCGCAGCGGGAGAGGCCACAACAGTGAGAAGCCCGTGTACGGCAAAAAAAAAAAAAAAAGATTTGACACGTGCTTTAATGAAATTACAGTCCAATATATGGTGGATGATCATTCAGTTACTTTAAAACATTCTGAAATGGGGTGGAGATTATTTTGAATAACTATTTATTTTTCTTTACTATTTTGTTTTCTTTTTTCCAAAATACCTAACTTTGAAAATGGTGGTCAAATATAATCCTTGTGAATTTAATATATTAAAGAATACTTATCAAAATTCTTCCTAAAATTTTGTTACTTGCTCATGCTCAAAAGAATAGGTTTCTCAGAACAGCTTTGTTGCTGATGCAGTAAAAATAGGTTTTCTCCTGGGAGATGATGGCGATATTTATGTGTTTAACTATAAAGGAAAAGCTACACTTCTGTTTGAAGCATGAGCTTTAAAGATAAAAAGGCATATTTTTATTTTTAATGAAATGTTTATGAAAGTTTCTAGATAGTACAATATCAACCCATCCAACACCCCAGCTAAGGCAGTAGTAGGATAAAAATTTTTCATGATGCCTTGTTAATGTGGCCCTGTTTGCTATCCAAGGCTGAGAATTTAATCTCCTGTTTAGTCACACTTGGGTTTCTCTAAAAATAATATTGTTAATGATCTAGCTAATGAGATTGTCCTTCCCCACCATTTATCAGCTTTTTAGTGATCTATCTATCTGCCTTTGAGAAGCTGGGCTGTGACCCATCTTGCATAGATCACCAAACACCCAACAGAGAGTAATAGCTTTGGCTCTTTAGAACCCGAAGCTTAGAGATGAAAGAATCTGAATCTCATTACAAACTGCCCGAGCTATCCATTTAGTCATATCAAAGCCAATTTCATATTGCAGACAACAAGTTACAAGGAAAAGAGGTAGGGGAGCCACAGACTCCCCATTTGGTGCCTTTTTCTGGGAAAATATGGTATAAACACACAGAAACCTCTTTATCTTCATCTGCTGTAGCTCATTGTAATTCCACATTATTTTTTGCTCTTGTTTATATAAAGCCCTTGCTGAATAATTTTTCCCCATCAGAGGCATTTTTACCATTAACACAGTGTGATACTGTATAGTTTGAATTGCTTCAAACTGAGGAATAACAGAATTTGTCCTTTTTTTAAGCATAATGATGAAGAAAGGGAATTATACTTGATAGAGAGATGAGAACCCAAGAAGAAAATGTAAGTTCCCAGAGAACAAAGAAATATTTATGGAATTATTATGAGACAGAGGTCCATTTTTGTAAGTCTGAAGTAGGTCTATTATAATGAATCATTCAGAACAAGAGAATCACAAATTGTTTATTCATGACAAAGAATGATGTGAGTTTCTATAGGACAATTTATTCTTTGAGCATGTCCTAGCAATCAATAACTTCAAGCTTTTTTGTATTTACAAAAGAGATAGCATTCTTTCTTTTGGATCTAAAGAACTCCAGGAGGACAAGAATATGCCTATTTTGTTTACTATGGTATGCCCTATATCTAGAGCAGTGCCTAGTACATGGTACAATAATTAAAATTTATTGAATGTATATTAATTCATTGAGGCACTTGAAATCTTTTTGAAACCAAAAGAGAATTACAGATTTTATATATAATTTATATATAATTATTTTTTCCACCTTATCCAGTAAAATTTATTTCAGTCACCCCTCCCCATTCCTGGACAGTGTTTCCAGAATTTGGTTAAAGGACTTAGGAAACACGCATTTCTCTGGAAAACATCTGGGTTCAGAAGTCAGCCTAAGTTACCTTTCAAATTCCTATGTATAATATTTGGCAATTTACAGAACTTAATTAGGCCTCAGCTTCCTGTGAAAAATGGCACCAAATAGGCACTCAATTGTAAATATTAGTAGCTGTAACTATTAATATTATTGTTTGATGATTTTTTTAAATGGGCAGGTGGGGAGGCAAGTTACAGAGCAGCCTAGCCTGTATTTACCTTTTCCTATGTATAGCCCCAAAAGGATGAGGTTTGAGAGCAACTTTTTAGACTCCTTTTATCTCCCCTCTCCATTAGTTGGAGGTAGCACTATGGTAATTGCTACCTTACTCTTGTCTATGACTACAACTCTTTTGATCTAGTTTATTGTCCTCCTCTTTCCCTGACACTCTTATGTCAATAATGGGTAATTCATTATCCAGCTAAAACCTCTTTCTTGTAGGATCTGAAGGGTATATAGCGACTGTATATGTAGTCCTTACCCCATACCAGGCACTGTTCTAAGGATTATTTTATTTGATCCTCCTAACAACTCTGGGAGGTGAGTATTATTACCACCTCAACCACCACCCTCCAATTCACAGATGAAGAGAATGAGACACAAAAAACCCATGGTTACAAAGCTAGCAAATAGGAATGTCAGGATTCAAACCAAGCAGTCGGGCTTAAAATGCTATCTATGTTCTTAGCTACTATAATAAAGATTACCTCCAAGAACTTATAAATAGAGGAAAAGGATCAGTCTCTGACCATAAATTACTTTTTTAAACTAACAGAATGAACGCCATTAGCTAAGGAAACACTAAAAAAATAAAAATGAATCACAAAAGAAAATACTAGCAGCCATCAACTTTCACTTTGATTGGACAGTCTTCATATAATATGATGGATATATTAAAGTAGTTTAGCCTGATGCCATTAGACATTTATCTCCTCTCAGGAGTCAGTATAATGTAGTGGCCAAGACCTTAGGCTTTGGAGTTGAACTACCCAGATTTGGGATACTAGCTTTACCATATATTACCCCTATGATTGACTGCCTTATCTATCTAACTTTAACTTTCCTCCATACATATGGGACTAACAATGGTTTCTACCACATAAGAATGTTGTAAGAATTATTTAAAATAATTATATATAATTACATATATACATATATGTTACATGGTATAATATATGGAAAGCACTTAGGATGGTGCTTGGCACATAGTAAGCACATAGTAAGGCTCATAATCTTACTCCCTCCTGCCTCTAAGAACTTCAAATTCTATCTTAAAATCATAGGGAACCAATAAGGGCTTTTAAACAAAGGAATAACTTGATCAGGTTTTTGTTTTACAAAAACTACTCAAATGACAGAATAATTGAAATGTAGGGGGTTGTCAGACTAAATTAATGAAACATCTTAAAGAATATTTTAAGGAAAATAAGTAATTTATTTTTCTTTATTTCATTGAGGTATAACTGGCATACAATAGTATATTCCTTTCAGGTGTACAACATAGTGCTTCAACTTTTATATAATTTATGGAGTGATCACCATGATAAGTCTAGTAACCATCTATCGCCATACAAAATTACTATGATATCGTTGACTATATTACTTATGTTGTACATTACCTCTCCATGACTTACTTATTTTTATGACTGGAAGTTTGTATCTCTTAATCCCCTTCACTTATTTCAGCCATTCCCCTCCCCCTTTCCCTCTGGCAACCACCAGTTTGTACTCTGTATCTATGAGTTTGTTCCTGTTTTGTTTCATTTGTTTTGTTTTTTAGATTCCACATATATGTGAGATGACACCGTATTTGTCTTTCTCTGTCTGATTTATTTCACTTAGCATAACTCCCTCTAGATCCATCCAGGTTGTTGCAAATGGCAAGATTTAATTTTTTTACAGCTGAGTTATATTCCACTGTGTGTATGCATGTATGGATGTGTGTATGTGTGTGTGTATACCACATCTTCTTCATTCATTTATTGATGGATACCTAGGTTGCTTCCATATCTTGGCTATTGTAAATAATGCTGCCATGAACATAGGGGCACATATATCTCTTTCAACTAGTGTTTTTGTTTTTTTCAGATAGATACCCAGAAATGAATTTGCTGGATCACATGGTAGTTTAAGTTTTTGAGGAACCTCCATACCATTTTCTGTAGTGGCTGCACCAATTAACATTCCCAACAATAGTATACTGGGGTTCATTTTTCTCCACAACTTCCCAAAGACTTGTTATTTGTTGTCATTCATTTTACTACCAGCCATTCTGACAGGTTTGAGGTGATATTTCATTGTGGTATTGATTTGAATTTCCCTGATGATTAATGATGTTAGGCATCTTTTCATGTGTCCATTGGCCATCTGTATGTCTTCTTTGGAAAAAATATCTATTCAGGTCCTCTACTCATTTTTTAATTGAATTTGGCTGGGGGGAAGGTTTTGGTTTTTTTGTTTTTCTGATATTGACCTCTATGAGTTCTTTGTATATTTTGGATAGTAAATATACCATTGGATATCCTTTATCAGATATATCATTTGTAAATATCTTTTCCAATTAGTAGGTTGTCTTTTTGTTTTGTTAATGGTTTCCTTTGCTGTGCAAAAGCTTTTTATTTGCTATAGTCCCATTTGTTTATTTTTGCTTTTGTTGCCCTTGTTTGAGGAGATCCAAAAAGACATTGCTAACACCAATGTCAAGAGTTTACTGCCTATGTTTTCTTCTAGGAGCTTTATGTTTTCAGGTCTTACATTGAAGTTTTTAATCCTTTTTTTTTTTTTTTTTTTGCGGTATATGGGCTCTCACTGTTGTGGCCTCTCCCATTGTGCAGCACAGGCTCCGGACACGCAGGCTCAGTGGCCATGGCTCATGGGCCTAGCCGCTCTTCAGCATGTGGGATCTTCCCGGACCAGGGCACAAACCCGTGTCCCTTGCATTGGCAGGCAGACTCTCAAGCACTGTGCCACCAGGGAAGCCCCTTTAATCCATTTTGAGCTTATTTTTGTATATGGTATGAAAAAGTGATACAGTTCCATTCCTTAGCATATATCTGACAAGTTGTCCCAACAGCATTTATTGAAGAGAGTGTTTTTTCCCTATTATACAGTTGACGTTTGAACCACACAGGTTTGAACAGAGTAGCTCTGCTTAAACACAGATTTTTTTCACTAAATACATACTACAGTACTGCACTATAAACGGTTGAATCTGCAGCTGCAGAACCACAGATACAGAAGGTCAACTGTAAAGTTATATTCATATTTGTGACTGCATAGAGGGTTGGTGACCCTAATCCCCACACCATTCAAAAGTCAACTGTATACTCCTGCCTCTTTGTCATAGATTAATTGACCATATAAGTGTAGATTTATTTCTAGGCTCACTATTCTGTTCCATTGATCTATGTGCCTGTTTTTGTGCCAGTACTATACTGTTTTGATTAATACAGCTTTGTAGCATAGTTTGAAATCAGTGAGCATGACACTTCCATATTTGTTCTTCTTCCTCAAGATTGTTTTGGCTATTCAAGGTCTTTTGTGATTCCATACAAATTTTAGGATTAGTTGTTCTAAATCTCTGAAAAATACCATTGGTATTTTGATAGGGATTGCATTGAATCTGTATATTACTGTGGGTAGTATGGACATTTTAGTATTAATTGTTCCAATCCATGAGCACAGTATATCTATTTATTTGTGGTGTCTTCAATTTCCTTCATCAGTATCTTACAGTTTTCAGAGTATAGGACTTTCACCTCCTTAGGTAGGTTTCTTCCTAGCTATTTTTATTCTTTCTGATGCAATTATATACAGGATTGTTTTCTTAATTTCTCTTTTTGGTAGTTTATTATTAGTGTTTAGAAATGCAACAGATTGCTGTATATTAGTTTTGTATCCTGCAACTTTACTGGATTCATTTATTCTAATAGTTTTCCAGTGGAGTCTTTAGCATTTTCTATATATAATATCATGCAATCTGCAAAGAGTTAGTTTTAGTTCTTCCTTTCCAATTTGCATGCCTTTTATTTCTTTTTTTCTTGCCTGATTGCTATGGCTAGGACTTCTAATACTATGCTGAAAATAGTGGCAAGAGTGGGCATCCTTGTCTTGTTCCTGATTTTAGAGGAAAAGCTTTCAGCTTTTCTCTGTATGATGTTAGCTGGGTATTTGTCATATATGGCCTTTATTGTTTTGAAATGCATTCCCTCTATATACACTTTTTTGAAAGTTTTTATCACAAATAGATGCTGGATTTGGTCAAAAGCTTTTTCTGCATCTGTTGAGATGATCATATGTTTTTATCTTTCATCTTGTTAATGTGGTATGTCATGTTGATTGATTTGCAGATACTGAAACATCCTTGCATCCCTGGGATAATTTCCACTTGATCCTGTTGTACAATCCTTTTAACTCATTGTTGAATTCATTTGCTAGTATTGTGTTGAAGATTTTTTAATCTATGTTAATCAGTGATATTGGCATGTAATTTTCTTTCCTCATGGCATCCTTGTTTGGTTTTGGTATCACGGTCATTCTGGTCTCATAGAACAAATTTGGGAGTGATCCTTCCTCTTCAATTTTTTGTAATAGTTTGAGGGGGATAGGTACTAATTCTTCTTTAAATATTTGGTAGAATTCACCTGTAAAGCTGACTAGTCCTGGACTTTTGTTAGGAGGTTTTCTTTTTTTAATTGAAGTATAGTTGATTTACAATATTATACTAGTTTCAGGTATCTAGTATAGTGATTCAGTATTTTTGCAGATTATACTGCACTACAGGTTATTACAAGATAATAGTAATAATTTCCTGTGCCTTATAGTATAGCCTTGTTGCTTATCTATTTTATACTTAGTATTTTGTATCTATTGATATTAATCCTAAGCCCCTAATTTGTCCCTTCCCCCTTCCCTCTCCCTGTTGGTAACCACAAGTTTGTTTTCTATGTCTGTCAGTCTGTTTCTGTTTTGCATATACATTCATTTGTATTATTTTTTAGATTTCACATATAAGTGATATCATACAGTATTGGTCTTTGTCTGACTTATTTCACTAAGCATAATATTCTCTAGGTCCATTTATGTTGCTGCAAATGGAAGAACTTCATTCTTTTTTATGGCTGAGTAACATTCCATTGTGTGTGTGTGTGTGTATACCATTTCCTCTTCATCTAATTGTTGATGGTGTTAGTTTTTGATTACTGATTCAATTTTACTACTAGTAATCAGTTCGTTCAGATTCAGTCTTGGAAGATTACATGTTTCTAGGAATTTATCCATATCTTCTAGCTTGTCCAATTTGTTGCTGTATAATTGTTTGTAGTAATCTCTTATGATCCTTTGTTTCTCTGTGGTGTTGGTTGTAATTTCTCTTCTTTTATTTCTGATTTTATTTATTTGGGCCTCTCTATTTTTCTTGATGAGTCTGGCTAATGTTTCATCAATTTTGTTTATCTTTCCAAAGAACCAGCTTTTAATTTCATTGATCTTTTTTATTATTTTCTTAGTGTCAATTTCATTTATTTCTACTCTTATTTTTATTAGTTCCTTCCTTCCACTAACTTTAGGCTTTTATTTTTTCTTCTTTTTCTAGCTCTAGTAGGTGTAAGCTTAGATTGTTTATTTGAGATTTTTCCTGTTTCTTGAGGTAGGTCTGTATCACTATAAAGTTCCCTTTTAGAACTGTTTTTGCTGAGTCCCATAGATTTGGTACATTGTGTTTGTTTTCATCTGTCTCAAGTTATTTTTTATTTCCCCATTAATTTCTTTGTTGACCTATTCATTGTTGTTCAGCCTCCTTGTTTTTGTGTTTTTTCCATTTTTCTTCTTGTAAATGATTTCTACTATCATATGGTTATGGTCGGAATAGATGCTTGTTATGATTTTATCTAATCTTATTAAAATTATTAAGACTTGTTTTGTGGCTCAGCATGTGATCTTGGAGAATGTTCCATGTGCATTTGAAAAGAATATGTATTATTGCATTACTGTCAATTTCTCCCTTTATGTTTGTTAATATTTGCTTTATGTATTTATATGCTCTCATGTTGGGAGCATAGATATTTACAGATCTTACATCCTGTCATTGGACTGATCACTTTACCATTATGTAACATCCTTCTTTGTTACAGTTTTTATTTTAATGTTTATTTTGTCTGATATAAGTATTGCTACCTCAGCTTTGTTTTTGCTTCCATTTGCATGGAATATTTCTTCCACCCTTCACTTTCAGTCTGTGAATGTCTTTGGATCTGAAGTGAGGCTCTTATAGGCAGCATATATATGGATCTTGTTTTTTTTTTTTTTTTTTTTGGTCCATTCAGCCATCCTATGTCTTTGTTGGGAACATTTAATCCATTTATATTTAAAGTAATTATTGATAGGTATGTACTTATTGCCATTTTGTTAACTGTCCTCTGGTTGTGTTTGTAGTTCTTCTCTGTCCCTTCCTTCTTTCGCTCTCTTCCCTTGTGATTTTATGACTATCTTTAGCATTATTCAATTCCTTTTTTTTTTTTTTTTTGCTTTTTGTGTATCTATTACAGGTTTTTGGTTTGTAGTTTCCATGAAGTTCATATGTAACAACCTACGTATACAGGCCTATTTTGACTTAATAATCAACTTAAGTTCAAATACCTTTTAAAAGCCCTACATTTTGGGCTTCCCTGGTGGCGCAGTGGTTGAGAGTCTGCCTGCCGATGCAGGGGACACGGGTTCGTGCCCCGATCCCGGAAGATCCCACATGCCGCGGAGCGGCTGGGCCCGCGAGCCATGGCCACGGAGCCTGTGTGTCCGGAGCCTGTGCTCTGCAACGGGAGAGGCCACAGCAGTGAGAGGCCCGCGTACAGCAAAAAAAAAAAAAAAAAAAAAAAAAAAAAAGCCCTACATTTTTACTCTCCCTCACTACATTTTATGTTTTTGGCAATATATTTTACAGTTTTTTATATTGTGTATCCCTTAACAACTCATTGTAGATAAAGATGATTGTGCTATACTACTTTTGTCTTTTAACCTTCCTACTAGCTTTATAAGTGGTTGATCCACTACCTTTCTATATGTTTGTCTATACCAGTGAGACTTTTTTCATAATTATCTTACTTGTAGTTGTGGCCTTTTCTTCTCTGCTTAGAGAAATACCTTTAACATTTCTTATAAGGCTGGTTTAGAGTGATAAAATACTTTAGCTTTTGCTTATCTTGGAAACTCTATCTCTCCTTCAATTCTGAATGATAACCTGGCTGAGTAAAGCATTCTTGGTTGTAGG
Organism: Hyperoodon ampullatus; assembly: GCF_949752795.1. Taxonomy (NCBI): domain Eukaryota; kingdom Metazoa; phylum Chordata; class Mammalia; order Artiodactyla; family Ziphiidae; genus Hyperoodon; species Hyperoodon ampullatus. The sequence continues at coordinate 48,086,567 of NC_136920.1, read as the reverse complement.
TTTTTTCCTTTCAGCACTTTAAATATATCATGCCATTCCCTTCTGGCCTGCAAAGTTTATGCTGGAAAGTCAGTTGATGGGACTTCCCTTGTACATAACTAGTTGTATTTTCCTTGCTGCTTTTAAGATTCACTCTTTAATTTTTACCATTTTAATTATAATGTGTCTCAGTATGAATCTCTTTGGGCTTTTCTTGTTTAGGGCTCTGTGTTTTCTGGACCTGAGTATCTGTTTCTTTCCCCATGTTAGGAAAGTTTTCAGCTATTATTTCTTCATATAAGTTCTGCTCTGCTTTCTCTCCCTCTTCTCCTTCTGGGACCCCTATAATGCAAATGTTAGTATGCTTGTTGTTGTCCCAGAGGTCCATAAAACTGTCCTCATTTTTTAAAATTCTTTTTTCTGTTCAGGCTCAGTGATTTCTAGTATTCTGTCTTCCAGATTGCTGTTCCATATTTCTGTATCATCTAATCTACCACTGATTTCCTCTAGTATATATTTTTATTTCAGTTATATTTTTCAGCTCTGATTGGTTATTTTTTATATTTTCTAACTATTTATTGAAGTTCTCACTGTATTCATCCATTCTTCTTCCAAGTTCAGTGAGTATCTTTCTGATCCTTACCTTGAACTCTATTGGGTAGATTGTTTATCTTTGCTTCATTTATCTTTTTATGGGGTTTTGTCTTGTTCTTTTTTTTGGAATATATTCCTCTACCTCTTAATTTTGCTGAATTCTTTGTGTTTATTGTTATGTATTAGTTAGGTCTGTTATGTCTCCTGGTTTTGGAGAAGTGACCTTATGTAGATGTCCTATGGGGCCCAGCAGCATGCTCCCCTCTGGCCACCAGAGTCAGATGTTCCAGGGGTGTCACCTATGGGGCTGCATCCTTCCTTTTGTTGTGGTGGAGCCAAATGCTATGGGCATGATGGTAGATGGGGCTGGCCCCTGGCCTCATGTGGTTGCTGCAGGCATGCTGTTGGGCTGGCAGACCCCCAGCACAGCTGGCTGTGTGGCCCAGTAAGTGACTGCTGTGGGTGTACTCGTCAGCAGGGCTGGCCTCTGGCACTAACAGACTAAAGGGAAGATTCCAAAAAGATGCCCACCAGCTCAGGTGTCAGCCCTGTAGAACAAGATCACAAAAATGGCTGCCACCACCATCTCATCCCCTGGGAGGAGACCCAGCTGCCTTCTGCCTCTCCAGGAGGCTCTCTAAGATCAGGAAGTGGGTCTGACCCCAGCACCTTGCAAGCTCCTGCCTCTATGCTGGGACTCAGAACACGTGAGTTTTTGCAGACCCTTAAAGAGTGAAGTCTTGGTTTCCTACAGCCCTTCAGCTCTCCTAAATGTAAGCCCCACTGGTTTTTGAAGCCATTTATTTCATGGGCTCATCTTCCCATTGTAGGACTCAGACCCCTTACCCCTCAGAGAAAAACTCCACAGTTGTGGTATCCCTTGTAGATCACCACAATAAAGGTAAGAGCTCACATTTCAGACAAAGCTCTGAAACCAAAATAAATATGGCTTTATTATTTGTAGTCATCTAGTCCTGAGAATTTTGATGGACAGCCACAGCTCTCTTATCATGTGTGCCTTGTTTCTACTAGGTTTCCCATGGGCTTTCAACCTAATTAATATGTGCTACAGGCAGACTTTACTGACTACTCCAGATCCCATATTCCCCTCTAATTTTCTATAGTCTTTAGATTCTGGGCCATTCATTTATTCACTCATTCAGACAACAAATAAATGAGCAATAACTATGCTTCTAGCACTAAATATTATAGCAATAATCAAAGCAAGAGATGATGAGGTGCTAAACTAAGACAGTAAAAGGAATAATAATCAGAGCCAGTATAATGTAGCATGTTCCATACACTGTCTTATAATGTTCACTATTGCTTCAAGTAATTTCTTCCCACCAGACTGTAAACTCCTAACTGGAACCAGACACTGGATCGTCAATTCTTTTGAACAGTCAGCATAGTGTGGCCCTTACTTAGTAGATATTTGATAAATAATTGTTAGTTGAATGTGCACAGATTCAACTAAAGGAGGGACTGTACTTCTCTTCATAAGGTAATAGCTGAATATTAACAACATCTTGTTGGCTTCCTCAGTTTTAAAAAATGGCCTCTACATATTTTCTCATAGCCAATCACTCTTTTTCTTTTTCTTATCTAAGTTTCTGTTTCAAAACTCACTATTCTGCACTTTATGTGAAATTTGATTAGACAAATATGGCTAGATTTTCCATTTGTTCATATAAAAATCAAAAATTTAAACAACCTCCAGGAATGCAATTTCAGCAAGTTACTTAGTAAAAAGCAGATGAAACTTTGTTTTTCTTCAGACTGTGCAAACGTATTGTTTTCAAACTAATAAGTTACACAGTCTCACTGAGTTGGCTTTTAACCTGATGTCCCCATGAGTGAAGTTCACTTCAGAATCTCTTTAATGAATACATCTTCAGGCTCTAGATAGTTCAGTGATGGGTGGTAATTAGCATTAGATAAACAGAAAGAATCCTCTTCACTCAACAAATAAGTCTTCACCCTATAAAATTCCAAGTACCCGAGTATAAGCAGATTAATTTAAACCTACTTTTCAACAAGCAATTAACAAAACAAACCAGAAGTCCTCAAATTCAAAGAAGAAAATAATTATTCTTTTTGGAGATGAGGGCAAGATTAGGAAAAGAATTTACTCAATATATGCCCTTTTAATATTAATCTAGTCACTATAATTTGTTTAAGAAACATTTAATCACATGTCAAATGTTATGCTGAGCACTGTGGGAAAAACAAGATCAGTAAGACATGGACCCTGCCCTAACGCACCTCACAATCAACCAGAGGTGACATGCACAACAAAAAATTGCTTAACATAGTTGTAATTATACTGTACTATAATTAGAGAGCTGACAGCTTAGACAATACTTTTCACTAATAAAGGGCATGGTATGACAGAGGAAATATTATGAGGGAGGGAGAAGCAGGTGAACAGAAGGATGAGAAACTCTAATGACTTTTGAACTGGGGTGGAGGTGGGAAGAGTACCACAGAGAAGTAGATTACAGGAAAAAAGGAAAAGATGCCTGCTACTCCCCCCTACACACACAGACAGACACACACACACACACACACACACACACACACACTTCTCTTTTTTCTTCTTTTCTCTCCTATTAAGTTTACAGGCAAAACAGAAGATTTCAAACATCTAAGGAGGCAAGTACACAGACAAGGATACACCCAGTTGCCTCTGGGTCCTAGAAGGACCATAGATGATAGCCACATCTGAACTCTCAGGGAATATGAGAGAGCCAAGGCTCCAAGCTAGCTAATTCACAGCACAGGCCAATGGGGAAGCCAACTCAAAAAGATACACCCTCTCTTAGCTTTAGATTGGATTCCACAGAAGTAGACCCTGAAAATAGAATTTATGTGAAAGTTATTTACTAGAAAGTGTGTTCCTAGAAAAACATTGTAGAGGAGTAGGAAAGCAGGACTTAAAAGGAAAGCGGCCACACAAGGGTACAGTATTTAGCACAATGTGACAGATGGTATCTTTAGTTGAAATCCATGGAGGGGCTCTGAAAACAGTGCAAAAAAACATGTATAAAGTTCTAAGGAGACCAGAGGGCTGGAGTATTTATATAGTCACAACTTTAAGCCATTGGTTAAGAGCTGCCCCCAGTGGGAGAAAGGAGCAGAAAGAGGTATCCAGCAGCTTGAGAGCAATTCTCCAACATGAAGGCTATCAGAAAAGAAATAACAATGACAAAAGCATTAACAGTATCTGCTATACTCTTTAACTATGTGAGTGGTGAGAAGGACATCCAACAGAATGGGATTTGTATAATATGAGGAATCACAGTTTCTATATTCAATTTTTCACTTAAACACACTGGTACCAGTTTTCATATATATTTTTCTGCTTATTAAACTTCTGTTTTAATAAGGGCACTGATAAAAGGGTTGAGAATCCAAACTCAGATCATATTTTAAAATGTTCCCAGGACAGTGGGGAAGTAGGAAACTATGTCAGTAAAGGCAGTTCTATTTATTCATTCATTATTCATTCATTCAGGAAATATTTATTGAATACCTACTAAGTGTCACATGCCCATCTCAAAAAGAATTGAGTCATGAACAGAACAGACAATATCCCTATCCTCTTGAACCTTACATACTATTTGTGAGACAGATAATAGACATACAAAATGCATTAATATATAGCACAATATCAGGGAATAATTCCATTTTTAAAAAACAGGGTAAAGAATTTGAAAGCGATGCTAAGGGTGTTATTTAATAGGGTGGTCAGACAAGGCCTGTCTGACAAGTACCATTTAGTGAAGTCCCCAGGTAAAATGAGGGGCAAGTCAGGAGTACATCTGAAGCAAAAGTCTTCCAGGCAAGGGGAATATAAAGTTAAAAATCTTGGAACCAGAAGAATACTGGCATGTTCCAAGGAGCAGAAAGAAAACTAAAGTAAGTTAGAAGAGAGTGAGTTAGAGGGAAAAGGGTAGGAGATGAGTTATAGGAAGCAGTGGGGTTGAAGGTAGGGGTTATTGATGTACATTATTCCATTTCATGGAATTCACAGAAGTCCCATGTTATTACTTAATGTCAAATGGAAAGTGATTATCATCATAGGTGGATCCGAAAAACACCTCAGAGAAGATACAGCACTGAACTGAGATTTACCATGATAGAATTTGTATAAACAGATATGGGAAGAGCCATCACAAGACAAGAAACTATAAGAGCAGTGACTGACATAAGAAGCATAAAAACATTTAGGGTCAAGAGGAAACAGGGTCAAGTTTAGACTGGCTGGAGTGCAGAATACCATAAAAAGAATTCTGGATGCCATCCTAAAGGCCAGGGTTTCCCATTCCAATATTTCAGCATATTATAAAAACTTTATATTATCAGTATACTATTATTACAGTGATCTACCATAATGATTTGTATTAGTAAATGTTACAAAAGAAGAACTAATAACACATTAATTAGAAGGAAATGTTGGTTACTTAAATAAAACCACCACCATATTTTGCATATTTATTGCTTGCTAACTGTTCCTCTGTATATATTATTTGTTTTGCAGATGAGGAAACTGAGGCACAAGGAAGCACAGACAAAAAGAAATACTGTACCTAGTTGTCACACAGTTAATAGGTAGTAGAGCCTGGACAGTCTGGCTCAATGTTATATGTCTCCACAGCCTACACTTTTAGATGTTAAGTATACGGCCATTGTTAAATGGTTGGAAATTCATAGCCAAACATACTTGTATAAGGAGAGTGAATAGTCTGTAAAGATTAAAGGAGAAATCTGAATTTGCTTTTGTTTGACTAAAAAATTAATACTGATTGAAGAGACGAAAGATCTGACTGAAGACTCAAGTTAAAGGAGATCTTCAGCTCAATACACTAAGACCATGACAACAACAGGTAAAAATGATCTTCAATTTAAGAATCAAAACATCCCCACCCCTGCCAGATATGCCAGGCATGAAGAAGACATCAAAGAGGCCTGAGAAAAATCTATACGTTTTTGTATAATTCTGTGGAGTTTTCCAAGAGCCTTCCACCCAAATGACAACTCAACAGAGACTGGATCTTGACTCATTTAAATTTAAGCACTAGATGAATCCTATGGGAAGCAATACATGTGACTGAATAAAACCTTGTTGTTAATAAATCTGTTAAAATCATAGTCCTGGGGCTTCCTTGGTGGCGCAGTGGTTAAAAATCCACCTGCCAATGCAGGGGACACAGGTTTGAGCCCTAGTCCGGAAAGATCCCACATGCCACGGAGCAACTAAGCCTGTGCACCATAACTACTGACTCTGAGCTCTAGAGCCGACGAGCCACAACTACTGAGGGCACGAGCCACGGCTACTGAAGTCCGCACGCTTAGCACCCATGCTCCACAACAAGAGAAGCCACTGCAATGAGAAGCCCGCACACCACAACAAAGAATAGCTCCTGCTCACCGCAGCTAGAGAAAGCCATGCATAGCAATGAAGATCAAGCACAGCCAAAAATAAATAAAATAAATAAATAATTTATTTTTTAAAAAACTTAAAGAAAAAGGTCATAGTCCCGAGTCCACTAGTACAGATTTACTGAATATAAATAACATGCTAGCTGCTGTTTTGAGCTCCAGGGGTACAACAGTGAAGAATACAGACAAAAAAGTCCTACCTTTATGAAACTAACATCCTTGTCAGGGTCAGGGACAAAGGACACAGACAATAAACACATAAATAAGTTAAATACATCAGTGAGAGTTGGTGGTACATGATGAGAAGAAAAATCAAGCCAGGAAGTGATGTACAGGGTGTTGGGGGAGATTAGAAGGCTGTAGTTAGCAATTTTAAATAGGATGATGACCAAGGAAAGCCTCATTGAGAAAGGGATATTTGAGCAAAGATCTAAAGGTGGTAAGGAAGTGAGCCATGCAGATAACTGAATGCAAGAACCAGAGTAAGGTGGAAGTTTGCCCTGTGAATCAAGGAGCAGCACAGTCCAGTGTGTCTGGAATAGAGTGAGCAACGAAGAGAACATAAGAGATGAATTTAGAGAGATAATAGAGGCTAAACTGTACATAGGCTTTATTGACCATGATAAAATTATGGATTTTACCCTACATGAGATGGGAAGCCATCTAATAGTAATGCATCAAGAGACTTATCTATATTATTTCATTTAATCCTAAAAACTACATGAGTTTGTTACCAGGTAGGCATTAAAATTAACCCCATTTTACAGATGAGGAGAGGCTTAGAAAGATTAAGAAATTACCTCAACTTCTATAAAAGAGCATTATGAAAATCCAAAGGCAAGTATTCTGATTCTAGAGTCCAGTCTTAATGCCCATGATTACTGCCTAAGCAAGAGTAGTAGTTTCTTTTTTCAGACAATAGTATTCAGATGAAAAGAGTACTTCATCTTACTCTATACAACATATATGACGCACAGAGTTCAGTCTTCTTTTTTTCATTTTTATTGGGGTATAATTTATTTACAATGTTGTGTTAGTTTCAGGTATACAGCAAAGTGAATCTGTTATTGAGTACTACACTTCACAAACTTGGATACATCAAGGAGAAAGAAGCTAGAATGACTAATTATCTAGAAAATATATGAGAACCAGTTGAGAGACCTAAGGATACTTCAGTTGAAGAAAATAAAGACTTGAGAGGGAAGAACTTATAGTATCTGAAGAGCTATAATGTGAAAAAGATTTATACAACCAGATGTTCTCCAGAGGGTGGAGCTTGGAGCAGGACAGATACTTCAGCTGTTCAACATGAGGAAAATTATCAGAGACCCATTCTCTCTATTTGAGCTCTTCATTTGTGCTGAAGCAGAACAAAAGACTATCTACAGGATATCATACACAGAGGATCCCTGCACTGCACAGAGGATTTAGTTTGGGATCTAATTTTTAACACAGTTTTCAAATAAGTTCAGAAATAAGAGTTTTAGAATAAAAGTATGCACTACAGTGTGGCAATTGAAAGTGTATACTATGAAGTCTGAAAGAATTCCATTCTGCCAGTTACTAGGTACGTAACCTTGAGTGAGTTACTTAACCTCTCTGATCTATTTCCTCATCTGTAAAATGGGGATAATATTAGGACCTAACTCACAGTTGTTCTTAGGGGTAAATGACATAGCACATACATGTAAAGGGCTCAGCACAATGTCATATAAGCATTTAGCACATAGGAAGTGCTGTCATTAGTTGGGTCTTACCTTCACTACTGCTCCCCCATGACCTGGTCCATCCTCCTCAAAGCTGTAAATCTTTATTTTGCTTAGACTCATTCAAGGCTGCCACATCACTGAGGAATGCAGTATTAACTGCTTGGTTTGACCTGATCCTCCCTGTGGAACCTTATTGTGAAGACTCCTTCCTATCCCACTACAAAGAGGCTCTTGCCGAATTGCTTCCAGTTCTAAATTATCAAGCTGTTTCAAGCTTTGCTCCCATTGCTAACTTTACCTGAAATGTATCCCCTTCTCCCAAGCTAAATAGTCACAAAGCTTGCAGATACTGTCACAGAAGATATGAAATTTCAGAGATAACTAAACTGAAACTTAAAACAACTAGTGAGCAAAAGAATTTAATGATTTCCAGGGCAGTGGGGTTAGGAGTCCTTGGCAAGCATGAAATTATCCAACCAATTTACAGATTTCAGAACATCTGAAGAATGAGCAAAACCATGATAGTACTCACTGGGCCCAAACTGATCTATCGATTAAATGCAATGTTCTACTGAGAAGAAAGGCAGGAAATGTGGAGACTGCTTCTCTCTGTAATCTTCTGTAAATTTCCCAGGAGTTTTCGTGAGCTATTCTCTTATTAAGTAAACTGTTAAACAGCTGGACTAATAAAGGGGAATGGAAAGGAAGGGAGGCTTGAATAGACACAGGAATAGTTTTAGAAAGACAAACAAGTCTCTAAAATTTACAATAAGGGTGAAGATTTCCTCTGCTTGTGGAACATTCCTATGGTTAAATATGTTGTATAACATTACTAAGTGATTTAAGTTATTTGTCTCTGCCAGATAATACACAGACATCCACCTAGCTAAAATTCTAAATTGGCACTGACGTGTTGTAGATACTCAATATTTGCAGAATAAGTAAAATAGATCAATCTAATCCAGAGAGTTTGGTGCTAATGGTAATTGAGTTTCAAAAAATTACTTTTAAGTACCTACTGTATACCAGACACCATGCTAGGATCTAGCCATTTGGAACAATTTTTAAATGCTTTGGAATTTTAATGCTTATAAAACATGGAAAAGTTCATTCATCTTCTCATATGGTTGTCAGAATATAACAATAGTAATTGATGATAAATTCAAGGTCACTCTTCTCATGCAATGCAGGGAAATTATGGTTTGTATATTACAAGTTGACAGCATCATTTCTCATATAGTTTGCAGGATGATTGGCTCATAGGATTAAAATAAGTCTAGTCCCTTCTGATCTTAAAACAAATCATGTTCCCCATTATTAATAGAAGATTTGCGAACAAGCAGATATAATTGTATTAGCAATTGTTTCTGAGGACCAATAATTTATAGATGAACTAGTTACAGCAAGATTCTTTCATGTCTTCAGTAAATAAGCATCTTGGTTGAGGTCCAGCTAAGACGCTTTTTTGAAATTCTCCTTAACAGATAAATATTTTGATGAGATTCTGTTGCTGTTACTCTACTTATAGAGTTATAGTTAAAAAATTACTAGCTTGTCAAATTATGGATGTCATCTATTTAAAAAGATGTTTTTAGGATGGTGCATCAGACACTCAAAATCCCAACCATATCCCCCCAGGCCTCACCATTATGGTACAAGCCACACTTCCAAAGAACTTTAGGGCTTTTTCTGGAGCTAGAACCGCGTCTGTCACTGTGTAGGGCAGACTGGAAGTGCCAAAGAATAAACGAACATCCCTTTCCTCTAAAGAGCAGCCCTTAACTAGCCCTTAGCAACAGAAGTTGGTATATAAATATCCTAGCTCCTTTGTCACTGGAGGTGACAGAGAATAACTGAGGCTGGCTGATGCTACACTGACTCCTGGAGTTCCCCACTGTGATTAAGTTACCAGCTTGACAATGCACCCTTTACTGGGTACCTACCTTCCCTGTCTTTCTTCCTCACTGCTTTTCTGGGGCTTCCTGGGATCATCTCCCAAATAAACCACTTAAATTAAATATTAACTCTTGTTTTAGTGCCTCCTCTAGGGGAACATAAACCAGACAAAATTATTAGGCCTTTCAACATTCATTATTTCACCCTATCTTTACAAATACCATTTCCATCCCTGCTTAACTTGTTTCTATTTCATCTCACTCCATAAGTAAAAGCAATGACTTGTTTCTTCTTTCCAAAAAAGATAATAAATAAATGAATATTTAAAAGAAAATTATCAAAAAATTATTTACTCTAGAGTGTTATTAGGCCAAACCCAAATAAAATGAAAAGCCATAAATTTGAGGGGGGCGTTAGAAACAGGAGAAATTTGGGACAGGAGTGCAACATCAGTCAGTATGTCTTTATTACATGGATACAGCCCATTAAATGAAAGTAGCATAATTTAAAAACCAATAATCTGCTATTCAACATTCAAAGTGTATTTAATATTTTACTATCATAAACAATGCTGAAATTGACATTCTTATGCATAAATAATTGCTCTTATCTCAGACTGTTTTGGGGATAAATTCCTCTGGAATTTTTTGGATAAGAGAGTTAAAGTATTTTTAAGTTTTTGACTTATATATAACTGGAATGTTGAACTTATTTTTATTACCACCAGCATGGAAATAATGTTTATGTTTTAACATATTTTCATCAATCTTGAGCCCTTTAATTTTCATAATCTTTGTAAAATACAATTATTGTTAAATACATATTTCTTAAGCTTTTTTGCAATCACCAATTAATAATTATATTTTTGTGAATTCACAATTCATGACTTCATCTCAGGTATATATCAGTATGACTTTCCTCTTCTCATTGAGTAGCTTTCACATCTTTTATAGTATATCTCCAGAAAAGTTGTTTGAAACATTGTATTGATTTAATGTAACCAGATCCTGTTACTAAATTTAATGTTAATATAGTTAGTGTTAAAAACTCCAGGAAGTAAAATACAGAAAGTGATTTTAGACAAATTGTTTAAAAAATAATTTTAAGGGAGAATCCTTTAATTCAGCTTAAAAACATCGTTTTTGGATGATTGGTTGGTTTTGCATTGTTTTCTTTTATTATCAATAATGAATGTTAAAGTGTTTCAGAGGTGGTATAGTATCTGCTATGAAGGCAGATTACATGGATCAAATCCTAACTCACCACTTAGCAGTGGGGTGATCTTGAGAAATTTACTTAACCTTTCTCTACCTCACTTTTCTTATCTGTAAAATGGGAATAATAGCAATAATATCTAAATCATATCATTATAGAGAGGATGAGTTAATTTAAAGCGCTTATAGTAGTATCAAGAACATAGTAATCACTTGAAAAATGTTAGCCAATTATAAACATTATAGTATTATTATTGTTATTTATTGGGAGGCAATCTAGCAGAGTACTTTAATATTACTAGTTTTTCCTGGGTTTATATCTTAGCTCTTGCACATACTAATTGTGTGAATTTGAACAAGTTATTAAACTTTTTGTTTCAGTTTTTCTCATGTAAAATATGAAGATAAAAAGACTACCTCATGGGGTCTGTATATAAATTATATATATCACTTAAAACACTACCTAAAACATAGTTTACTATAGGATTCCAAAAACATGAGCTAGTATTATTACCTATTAAAATTGTCTCTTTTATTTTCTTTGTGCCATTACTGATATGTTACATTAATATATTTCCTAATAGTAACCTCCATTGCATTTGCAGAATAAATCTTCCTTGGTGTTTTTTTCCAATTTACTCTTTTCTTCCTCAGCTTTATTGAGATATTATTGACAAATAACATATGTAAGTTTAACGTGTACACTGTAATGATTTGATACACATATGTACTGCAAAATGACTATGATAATAAGGTTAGTTAAAACCTCCATCCCCTCACATAATTGCCTTTTTTTGTGTGTGTAGTGAAAAATTCAAGATAGTATAGTATTATTAATTATAGTCATCATGCTGCACATTAGATCTCCAGGACTTATCATCTAAAAACTGGAAGTTTGTACACTTTGAGCAATATCTCCCCATTTTCCCAACCCTTCAGTCCCCGACAACCACCATTCTGCTCTCAACTTCTGAGTTCAGCGCTTTTAGATCTCACATATAAGTGAGAGCAACTGTATATGTCTTCTTCTGTCCAACTTAGTTCATAGCATAATGCCCTCAAGCTCCATCCATGTTGTCACAAACAGCAGGATCTCCTACTTTCTTAGAGCTCAATAATACTTCATCATATTTCCATTCCACTGATATACACTTAGGTGGTTTCTATGTCTTGGCTATTGTGAATAAGGTTGCAAAGAACATAGAAGTACAGCTATCTTTTCAAGATACTGTTTTCTCCACACCTAACATCATACTTAACTATGAAAAGCTGAAAGCATTCCCTCTAAGATCAGGAAAAAGACAAGGATGCCCACTCTCATCACCTTTATTCAACAAAGATTTGAAAGTCCTAACCACATCCATCAGAGAAGAGAAAGAAATAAAAGAAATCAAAATTGGAAAGGAAGAAGTAAAACTGTCAATGTATGAAGATGACATGATACTATACATAGAAAATTGTGATGACACCACCAGAAAACTTCTAGAGATCATCAATGATTTAGTAGTTTCAAGATACAAAACTAATATACAGAAATCTGCTGCATTTCTATACATTAACAACAAAATATCAGAAAGGGAAATAAGGAAACAATCCCATTTACCGTCGCATCAAAAACAATAAAATACCTAGGAATAAACCTACATAAGGAGGAAAAATACCTGTACTCTGAAAACAATAAGACCCTGATGAAAGAAACTGAAGATGACACAAACATATAGAAACGTATACCATGTTCTTGGATTGGAAGAATCAATATTCTTTTTTTTAACATATTTACTTCAGTATAATCGCTTTCCAATGTTGTTTTAGTTTCTGCTGTATAAGTGAATCAGCTATACATATACATATATCCCCATATCCCCTGCTTCTTGCATCTCCCTCCTACCCACCCTATCCCACCGCTCTAGTTGGTCACAAAGCACCGAGCTGATCTCCCTGTGCTATGTAGCTGCTTTCCACTGGCTATCTATTTTACATTTGGTAGTGTACATATGTCAATGCCACTCTCCCACTTCATCCCAGCTTACACTTCTCCCTACCCGTGTCCTCAAGTCCATTCTCTACATCTGTGAATTTATTCCTGTCCTGCCCCTAGGTTCTTCAGAACCATTTTTATTTTAGAGTCCATATATATGTGTTACCATACAGTATTTGTTTTTCTCTTTCTGACTTACTTCACTCTGTATGACACACTTTAGGTACCATCCACCTCACTATAAATAACTCAATTTCATTTCTTTTCATGGCTGAGTAATATTGCATTGTATATATGTGCCACATCTTCTTTATCCATTCATCTGTCAATGGACACTTAGGTTGCTTCCATGTCCTGGCTATTGTAAACAGAGCTGCAATGAACATTGTGGTACATGACTCTTTTTGAATTATGCTTTTCTCGGGGTATATGCCCAGTAGTGGGATTGTTGGGTCATATGGTAGTTCTATTTTTAGTTTTTTAAGGAACCTCCATACTGTTCTCCATAGTGGCTGTATCAATTTACATTCCCACCAACAGTGCAAGGGAGTTCCCTTTTCTCCACACCCTCTCCAGCATTTACTGTTTGTAGATTTTTTGATGATGGCCATTCTGACTGGTGTGAGGTGATACCTCATTGTAGTTTCGATTTGCATTTCTCTAATGATGAGTGATGTTGAGCATCCTTTCATTTGTACGTTGGCAATCTGTATGTCTTCTTGCAGATGTGCCTATTTAGGTCAACTGCCCATTTTTGGATTGCATTTTTTGTTTTCTGATATTGAGGTGCATGAGCTGCTTGTATATTTTGGAGATTAATCCTTTGTCCATTGATTCATTTGCAAATATTTTCTCCCATTCTGTGGGTTGTCTTTTCGTCTAGTTTATGGTTTCCTTTGCTGTGCAAAAGCTTTTAAGTTTCATTAGGTCCCATTTGCTCTTTTTTTTTTTTTCTTTCCATTTCTCTAGGAGGTGGGTCAAAAGGATCTTGCTGTGATTTATGTCATAGATTGTTCTGCCTATGTTTTCCTCTAAGAGTTTTATAGTGTCTGGCCTTACATTTAAGTCTGTAAGGCATTTTGAGTTTATTTTGGTGTATGGTGTTAGGGAGTGTTCTAATTTCATTCTTTCACATGTACCTGTTCAGATTTCCGAGCACCACTTATTGAAGAGGTTGTCTTTTCTCCATTGCATATTCTTGCCTCCTTTATGAAAGATAAGGTGACCATGTGTGCATGGGTTTATCTCTGGGTTTTCAATCCTGTTCCATTGATCTGTATTTCTCTTTTTGTGCCAGTACTATACTGTCTTGATTGCTGAATCTTTGTAGTATACTCTGAAATCAGGGAGCCTGATTCCTCCAGCTCCATTTTTCGTTCTCAAGATTACTTTGGCTCTTCGGGGTGCTTTGTGTTTCCATACAAATTGTGAAATTTTTTGTCCTAGTGCTGTGAAAAATGCCATTGGTAGTTTGATAGAGATTGCACTGAATTTGTAGATTGCTTTGGGTGGTATAGTCCTTTTCACAATGTTGATTCTTCCAATCCAAGAACATGGTATATCTCTCCATCTGTTGGTATCATCTCTAATTTTTTTTATCAGTATCTTATAGTTTTCTGCATACAGGTTTTTGTCTCCTTATGTAGGCTTATTCCTAGGTATTTTATTCTTTTTTGTTGCAATGGTAAATGGGAGGGTTTCCGTAATTTCTCTTTCAGATTCTTCATCATTACTGTATTGGAATGCAAGAGATTTCTGTGCATTAATTTTGTATCCTGTTACTTTACCAAATTCATTAATTGGCTCTAGTAGTTTTCTGGTAGCATCTTTAGGATTCTCTATGGATACTATCAAGTCATCTGCAAACAGTGACTGTTTTATTTCTTCTTCTCCAATTTGGATTCATTTTATTTCTTTTTCTTCTCTGATTGCTGTGGCTACAACTTCCAACACTATATTGAATAACAGTGGTGGGAGTGGGCAACCTTGTCTTGTTCCTGATTTTAGAGGAAATGGTTTCAGTTTTTCACCATTGAAAACAATGTTGGCTGTGGATTTGTCATATATGCCCTTTTTTTATGCTGAGGTAAGTTCCATCTATGCCTACTTTCTGGAGGGTATTTTAAAATAAATCGGTGTTGAATTTTGTCAAAAGCTTTTTCTGCATCTATTGAGATGATCATATGGTTTTTATCCTTCAATTAGTTAAGATGGAGTATCACACTGATTGACTTGAGTATATTGAGAAATCCTTGCATTCCTGAGATCACCCCACTTGATAATGGTGTAGGAGCCTTTTAATATGCTGTTGGATTCTGTTTGTTAGTATTTTGTTGAGGATTTTTGCATCTATGTTCATCAGTGATAGTGGCCTGTAGTGTTCTTTTTTTTGTGGCACCTTCGTCTGGTTTTGGAATCAGGGTGATGCTGGCCTTGTAGAATGCATTTGGGTGTGTTCCTCCTTCTGCTACATTTTGGAAGAGTTTGAGAAGGATAGGTGGTAGCTCTTCTCTAAATGTTTGATAGAATTCGCCTCTGAAGCCTGGACCTGAGCTTTTGTTTGTTGGAAGACTTTTAATCACAGTTTCAATTTCAGTGCTTGTGATTGGTCTGTTTAAATTTTCTATTTCTTCCTGGTTCAGTCTCAGAAAATTGTGTTTTTCTAAGAATTTGTGCATTTCTTCCAGGTTGTCCATTTTACTGGCATACAGTTGCTTCTAGTAATCTCTCATTATCCTTTGTATTTCTGCAGTGTCAGTTGTTACTTCTCCTTTTTCATTTCTAAATCTGTTGATTGAGTCTTTTCCCTTTTTTCCTTGATGAGTCTGGCTAATGGTTTATCAATTTTGTTTATCTTCTCAAAGAACCAGCTTATAGTTTTATTGATCTTTGCTATCGTTTCCTTCATTTCTTTTTTATTTATTTCTGATCTGTTCTTTATGATTTCTTTCCTTCTACTAACTTTGGGGTTTTTTGTTCTTCTTTCTCTAATTGCTTTAGGTGTAAGGTTAGGTTGTTTATTTGAGATGTTTCTTGTTTCTTGAGGTAGGATTGTATTGCTATAAACTTCCCTCTTAGAACTGCTTTTGCTGCATCCCAAGGGTTTTGGGTCATCGTGTTTTCATTGTCATTTGTTTCTAGGTATTTTTTGATTTCCTCTTTAATATCTTTGATATCTTCAGTGGTCTCTTGGTTATCTAGTAGTGATTGTTTAGCCTCCTTTGTATTTTTTACAGTTTTTTTACCTGTAATTGATACCTAGTCTCATAGCATTGTGGTCAGAAAAGATACTTGATATGATTTCTATTTTCTTAAATTTACCAAGCCTTGATTTGTGACCCAAGACATGATCTATCCTGGAGAATGTTCCATGAACACTTGAGAAGAAAGTGTATTCTGTTGTTTTTGGATGCAATATCCTACTAATATCAATTAAGTTCATCTTGTTTAATGTATCATTTAAAGCTTCTGTTTCCTTATTTATTTTCATTTTGGATGTTCTGTCCATTGGTGAAAGTGGGGTGTTAAAGTCCCCTACTATGATTGTATTACTGTCTATTTCCCCTTTTATGGCTGTTAGCATTTGCCTTATGTATTGAGGTGCTCCTATGTTGGATGCATAAATATTTACAATTGTTGTATCTTCTTCTTGGATTGATCCCTTGATCATCAGTTAGTGTCCTTCTTTGTCTCTTCTAATAGTCTTTATTTTAAAGTCTATTTTGTCTGATATGAGAATTGCTACTCCAGCTTTCTTTTGATTGCCATTTGTATGGAGTATCTTTTTCCATCCCCTCACTTTCCGTCTGTATGTGTCCCTAGGTCTGAAGTGGGTCTCTTATAGACAGCATATATACAGGTCTTGTTTTTATATCCATTCAGCCAGTCTATGTCTTTTGGTTGGAGCATATAATCCATTTACATTTAAGGCCATTATCAATATATATTTTCCTATTCCCATTTTCTTAATTGTTTTGGGTTTGTTATTGTAGGTCTTTTCCTTCTCTCATGTTTCCTGCCTAAGGAAGTTCCTTTAGCATTTGTTGTAAATCTGGTTTGGTGATTCTGAATTCTCTTAACATTGGCTTGTCTCTAAAGCTTTTAATTTCTCCGTTGAATCTGAATGAGATCCTTGCTGGCTAGAGTCATCTTGATTTTAGGTTTTTCACTTTCATCACTTTATATATATCCTGCCCCTCCCTTCTGGCTTGCAGAGTTTCTGCTGGAAGATCAGCTGTTTACCTTATGGGGGTTCCCTTGCATGTTATTTGTTGATTTACCCCTGTTGCTTTTATTTTTTCTTTGTTTTTAATGTTTGATAGTTTGATTAATATGTCTTGACATGTTTCTCCTTGGATTTATCCTATATGGGACCCTCTGAGTTTCCTGGACTTTATTGACTATTTCCTTTCCCATATTAGGGAAGTTTTCAACTATAATCTCTTCAAATATATTTTCAGTCTGTTTCTTTTTCTCTTCTTCTTCTGGGACCCCTATAATTCAAATGTTGGTGTGTTTAATGTTGTCCCTGAAGTCTCTGAGACCGTCCTCAATTCTTTTCATTCTTTCTTCCTTATTCTTCTCTACAGTAGTTATTTCTACTATTTTATCTTCCAGGTCACTTATCCATTCTTCTGCTTCAGTTATTCTGCTATTGATTCCTTCTAGAGAATTTTTAATTTCATTTATTGTGTTGTTCATCATTGTTTGTTTGCTGTTGAGTTCTTCTGGGTCCTTGTTAAATGTTTATTGTATTTTTTCCATTCTATTTCTAAGATTTTGGTTCCTCTTTACTAACATTACTCTGAATTCTTTTTCAGGTATACTGCCTATTTCCTCTTCATTTGTTTGGTCTGGTGGGTTTTTACCTTGCTCCTTCATCTGCTGCTTGCTTCTCTGCCTTCTCATTTTGCTTCACTTACTGTGTTTGGGGTCTCCTTTTCACAGGCTGCAAGTTCATAGTTCCTGTTGTTTTTGGTGTCTGCCCCCATTGGGTAAGGTTGGTTCAGTGGGATGTGTAGGCTTCCTGGTGGAGGGGACTGGTGCCTGTGTTCTGGTGGATAAGTTTGGATCTTGTGTTTCTGCTGGGTAGGACTGTGACCAGTGGTTTGTTTTGGTGTGTCTGTGAACTTATTATGATTTTAGGTAGCCTCTGTGCTAATGGGTGGGGTTGTGTTCCTGTCTTTCTAGTTGTTTGGCATGGGGTGTCAAGCACTGGAGCTTGTTGGTCATTGAGTGGAGCTGGGTCTTAGCATTGAGATGGAGATCTTTGGGAGAGCTCTCACCGATTGATATTACATAGGGCTGCAAGATCTCTGGTGGTCCAATGTCCTGAATTCAGCTCTCCCACCTCAGAAGCTCAGGTCTGACACCCTGTCAGAGCACCAATACCCTGGTGACCATGTGGTTCTTTAGCAAAGGCTGAGTGGTCGCCTACTGCATGGCCACAGGTTTTAGGTCAGAGCAGTGACCTTGGATGTCTACTTCACTGGGGCTGAGTGGGCAGCGGCAGCCAGCACTGAGGAGGTGAACTGGAGAGTAGAAGGAGGTCCCTGAAATTTTGGGAGAGGTTGAAGGCCTTCTCCCCTCAGCCCAAGGTGGATTCTCTTGCCAGGTTGGCTGCAGCCTGGGCATGCGAATCAAGAATCAATATTCTTAAAATGACCTTACTACAAAGGCACTTTACAGATTCAATGCAATCTCTCTCAAATTACCAATGGCATTTTTCGCAGAATTAGAACAAAAACTTTACAATTTGTATGGAAACACAAAAGACCTCGAATAGCCAAAGCAATCTTGAGAAAGAAGAATGGAGTTATCAGAGAGGAATCATGCTCTCTGACTTTAGACTATACTACAAAGCTACAGTAATCAAAACAGTATGGTACTGGCACAGAAACAGACACATAGATCAGTGGAACAAGATATAAAGCCCAGAAATAAACCAATGCATTTATGATCAATTAATCTGCAACAAAGGAGGCAAGAATATACAACAGAGAAAAGACAGTCTCTTCAATAAGTGGTGCTAGGAAAACTGGATGGCTACATGTAATAGAATGAAATTAGAACATTCTCTAACACCATATACAAAAACACACTCAAAATAGATTAAAGACCTAAATGTAAGACCAGATACTATAAAACTCCTAGAGGAAAACATGGGAAAATACTCTTTTACATAAATTGCAGCAATATTTTTTTGGATCCATTTCCTAGAGTAATGGAAACAAAAGCAAAAATAAATGATGGGACCTAGTTAAACTTAAAAGCTTTTGCACAGCAAAGGAAACCATAAACAAAGTGAAAAAAAACCTACAGAAAGAGAGGAAAATATATTGCAAATGATGCAACCAACAAGGGATTAATATCCAAGATATACAAACAGCTCATATAGCTCAATAAAAAAAAATGGGCAGAAGACCTAAATAGACATTTCTCCAAAGAAAACATACAGATGGTCAACAGGCTCATGAAAAGATGCTCAAAATCTCTGTATGTATGTGTGTGTGTGTATATATAATGGAATATTATTCAGCCATAAAAAAGAATGAAATAATGCCATTTGCAGCAACATGGATGGACCTAGATATCATCATACTAAGTGAAGTAAGTCAGACAGAGGAAGACAAATATCATATGATATTGCTTATACATGGAATCTAAAAAAAAAACAAAAAAGATACAAATGAACTTATTTACAATACAGATATAGACTCACAGACATAGAAAACAAGTTTATGGTTACCAAAAAGGAAGGTGGTGGGGGAATGAGATGTTTGGGATTAAGAGATACACACTACTATATATAAAACAGATAAACAAGGACCTACTGTATAGCACAGGGAACCATATTCAATATCTTGTAATAACCTATAATGAAAAAGAATCTGTAAAAAATATGTATGTATGTGTGTGTATATATATATATATATATATATATATATATATATATATATAAAACACTGAATTACTTTGTTGTACACCTGAATCTAACACAACACTGTAAATGAACTGTACTTCAGAAAACAAAAAAAGACAGTGTTTTTAATTCCTTGGGATATATACCCAAAAGTGGGAGTACTGAATCCAATAGTAGTTCCATTTTTAATTGTTTGAGGAACCTCCATACTGTTTTCCACAGTGGCTGTACCAATTTGCATCCCCACCAACAAAAAGCCATTCCCTTTTTCTCCATAGCCTCATCAACACTTGTTGTCTCTTGTCTTTTTGATTTGATAATAGGTGTGAGGTAATATCTCATTGTGGTTTGACTTGCATTTCTACAATTAGTGATTCGAGCACATTTTCATGTACCTATTGGCCAACTGTATGTCTTCTTTGGAAGAGTGTTCAAGTCCTTTGCCCATATTTTAATTGGATTCTTGGGTTTGTTCCTATGGAGGTGTATGAGTTCCTCATATATTTTGGATATTAACCTCTTATCTGAAATATGGTTTGCAAATATTTCTCCCATTCCATAAGATGCCTTTTCATTTTGTTCATTGTTTCTTTTGCTGTGTGGAAGCTTTTTAGCTTGATATATTCCTACTAGTTTATTTTTGCTTGTGTTGCTTGCACTTTTGGTGTCACATCCAAAAAATCTTTGCTGCGACCAATCAAGAAACTTTTCCCCTATGTTTCCTTCTAGTTGCTTTACAGTTATGTTTTTTTTTTTCTTTTTTGTCTTTTTTTTTTTTTTTTTTTGCTGTACGCGGGCCTCTCGCTGTTGTGGCCTCTCCCATTGCGGAGCACAGGCTCCAGACGCACAGGCTCAGCAGCCATGGCTCACGGGCCAAGCCGCTCCACGGCAAGTGGGATCCTCCCGGACCTGGGCACGAACCCACGTCCCCTGCATCGGCAGGCGGACTCTCAACCACTGTGCAACCAGGGAAGCCCTACAGTTATGGTTTTTATAGTTAAGTCTTCAATTCACTTTGAGTTAATTTTTGTGAGGGGTGTAAGGGGTCCAATTTCATTCTTTGGCAAGTGGTTATCCAGTTTTCCCAACATCATTTATTAAAGTGACTATCCTTTCCCCATTGAGTCTTCTTGGCTCCATTGCCAAATATTAGTTGATTGTATATATGTGAGCTTATTTCTAGGCTCTCTATTCTGTTTCCATTGGTCTATGGGTCTATTTTTATGCCAGTACTATACCATTTTGATTACTATAGATTTGTAGTATAGTTGGAAAGCTGGAAGTGTGATACCTCCAGGTTTGTTCTTCTTTCTCAGGATTACTTTGTCTATTTGTGGTCTTTTGTGGTTCTACACAAATTTTAGGATTGCTTTTTCTATTTCTGTGAAATATGTCACTGGAATTTTGATAGGGATTGCATTGCATCTACAGATGGCCTTGTGTGATATGGACATTTAACAAAATTAATTCTTTTGATCCATGAATATGGAATATTTTTCCATTCATTTGTGTGCTCTTCAATTTCTTTCATCAATGTCTTGTAATTTTCAGTGTACAGATATTTCACATCCTTGGTTAAATTTATTTCTAAGTATTTTATTCCTTTTGATGCTATTATACATGGCAATGTTTTTTTTTCAATAGTTCATTATTATGTACACACAACTGATTTTTGTATGTTGATTTTGTATCTTGCAACTTTACTGAATTCATTGATAAACTCTAACAGTTTTTTTGGAGGAGTCATTAGGGTTTTCTATATAAAAATTCTTATATGGAAACAGAGAGAGCTTTATTTTTTTCTTTCCAATTTTGTTGCCTTTTATTTCCTTTTCTTGCCTGATTACTCTAAAACTTACAGTCCTATGTTGAATATGAATGGTGAGTGTAGGCACCCTTGACTTTTTCTGATATTAGTGGATAAGCTTTTAACTGTTGAGTTTGATGTGTACCATGGGTTTGTCATAAATAGTCTTTATTATGTTGAGGTATATTCCTTCTATACCCAATTTGTTGAGAGCCTTTATCATAAAAGGATACTGAACTCTGTCATATGATTTTTCTGCATCTATTGAAATGATCATATGATTTTTATCCTTCATTTTGTTAATGTTGTGTATCATATTTACTGATTTCCATATGTTGAATCATCCTTGCAGCACAGGGATAAATCCCACTTGATTGTGGTGTACGATCCTTTTAATGTACAGTTGAATTCAGTTTGCTAGTATTTTTTTTTTTTTGAGAATTTTGCATCTATATTCATCAAGAATATTAGCTTGGGCTTCCCTGGTGGTGCAGTGGTTGAAAGTCTGCCTGCCGATGCAGGGGACATGGGTTCGTGCCCCGGTCTGGAAAGTTCCCACATGCCGCAGAGCAGCTAGGCCCATTAGCCATGGCTGCTGAGCCTGCACGTCCGGAGCCTGTGCTCCACAACGGGAGAGGCCACAACAGTGAGAGGCCCGCATACCGCAAAAAAAAAACAAAACAAAAAAAAGAATATTAGCTTGTGGTTTTATTTTCTTATAGTGTCCTCATCTGGTTTTGGTGTCAGGTTAAAGCTGTCCTTGTAAAATTAATTTGGGAGTGTTCACATCTCTTCAATTTTTTGGAACAGTTTGAGAAGCACTGGTGTTAATTCTTCTTTAAATGTTTAGTAGAATTCACCAGTGAAACCATTTGGTCTGGGCTTTGTTGGGAGATTTTTTTATTACTGACTCACTCTCTTACTAGAAAATGGTCGTTCAGGTTTTCTATTTCTTCATGATTCCATCTTGATAAGTTACATGGTTTTAGGCATTTATGCATTTGTTCTAGGTCATTCCAATTTGTTGGCACATAATTGTTCATAGCAGCCTCATGAGCCATTGTATTTCTGTTTTATCAATTTTAATGTCTCCTCTTTCCTTTCAGATTTTATTTGAGTCTTCTCTCTGTTTTTCTTAGTTTGTTTAGCTAAGGGTTTGTCGATATTGTTTATCTTGTCCAAAAAACAGCTCTTAGATCTATTGATCTTTTTCCTTTCTCTATTTAATTTATTTCAGCTCCGATATTTGTAATTTCCTTCTTTTTGCTAACTTTGGGCTTACTTTGTTCTTTCTAGTGCCTTGAGGTGCAAAGGTAGTTTATTTGAGACCTTTCCTTTTTTCTAATGTAGGCATTTATCACTAAAAACTTCACTCTAAGAACTGCTTTTGATGATTCCCATAAGTTTTGATATGTCATATTTCTATTTTCTTTTGTTTCAAGATTTTTTTAAATTTCTTTTCAAATTTATTTTTGTCCCATTGGTTATTCAGGAGTGTGCTGTTTGATTTCACATATTTGTGAATTTTCCAGTTATTCAGGAGTGTGCTGTTTGATTTCACATATTTGTGAATTTTCCAGTTTTCCTCCTGTTATTAATTTCTAATTTCATGCCATTGTGGTTGGAAAAGATACTTGGTATAGTTTCAATCATTGTTCATTTGCTAAGGCTTGTTTTGTGGCTTAATACATATTTATCCTGGAGAATGTTCCCTGTGTGCTTGAGAAGAATGTGTATTCTGCTGCTGTTGGATGGAATGTTCTACATATGTCTATTACTTCCATTTGGTTAAAGTATGGTTCAAGTCTAATGTTTCCTTGTTGATTTTCTGTCTGAATGATCTATCCATTGTTGAAAATGGGGTACTGAAGTCCCCTACTATTATTGTATCCTTGTCTATTTCTTCCTTTAGATCAGTTACCATTTGTGCTTAACTTATTTAAGTTCTGTAATGTTTGGTGTATATATATTTATAATTGTTATATACTCTCAATGAATTATCATTACATAAATACCTCTCTGTCTCTTGTTACAGTTTTTGACTTAAAGTCTATTTTGTCTGATATAAGTACAGCTATTCATGCTCTCTTTTGTTTTCCATTTGCATAGAATATCTTTTTCCATCTCTTCACTTTCAATCTGTGTGTGTCCTTAAAGCTGAAGTGAGTCTCTTGCAGGTAGCATATAGTTGGGTCTTGTTTTTAATCCATTCAGCCACTTTATGCCTCTTTATTGGAGAATTTAACCCAATAACATTGAAAGTAATCATTGATAGGTAAGGTTGACCAATGCCATCTTATTCTTCTCTGGCTTTTTGTAGTTTCCTTGTTCCTGTCTTACTGTTGTGTTGTCTTTCTTTCTGGGTCAATGATTTTTTTTGTAATCAAGGGCTTTGATTCCCTTTTCTTTATCTTGTATGTATCTACTGTTTGTTTTTGCTTTGTAAGCCATGAGGCTCACATAAAACATCTTTTTAGTTATAACAGTCAACTTTATGCTAATGACGACTTCAATCACAAAGTTTTACCCTTTCTCTCCAACATAATTTATGTTTTAATATTATAATCTACCTCTTTCTATATTATGTACCCATTTACAAATTTTTGTAGCTATAGTTACTTTTAATTTTTTGTCATTTAAACCTTTATTTTTTTTGAAGTGATAACTCTTTTAATATTGTTTAATTAAGGTGGAAGAGTTAGCTAATTTTCCAGTTCCTAAATCCTGAAGATGAAGCCATGTGGACACATACATGTTGTCTCTAGGTGCTTATATTAGTTTTCTGTTGCTGACAAAACACATTATCTTACAATTCTGTAGGTCAGATTGTCATTTAAACCTTTATACCAGAGTCAAGTGATTAGTGCCCCCATCTTTTCACAATATTAGAATATTCTGAATTTGACAACATCCTTACCTTTACCAGCATGATATATTTTCATGTTTTCTTGTGACTAATTAGCATCCTTTAAATTTCAGCTTGAAGAACTCCTTTCACCATTTCTTGTAAAGAAAGTCTAGTTGTGATGAACTCTCTCGGGTTTTGTTTAGGAAAGTCTCTCTCTTGCTCATTCCTGAAAGACAGCTTTGTTGGGCAAAGTATTCTCAGTTAGCAGTTTTTTGTTTTTTGTTTTAATTTCAGCACTTCATCCCACTCTCTCCTGACCTGAAAGATTTCTACTGAGAAACCCTATGGCAGCCTTATGAGTATTTCCTTTTATGTGAGAATATTCTTTCTATTGCTGCTTTTAAAATTGTCTCTTTGCCTTCGATATTATACAGTTTTATTACAATGTATATTAGTGAAGACTACTTGGGATTGAAATTTTGAGCTATTAATTTCATAAACTTGGGTATCTAAATCTCTCCCCAGATTGGGGGATTCTCTGCCATTATTTCTTTAAATGAGTTTTCTGCTTTCTCTTCCTCTTATCCTTCTGGGACTCAAATAATTCCAAGATTGTTTCTTTAAATTTTATCCCATAGCTTCTCTGATTATATGATTTCAAATAACCTGTCTTTTAGTTCACTAATTCTTTCTTCTGTTTGGTCAAATCTCTTGTTGAAATCCTCTGCTAAATCCTTCAGTTCTGTCATTATACTCTTCAACTCTTAGATTTGTTTTTATTTCTTTGTCAAACTTCTCATTTTGTTCATGTATCGTTTTTCTAATTTCATTCAGTTGTCTGTGTTTTTAGTTTAGATCTCTGAATTTCTTTAAGAGGATTATTCTGAATTCTTTGTCAGTTTATAGGTCTCTATTTCTTTAGGGTCAGCCATTGAAATTTTATTAGTTTCCTTTGGTGATGTCATGTGTCCTTGATTATTCATGATTCTTGTGACCTCACATTGATGTCTGTGCATCTGAGGTCATAGGCATCTCTTCTAGTTGTTACAGACTGGCTTCAGCAGGTGAAGCCTTTTGTCACTCAACCTATCCAGAGATTCTGGGTAGGCAGTCTGGTGATGTCTGAAAGCAGGCTTGCTGCTGGAGTCCTTGGGAAGTCTAGTTCTGGGGTGATTTGAAAGCTTGAGATAGTGGTAGTCAGCCTGGTGCCAGACCCCATAGACACCATGGGTTCACAAGTGTCCTGGACCCTAGGTTTGCAAGCATTGATTGGGACCCTCAGGCTATAGGAGCTGGCTACAGCCAAGGTAACAGGCCAGTGGTGGGATGGGCCAGGAGTTTGGAAGCCCATTGGGATCCTGCAGCTTAAGAAGCTTCCTGGAACTCTGAGAGCCACCTCAGGCCACTGAGCTGTTTGGGGCTGCTGGAGCCAGCCAGCACCTGGGTGAGCCAGGAGCCTGAGTTCAAAGGGGCCCTCTGGGAGCTTGAAGCCATGTGAGCTGTCTGGGCCACTACAGCTTCCAGGCACCAGTGTCAGTGATGGACCATGATTCATGGGAGTCCGCCAGAAGCTTAGTACCATGGTAACGGCCAGGGGCTTCAGGAACCACCTAGGACTGCTGGAGCCAACAGGCACCAGGGTGAGCCAGGGGTCTGGATTCACAGGAGCTCATCTGCAGCCCGGTGTCATTGCCTGGGACTACAGGAGCCTCCTGGGGCTGCTGGAGCCAGCAGGCACTAGGTTGAGAGGGGTACCTGGGTTCCTGGGAGCCTGACCAGGAACCTAGTGCTATGAATGCCATTTGAGGCCACAGGAACTGCCTGGGGCCACTGGAGCCAGCAGGTGCCAGAAGGAGAGAAGTGCCTGGGTTCCTGGGAGACCACAGAGAGTCCAGTGCCATGGGATCTGTCTCTGGGCTGGGCTGCTCTGGTTTGGGGGAGGATTAATGGAGGAGTAGTATGAATCTATCTTTCCTATACTCCTCAATGCATCCTTTCTTATTTCTCTGCTTCAGCCAGGTTGTGTATTCTAATCCTTCACCTGGAATCCTTGGCTCCTGTGAAGTTACTTCATGTGTAGACGGTTATTCAAAATGATGTTTCTGGGGGGAAAGGAGCAGTAGAATTCCTGTGCCACCATTTTCCTGGCATCCTTAATGTACTTTGAATCAGAATTTCTTAGTACTTTGATTAGGGTTTTTAATCTATATTCACAGATGAGATTAATCTGCATTTTCTTCTCTTAGTGTTACCTGTGTTCAGTTTTGATATCAGAGTTATGCTATTTTCTTAAAGTTAGTTACAAAGGTTTCTCACTATTTCACTCCTTTGGAAGTAGGTACTTTTCATAAGAATTTCCTATTTTTGAAAGTTTTAAAGTATTTGACTTTAATCCTACCTGAGTTTATTTCATTAAAGATAATTCTTTGATGAAGTTTTAATTTATTCCAAGGTTATGAGTCTATTCAATTTTTAAATTTCTAAATGGATCAATTTTGGTAATTTATGTTGTAGAAACAGAAAGCTAGAGGCCCTCATTCTTTTCAGCTATAAATTATAAAAAGAGGTTATATTCTTCAGCTAATACAACTGCTTTAAGAAAACAAAGTGTGCTAGCCATCACTTCTCATTAAATTGATGAGGCAACTTTATTCTTAGAGTTGTGCAGGCCCAAATCTTTGAAAACACCCTTTACCCCTCTCTCCTCTGACATCTTATCCAACAGCAAATCCTTTGAAATATATCCCCAATCCAACCACCTCTCACTACCTCCACTGTTCTCCCAAACTCCAAGCTATCATTATCTGAAGTACTTCACTGACCTTTTGATAGGTCTTCCTACTTTTTCTCTTACGTCTTCTAGTGCAGACTGTGGTGTATGACCTAGATTTCTCCATCAAACCAAGGCCCTCAAATCTTTAGCTGCCAGTTTTGTTGGCTACTAACAGCTCACATCTAAGTCCCTCCCTAGAAACTGCTCTCAGCTCAAAGGGAGCTCCCTCACTCAAAGTTACATCCCTTCTGCAAAGGTAGCCAGTATCCAATGACTGCTCAATGTGAGATCTAGTCACCTTGCCTCAATTTAGAATAACTCTGAAAGGTCATCTAAGCTCCAGGGCTCATGTACATCAAGTGAGAACTTTTTGGTAACCACTCTGTAGTTCAACTCATCACTTGCCTTCTTGTGTCCTTACTCCCTCATAGGTGTATTCCTAAGAGCACTCCTCAGTAAAGTTTCCTATATGAAAATTCTCCATCCCAGAATCTGTTTCCTAGGGTCACTGACATAAGAGAGTTGGTACAAGGAGTATTCTGAAAAAAGCAAACTATAAAATGGAATATTTGAGCTCTGGCACCCACCAGCCAGCTGGCAACAAGAACACCAATACTGGAGGTAGGCAGAGCAATGATAATAAGTCCTGGAGTGTTGTAACAGTGCAGTTGTTAAAAGTTTCACCTGTGGTCAACTGGCATGAGAAACTGGTAGTAGGGAAAATAATGGCAGGTATAATATCTCAGTCATACAAGAGGTTCAGAGGAAATAATAGTTATAAGAACAAAAGATTCGAATGGATGTTGCTAAGTGCAATAAAAGCTTTGAAGAAAGACAATGCAAAGCTCAGAGCCATTAATCACAAATTAAGACAAATTGTAAAAGTCAGAAGAACTCCCTAGCAGTATATAAAGACACTCTCATCTCCTGCGGCCAGAAGGCAGAAATTGTTGATGATCAAGTCCAGGACTTAATTACATAAGAATCACAGAACTTCAGGGAAGGTTGAATCCACTTCTGGAGCAGAGAGAGAGAGGGAGAGAGAAAGGCAGCCTGGAAGGGGAAATCTCCTGGAGGCTTAGCATTGAAAGAAGGAAGCAAGCGGTAGAAATTAAGGGCCCTACAGAAGCAAATGAGAAGCACAAAATCAGAAGTATACTAACCCCACCCCTACCCCAAACAAAATGCCAAATTTTTTGTTGAAGTAGAGTTGATTTACAATATTATATTAGTGTCAGGTATACAGCATAGTGATTCAGTATTTTCACAGGTTATATTCCATTAAAAGTTATTACAAGAAAATGGCTATAATTCGCTGTGCTATATAATATATCCTTGTTGCTTATCTATTTTATTCATAGTAGTTTGTATCTCTTAATCCCATAACGCTAATTTGCCCCTCCTATTCCCTCTCCTCTTTGGTAACCACTAGTTTGTTTTCTATATTTGTGAGTCTGTTTTCTGCTTTGCGTATACATTCATTTGTATTAGCAAATACTTTTTAAAAGCACTTTACTACACCAATAAAAAGGGCACTTAAAATAAGAAATCTAGCAAGCCACCCAAGCACCTACCCTGTCTACAAAGAATCCTCTGTCATTGCTGGTCCAAGAAAATATAAAACATTTCAAAAATGAAAAGAAAACCACAAGCAATAGTCATACACGTATCTATAAGAGAAGAAAACAGAAAATGTGATCGTGGTATCCTGTCAGAGACTTTCATGTACTTAGGAGATACATGCTGGAACATTAGGGTGTCATGATATCTGCAATTTAATTTCAGATTACTCAGCAAATACATACACATACAGAGAGAGGGTGTGCAACTGTGGCAAAATATTAACAATTGGATAATCTAAGAATGTATATGGGTGTTTTTTGTACCACTCTTTTCACAGTAAGTTTTAATTTTTTTAAAAAAAGAGTTGGGGGGGGAATCTGAACTTGATGTGTAGAGGTTAAAAATTCTATGTGGTTTTTACAGAAATTTCTGATGCAAGGAAGCATTCAGGCCACTATAGAGCAATGAGGGATCAGTGCAATATAGGTACAGAAGGCAAACAATAGGACATGCAAGGCAAAACCTAGATCAGACTAGTATAGAGCCATTTTTTTTCAGCCAGACATAAAAATTTTCACCAATTTCTTGGTAAAAAAGAAATGACATTATGCAGCAGAACCCCAACACATATTATTTAGGATTTAGTATATATAATTATACTAAACTCTATAATAAATAATTTATCCTTCACACTCCATTGAGGGAGTTATTTTTTATTGACTTTATAAATTCTTAATTACTAAATATAACTAAGGATTTTTGGAGCAAGATTTCAGGATGGCATAGACCCTAACTGAAAACTGCAATCAAATGTTATTGTCATCAGCAGGAAGACCAGATAAACAGCTTCCCACTCACTAGTTGTGAGACCTTCAGCAAGTTACTCAACTTCTCTATTTCTTCACCTACAAAATGGAAATAATAGTAGCACCTACATTTCAAGGTTGTTGAAAGGATTAAATGTAAAATGCTTAGAGTGCTGCATTGCATAGAATAAACCCCTAATAAATGTTAATTATTAAACATGGTTGTGCTACATCTTTTTTTTTTTTTTTTTCCTGTATGCGGGCCTCTCACTGTTGTGGCCTCTCCCGCTGCGGAGAACAGGCCCTGGATGCGCAGGCTCAGCGGCCAAGGCTCACGGGCCCAGCCACTCCGCGGCATGTGGGATCTTCCCGGCACGAACCCGTGTCGCCTGCATCGGCAGGAGGACTCTCAACCACTGAGCCACCAGGGAAGCCCTGTGCTACGTCTTTTACACACACACATACCCCTTTGAAAAAGTAACTATCAAACCCAAAGCAATTTTCTAACTGTTTTGAGGACCTAAATGATATTTTAAGCCTGTTGAGCTGATGAGATGTCATTCAATCTTCTATAAACATTTAAACTTCACATATCATAAATACTTATAGTTTAAAACAAGTTAATAAATATTCAGGCCTTCTTTTCATTTCTTTTCCTTTCTTTTCTTTTCCCTTTGTTTCCTCTTATTTTTTGTTTCCTTTCTTCTTTTTTACTTTTATTTTTATAAGCTAAAACATTTTTCTACATTCACACGTAGGGTCTTACTTCTCTAATCATAATGAGACTGAATAAAAACATCCTCATGTCTGACCAAACTGATCAAATTTCACAGAAGAGTAACTTTATGATCTCATAGAATATTATAGGACAGGCAAAATCCATTATGTAGCTGCCAGGGACTACATCAAAAACTTGTGCAAAGTTCAATACTCATAGATTTTCCCCAATAAGAAGTGATGTGAAGGTTCCTTGTATAGTGGAATTAGACCAAACACCCAAATCTAAAATTGCCCGTTTCAGTCATAATTCTGAACAAAATTTATTATATATTCAATCAGTGTGGGTTTTTTTCAATAGTTTTTAGTAGTCCATTATAAGTGTATTCACACAAGTGTTTCTTCCTTATACTGTTAAGTCTAGATATCACTGATCTGATTATTTAATTCAATTTACCAAGGACAACATAACTTGCATGCAGACATTTGATAATGATTTTTGACTGTGCTCTTGTACAGCAGAGACCATGACAATTTGATTTGGACAGTAGTTAGGACAATACAACTTGCATTCAGGAACTTAATAAAAAATTTAATTATGCTCCTGGTTGACACTCCCCAAGATAAGGTACTTGGAGATGCAGAGAAAACTCTGACTGGACATGGAACTGCATGCATTACTGTAAGTTAGAAAATAAACCCATGAGAAAGAGGAGTGTCACATATAAGTGGATATTAATAATATTTTACATTTGTATATACTTCAGTTTACAAAGAACCACTGCACAAATTCAATGGAGCACATACTGAAGGCACTATATCAGACAGTCTGTGGAAAACAAAAATGAATATATACCCACAAAGAGCTTACAATCCAGTGGAAGATATGGTCTGTTTGACTTAAAGAAATAGAATATTGTAGAGATGAAAAGTGTTGTAGGAATTGCTTTCCATATATAGAGAGAGTAGAGATGTAATCTAACCAGAGGAGTCAGGGAAGGCTTCATTGAGCTGGTAGTATTTGAATGTGGGCCTTGAAAATATAAAATATTATTTGGTTAACACCAAACATTGTGAGGTAATCATAGCAGTCACTGTTATGTTTTTTATACATTTTCATGTCAACTGAGACATGAATTCAGGTTTTCTGATTCCCAAGTCCAGTGTTTATTCACTATATCACCCTAAAAGACACAGCTTAATTTTAGGCAAGACAACAGGGTAATGTTAAAAAAGACTATTAATTCCTGCTATAGTAATAAATTTGTTTGTTCTTTGTATACCATATGAAAACAAATGCTCTTATCCTCTAAGTATTAATGTTATTTCCTGCTTTAAATACAGAAAATTCCTTGTAGTGTGAGGACTGGGGAAATCAGATCTTTGTTTAAAGATTAAGAAACCTATTAGAAAAGAGTAAAAAGTAACTTAATCATGATAACTAAATAGAGAGACTAGTATGCAGCAAGGGTGATCCCTACTTGTCTTTGTTTCCCCAGAGGATAGAACAAGAGAGGACAACAGGATTAAGCTTCACTGGCTATAAGATAAATTCTTCCCAATGGAAATTAATACTCAAGGAAATAATAATAACACATATGAGGCCTACTGTATGTCAAACACTGTTCTAAGCACCTCATGCTTACTTAATTCTCAAACAACTCCATGAGATAGGTATTATTATTACCACCACTGGTAAATGATGAATCTGAGTGATAGGTATTATTATTACCACCAGTGGTGGATGATGAATCTGAGCCACAGAGAAACTTAGCCAAAGTCATGTGAAGTAGTAGAGCTGGGATTTAAACTCTGGCTATAGAATCCTTGTTCTTAACCACTCAGCTCTAACGTATGTCAAAAATAAGATTGCATACTCTCTTTTTGTAGAGTGCTTTAAGATACTAGTACAGGGCTTCCCTGGTGGCGCAGTGGTTAAGAACACGCCTGCTAATGCAGGAGACACGGGTTCGAGCCCTGGTCCAGGAAGATCCCACATGTCACGGAGCAACTAAGCCCGTGCACCACAACTACTGAGCCTGCGCTCTAGAGCCCACAAGCCACAACTACTGAAGCCCGTGCATCTAGAGCCCATGCTCTGCAACAAGAGAAGCCACCACAATGAGAAGCCCGTGCACCACAACGAAGAGTAGCCCCTCACTCGCCGCAACTAGAGAAAGCCCGCATGCAGCAACGAAGACCCAATGCAGCCAAAATAAATAAATAAGTAAATTAATTAATTTTTTAAAAAAGTCTTAAGATACTAGTACAAATTACATCTATAAAATATGGTGTGAGTTAATGGTCTGGAAAGCAGCAGTACAGTGTGGCATCTAAGAACACAAACTTTAGCATCAAGCAGACTAGGCTTTATGACCTTCTTCAGCCACGGCCTACCTGTGTGAACTTGGGCAACTTACTTACTCTCTTAGAGTTTTAATTTCCTTCTTTCAAAAAGAGAAAGCAATTATTATTTTGAGATGGGAATGTAGGCAGCTCAGTGTGGTAAGAAAAGCACTGAACCTGAATGTCAAAAGACTCAGATTATAGCCTGAACTACTATCAGCCATGTGAAATAGAGCAATCAATCCATCAATCAGCAAATATTTATTGAGTCTACGTCAGTATCTATTATAAGTACTTTGGGGATATAGCAGTAAAAAAGACACTGCTCCTTACTCTCTGAAAGCAATTTCATTCAAGTTTGTTCATTTTCCTTAATGATTGAACTAAGTCCCAAAAGGAGGTACTTTCTGGCATTAACATTCTAAGAACTTGAATAACAATACCATGGTGATTCTGTTTCTTTGCTAAGTACCATTAGCACACTCATACTTAACTCCTCCTTTTGATATATAAAGGGGATATATGCAGAAAGAAGAGACTGAACTTTGAGGCTTGTCTCATTGTGTTTATTACCTACAGCTGCCATAACCAGCTGTTGCCACACATTCTCTCCATGGGGCACACTTTTCTGGAATGTAGATTAATACATGATGACACTCTTGTGCCATTGTAAAGACAGCAGAATCAACATGATTTACAGAAACTTGATGGAAAATGTGGTCTTCTCTCCCTCTGAGATGAGCTCAGTGTCAATTCCCAACAATTCAAGCAGAAATTGAAGAAACAACTTCTACATCTTGAAGGTGTTTCCACTCCTTAGTATTGCCATGAACTGGCAATACTATTGTGTGCTATGTGATTATTCATGGAGTGCAGTCTAGCAATGGTTAACAGCATCAACTTTGGGATCAGGATGACAAGCATATAGATAAATATAAATAGAGAGGGATATAAATCCTACCTCTAGCATGTATAAGTTGGGAAACTGATCTCAATTTCTTCATACATAAAGTGAAAATTTTCACTTATCTCCTAAACTTACCAAATGAGATAAGATATATAAAATGTTTAGTATAGCACTTTATTTAATTACTAGTACTTAATTAATGATTAATTACCCACTAACTTTATCATCATCCTTAGCTATTAAAAATAACCTACATGTATGTTAGAAGAAAAAAATGAACTTATTTTAGTACAAGGAAAACTAGTTTTGCAGGTATTTTACTCAACATCACATAGGAAACACCATTTTTTGGGGAAAAAAAAGACAACACTTTCTTCCAAATTCTTAATTAGGAAGATCAATATTCAGTACATACCATTAAGATATTTTGCAATCTTGTACTCAAACCACAACAAAATGGCAAACCAAATTACAAGTTTGTTACACACATAGAGTTTTAATATATCTTTCCATGCACTTACTAGTCAGATTACAACATAGGCATTTTCACAGGAGAAATACACATATAATTTCTAAGTAAAGCTCCAAGTTACCAGACAATTTTTCAGCCCTTTGTCAGCACTTAAATCCCTGATTTTCTAATCATAAGTTTAGGAATGATTTTAGTAGTACAGAGAACAAACAAGGCAAACAGTATACGAGAACTCCAGGATTCAATATTTAAGCAAATCATTAAGGAAATATTTCAAGTCACCAGTCATGCCCCATTCACCATAGGTCAATAGGAAAATAAATTAACTTACAGTAAACAAGAACTTCCTTGGACTCCATGAAAATGCTTAGAAAAGTGTGGTGACCTTGTACTTCTAAACACAGATATCTGCTACTAGTTGGCAGAATCCCCAGCTCTGTCTCTTGCTCCCACCAGCTCACCAAACATATGACCACAGACGCTTCTTCCTAACAGCTGACTTTTAATCCTGTCTATAGGTTTAAACAAGATCTCTTCAAAAATATATAGCATGTAATACTGAAATCGCCAAGAAGAAAATTGTTTTTAAAAATCATCCCCTAGCTCTATCTCCCTACATGTTCCTCCAAAAAGAAGACTGGCTTAACTTGGGAACTGAACTATATAATTTGTTTCACATCCATTGCTCCGTGGAGTATATTAAGGCTACCCAACACAGTTCTATTCCTTGAGCTGGAATATGTGCACTCTGGGATGTAATACAAATGTCAAAGCCATTTGGGTGTCACTGAGGATGAAACATTTAATGTTAAAAAGGCAACTGATGACATCAGGATATATTATTTCCAGGAAATAAATGAAGACTGTCTAATTAAGGCTCTTCTACAACACAAAAGCCTAGAGTCAGTGGATGGCAATGATATTATAGACATTCCAAAGATATCTCCTGGCTGCTGTTTTCCTCTGCAATATCATATAGGACATAAAAAAGAGTTTATCTTCACTAAACTCCCTAATATGCTAAAAATTCATGGCCATAGTTTTTACTCACAGAAAATATTTTTAATTACAAAAAATCACTACCTCTTTTAATATGTCACAAAATATCAAGTTTTCTGCTTATCAGCCTTATCACTTACAAATTATATTTGTGGCATAATTACATAAAAGAAGGTAAACATTATTTCCTATGACTATTTGTGTCATCAAAACATAAAAGTACTACATTTGATTTTTCATAAAATATTGTCCCTTGAGTTTTTACACACATAAGAAATCCTCATCTAAATATTACTAACAGCTAACATTCACTCAACACAAATTTAATGAGGCAACCAAGTGCCAGGCACTGTGCTAGATTCGAGAGATATAAAAAAGATAGACACACCTTTTTGTGAAAAGGTTACCATATATATAGTGGTTCTTCCAGTGATATACTATAGTGTTAAACTGCATTCAAATTCTCCCTCAGTTTTTGATTTCCATAAATCCCTGCAACCAAGTGAATTCCATACTGGTTTTTTCCATGAAAGTAAATTCTCGTCAACTATACTGAATACAGGGATATTTAAAAGTGACTATGGAAAAGAGAGGTACAGAGAAACATTATGACTAGTTAACTATACATCAAATTGGATTTGCACATTGAAAGCCAGCTAATTTCTACAAAAGCTACTGAGGATAACCCTAGTAATGACTCAAATTACAGGAGTCCAGAATTGTTACTAAATCGATCTAAACTTGTAAATCCTCAGATCTCTTAGCAGAATCAGAGAAGATTCACAAACTCAGAATTGAAGAGAGCATAGCCATCCACCTAGAGGAGGCAGTAATTGCTGCTATGTACAGATGTGAGCCAAGTGTTGTCATTGTTAGATCTTTTATTGTTGTTTTTTTTTCAAGAGAAGCCAGAAATTTAGATTTTTGTGTGAAGTCTCCTAATTTTTACATGTCAGCTCAATGATTTTTAAAAAGGTGGACTCAAAAAAAAAATCAATCTGTAAAATAGACCCAACCCCTTCAACATAACTAAAAAGTATCACTGGAAAACTCACAGCTAACATCATACTTAACGAAAGATTTCTCTCTAAGATGAGGACTAATACAAGAATGTCCACTCTACTTCTATTCAAAATTATGTTAGAGGTTCTAACCAAGGCAATTAGGCCAGAAAAAGAAATAAAAACAATCCAGATTGAAAGGTGGGAAGTAAAATTATCTCTAGTCACAGGTGACTTGATCCTGTACACAGAAAATCCTAAGGAATTCAAACACAATAAAACTATAAGAACTAGTGAACAAGTTAAACAAGGTTGCAGGATGCAAGCCCAATATATAAAAAATCAATTGCATTTCTTTTTTTTTTTTTTTCGGTACGCGGGCCCCTCACTGTTGTGGCATCTCCCGTTGCGGAGCACAGGCTCAGGACGCGCAAGCTCAGCGGCCATGGCTCACGGGCCCAGCCGCTCCGCGGCACGTGGGATCTTCCCAGACCGGGACACAAACCCGTGTCCCCTGCATCGGCAGGCGGACTCTCAACCACTGTGCCACCAGGGAAGCCCCAATTGCATTTCTATCACATGAAAATAATTTTTTTAAATTCTATTTGTAAATAATTTTTTAAATACTTAGGAATAAATTTAACAAAAGCAGTGCAAGGCATGTACACTAAAAACTACAAAAAACACTGTTGAAAGAAATTAAATGTAAAGACAACCCATATTCATGGACTGGAAGACTTAATATTGTTAAAATGGCAATACTCCCCAAACTGATTTTCAGATTCAATATGACCCTTATAAAAATCCCAGATTTTTGTGGGGGTTTTTTTTTGGCAGAAATTGACAAGCCAATCCTAAAATTCAAATAGAAATGCAAGTGACCCAGAGTAAGCAAAAGAATCTTGGAAAAGACTAAAAACATTGGATAATTTAAGCTTCTTGATTTCAAAATTTACTACAATAATCAAGACAGTGTGGTACTGGCATAAAGATAGGATATAGCTGAATTGAGTAGAACTGAGAGTCCAGCAATAAACTCTTATATTTATAGTCAATTGATCTTCAACACTGGTGCCAAGACAATTCAATGGGGAGAAGAATAGCCTTTTCAGCAAATGGCTTTGAGAAAACTAAATATCCACACACGAATGAATTTGGACCCCTACCTCATACCACATGTAAAAATTAACTCAAAATGGATCAAAGACCTACATGTAAGAGCCAAAACTATAAAACTCTTAGAAGAAGACATAAGTGTAAACCTTCACAACCTTGGGTTAGGCAATGATTTCTTAGATATGACATCAAAAGCACAAGCAACCAAAGGAAAAAAAATAGATTTCATCAAAATTTGTGCTTCAAATGAAAGGATCAATAAAATCAAAATGCAACCCATAGATGGAAGAAAATATTTACAAATAATGTATCAGATAAGGGGGCATTATCAAGACTAAAGAACTATTACAAGTCAACAACAGAAGGACAAACAACCCAATTTTAAAATGGGCAAATATTTGGGGGCTTCCCTGGTGGCGCAGTGGTTGGGAGTCTGCCTGCCGATGCAGGGGACGTGGGTTCATGCCCTGGTCTGGGAGGATCCCACATGCCGCGGGGCGGCTGGGCGCGTGGGCCGTGGCCGCTGAGCCTTCACGTCCAGAGCCTGTGCTCCGCAACGGGAGAGGCCACGGCAGTGAGAGGCCCGCGTACCGCAAAAAAAAAAAAAAAAAAAGGGGGGGGGGGCAAATATTTGAACAGACATTTCTCCAAAGAAGGCATACAAATGGCCAGCAAGTACATGAAAAGATGCTTAACATCATTAGTACTGACTAATTATGTAAATGCTAATCAAATGACAGTAAGATACATTTCACACCAAAAAATTGTGGCTACTATAAAAGATGAACAATAACAAGTATTGGTTAGGATGTGGAGAAATTGGAAAAACATTGTTGCTGGTGCAGCCACTTTGGAAAAATTTGGCAGTTCCTCAAAGAGTTAAACAGACTCACCAGGAATTATACTACTAGGTACACATTTCAAGAGAAATGAAAACATACCTCCACACACAAAATCTGTTCACAAGTTATTATTCATAATAGTCATAATTTGCAAACAACCCAAATGTTCATCAATGGATAAAAAATATGTAGTATATCCATCCATGAAATATTATTTTGCAATAAAAAGGAATAAAATACTAATGCATGCTACAATGTGGATGAACCTTGAAAACATTATGCTAATTGAAAGAAACCAGTCACAAAAACCACTTATTATATGATTCCATTTATCTAAAATAGGCAAATCTACAGGAAATGATTAGTAGTTGCCAAGGTGCTGGAGAGAGGGGTATGAGGATTTCTTTGGGGGATGATGAAAATGTTCTGGAATTAGATAGTGATGATGGCTCTTACTAATATTTAAAAGGATTATTTGAAATTTTTTTAAAAAAAGGTTTTTTACAAAAGTTAGAATGCAGCAAATAGTGTTCAATTTTCTAAAATCAACCAGCATACATATCCTATTTCAGTAATTAAAATAAAATTCAGTACTTAAAATTTTAGTAATAACAATGTTTTAGAAAAAGAATAGTTCAAGACTATAACCAGCTCCCTTCTGCCTACTGAATAAAGCCGTTTCCTTTTATCCACAACCTAAAGCTAACTGATCTTTCCAATCTTACAGCTTATAAATTCCTTATGAGATCCCCACACTTCAGCCAAGTTAGACTCACTCTTTGCCTTGAAACCCCTCATGCTTTCTTAAATATGTTTCTATTTGGAATACCCTTCCTCCATATCTGAATTCTACCAAAACTTTGGTGTTTAAAATGCCACCTCCTTTATGAAGCTTTTACTGGTTCTCCCCCATCAATCAGGGTCAGGCTGAAGTAAACCTTCTCTTAGAACTTTTATCTCTCTGAAGATACTTCTTATTAATGGCTCTCACAGTGATATGTGCACTTGTCTTTTTTTCCCTTTCTAAACAGTGAGTCCCATAATTATAATATGTATGAAGTTCCAACATGGTACCAATTACATCAGCTCTAATGCTCACAACAACCCTAAAAGATAGGTACTATTATCCCTCTTTTAAAGATGAAGAAACTGAGGTTTGGAGAGGGTAAATCACTGGTTCAAGGACTACCAGTAAGGGGAAGGTCTGAGATTTGACACAAGTCCGTCTTTGGTGGCATCTCTGTTTCCCACAAAGTGGTTAATACAGGGCATTGCATATAATAGGTCTTCAAAGATGACTCATTAAACGATTAGTTGGAACTAACATCAAAAATATTAGTCATTCATCTTGAGCATAGGCTTTAGATTCAGACTTGCCTTGGTTCAAATTTCAGCTCCTCATTTATAAATTAAACTGAGGTAAATTATTGAATCTTAATCCCAATTTCCTCATTTGTAACGTGAAGATTATAATATTTAGGTAACTGGATTATTGTGAGAATTAAATGAGGCCAGAAATGTTAAATTCTTAGCATATAGCAGGAGCTCAATAAATGTAGGTTTTCTTCCTCTTCATACTCTTTTCCCCATGCCCGCCCCCTATTTACAGTGGCTTAATGAGATAAACCTGTTCTTTAAGAGCAACACATTGGTTGTAGTTCTACAACTCTTTAGGTTTCTGACAATCATAAATAACTTACTGACCAAGTTTGAATTTCAAGTTTTGCATCTGTAAAAATAGGGACAACAAAACTGTCTTACACAGGAATTGTGAGAAATAAATGAGTTAATCTGACTCTCAAACAATATTTTAGCAGCAAAACCTAATAGGGTTATTTTTTTTGAAGCCCAAGATGTGCTTGAATTGGGGATAAGGGATGAGATCTG
The DNA here is from genome assembly GCF_949752795.1 of Hyperoodon ampullatus. NCBI lineage: Eukaryota > Metazoa > Chordata > Mammalia > Artiodactyla > Ziphiidae > Hyperoodon > Hyperoodon ampullatus. The sequence continues at coordinate 48,046,746 of NC_136920.1, read as the reverse complement.
TATCCCAGGCTGAAGCACACCATCGTGCACCACATCATTTCTTCACTGGTCAGTGGAAGGTGCAGCTGAAAGGGTTTCATACAAATGGGGTGGGGAGTTATTTCCTCTTAAATTTTATAAAGCTCTGTGTAAGGATGAATAAATAGAAAAGAGAATTATAATGAAAAACAACAAGTTTTTTTTTTTTTTTTTACAGAGCAAACCTGTACGTAGGAAACTTCCAATCTAATGATGAACATCAGAAATCCAAAATTAATCTGGATCTCTCACACAAGATCCAACCAAGATAAAAACAAATAATAATACTTTAGCCTGTTCACATCAGTACATTCTTCTTGCCTTCATTCCTAAAATCCCACTTACACAAGCTGTGCTGAGACTGTGCAAGTGGTGGTGGTTTTAAAAAGCTATTCCCACTACCACCATCACTGAGGCTGGAAAGGATTTTTGAAAGAGACCAGAAGGAAAGGAGAGCCATGGAAACAACAGGTGCTCTGAACAGCTGGGGAGAGAGAACTGAACTCCTCCTCAGGACGATCCTAAGAACTAGCAAAATTTCAAATCCCTGCTGAGGAAGAGACACAAGTAACTCACCTCCAAGATAACAGTTCCTCTTTATTCTACTCCACAGTCCCTGAAAAGTGACATGTGCACCACTGTTTAGTACTAATAGGCTCTGAGATGCCAGAGTTCACCCCCAAGGAATAATAGTCCTTTAAATGAGAATCCTTTCATATATATTTTCTTTGAGAAATAAACAGAAATTTTGTCAATTATTGACAATTTCTCTTTTTAAATCCTGTGATACATAGACCTCGATATGTCTTAGAAGCAATATGAAATTGTGAAAGAACCACAAGCTTTGGAATCTGAAAACTCTGCTCTACCACTTCCTAGTTATTTGATTTCAGGCTTGTAATAATAATGCTTAGTACCACCTGTTATTCTAACTACTTTAATATGTTAACTTGTTTAACCCTCCTAATAACTCTATGTGTATTATTATTGATTCCACTTTAAAAATGAGAAAACGGAAGTTTAGAGAGACGAAGTAGCTTGATCAAACCCCACAACTAATCACTGACAGAACTAAGATTTGAATGCAGGTACTCTTATCTCATTGACTTCTAATGTGCTTTTTCTGATATTTTTTTCTTCATTGATCTTTCTTCAACTGTAAAATAGAATAAGTTCATAGGGACATTGTGAAGATTAAATAACATAATATACATGAAGCACAGTTCCTGGCACATAGTAGATACATGATAAATAATAAATATAGATTATGATGACTCAACACAGATCATGCTGTAGGATCTAAAATTAAAGCAGCCCCATTATTTCTCCCATATATATTCCTCTCTATAAATAGATAGATAGATAGATGATAGATAGATAGATACACATGGAGAGGGAGAGAGAGAGATCAATCTCCTGTCAATATCTGGAAAATATATAATTTCATGATACTTAGAGAACAATACAAAGAATTAAGAAGAATTCTAGTATCAATTACTCTGCAGTCTGTGTATATGACTGAACATTAACAAATATTACAACCACCTTATGTTTTAACTTTTCTGAGTTACAAGTCATAAAATCAGAGAGACATAGAATACTTAAGGATCATTTACTTCAAATTACAAGCCATAGTAGAAATATATTCTACAGCATCCCTGGCCTATAATTTTCAAAATTCTATTTTTGTGCTTCTTCATCTTCTTCATCATGTGCATCTTCTTCATCATGATATTCATCCCATTGTTACATACTCTTCGTTTTCAGAAAGTAATATTCTCTATTGAAATAAAGGAAATTTACTTTTATCTTAAAAAATTTTAATAATTAAAATAAATTAAAGTGGGCCCTCCAGACCAGTGTTCTAGGTTGAAATATAGATGTTGGGGAAGTTTTAGACTCAGCCCCCATTTAAAAGTCTCCCTAATGCCTTGGTTCCCACTTAGTTCACTCTCCTGCCCGATGTGTATACATGTCTTTTTTTCATCATTAAATTATTATATCATTTAAAAGGAGTGAGCTTGTCTTTTTATTTGCCCTTGTAAGTGTCACAGTGTCTAATATGGTGACTAGCACAAAAAAGATGTTTAATATTTATGAACGAGGGCTTCCCTGGTGGCGCAGTGGTTGAGAGTCCGCCTGCCGATGCAGAGGACACGGGTTCGTGCCCCGGTGCGGGAAGATCCCACATGCCGTGGAGCGGCTGTGCCCGTGAGCCATGGGCTGAGCCTGCACATCCGGAGCCTGTGGCCGCTGAGCCTGCACATCCGGAGCCTGTGCTCTGCAACGGGAGAGGCCACAACAGTGAGAGGCCCGCGTACCGCAAAAAAAAAAAAAAAAAAAAAAACTTTATGAACGAGAAGGAGGGAAAGGAGGGAGGAACTGTAATGGGAGGAAAGGAAAGAGACAGAAAGGGCAAGAAAGAAAACAGAGAGGCAAACTAACCAGAAAACCAACAGTAAGGATGAAGAGTCTTCTGTTTTAATGAAATATATTTTATCTTTGTGAAGAACCTTCCAGTGCACATCAACTATTGCAAAGTTTACTTCATAATTTCTTTCATAACATTTTATTAATTGCCTTAGTTCCAAGAAGTTGTTCCAGTAAGAAAATATAAGATGGTATTTAGCCCATTTTACCTCAGAATTAACCAGCCTGAAAACCAAGCAACACTTTGGACTAGGAGAAGTTCTCAATTTCTCTGAAAAATCAGTAAATGTTAGGTTTAGTTTTCCCATTTAAATACAAGTACTACTAGTGAGCTCCCAATTTAATTGCAATCAATGTATAACATTCTCAAAAATAAATCTTAGGAAGGACCACTTTATGAATTCAAGCTTTGTCAGCTGCCAGTAACCATTCTAAGTCTGGCAGCTGTGGATGTGAGCAATGCAACTTATGCAGCTGTCAGGAAGCCAAGTATTTTGTTTATGACCTCGATAGTGAATCATGAATATTGGCTAATTTCTGACCACCATGTGCAAAAGGGCATCCTCTTACTTTCCGTCAAGCCAGTAATGTTGGAAGGGGGCCATATTATGCTGAGTTCAATAAATGTAGAACAATGGGTATAAAATCTAATAATCTTTAGAAAATGGAAATTCTAGAAAAAATGTATAAAATGAGCACAAGACAGGTTGTTTGCTCTGCCTTCTATCTCTTTTTATCTTTTGCTTAAAAGTTCAGAAAACTGTAAGATTTGTGTACTTGAAGGTAGTTTAAAAACAAATGAAAGAAGTAGATTAAAAAGCATTAGTCCATCTAAAATTTTTTACAAACTACTGAGCATAGCAATAGCCAATTTCAGGTGAAAAGTGTAAAGCTTAGGGAGCTAAAGCAACACACAGCAGGTGAGTGACAGCAAAAGACAACACTGATGTCTGTGCAACCTGCAGCAGATGTCAGGCCCTGACCCTGCCAAAACACACTGAAATGTGTGAGCATATCTGGCTTAGCACTAAAGGAGGTTAAAATAATTGTTAACTTCTCAAAAAGGTGAGAAAATGCAATCATTCAGTCACTGTTTTAGTAATTCAACAGACATTTATTGAGAAGTAAATCACTGAGTAAGGCCCAGGAATTCAAGAATAGATTAAGACAAAGTTCTGTATTCTCAATAATCTAGTGTGAGGCAGATATATAAACATAAATGGAGAAAATGTTAATAAAGAACAAAGTGCTAGAATATTCAGGAAAGGCTTCACAAAAGAGGCAATATTTAAGTTGGGAAGAAAAAGCTGAGAAGGTCATAACAGGCAAATGGGAGGGCAAAGATATAGACACAGGGAGTAAAAGAACCAGGTTCGGGGAAAAAGTGAAGTTGAATGTGACTAGAGTCTAGAGTTTGTGTTGGTGGTCTATGGGAAATGCAATTGGAGAAGTAGGTTAATATCAGATTGTGAAAGGAGAGAGTGAAAACCTACAAAGCTCTTTCAGCAGGATAATGGCTTGAGCCTATTGGTTTGTGGGGAGGATGCCTCAGGCAGAAAGGTGGAAGACAGACTGCAGTGGGAAAAAGCGGGTGGCAAAAGGACCAAACGTGATAAGCCATTGCAATACACTGGGCAAAAGAAGAGAGAGGCCTGAAACAAGACATTGGCATGAAGATAGTCAGGGGTCAATGCAAGAGCTATTTCTAAGGTAGAAATAATAACAGGATCTGATGAGTTATGGGATATGGTGGGTGAGGGGGGAGAAGCACCATATAAGGCTCCAAGCCTCTAACTTGCACTTTTAAGCTTGAAGTACTAATAGATGCCTACAGACCTGTAGAAAAGAAACTGAAGTGCAGCTTGAACTGTTTTACAAAAAAGGAAGCTCTGGAGACCCTAACTTACTCTGGATTAGAGGTAAGGGTAGGATCCAGGTAAAGATACCTAGAAGATAGAAATACAAGTTTGACCTCAGGTAAAAGGTCAGTATTAGAGATAAATATATGGGAGTTGTTGGCATACATAGGCATAAAATAAGAGAAAGTAAGATGACTCAAGGAGAGTACACAGAGGTGAATTTAGAAGACCAAAGGTGTAGGCTCTAGAAACACTACCACTGAATGGATTAAAAGAACTGTAGCCATCAAAGGAGACTGAAAAGGAATAAGAATTTATTTATTCCATATTTTCCAACTATTCCAATTATTCCATTATCATTGATCACTTATTATGGACTGATCATTGTGTCAGAGAGTAGGGATATAAAGATTAATATGATAGAGTTTCTGCACAAGGATTGCTGTCTAATGGGGTTCCCAGACAAATAGAGAGACACTTGCAAAACTGCTGCACAGGTTCTACAATAGAGGAATCCACAGAGTGTGAGGAGAGCACAGGATGGCTCTTATTTAAAGGAGAACTAAGAAAAGTTATATCAATGAAACCAAGAGAAAAGAGATTCTCAAAAAACAGGAGAGCATTAGTCCTGGCAAATGTGATCTCACATAGACATTATTAAAGTTTGAATGTTGGTATTTAGAGCCTATATCAAGTTGCTCTTTCCAATAAAACATACTAACTCTTAGCCCTCAAAATATTTTCAGTGGTCACTTTAAACATTCTATCTGAGAGTAGGTATGTCTAAGAGGCTGTAAAAAGGAAAACAATTCTTATTATTGTATATAGGTTCTATACCCAAATTAACCATCTTGAGACTGTAAAGAGATCCTCTAACAGTCAGAGGATTGTAGAAAATCCTTTGAAATTCCATAGGAATTATATATTTTTCTCCTAGATGGAAAAGAGTACTGGGAGAGGGAAAACAATGAGTAATATAATGCTCTTTTTTTAAAATTGCTGAATGACATTCCATTTATTCCACCACTGAGATTTCCTGAGTATCCAGAAAGATACGTAGCATATTTTGGCACTCTTAAGCATCATGTGCTTTGTACCAGCTCTGCCACTTGCATGCTGGATTTTAGTTTTTCCTTTTCTAAAATGGGTGATATGAATAGAATGTCCTAACATTCTAGGGCTAAATGAGTTTAACTCATATAAAGAAGAGACAGTCTCTAAGAAATAAGTGACTAATAAACAAAAAAGTACAGCATGGCCAAGAAGTCCCTATGCCTAAGACTTTGTCCTCTGTGAATTATCTGTTTAATAACAATTCTACCTAATAACACTTAGAGGCCTAAAAGCAACTAAACAACATGAGGGAAGATGAAAGTTTACATGGAGAATGGAGAAAGCATGCAGATCACTTCTAGTCAGTACATACATGTATTCTGTGTGTATATTTAAAAACAATTAATATTCACTGAATTCTTACCATCTGCCAGACACTATGCTAAGTATTTCATAAGTACTATGGTACTAATCTCCATAACAACTCAATACATTAGGAATTATTATTATTACTCTCATTTTACAGATAAAGAAACTGAGACTCAGAGAGATTAAGTAACTTGTTCAAGGTTACAGAGCTAATCACTGACAGTAATGGGTTCAAATACAATTAATATGAATCCACAGCCCATACCCTTCACCAATCCACAATACTAAACCTATACATTAGGGTAACTGTAAAGAGGAATGAAAAGAAAATACTGAGTCCAGAATCGCACCAACAGATTAAAAATTATGTAAGTGGATCAGAGAAAGAACGTCTCAAAAAGGAGCTAGATCTGAAGGTGTGATTTAAAGTTAGAAAATGTACTACCACAGTATCAATCTAACTGATCCAAATGTGTTTCATTTTCATGAAAAAAAACTAAATTGAATATATTCATTTTAAGTCAACAGTTATCATCTACTCACCACAGTAAATTGTACTTCATAGGTCATAGGCAGTACTGAGTTTCCACACAATTTATTCTTCAATTATAGAGTTACACATTGCATATAGAGAGGATAGACTGATGAGTGCCAAACCTCAGGTTCTGAATGGAAAACTTATTCATGAGACCATTAGACAATTACATCCAAATATCTGTGACAGGGTATGAGAAACCAGACTGAAGTGTAATACATCCTCTCTGATGGAGACAGCAGGAGGGAAAAGAAGGAAAAAAAACTGAGGTGTCTGTATAAGTTGAGATAAACATCACTGAGAAAAGAGTCAAGCTGCATGAGAGAATCTAAGAGTCAGCATTCAAGGGAAGTGGACGAAAGTGTCAAAGGAAATTCTAAAAACCCAAAACAAATTAGAATACTGAAAGCACACTCAATAGCATTGGACAACCTATCAAAACTGAATTGTCTTAAGTCCAAGCAGCTGCTGTGATGTGCCATCATGTCACTGAGACAGAAAACCCAATTACAGCTTTAATGACTAAACCATAAAGACACTACAACTGGTGAGGGCCAGCAAAAAATGCTGAGATTCAAAAAAACTACTGGTAGGGAATTTCTACTCCTCCGGCATTCAATAATAACACTAATCAGCATTAATCTTATTCACTCATTATTCAACAAATATTTATTGAGGCCACTGTTTGGGGCACCAGAAACACAGTAAAGGAAATAATAATGTTCTTGTAAGAGCTTATATTCTGGTCCAGTAAACAAGATTTTAAAATGAAATATATAGTATATCAGATGATGCTAAGTGCTATGAAGAAAAATAAGCAAGGAAGGGAAAATGAGGAACATGGGAGACAGTTTAAATAGGATTAAGAGGGAAGGCCTCACTGAGCAGGTAACATTTAAGTGGAAACCTAAAGGCAATAGGGGGATGAGCCATGCAGATATAGGGTAAGAACACAGATCGGCCAGTGCAAAGGCCCTGAGGCAAGAGTATTCTTAGCAATTTATCAGAAAAGCCAAGAAGCTAGTATGCTTAGAGCAAAGTGAGAGAGAGAAAAATCATGGGAAATGAGGTAGAGAGGCCAAATCACGTATGATCTTATAGCCATTGAGTGAACTCTGGATTTTACTATAAGTGAACTGGAAAACCTTCACAAATTTCTTAGCAGAGAAGTAACATAATCTAACCTACGATGCTCAAAGATGGTAGAACCAAGAGTAGAAGAGGACTAGTTAGGAGGCTGTTTTTATGAGTATATTCCCAAATGCATCAGAATTAGTTAAAGCTCAGGCTATGGAGTCAAGCATGTGGTTTCAAATCCTGGCTCAACTATATACCCAAGCCTAGAATTCTTCCTATATAAAATAAGAATCCAAATGGATATACTAAACAACTACTGTGTCAGACCCTACCCTTTCACGTATAACTTGAGGTACCCTCAGAAGCAGACCAGGAGAAAAGAATACGAAGGCAATTTATTTATTAAGGGAGTGGGAAAGTGACACAGGCAAGGAAAGACACCTTGTAAAAAGTACGTTGCCAGGGCTTCCCTGGTGGCGCAGTGGTTGAGAGTCCGCCTGCCGATGCAGGGGACACGGGTTCGTGACCCGGTCTGGGAAGATCCCACATGCCGCGGAGCAGCTGGGCCCGTGAGCCATGGCTGCTGAGCCTGCGCGTCCGGAGCCTGTGCTCCGCAACGGGAGAGGCCACAGCGGTGAGAGGCCCGCGTACCGAAAAAAAAAAAAAAAAAAAAAGTACGTTGCCAAACCAGCTAGTACAATGAACAACTGGAGCTTAATCATACAGAGAAACAGACTAGAACACAGAATTGTTCCACCCAAGGAGCAAGGGGGATGGAATAAATATTTATACTTCAAGTTGGGTCAGTTCATGGTTTAAAGGCTGCTCCTAGGAGGTGTTAAATTCCAGGCACTTCCAGCCTGTCCCTGTCTTTCATGAGCAGAATAGCCATCTGTGGCTCCTGAAAAAGCCCTCAGGTACAAAGGCACACAAAAATAGAGGCACACACTGGCAGTTGAAAATCTTCTGGAGCTCAGTGAAAACAGTCTGAACTGAGCAATACAGGTGGGGTACTGACAGTAACTGCTTCGTATCCATAAGCGGAAAAAAAAAACTGACAGTATATACCACAGAATGTTAATAGTGATTATTTCTGAGTGGTAAAAATTATTTGTGCTTGTTACCTTCTTTTTTGTGCACCCCTCATCATTAAGATTCTGCAACAAATATGTTATTACTTATAATGATGTCTGATATATAATGTCTAATATTTATAGAAATCTTTAACAGCATGCTGTTTTCTTAATGAGTTCTTATAACAATTTGGTGAAGAGTAGGGATTATTATTTCCATTTTACAAAAAAAAAATTTGAGCCTCTGAGAAATTTAATGGCTTGCTCAAAGTTGCACCACTAGTTATTGGTTAAGAGGCTTTGGACTGTAGACGTCCTATTTCCATGACTTTTTCCTATTACGAACTGACCATCTTCAATGTAGTTATCACTTAAATCAAACTCTTTATCTTACATATGAGAAAACTAGGACATAAAGTAATTAGCTCAAAACTACCCAGTCACATAAAAGAGACTCCAGGCCTTCGGAGTCCTTGTTTACACAGAATTTAGTTCATATATAGTACAAAGTTTAAGCACATGAAATCTACACCTACACTAACTACTTGGACTCAAAGGCTTCCAAGGTCCACTTTAGCTGTGTGACTTTGGGCAGTTTCCCCTCACAAAAATGGGGACTATGAGAACATCAAAATTAGTATAATTGTGAGCACTAAAATAATCAATATCTGAAAAATCTGGTTAGGAAAAAGTGTCATATAAATGTTTGTTACTATTATCAGTATGAATTTTACATTGAAGAGAGAAAAAATAAATGGAATAGAGAAAAGAGACTGCATAGAAGGAGTGAGATGGATCTTAGAAGGAAAGTGTTATAACAATTTTAGTATAGGCCTGTTTATATGCTAAAGAATCTTGAAAGTGCTTTCTACAGTTCTGATTAAGCTTATCAAGAATAATGCCAGCAGGAGGCAGTATATATTTGGGGAGAAAAATATAGGTTGCTGGGTTTGAACTCTGGTTCTGCCACAGTTATCTGATCTTCAGCAAATTCTTTGAACTCTCTGTGCCAAGGTTACCCATACAAAATGGGAACAACAAAGGTACCTAAAAACTCTTAGAACAGTGCCTACAACATAGGAAGTAATCAATAAATGTTGCTCACTGTTATTACTGGATGTATGGAACTGCTCAGTTAAATGCATATTAAATTGGAGAAGAGACTGTGATGGACAGGATTTCATCTTGGGACCAAAAGGTACAATCTGATCCTAGGTAGCAATGTTTATGTGGATGGATGTGGGTTTGGGTATATGGTATGGGGTTAGCACTTTGTAGTCGCAATGGCATTGATACATATATACTCAAATAAATGACTACTGCTATACTGACGGACATATTAGACATGAATAAAAAGTTGGCAAGGGACTTCCCTGGCAGTCCAGTGGTTAGTACTCTGTGCTTTCACTGCTGAGGGCGCAGGTTCGATCCCTGGTCGGGGAACTAAGATCATGCAAGCCACGTGGCACGGCCAAAAAGAACCACAGAAGTTGGCAAGTCAATGAAAATAATGAAGAGGAAACTATATATGAAAAGGAATGAGGTAGAAGAGGCATTTTCTCCCAACAGGAGGATCAGTCCCTCATTTTTTATATTAGTGATACACTGCATTTCACCTTCTTCAAAGTAACAGACCTACCTTCAGCGAAATAAACCAGATGCAATCCTCAGGAAATGGGATATTAGTAAATATAGATTAAATACAAATCAGGGACTCATAAGGCACTTCTGAGTAAACTAGAGAAAGGTACCCTTTCCTCAAAAAAATTTACTTTCATTTGTTGGGAAATTGTCATATTACAATGATTTTCTTATAACTAGATACTTTACCACCATCTGCTAGAAAACTACAATGAGTATACCTGTTTAAAACCTGTGTAATATGAATGGTGTCCCCTAGGATTGTGTAGTGCAAACATGTACAACTGTACATGAAATGCTCTGCTTTATGTGTATTTAATGAGTGAAGTATGTCATAAAAATGCACTGTGATAAACACTAAAAATGTAGATGTTTAAGAAAACATAGTCTCAGCCCTCAAGAACCTCGCAATCAAATAAACAAACAGTTATACTATGGCGTAGTAAGTGCTGTGTGAGGGACTGATACAGGATGTTAATGAAGACACAAGGGAGGGATTCTTACCCTTCCTGAAGGAGTCTGTGTCAACAGATTTGCCCACACTTCAATGGCAATGATTATAAAAACTAAAACAGCAAGCCCCAGTCGTTTGGAGCAGGTTGATGCTTATCACTGTCACTCTTTGCTTCAGCTGAGGGATGCTTTAAACTGAAGAAAACAAACCAAAGCACGTTTGCTTCCTAAGGCAAACTCTCCTTTTAGTTAGTGGACCTCCTAGGAAGGCAGATATCATTTACCCCACTGGAAAGAGAGAACAGAAAAAGGAAAGTGGAAGAGAAATGAAAGGAAGAGAGTTGATAGAACACTCTTCAGAGCAGAAAACAGAAAAGTAGAAGTAGAGAGAATTAGTACAAAGGGGGATGAACAGTGGGAAAGAAGAGAAAGAAGTAACATAAGCAATATAATACAGTACATGGAATATGCAACTAGAGAAATTTTAAAGTAAAGGAAACAAAAGGGAGAAATAAAAACATAAAGTATAAAATGAGAAAGGAAAGACAAAGCTTGGAAATGAAGAGGGGGAAAAGTGGTATTTAGATGGACTTCAAGACACTCGTAAGAGTAGTCTATGAGGCTCTTGCAACACAGAAGACGGGAGACTTTCTTTTGTCCAGGTCTTTATGGAAGGAGAGATTATACTTCTGTGTATAAACATGAAGAAAGAAAAACAAACAGTATGTCCATTTGTACAAATGAAGTTTATGTAAATCACGTACTCATTCATTCATAAATTATTTATTCATCATCTACTAGGTACAAAACAATGAAGAGTACAAAGATATTTAAAACAGTCCAGCCTGGGGGGCCAAATCCAAAGCTGAGACACAGGAGCTGTGAGAACAAAGAAGAGAAAGGGAAACCTCTCCCAGCAGCCTCAGAAGCAGCAGATTAAAGCTCCACAATCAACTTGATGTACCCTGCATCTGTGGAATACATGAATAGACAACAAATCATCCCAAATTGAGGAGCCAGGAGTCAGTGCTGTGCCTCTGAGGTGGGAGAGCCAACTTCAGGATACTGGTCCACAAGAGACCTCCCAGCTCCACATAATATCAAACGGTGAAAATCTTCCAGAGATCTCCATCTCGACACCAGCACCCAGCTTCACTCAACGACCAGCAAGCTACAGTGCTGGACACCCTATGCCAAACAACTAGCAAGACAGGAACACAACGCCACCCATTAGCAGAGAGGCTGCCTAAAATCACAAAAAGTCCGCAGACACCCCAAAACACACCACCAGACGTGGACCTGCCCACCAGAAAGACAAGATCCAGCCTCATCCACCTGAACACAAGCACTAGTCCCCTCCACCAGGAAGCCTACACAACCCACTAAACCAAACTTAGCCACTGGGGACAGACACCAAAAACAACGGGAACTACGAACCTGCAGCCTGCAAAAAGGAGACCCCAAACACAGTAACATAAGCAAAATGAGAAGACAGAAAAACACACAGCAGGAGAAGGAGCAAGATAAAAACCCACCAGACCTAACAAATGAAGAGGTAATAGGCAGTCTACCTGAAAAAGAATTCCGAATAATGATGGTAAAGATGATCCAAGATTCTATTTCCCAGATCCAAAATCTTGGAAATAGAATAGACAAAATGCAAGAAACAGTTAACAAGGACCTAGAAGAACTAAAGATGAATCAAGCATCGATTAAAAACACAATAAATGAAATAAAAAATACTCTAGATGGGATCAATAGCAGAATAACTGAGGCAGAAGAACGGATAAGTGAGGTGGAAGATAAAATAGTGGAAATAACTGCTGCAGAGCAAAATAAGGAAAAAAGAATGAAAAGAACAGAGGACAGTCTCAGAGACTTCTGGGACAACATTAAACGCACCAACATTCGAATTATAGGGGTTCCAGAAGAAGAAGAGAAAAAGAAAGGGACTGAGAAAATATTTGAAGAGATTATAGTTGAAAACTTCCCTAATATGGGAAAGGAAATAGTTAATCAAGTCCAGGAGGCACAGAGAGTCCCATACAGAATAAATCCAAGGAGAAATATGCCAAGACACATATTAATCAAACTGTCAAAAATTAAACACAAAGAAATCATATTAAAAGCAGCAAGGCAAAAACAACAAATAACACACAAGGGAATCCCCATCAGGTTAACAGCTGATCTCTCAGCAGAAACTCTACAAGCCAGAAGGGAGTGGCAGGACATAATTAAAGTGATGAAGGAGAAAAACCTGCAACCAAGATTACTCTACTCAGCAAGGATCTCATTCAGATTTGATGGAGAAATTAAAACGTTTACAGACAAGCAAAAGCTGAGAGAATTCAGCACCACCAAACCAGTTTTACAACAAATGCTAAAGGAACTTCTCTAGGCAAGGAACACAACAGAAGGAAAAGACCTACAATAACGAACCCAAAGCAATTAAGAAAATGGGAATAGGAACATACATATCGATAATTACCTTAAATGTAAATGGACTAAATGCTTCCACCAAAAGACACAGATTGGCTGAATGGATACAAAAACAAGACCCATATATATGCTGTCTACAAGAGACCCACTTCAGACCTAGAGACACATACAGACTGAAAGTGAGGGGATGGAAAAAGATATTCCATGCAAATGGAAACCAAAAGAAAGCTGGAGTAGCAATTCTCATATCAGAGAAAATAGACTTTAAAATAAAGACTACTAGAAGAGACAAAGAAGGACACAACATAATGATCAAGGGATCGATCCAAGAAGAAGATATAACAATTGTAAATATTTATGCACCACACATAGGAGCACCTCAATACATAAGGCAAATACTAACAGCCATAAAAGGAGAAATCGACAGTAACACAATCATAGTAGGGGACTTTAACACCCCACTTTCACCAATGGACAGATCATCCAAAATGAAAATAAATAAGGAAAAACAAGCTTTAAATGATACATTAAACAAGATGGACTTAATTGATATTTATAGGACATTCCATCCAAAAACAACAGAATACACATTTTTCTCAAGTGCTCATGGAACATTCTCCAGAATAGATCATATCTTGGGTCACAAATCAAGCCTTGGTAAATTTAAGAAAATTGAAATTGTATCAAGTATTTTTTCCGACCACAATACTATGAGGCTAGATATCAATTACAGGAAAAGAGCGGTAAAAAATACAAACACATGGAGGCTAAACAATACACTACTTAATAACGAAGTGATCACTGAAGAAATCAAAGAGGAAATTAAAAAATACCTAGAAACAAATGACAATGGAGACACGACGACCCAAAACCTATGGGATGCAGCAAAAGCAGTTCTAAGAGGGAAGTTTATAGCAATACAATCCCACCTTAAGAAACAGGAAACATCTCGAGTAAACGACCTGACCCTGCACCTAAAGCAATTAGAGAAAGAAGAACAAAAACATCCCAAAGTTAGCAGAAGGAAAGAAATCATAAAAATCACATCAGAAATAAATGAAAAAGAAATGAAGGAAACGATAGCAAAGATCAATAAAACTAAAAGCTGGTTCTTTGAGAAGATAAACAAAATTGATAAACCATTAGCCAGACTCATCAAGAAAAAAAGGGAGAAAACTCAAATCAATAGAATTAGAAATGAAAAAGGAGAAGTAACAACTGACACTGCAGAAATACAAAAGATCATGACAGATTACTATAAGCACCTCTATGCCACTAAAATGGACAACCTGGAAGAAATGGACAAATTCTTAGAAATGCACTACCTGCCAAGACTAAATCAGGAAGAAATAGAAAATATGAACAGACCAATCACAAGCACTGAAATTGAAACTGTGATAAAAAATCTTCCAGCGAACAAAAGCCCAGGACCAGATGGCTTCACAGGCGAATTCTATCAAGCATTTAGAGAAGAGCTAACACCTATCCTTCTCAAACTCTTCCAAAATATAGCAGAGGGAGGAACACTCCCAAAATCATTCTACGAGGCCACCATCACCTTGATACCAAAACCAGGCAAGGATGTCACAAAGAAAGAAAACTACAGGCCAATATCACTGATGAACATAGATGCAAAAATCCTCAACAAAATACTAGCAAACAGAATCCAACAGCACATTAAAAGGATCATACACCATGATCAAGTGGGGTTTATTCCAGGAATGCAAGGATTCTTCAATATATGCAAATCAATCAACGTGATACACCATATTAACAAATTGAAGGAGAAAAACCATATGATCATCTCAACAGATGCAGAGAAAGCTTTCGACAAAATTCAACACCCATTTATGATAAAAACCCTGCAGAAAGTAGGCATAGCGGGAACTTTCCTCAACATAATAAAGGCCGTATATGACAAACCCACAGCCAGCATCATCCTCAATGGTGAAAAACTGAAACCATTTCCACTAAGATCAGGAACAAGACAAGGTTGCCCACTCTCACCACTCTTATTCAACATAGTTTTGGAAGTTTTAGCCACAGCAATCAGAGAAGAAAAGGAAATAAAAGGAATCCAAATCGGAAAAGAAGAAGTAAAGCTGTCACTCTTTGCAGATGACATGATACTATACATAGAGAATCCTAAAGATGCTACCAGAAAACTACTAGAGCTAATCAATGAATTTGGTAAAGTTGCAGGATACAAAATTAATGCACAGAAATCTCTGGCATTCCTATATACTAATGATGAAAAATTTGAAAGTGAAATCAAGGAAACACTCCCATTTACCATTGCAACAAAAAGAATAAAATATCTAGGAATAAACCTACCTAAGGAGACAAAAGACCTGTATGCAGAAAATTATAAGACACTGATGAAAGAAATTAAACATGATACAAATAGATGGAGAGATGTACCATGTTCTTGGATTGGAAGAATCAACATTGTGAAAATGACTCTACTACCCAAAGCAATCTACAGATTCAATGCAATCCCTATCAAACTACCACTGGCATTTTTCACAGAACTAGAACAAAACATTTCACAATTTGTGTGGAAACACAAAAGACCCCGAATAGCCAAAGCAATCTTGAGAAAGAAAAATGGAGCTGGAGGAATCAGGCTCCCTGACTTCAGACTATACTACAAAGCTACAGTAATCAAGACAGTATGGTACTGGCACAAAAACAGAAAGATAGATCAATGGAACACGATAGAAAGCCCAGAGATAAACCCACGGACATATGGTCACCTTATCTTTGATAAAGGAGGCAGGAATGTACAGTGGAGAAAGGACAGTATCTTCAATAAGTGGTGCTGGGAAAACTGGACAGGGACATGTAAAAGTACGAGATTAGATCACTCCCTAACACCATACACAAAAATAAGCTCAAAATGGATTACAGACCTAAATGTAAGGCCAGACACTATCAAACTCTTAGAGGAAAACATAGGTAGAACACTCTATGACATAAATCACAGCAAGATCCTTTTTGACCCACCTCCTAGAGAAATAGAAATAAAGACAAAAATAAACACATGGGACCTAATGAAACTTCAAAGCTTTTGCACAGCAAAGGAAACCATAAACAAGACCAAAAGACAGCCCTCAGAATGGGAGATAATATTTGCAAATGAAGCAACTGACAAAGGATTAATCTCCAAAATTTATAAGCAGCTCATGCAGCTCAATAACAAAAAAACAAACAACCCAATCCAAAAATGGGCAGAAGACCTAAATAGACATTTCTCCACAGAAGATATACAGACTGCCAACAAACGCATGAAGGATGCTCAACATCTTTACTCATTAGAGAAATGCAAATCAAAACTACAATGAGATATCATCTCACACCAGTCAGAATGGCCATCATCAAAAAATCTAGAAACAATAAATGCTGGAGAGGGTGTGGAATAAAGGGAACACTCTTGCACTGCTGGTGGGAATGTGAATTGGTACAGCCACTATGGAGAACAGTATGGAGGTTCCTTAAAAAACTACAAATAGAACTACCATATGACCCAGCAATCCCACTACTGGGCATATACCCTGAGAAAACCATAATTCAAAAAGAGACATGTACCAAAATGTTCATAGCAGCCCTATTTACAATAGCCCAGAGTTCGAAACAACCTAAGTGTCCATCATTGGATGAATGGATAAAGAAGATGTGGCACATATATACAATGGAATATTACTCAGCCATAAAAGGAAACGAAATTGAGCTATTTGTAATGAGGTGGATGGACCTAGAGTCTGTCATACAGAGTGAAGTAAGTCGGAAAGAGAAAGACAAATACTGTATGCTGACACATATATATGGAATTTAAGAAAAAAATGTCATGAAGAACATAGGGGTAAGACAGGAATAAAGACACAGACCTACTTGAGAATGGACTTGAGGATATGGGGAGGGGGAAGGGTAAGCTGTGACAAAGTGAAAGAGCGGCATGGACATATATACACTACCAAACGTAAGGTAGATAGCTAGTGGGAAGCAGCCGCTTAGCACAGGGAGATCAGCTCGGTGCTTTGTGACTGCCTGGAGGGGTGGGATAGGGAGGGTGGGAGGGAGACGCAAAAGGGAGGGAATATGGGAACATATGTATATGTATAACTGATTAAATTTGTTATAAAGCAAAAAATATATATAAAAATAAAGAAAAAAAAAAAAACAGTCCAGCCTGGAACATCTTGCTCCAGAAGAGCTCAAATAATGATAATGACATATATAAATGACATAAGAGACCATTTGGAGGGCTTCCAGTGGCCAATCTGGGACCAACTGAACATGAAAATAAATAATGTTAGTAACTGATTACAAACCATGGAATAAAATAAGAACTATAACTGAATACATAAATAACTGGGGGAAAAGTGAACGTTGATTCATACAGTAGAAAGCCAACTAGCAAATGTAGAAGGATTTATGGAATCAGAAAATCACCATTTCAATCATGTTGTAATAATTGTTCCAGGCAGAAATTACCAAAGGATGCTAAAACTAGTAGGTGAAAGTTTGACCAGAAATAGGATACTAACATAGTCTCAAAGTATCTCCTCACAAAATACTTAATAGTGACAAAAGGAAAAATAGTAACCTACAAAAACCTGACACCATTTTAACCAAGTGATCAATGTTAACATCACCAGTGATGGTAAAAATTGATACCATGTGCCTCCTGATATGATCCACTGAGAAGGATACATTATTTTTGTTGTATTCCTGCCCAAAATGCACAACCTAAATCTAACCATTAGGAAAGAGCAGAAAAAACAAAGCTGAAAAAAATTCTACAAAATAAATGGCCTGTACTCTTCACAAAATGTCAAGGTCATAAAAAACAAAGAACCATTACAGATTAAAGGAAAGTGGAGAGACTTGACAACTAAATGCAATATGTGATCCTGGGTTGTATTCTAAACAATATTTTCTTTTCTTTTGACATAAAGAACATTAGTGAAATGACTGCCAAAATTTGAATAAGATGTATGATTTAGATAATATTACTATATTAATGTTAACTTCCTAATTTTGATACTTGTACTGTAAATATGTAAGAAAATGGCCTTGTTTTTAGGAAACACACTGAAGAATGTAGAGATAAAGAAGCATTATGTCTGCAACTGAAATCAGAAAAAAATGATAATATACAAATATAGAATGATGAAGTAAACATGATAAAATGTTAAGATGTGGGAAATACAAGTGAAGATATACAAGAAATCCATGTACTGTTTTTGTAACGTTTCTGTAGGTGTAAAATTATTTCAAAATAAAAAGTTAAAAATAAAATAATAAATTAGAAAAAAACTAAAAATATCATAGTTTCTTCCCTAAAACACTTTATGGTTTACTAGAAAAGATATACATAGCATGTGATGCCCTCATCAAAAACTGTCAATGTTGGGCTTCCCTGGTGGCACAGTGGTTGAGAGTCCACCTGCCGATGCAGGGGACGTGGGTTTGTGTCCCGGTCTGGGAAGATCCCACATACCGCGGAGCAGCTAGGCCCGTGAGCCATGGCCGCTGAGCCTGCGCGTCTGGAGCCTGTGCTCCACAACGGTAGAGGCTACAACAGTGAGAAGCCCGTGTACCGCAAAAAAAAAAAAAAAAAACTATCAATGTCAACCACCCTCTCTGTAGAATGGTCTTAATCTACCCTGACGTTCAAGTCCTCAATCTGATCCCATTCAAGGCTTCCAACCATGTTTACCCAAGCTCTCTTTCTTTATCACTATATTCTAGTCAAACTGAAGCTTGTGCATGATATTTTTTCTCTTTACTTTTTTTTTTTTGAAAGACCAATATGTTTTTTTTTAAACATCTTTATTGGAGTATAATTGCTTTACACTGTTGTGCTAGTTTCGGCTGTACAACAAAGTGAATCAGCTACATGTATACATATATCCCCATATCCGCTCCATCTTGCGCCTCCCTCCCAACCTCCCTATCCCATCCCTCTAGATGGTGACAAATCACCAAGCTGATCTCCCTGTGCTATACAGCTGCCTCCCACTAGCTAGCTATTTTACATTTGGCAGTGTACATATGTCAATGCTACTCCACCACTTCGACCCAGCTTACCCTTCCCCCTTCCAGTGTCCTTCAGTCCATTCTCTATGTTTCTGTCATTCCTGTCCTGCCTCTGGGTTCATCAGAACCATATTTTTTTTAGATTCCATATACATGAGTTAGCAACAGCATTTTTCTCTTTCTGACTTAATTCACTCTGTATGACAGACTATAGGTCCATCCAACTCACTACAAATAACTCAGTTTCATTTCTTTTCATGGCTGAGTAATATTGCATTGTATATATGTGCCACATCTTCTTTATCCATTCATCTGTCAGTGGACACTTAGGTTGCTTCCATGTCCTGGCTATTGTAAACAGTGCTGCAATGAACACTGTGGTACATGACTCTTTTTGAATTATGGTTTTCTCAGGGTATATGCCCAGTAGTGGGATCACTGGGTCATATGATAGTTCTATTTTTAGATTTTTAAGGAACTGTTCTCCATAGTGGCTGTATCAATTTACATTCCCACCAACAGTGCAAGAGGGTTCCCTTTTCTCCACACCCTTTCCAGCATTTATTGTTTGTAGATTTTTTGAAGATGGACATTCTGACAGGTGTGAGGTGACACCTCATTGTAGTTTTGATTTGCATTTCTCTAATGATTAGTGATGTTGAGAAACCTTTCATGTGTTTGCTGGCAATCTGCATGTCTTCTTTGGAGAAATGTCTATCTAGGTCTTCCGCCCATTTTTTGATTTCCTCTTTGATTTCTTCAGTGATCTCTTGGTTATTTAGTAGCATATTGTTCAGCCTCCATGTGTTTGTATTTTTTACAGTTTTTTTCCTGTAATTTAAATGTAGTCTCAGAGTGTTGTGATAGGAAAAGATACTTGATATGATTTCAATTTTCTTAAATTTATTGAGGCTTGATGTGTGACCAAACAGACAATCTATCCTGGAGAATATTCCATGAGCACTTGAGAAGAAAGTATATTCTGTTGTTTTTGGATGGAATATCCTATAAATATCAATTAAGTCCATCAGGTCTTATGTGTCATTTAAAGCTTGTGGTTCCTTATTTATTTTCATTTTGGATGATCTCTCCATTGCTGAAAGTGGGGTGTTAAAGTCCCTTACCATGATTGTGCTATTGTCGATTTCCCCTTTTATGGCTGTTAGCATTTGCCTTATATATTGAGGTACTCCTTTGTTGGGTGCATAAATATTTACAATTGTTATATCTTCTTCTTGGATTGATCCCTTGATCATCAGTTAGTGTCCTTCTTTGTCTCCTGTAATAGTCTTTCTTTTAAAGTCTATTTTGTCTGATATGAGAATTGCTACTCCAGCTTCCTTTTGATTGCCATTTGTATGGAGTATCTTTTTCCATCCCTTCACTTTCAGGCTATAGTGTCCCTAGGTCTAAAGTGGGTCTCTTGTAGACAGCATATATACAGATCTTGCTTTTGTATCCATTCAACCAGTCTATGTCTTTTGGTTGGAGCATTTAATCCATCTACATTTAAGGTAATTATCGATATGTATGTTCCTATTACCATTTTCTTAATTGTTTTGGGTTTGTTTTTGTAGGTCTTTTCCTTCTCTTGTGTTTCCTGCCTAGAGAAGTTCCTTTAGCATTTGTTGTAAAGCTGGTTTGGTGGTGTTGAATTCTCTTGGCTTTTCTTGTCTCTAAAGGTTTTAATTTCTCTGTTGAATGTGAATGAGATCCTTGCTGGGTACAGTAATCTTGGTGTAGGTTTTTCCCTTTCATCGCTTTAAATATGTCCTGCCACTCTCTTCTGGCTTGCAGAGTTTCTGCTGAAAGATCAGCTGTTAACCTTATGACGATTCCCTTATATGTTATTTCTTGCTTTTCCCTTGCTGCTTTTAATATTTTTTCTCTGTATTTAATTTTTGATAGTTTGATTAATTTGTGTTTTGACATGTTTCTGCTTGGATGTATCCCGTATGTGACTCTCTGTGCTTTCTGGACTTGATTGACTATTTCTTTTCCCATATTAGGGAAGTTTTCAACTATAATCTCTTCAAATATTTTCTCAGACCCTTTCTTTTTCTCTTCTTCTTCTGGAACCCCTATAATTCGAATGTTGGTGTATTTAATGTTGTCCCAGAGGTCTCTGAGACTGTCCTCAGTTCTTTTCATTCTTTTTTCTTTATTGTGCTCTGCAGTAGTTATTTCCACTATTTTATCTTCCAGGTCACTTATCAGTTCTTCTGCCTCAGTTATTCTGCTATTGATTCCTTCCAGACAAGTTTTAATTTCATTTATTATATTGTTCATCATTGTTTGTTTGCTCTTTAGTTCTTCTAGGTCCTGGTTAAACGTTTCTTGTATTTTCTCCATTCTATTTCCAAGATTTTGGATCATCTTTACTATCATTACTCTGAATTCTCTTTCCGGTAGACTGCCTATTTCCTCTTCATGTGTTTGGTCTGGTGGGTTTTTACCTTGCTCCTTCATCTGTTGCATATTCCTCTGTCTTCTCCTTTTGCTTAACTTATTGTGTTTGGGTCTCCTCTTTGCAGACTGCAGGTTTGTAGTTCCCGTTGTTTTTGGTATCTGCCCGAGTGGGTGAGGTTGGTTCATTGGCTTGTGTAGGCTTCTGGGCAGAGGGGACTGGTGCCTATGTTCTGGTGGGTGGGGCTGGATCTTGTCTTTCTGGTGGGTAGGGCTGTGTCCAGTGGTGTGTTTTGGAGTGTCTGTGGACTTAGTATGATTTTAGGCAGCCTCTCTGCTAATGGGTGGCGTTGTGTTCCTGTCTTGTTAGTTGTTTGGGATGAGGTGTGCAGCACTGGGCTGGCTTGCTGTTGGGTGGGTCTTAGCATTGAGATGGAGATCTCTGGGAGAGCTCTCGCTGACTGATATTATGTAGGGCTGGGAGGTCTCTGGTGGTCTAATGTCCTGAATTTGGCTCTCCAACCTCAGAGGCTCAGGCCTGACAGCAGGCCAAAGCACTTAGACCCTGTCAGCCAGGCAGCACAGAAGAAAAGGGAGAATAAAAGACAGAAAAAAAATTTTTTTAATAATAAATTTTAAAAAGTTGTTTTTTAATTATTAAAATTAAAAAAGCAAAGAAAATAGTAAAACAAAGAAGAGAGCAACCAAACCAATAAACAAATCCACCAATGATACCAAGTGCTAAAAAGTAAACTAAGATAAACATTAAAAACAAACAAATCAGTTGCAGACAGCAAACCCCAAGTCTACAGTTGCTGCCAAAATCCACCCCCTCAGTTTTGGGATGATTCATTGTCTATTCAGGTATTCCACAGATGCAGGTACATCAAGTTGATTGTGGGGATTTAATCCACTGCTCCTGAGGCTGCTGGGAGAAATTTCCCTTTCTCTTCTTTGTTCACACAGCTCCCAGGGTTCACTTTGGTTTGGCCCCACCTCTGCATGTAGGTCACCCTCAGGCAAGTGTTCACCGCCCAGACAGAAGGGGGTTAAAGCAGCAGCTGATTAGGGGGCTCTTGCTCATTCAGGCCAGGGGGAGGGATGGGTATAGTAGTTATAACTGTAATGCAGGGCAAGCCTGCGGCAGCAGAGGCCAGCACAATATTGCAACAGCCTGAGGTGCACCATGTGTTCCCATGGGGAAGTTGTCCCTGGATCACGGGACCCTGGCAGTGGTGGCCTGAACAGGCTCCCAGGAGGGAAGGTGTGGACAGTGACTTGTGCTTGCACACAGGCTTCTTGGTGGCTGCAGGAGCAGCATTAGCATTTCATGCCCGTCTCTGAGGTCCAAGCTGATAGCCATGGCTCGTGCCCATCTCTGGAGCTCATTTAGGTTGTGCTCTGCCTTCTGTGGGCAGATGGTGAAGAAAGTTCCTCTCCTCGCACACTCCAGATCAATGGTCTCTTGCCTCTTAGGCAGATCCAGACTTTTTCCCAGACTCCCTCCCGGTTAGCTGTGGTGCACTAGCCCCCTTCACGCTGTGTTCACACAGCCAACCCCAGTCCTCTTCCTGTGATCTGACCTCCGAATCCCGGCCTCAGCTCCCAGCCCCCACTCACCCTGGCAGGTGAGCAGAGAAGCCTCTCAGGCTTGTGAGTGCTGGTCGGCACCAATCCTCTGTACAGGAATCTCTCAACTTTGCCCTCTGTGCCCCTATTGCTGCGCTCTCCTCCGTGGCTCCAAAGTTTCCTCCCCACCCACCTTCCATCTCTGCCAGTGAAGGGGCTTCCTAGTGTGTGGAAACCTTTCCTCCTTCACAGCTCCCACCCAGAGGTGCAGGTCCCGTCCCTATTCTTTTGTATCTGTTTTTCTGTTTTCTTTTGCCCTACCCAGGTACGTAGAGATTTTCTTGCCTTTTGGAAAGTCTGAGGTCTTCTGCCAGTGTTCAGTAGGTGTTCTGTAGGAGTTGTTCCACATGTAGATGTATTTTTGATGTATTCGTGGGGAGGAAGGTGATCTCCACGTCTTACTCCTCTGCCATCTTGAAGGTACCTCCTTCTTCTCTTTACTTTTGTTCATATTGCTAACTCTGCCTAGAATTCCCTTCGTTCCATTCCCCTAATTGTAAATAATGCTTCAAAGAAACCTTACTTTAACCAACTAGAATAACCTTCCTATATTTAATTTTCAATAATCTTTTATATTTGTCCTATAATATTGCTCACTTTCTAACTTCAATTACAAGTATGAGTTTGACATTATTTATCTCCCTGAGTAGCCTATAAGGTGTAAAGGACAAAATCTAAGTTTTACTTATGGAACGAGTTTTACTTAGACAATAATAGAGATTCCATAACAATAATAATAATAGTAGTAATAACAGCAATAATAAAAATAGCAGGCATTTACTGAGTGCTTATCACATGCCAGGTACTGTTTTTAGTGCTTTACAAGCTCACAACCATCTTAAGGTAAGTACTATTATTATTCCCATTTTGCAAATAAAGAAATAGAGATTTAGGATTAAGAAACTTAGCCAAGAGTAAACACACAAAAACAGATGTAACCAACTCCAAAGCTCATACTCATTCCCCCGTATCATGCTGCTAGTTTGTTTCCATGGCTATCTTTAACCATTGGACTTAGTTCTTCTAGAGCATGAAAAACATAAATCCATGCCTTACCCCAGAAACCAAAAAGAAAAAAAAAAAAGAAAGAAAAACCTAAAAGTGAAATTACAGATTGCATATTACAGAAGACGGAATAGACTACTTCCAGGTCTTTTGATAGATGTTGATTTTCTAAGGTTTGAAGCAGAGCATCTAACAAAGAAAATACTGTTAAATACATGAAATTTGAAACATCAGTATTTTTTAAAGTAAAATACCAAAATAAAAAGGAAAGTAATACAGCTGGAAAATATTTACTTTATAAACTTCAAAAGGTTAATATCTATAATTTCAAAAAAGTTTAATATTGCTATCTTAGTCTGTTGCGATAACAAAATACCATTGACTGGATGGCTTATAAACTGCAGAAATTTATTTCTCACAGTTCCAGAGGCTAGAAGTCCAAGATCAGGGTGCCAGTATGGTCAGGTTCTGGTGAGAGCCTTCTTCTAGATTTCAGACTACCAACTTTTCACTGTATCCTCACATGGTAGAAGGGGCAAGGGAGTTTTCTCGAACTTCTATAATATGGGAACCAATTCCATTCACAAGGGCTCTGCCTTCATGATCTAATCACCTCTCAAAGGCCTCACCTCCTAACACCATCACATTGGCATTAGGTTTTCAACATATAAATTTGGGAGGGACACAAACATCCAGTCTACAGCAAATGTATATTAAAACGACATGGAGGTGCTGGAAGTTAAATGAATGAGGATATAAATAGAAAATTTACCATAAAGGAAATACATATTATAAATAGTCAATCTTTAATTATTAATACTCAATCTTAGTGAGCTTACGGTAAAATTAGTACACTCACACATTACTGGTAACAGTTTAAATTGAAAAAAAATTTGGACTATAACAGCAATATATTTCAAGAGCCATGAAAATACCTATACTCTTTGACCTAACAATCCTACTCTCTAAAATTTAAACCAAAGAAATAATTCAAAAGAGGGGAAAAAATTTATATGATTGAGAATGTTGAATATGGTGTCTTTTTTAATATGATAAAAGTGGAAAAAAATCTAATTATCCTATACTATCAGTCTAGTTATGAAAATCATTATATATCTACTGAATAAAATATTGTGAATTATTAAAAATCCAATTTTTAAAAACTTTAATGATATGGGGAGATACTCATGATGCAATATGAGCTAAATTATAAAATAAAGCAAAATTTACCAATTATGGATAGCCCATATAGCTCCCAAAATATTTGCTGGTAGCTCAGATTTAACCTCATGTCACTGGGTTTCTGTACAAATGGGACAAAACTGTCAAAGTACTATAGCTTACATATATAAACTCTATTCAACAATCCAGTTATTAATTTTCTCATGTAATGCTTACAAGCAGAGATTTTAGAGTGAAACAAACCTGGTTTGTTTTTTATAACCAGTATAGATCTGTTTAATTTTTCTTTAAAATAGAACTAATACAAATTCATTTAGAAAAACAGAAGATAGACATAATTAAAAGAAAAAGGGAAGATAAAGGAAAAAACTTACTCATAATCCTTCATCTGTAGATAACTATCATGAAGACTGTATTCACCCAGAGTACCTTCTAAGAATGCATAAGCATATACAGAGCTAATACTTCTGTAGTACAATTTTCTTTTTACTTAACTGTTATTGTACCTCTGTTTGTCCTTCTTTCCTACAGGACTATTCATGCCCTGATGTACTTTTAACTGAAATTTTAATTGACATAATTGCATTTTTAAAGAAATAATATAGAGATGCTTTGTATATTATACCCAGTTTCCCCCAACGGTAGCTAAGAAACTATAGTTGAAATACCATATATGGTACAGTATCAAAACCAGGACTTTGACATTGATACCACTAACTGATTTTATTCATGTTTCCCCAGTTCTACTTATACTCATCTGTGCATGTACATGCACATGCATGCATATCTAATTCTATACAATTGTATCACATGTGTAGGTTCCTGCATCCGCCACCAGAGTCAAGACACTGGACTATGTGATCACCATGAAGATCTCTCATACCCTTCCTTTTATAATCCCACTCACCTCACCCCATTCCCACCTCAATCCCTAAACCCTAGCAACCACTATTCTGCCCTCCATTTCTAAAATTTTGTCTTTCCAATTATATTATGCAAATGAAATCATATAGTATGCAACCTTTTGATATTGGCTTTTTTTTTTACTCAGTATAATTCTCTGGAGATTCATCCAAGCTAGTCTATTTATCAGTAGTTCATCCCATGGCTAGGACTTCCAAAACAATATTGAATAATAGTGGTGAGAGCAATCAGAGAAGAAAAAGAAATAAAAGGAATACGAATTGGAAAGCAAGAAGTAAAACTGACACTGTCTGCAGATGACATAATACTATACATAGAGAATCCTAAAGATGCCACCAGAAAACTACTAGAGCTAATCAGTGAATTTGGTAAAGTTGCAGGATACAAAATTAATGCACAGAAATCTCTTGCATTCCCATACACTAACAACGAAAGATCAGAAAGAGAAATTAATGAAACACAACCATTTACCATTACAACAAAAAGAATAAAATACCTAGGAGTAACCCTACCTAAGGAGGCAAAGAGCTGTACTCAGAAAACCATAAGACACTCATGAAAGAAGTCAAAGATGACACAAAAACATGGAGACACATACCACCACGTTCTGGGTTGGAAGAATTAATATTGTGAAAATGACTATACTACCCAAAGCAATCTACAGATTCAATGTAATCCCTATCAAACCACCAATGGCATTTTTCACAGAACTAGAACAAAACATTTCACAATTTGTATGGAAACACAAAAGACCCCGAATAGCCAAAGCAATCTTGAGAAAGAAAAACGGAGCTGGAGGAATCTGACTCCCTGACTTGAGACTATACGACAAAGCTATAGTAATCAAGACAGTATGGTACTGGCACAAAAACAGAAATATAGATCCATGGAACAGGATAGAAAGCCCAGAGATAAACCCAAGCACATATGGTCACTTTATCTTTGATAAAGGAGGCAAGAATATTCAATGGAGAAAAGACAGCCTCTTCAATAAGTGGTGCTGGGAAAACTGGACAGCTACATGTAAAAGAATGAAATTAGAACACTCCCTAACACCACACACAAAAATAAACTCAAAATGGATTAAAGACCTAAATGTAAGACCTGACACTATAAAACTCTTAGAGGAAAACATGGAAAAACACTCTTTGACATAAATTACAGCAAGATCTTTTTTGACCCACCTCCTAGAGTAATGAAAATAAAAACAAAATAAACAAATGGGACCTAATTAAACTTAAAAGCTTTTGCACAGCAAAGAAAACTATAAACAAGATGAAAAGACAACCCTCAGAATGAGAGAAAATATTTGCAAATGAAGCAACTGACAAGGGATTAATCTCCAAAATATACAAACAGCTCATGCAGCTCAATATCAAAAAAAAAACCAATTAAAAAATGGGCAGAAGACCTAAATAGACATTTCTCCAAAGAAGACATACAGATAGCCAATAGGCACATGAAAAGATGCTCAACATCACTAGTTATTACAGAAATGAAAATCAAAATTACAATCAGGTATCACCTCACACCGGTCAGAATGGTCATCATCAAAAAATCTACAAACAATAAATGCTGGAGAGGGTGTGGAGAAAAGGGAACCCTCTTGCACTGTTGTAGGAATGTAAATTGATACAGCCACTATGGAAAACAGTATGGAGGTTCCTTAAAAAACTAAAAATAGAATGACCATATGACCTACCAATCCCACTACTGGGCATAAACCCAGAGAAAACCATAATTCAAAAAGACACATTCTCCCCAGTGTTCACTGCAGAACTATTTACCATAGCTAGGACATGGAAGCAACCTAAGTCCATCGACAGATGAATGGATAAAGAAGATGTGGTACATATATACAATGGAATATTACTCAGCCATAAAAAGGAATGAAATTGGGTCATTTGTAGAGATGTGGATGGAACTAGAGTCTGTCATACAGAGTGAAGTAAGGCAGAAAGAGAAAAACAAATATTGTATATTAATTCATGTACGTGGAATCTAGGAAAATGGTATAGATGAACCTATGTGCAGGGCAGGAATAGAGACACAGATGTAGGGAATCAAAGTGTGGACATGGGATGGGGGGATGAATTGGGAGATTGGGATTGATGCCTGTGCACTGCCATGTGTAAAACAGATAGCTAGTGGGAACGTGCTATATAGTGCAGAGAGCTCAGCTCAGTGCTCTGTGGTGACCTAGATGGATGGGATTGGGGGGTGGTGGGAAGGAGGTCCAAGAGGGAGGGCATATATGTATGCATATAGCTGATTCACTTCATTGTACAGCAGAAACTAACACAACATTGTAAAGCAACTATACTCCAAAAAAAATTTTTTTAATAGTTCATCCCTTTTATTGCTGAGTGGTATTCCATGGTATGACTGTACCACAGATTGTATAACTATTCACCTACTGAAGGATATCTTGGTTGATTTCAGACTTTGGCTATTACAAACAAAGCTGCTGTAAACATTCATGTATAGGATTTTGTGTGAACATATGGTAATTTCATGTTTAATTTTTATAAGAAAGTATCAGACACTCTCCCAGAGTGGCTGTGCCATTTGACATGCCCACCAACAATGTGTGAGTCATCCAGATATAGTTTTGACTTCTGGATCTGCTCCATGTTTACCATATGAACTTAGCCAAGTTACTTTATCACCTTAAGTCTTTGTTTCCTCAGTTTTTAACACAGAGATGATAGTTTTATGGAGCTGTTGCTGGGATTAAAGGAATCAACATGTGTAAAACAAAAAGTTAGCAAGTATTAACAGAGAGTATAAAGTAATGGTTAAGAAGACAGACTGCATATTAGAAAGCCTTGTTTTATAAATGCTTGAAGGAAAAAAAGAAACTTCCTGGAAACAAGAAGTGAGAGCTGGATATCAGAGGGAAGGAGAATAAGAACTACAAGTTAGTGCCCTCTTTTCTTAATAAGATCATAAATGCTTGGCAAAGGCATTTTATCTTACTAGGTAAAAGGCATAGGCTCTGAAATTAGACTTTTGGGATTTGAATTCCACCTCTTTCTCTTACTGTACAACTTGGGGAAGTTACTTAACCTCTTTGGGCTTTAATATCCTCATCTGTAGAACTGTGATACTACTATTTACTTCATCAGGCTGTTGTGAAGATTAGAAGTGTTGATACAAATCTACAATGAGGTATCACCTCACACCAGTTAGAATGGGCATCATCAGAAAATCTGCAAACAACAAATGCTGGAGAGGGTGTGGAGAAAAGGGAACCCTCTTGCACTGTTGGTGGGAATGTAAATTGATACAGTCACTATGGAGAACAGTATGGAGGTTCCTTAAAAAACTAAAAATAGAATTACCATATGATCCAGCAATCCCAGTACTGGGCATATACCCAGAGAAAACCATAATTCAAAAAGACACATGCACCCCAATGTTCATTGCAGCACTATTTACAATAGCCAGGTCATGGAAGAAACCTAAATGCCCATCAACAGATGAATGGATAAAGAAGTTGTGGTACATATATAAAATGGAATATTACTCAGCCATAAAAAGGAATGAAATTGAGTCATTTGTTGAGACGTGGATGGATCTAGAGACTGTCATACAGAGTGAAGTAAGTCAGAAAGAGAAAAACAAATATCGTATATTAATGCATGAATGTGGAACCTAGAAAAATAGTACAGATGAACCGGTTTGCAGGACAGAAGTTGAGACACAGGTGTAGAGAACAAACCTATGGACACCAATGGGGGAAAACCGCAGTGGGGTGGGGATGGTGGTGTGCTGAATTGGGCAATTGGGATTGACATGAATACACTGATGTGTATAAAATTGATGACTGATAAGAACCTGCAGAACAAACAAACAAACAACTAATACTAAACTTTCTTTGGGTTATTTGTATGGAAATATGTTAATATAAATGTTTCAGACATTACATGAAATTTCTAAAAATCTTATATGTTCTGGTATAATGTTATAAGTCATACTTCTAGTGATTACTTTAAAATGTATATCTCAGAAATAACTAAATTTCCTTGTCAACTGCATTATTATGAACTTTCATCAAATCTTTAACTGTGGTCATTTTTAAGTCTTTTGTCATTTACAGACAGTTCTGGGTGTACTCTGATGTTTTTGCAAAAATGTTCCTACAAAAGGGCTTCATCTTCAAGGAATTCATGGAAAAGACTCTGACAAGTACAGGTTTCTGGTAACTGACTATACTGCTGAACTGAATGAATAAGCATTTTCAGAACTCTAATGGAAAACTGATGAATTCATAAAAGTGCTAACAGAAGATCAAGATGAAAAAAAATTAATTACATGGGACTGAGTGAACTGATAAGGATGATTATAATTTTGTGACTTTCTGTTTGAATAAAAAAAAAATCCCACAAGGACTTAGAGGCAAAAAATATACAAATCAATTTTCACTGCAAAGTAAAGGAGCTGTTACAGTGGAGGATTATTGGACTGAATGTCAATATTATGACATAGTATGAGTGTGTTTCGTGTTTGGTAATTGCAATCATTGTTGCTTTTGTTGTGGTCATCCATTTACAATGCTTGGTGTCAGTTTATTTATCTCTTGTAAAAATAAAATACAGTGTGTGTGTGAAAAAAAAAAGAAGTGTTGATACACATAATGGATTTAGATTCATGCCCAGCACAAAATAATTGTTAGCCATTATTATTTTTAAATGTCTGCTTTTTCTCCCTTCTATTATTAGCTGTGTGACCTTGGGCAAATCATGTAACAGTTGCTGGATCTCAGTTTCCTCACCCGTACAAAAAGAATAGACCTTTATAGGACTGTGATAAGGATTCAATGAGATAACATATTTAAGATGATTGGCACATAGCAAATGTGAGATAAATGTTAGTTCCCGTCCTCTTCTAATCACCAATTATTTTACTATATTGTAAGACATTTTTCTTATTTCTCCCATGAGTCAGGCTGTCATCTGTCATTTTCCTAGGAATATGCCTTTGTGCAGATGTTTAATTTGCTACATAAAGTTTTGAGTGCAGGAGCTTTATGGCAAACTATATTTTATTAGCCCAGAAGTGTCTTATGCTCAGTTTCTGGTTATAGATTGTTTTTGAAAATTGAGTTCTAAAAACGTTGGTCTCTAAATTAGCAGAAAGTTATTGTAATGACTTTTCATTCACCTAAAAAATATGATTCTTTTTTTTTTAAGAGTGAAATAAATCAAGTAAACACACATATTCTCATCCCATATTCTCATCTCTAACAACGTATTAGAAGATAGACTTGGACTCTCTGTGAGTGGGTATAAAAGCACAGCAGGTAGAATAGGGATTCCTGGAAGAACTCACAGACACCAGTCTTAAAAAGTTTATGAAACGTTGAGTCTAGGTAACCCTATGAAGTGGATAATTTGGTTGAGTAAACTCAAAACTGATAAGATCTCAAGTAAACACCTGTGAGAAGCACAGTGGCATCTTGACATGTCCATTTAACTCAGGAGCTTCGATTCAGGGACATTTTGGCACAGGAGCATTTTGACACCTCCTAAAAGCAAATGATTCAGCTTTCAGCTTTTATGATTATTGTGTACCGTGTGTTAAGATAGGCATATCATCCCTAAGTCTCAACCCTTTGAGATGAGGTCAAGGATAGGGTGGGAAAAAGGGTGGGGTCAGAAATTGATTAGAATTCAGATTGGTTTAAAGATGGAGATGGAATGAGTGACCGGGTAATTTAAAGATGAAATAAATCTCAGAAATGAGAAGAGATTCAGAGATGAAATGAAGGACAAACAGAAGGATGAGGTGAGGGTAGGGCACCATCTAGTAAACAAGGCACAAATGAAAGGAAGTGCTTACTCTGGGCATCTCAGAAAGGGCTACCTCTCATTTTAAGCAAAGTCTATGCATCCTGTGAATTTTACTTGTGTTTTAAACAATACATATTTGCATCTCAAAATGCACTATTTCTCCTTTAAATCTGCAATAGCCATTTATAGTCACTTTAAATTAAAAATATATATATATAATATATGACTGCTTAGTATTGGGACTTTTTCCATCTTCCATTTGTAAATCTAAATGATAAAATGAAAGTCTCCCTAATTAGCAGTCAGAAAGAAACACCGAGGACAGAATATAATGAGTGCAATGGAGTTTAAAAAAGAGGAAAGTTCACACCTCATTGGAGGAGGATCAGAACAGGCATCATGGAGCAAGTGGTAACTGTGACAAAGTTTGAATAATGAATTCTACCCTTGTCTCTGTCACTAAGTAGCTCCCTAACCACTCACCTGGAATGGTTCTCATAAGATCATCAAAGGATTTGAATTTTTTTTAATGCCAATGAACACTTTCCAGTTTCTATTTATTAAAATTTTCTGTATCATTTGATACTGTTAACAATCACTCTTTCATTCTTGCCATTTCTCCCTCAGCTTTCGTGATATATTCCCCTCCATTTGTTCTCCTACCACACCAATCTATAAAGCCAGTTATACATCTCTCCTGAGCACCAAAAAATATACATCCTATTAAAATTTCTGCTGGATTATGTATAGGCATCACAAGCTCAAGTCCAAACTTAAACTCACTACTTTCTTCCCTTATCTCACCTCACTTCTTCCCATTATCCAGTTTACTCCAAGTCTGTCTTCCCTATCTTTGTAAATGGTACCATCATCTACACTCTCATGCAAACTCTGACCCCTCCATTTTCATAACCAATGTTTTATAATAGGCACTAAGTCTTCTCTAGTGTATCTCCTATGTGTTTCTTAAATCTCTTATTCCCTTCTGCTACTGGTTTTGTTAAGGTCCTCTTTATCTTTCAATTTATCACTGCAGTAGTCTCCAAAGTAACCTCTTTGACTCCAGACTCAATCACTGAATTGGTCATTTATTCACTTAGTCAATAAATATTTATTAAGTTACTATTATATGTTAAACTCAAAATATACAATGGTGAGCAAGGCAGGCATGGTTCCTACTCTTCTGGAGTTTACAGTTTTCAGAGAGAGATAAATTATTAATAGCACAAAGTGTGGTATATGTTATGATTCATTCACCTAAAAAATATTATTGAGCATCCAACAGTATGGGAAGGCACTCTTCTAGCTTCTGAGGATATAATAGTGAAGGACAGACAAGGATCCTCCTCTCAGAAAAAAATATTTAAAATTTAAAAATAGGATAAGTTCAAATAGTGGTAGGTGCTATTAAAATATAATAAACAGTGATATGATAAAGAATAAATGGGAAATGTCAGGATGCCTAATTAATCTGGGTAGTTGGAGAAGGCTCTTCTGATGCGAGCTAAGACCAAAATGATGAGAAGGAATCATCCATGAAAAGATCCAGAAGTAGAATATCCTATGTAGCAGAAAGAACCAGTGTAAAAGTCCTCAGACAGGGCCAAGCTGAAGCACACTGGACAAGGGAGAAAGAATAGGAGACACGGTCAGAAAGCTCAGTAGAGAGTATATCATGTAGAGCTTTGCAGAACATGGTAAAGACTTGGATTTTATCCTAAGTGCAATGGAAGGCCATGGAAAGTTTAAAGCAGGGAAATAAAATGATCAAATTTACATTTTTAAAGGAGACTTCTGGCTACTGTGGGAAAAATGGATTCCAGGAGCAAATGCAGAATTAGATAGACCAGTAACGCAACCACAAAAGCAATCCAAGCAAGAGATAATGGTGGCTTGGACTACAGTAGCAGCAACAGAATATGCAAGAAGTGTAAATATATTCAAGGTATATTTAAAGGTACGGTCAGTGAGACGATAATAGATTGGATGTGTGGGTGAGGAGAATGAGGAATCAAAGATGATTTGTCAGAGGTTAGCATGAGAAGCCTGGGTGTATGGTGGTGCCATTAACTGGGATGAGGAAGTTAGAAATAAGAAAATGTCAGAGATAACAAAAGGGAAATCAAGACTTTTCTTCAGACAGAGTAAGTTGTTAGGCAAAGTACAGAGATACGATAGCATACAATAGCAGCAAATAATATAAACTGATGGTACCAGGAAAGACTTCCCATGGTGGGGGAGGGGGAAACCTGGAATGTTCTGAATAGAGAAAAGCAGAATAAAAAAAAATCTCCATATTACTACTAGTATAATCTTTATAAAATATAAATTGGGTTAGAAAATTCCCCTGCTTAAGATCCATCACTGAGTTTTGATCAACTATAGCAGTTTCTCTTAATACCCTTTAAGATGTCAGTCTCCTCCATCAAACTATGAGCCCCTTGAGGGCAGGATTCATTGTTGTTCATTCAGAATTTAGCACAATAACTATAACATAGTACTTGTTACATAGAACATAAAACATACCTATGTGGTAAATGGGTGAACTAACTGTGTAATAGTGAAATTATTTAGTCTCTCTGAGCCTCATTTTCCTCAATTATAATGGGGAGCCTCTCTTTAAGATCACTTCCAACTTTAATAGTCTATGATTAAATTTTCTCTATGATATGTGGAAACCTTAAGCCTGAAAGTCAGATACAATCCATTAAAATTCCAATCCAGACGTATATGAGCCTTAAATGTTCTACACAGTCAATACCTCTGTTTCATGTGTGAAATAAAAATTAAAATATTGCTCCCCTTCATAAAAAAACTCACTGATGATGTAAACCATATTTAAATGTCAAATAATTAGAATAATAAGCAAAATTCTGTAAATGAGGGAATTTTTTTCTAAAATGATTTGTAATAGGAGATGAGGCTCGTTACCTGCTAAATTAGGTCTTACTGCATTTTGAGAGGATATGTTCATACTAATGATTTTTCTTTGTTTCATCTTTCATCAAGCTGTTCTTTTGTATGTGAATCATTACAAGGACAACTCAAGTCTATAACCTCTTCTAGCTCTTTATATTTCTTTACCAACCTACTCTATTTTTTAATCATTGTATCAAATCTCCAATTTTTAAATATCTACCAATGGCTAAGTGTGGCTTGATTGAGAATCAACCTTGCAAGTACATATCCTCCATTATACAATATTTAGCTTATGTTCAATGGTTCTACTTCATTCACCTGCTAACTCAATATGTTTTACAATGGAAAATTTTTAATCCCAATTTAAAACTTACCAATATAGAAAATCTTTTAGAAACACAAAAGTATGTAATGAAACATAGTTAAGTATAATTAAAACATATGAAACATAATCTAAAAGTATAAACTGGAAAATAAATACTGAAATCCAGTGAACATGTATGGTAGGAAGCACTGGTGGGAAGTATGTTTGACCAAACATTTGCAGCTATTGCTACACAAGAAGAAAATTAATCCCAGTGGAATTACTCTTTGCCTAAAATTTAGCATGTCAAGAGCTGGAAAAGAGCCATTTCTTTGCAAGGTAATATGCCCTTTTAAGTCCTAGAGACATTTTGGCAGAAATTGGCTACATGCTCACCAAACCTATTACCTCTGCTTCCTCAGAACACAGATTCCATTACCAAGCTTCCTTTGGAGTTAGACGCAGCCAGATGACTAAATTGTGACCAGCAGAATATGGATGATGCTTCTCTTCCACAAGGAAACAGATGCCCCCTGTCCCAACCTCTTCTCACTGTCAGACCAGTAACAAGGGTTGAGCCCAGTTGATGACTTCCTGAGTCTGGTAAGGGAGGAAAGAATATATCTAAAGACTTATAAGAACTAGCTGGCATATACTGGCAGGAACAAAGGAAGTACACCTGGAATTAGATTTTGAGGGTACTTGCTAAGTGGGCTGGAATGTCAGAGTAGATAAGCATGAATTTTTCGACTTGGAGACACTTAGACATGGGCTTTAATAACTTCACCAGGAACTCCACGGATGGGGCAAACGTTCTGCTGAATTGGCACTGAGAAGCCTGGGAAAAACAATAGTAACCTTCAGTAAAGCAGAAATGCCTGTGCTTCCCTGAAAGATGGTAGAAGCAAGAACAAAGAGGTTAAGGAAAGTAGGCATGCTGGAACATACGTATTTCAAAAGGCCAGAGGATTCAGGATTATGTTCCACACAAAGGTTCTGAGAACACATCATTCACTGAGGCCATTAGGGATGTACTAGAGAGAGGGGCATCAACATCACTAAGAAATTCAATAGTGGGTTCTTTACAGGGCTGGAAGAATGGAAGGGTAGATGGACACAGAGTTGCAAAGTGGCAGCATTTAACTGCCAGAAGGCAGGAGGCAGCAATTACTGTAATGAGTGGCAATGTCAGAGGAAGAGCCAAGGGGCTTGACACACTAGGAGTTTTGGAGGGGGTTAATAGAGCATGGTGTACACAAGGGCAAAAAAAAAGGGCAGCCAATAAGGATGCTGCTTAACATACATAATCACAAAAAGCAAGTAAAAAAGAGCAGGAGGATGAATCTGGTTTCCCCAATAAAAAGTCAACATCTCAGTTCCCAGACCTGAGCCAATTTTCAGATCCAAACCCATTAGCTGAAGAGATAACACAGAGTAACATACCACGGTAAGGCTTTTGCACTTGCTCTTTTCTTTTATTGGAATATCCTTCTCTCAGATACTTGTTCACTGCCTCCTCTCTTTTAGGTCTTTGCTCAAAAGTTAGCCTTTCAAAAGTGAGATTTTCCTGAGCCATCTTATTTTAAATTGCAATGCTCCTCTCATCCTGGAACACTCTCTCCCCTCTCCCTGCTTTATTCTCTAAAGCCCTTATCACTATCTGACATTTTATATACTTTAGTTACTTATTTTACTGCCCATTTTACCCACTACAATGCAGTTCTATGAGAAATTTTCTGTGTATGTTGTTTACTTGCCTAAAATAGTGCCTGATCCTCATGATAGAGGTGCTCAAAAACTTTTCTTAAATGAGCAAATTCAGTGAAGAGCTTTAGTAAAAATAAAATCTGAAGAGTCATCAGTCTACAGATAGAACCTCACCTCTGGAATACCTGAAGATGCAACAAATGATCCCAAAATGGAGGTGGTGGACTTTGGGAGCAACTGTAGACATGGGGTTTCCTGTATGCAACTGACTGGTTTCTGGTTTTATGTTTATCTTGGTTTAGTATTTCAAGTTATTATCATTGGTAGATTTGCTTATTGATGTGATTGCTCTCTTTTTTATATATATATATATAGATTTTTTTTCCTTTTTCTCTTTTTGTGAGTGTGTATGTGTATGCTTCTCTGAGTGATTTTGTCTGTATAGCTCTGCTTTTACCATTTGTCCTAGAGTTCTGTCCATTTTTTGTTGTTGTTGTTTTTTAGTATAGTTTTTAGGGCTTCTTAATATTAGTGTATTTGTTTTTTGGTTTGGTGGCTCTCTTCTTTCTTTCTTTATTCTTTTTTTAAATTCCTTAAGTTTTATGTATAATAATTTTTTAATTTTTGTTTTAATAGCTTTATTTCTTTTCACTTTATTTATTTATTTTTCTCCCTTTTCTTCTGAGCCATGTGGCTAAAAGGGTCTTGGTGATCTGGCCGGGTGTCAGGCCTGGGCCTCTGAGGTGTGAGAACAGAGTTCAGCACATTGGTCCACCAGAGCCCTCCCAGCTCCACGTAATATCAAGCAGCAAAACCTGTCCCAGAGATCTCCACCTCAATGCTAAGAGCTAGCTCCACTCAAAGACCAGCAAGCTACAGTGCTGGACACCTTATGCCAAACAACTAGCAAGACAGGAACACAACCCCACGCATTAGCAGAGAGGTTGAAAAAAATCATAATAAGGTCACAGACACACCAAAACATACCACCAGACACAGTCCTGCCCACCAGAAACACAACATCCAGCCTCATCCACAAGAACACAGGCATGAGGCCCCTCCACCAGGAAGCCTACACAACCCACTGAACCAACCCTAGCCACTGGGGATGGACACCAAAAACAACAGGAACAACAAACCTGCAGCCTGAAAAAAGGAGACCACAAACACAGTAAGTTAGGCAAAATAAGAAGACACAGAAAGACACAGCAGATGAAGGAGCAAGGTAAAAACCCACCAAATGAAGAGGAAATAGGCAGTCTACCTGACAAAGAGTTCAGAGTAATGATAGTAAAGGTGATCCAAAATCTTGGAAATAGAATGGAGAAAATACAAGAAATGTTTAACAAGGACATAGAAGAACTAAAGAACAAACAAACAATGATGACCAACACAATAAATGAGATTAAAAATTCTCTAGAAGGACTCAATAGCAGAATAACTGAGGCAGAAAAATGGATAAATGACCTGGAAGATAAAATAGTGGAAATAACTACCACAGAGCCAGAATAAAGAAAACAGAATGAAAAGGATTGAGGACAGTCACAGAGACCCCCAGGACAACATTAAACACACCAACATTCGAATTATAGGGGTCCTAGAAGAACAAGAGAAAAATAAAGGGACTGAGAAAATATTTGAAGAGATTATAGTTGAAAATTTCCCTAATATGGGAAAGGAAATAGTCAGTTAACACCAGGAAGTGCAGAGAGTCACATACAGGATACATCCAAGCAGAAACATGTCAAGACACAAATTAATCAAACTATCAAAAATTAAATACAGAGAAAAAATATTAAAAGCAGCAAGGGAAAAGCAACAAATAACCTACAAGGGAATCCCCATAAGGTTAACAGCTGACCTTTAAGAAGAAACTCTGTAAGCCAGAAGGGAGGGGCAGGCCATATTTAAAGCAATGAAAGGGAAAAAACCTACAACCAAGATTACTGTACCCAGCAAGGATCTCATTCAGATTCGACAGAGAAATTAAAATCTTTACAGACAAGCAAAAGCTAAGAGAATTCAGCACCACCAAACCAGCTTTACAACAAATGCTAAAGGAACTTCTCTAGGCAGGAAACACAAGAGAAGGAAAAGACCTACAAAAACAAACCCAAAACAATTAAGAAAATGGTAATAGGAGTATACATATTGATAATTACCCTAAATGGATTAAATGCTCCCACCAAAATACATAGACTGGATGAATGGATACAAAAACAAGACCCATATATATGCTGTCTACAAGAGACCCACTTCAGACCTAGGGACACATACAGAGTGAAAGTGAAGGGATGGAAAAAGATATTCCATGCAAATGGAAATCAAAAGAAAGCTGCAGTAGCAATATTCATATCAGACAAAATATACTTTAAAATAAAGACTATTACAAGAGACAAAGGACACTACATAATGATCAAGTGATCAATCCAAGAAGAAGATACAATTGTAAATATTTATGCACCTGACATAGGAGCACCTCAATACATAAGGCACATGCTAACAGCCATAGAAGGGGAAATTGACAGTAACACAATCATATAGGGGATTTAACACCCCACTTTCACCAATGGAGAGATCATCCAAAATGAAAATAAATAAGGAAACACAAGCTTTAAATGACGCATTAGACACAATGGACTTAATTGATATTTTTAGGACATTCCATCAAAAGACAACAGAATACACTTTCTTCTCAAGTGCTCATGGAACATTCTCCAGGATAGGTCATAGCTTGGGTCACAAATCAAGCCTAGGTAAATTTAAGGAAATGAAAATCGTATCAAGTATCTTTTCCAACTTCAGTGCTATGAGACTAGATATCAATTACAGATTTAAAAAAACTGTAAAAAGGGCTTCCCAGGTGGCACAGTGGTTGAGAGTCCGCCTGCCGATTCAGGGGACACGGGTTCATGCCCCAGTCTGGGAAGATCCCACATGCCACGAAGCGGCTGGTCCCGTGAGCCATGGCTGCTGAGCCTGCATGTCCAGAGCCTGTGCTCCACAAAGGGAGAGGACACAGCAGTGAGAAGCCCGTGTACTACAAAAAACAAAAACAAAAACAAAAAAAATGTAAAAAATACAAAGGAGGCTGAACAATCACTACTAGATTACCAAGAGAACACTGAAGATATCAAAGAGGAAATCAAAAAATACCTAGAAACAAATGACAATGAAAACATGATGATGCAAAACCCATGGGAAGAAGCAAAAGCAGTTCTAAGAGGGAAGTTTATAGCAATACAACCATACTTCAAGAAACAAGAAATATCACAAATAAACAGCCTAACCTTACACCTAAAGCAACAAGAGAAAGAAGAACAAAAAAAACCAAAGTTAGCAGAAGAAAAGAAATCATAAACATCAGATCAGAAATAAGTGAAAAATAACTGAAGGAAACGATAGCAAATATCAATAAAACTAATAGCTTGTTCTTTGAGAAGAGAAACAAAATTGATAAACCATTAGCCAGACTCATCAAGAAAAAAAGGGAAAAGACTCAAATCAATAGAATTAGAAATGAAAAAGGAGAAGTAAAAACTGACACTGCACAAATACAAAGAAAGGATCATGAGAGACTACCACAAAAAACTATATGCCAATAAAATGGACAATCTGGAAGAAATGTACAAACTCTTAGAAAAGCACAACCTTCGGAGAAAGAACCAGGAAGAAACAGAAATAGAAACAGACCAATCACAAGCACTGAAATTGAAACTGTGATTAAAAATCTTCCAACAAACTAAAGCCTAGCACCAGATGGCGTCACAGGAGAATTCTATCAAACACTTAGAGAAGAGCTAACACCTATCCTCTCAAACTCCCCAAAATATAGCAGAGGGAGGACCACACCCAAACTCACTCTACGAGGCCACCATCACCCTCATACCAAAACCAGACACAGATGTCACAAAGAAAGAAAACTACAGACCAATATCACTGATGAACATAGATGCAAAAATCCTCAACAAAATACTAGCAAAGAGAATCCAACAGCACATTTAAAGGATCATAAACCCTGGTCAAGTGAGGTTTATCACAGGAATGCAAGGATTCCTCAATATATGTAAATCAATCGATGTGACAAACCATATAAACAAACTGAAGGAGAAAAACCATATGATCATCTCAATAGATGCAGAAACAGTTTTTGACAATATTCAACATCTATTTCTGATAAAAAACCCTCCAGAAAATAGGCATAGAGGGAACTTACCTCAACATAATAAAGGCCATATATGACAAACCCACGGCCAACATCATTCTCAATGGTGAAAAACTGAACATTTCCACTAAGATCAGGAACAAGACAAGGTTGCCCACTCTTCCCACTATTATTCAACATAGTTTTGGAAGTTTTAGCCACAGCAATCAGAGAAGAAATATAAATAAAAGGAATCCAAATCAGAAAAGAAGTAAAACTGTCACTGTTTGCAGATGACATGATACTATACCTAGAGAATCCTAAAGATGGAACCAGAAAACTAGTAGAGCTAATCAAAAAATTTGGTAAAGTAGCAGGATACAAAATTCATGAACAGAAATCTCTTGCATTCTTATACACTAATGATGAAAACTCTGAAAGAGAAATAAAGGAAACACTCCTGTTTACCACTGCAACAAAAAGAATAAAATACCTAGGAATAAACCTACCTAAGTAGGTAAAGACCTGTACTCAGAAAACCATAATACACTGATGAAAGAAATCAAAGATGACACAAACAGATGGAGAAATATACCATCTTCTTGGATTGGACGAATCAACATTGTGAAAATGACTCTACTACCCAAAGCAATCTACAGATTCAATGCAATTCCTAGCAAACTACCAATGGCATTTTTCACAGAACTATAAGAAAAACTTTCACAGTTTGCATGCAAACACAAAAGACCCTGAATAGCCAAAGCAATCTTGAGAAAGCAAAACGGAGCTGGAGGAATCAGGCTCCCTGACTTCAGACTATACTGTAAAGCTACAGTAATCAAGACAGTATGGTACTGGCACAAAAACAGAAATATACATCATTGGAA
Organism: Hyperoodon ampullatus; assembly: GCF_949752795.1. Taxonomy (NCBI): domain Eukaryota; kingdom Metazoa; phylum Chordata; class Mammalia; order Artiodactyla; family Ziphiidae; genus Hyperoodon; species Hyperoodon ampullatus. Next base: position 48,004,855 of record NC_136920.1, on the reverse strand, counting down.
CAGGATAGAAAGCCCAGAGGTATAACCCACGCACATATGGTCACCTTACCTTTGATATAGGAGGCAAGAATATTCAATGGAGAAAAGACAGCCTCTTCATTAACTGGTGCTGGGAAAACTGGACAGCTACATGTAAAAGAATGAAATTAGAACACTTCCTAATACCATACACAAAAAAAACCTCAAAATGGAGTAAAGACCTAAATGTAAGGCCAGACACTATAAAACTCTTAGAGGAAAACATGGGCAGAACACTCTATGATTAAATCACAGCAAGATCCTTTTTAACCCACCCTCTAGAGAAATGGAAATAAAATCAAAAATAAACAAATGGGACCTAATGAAACTTAAAAGCTTCTGCACAGCAAAGGAAACCATAAACAAGATGAAAAGACAACCCTCAGAATGGGAGAAAATATTTGCAAAGCAAGCAACTGACAAAGGATTAATCCACAAAATATACAAGATGCTCATGTAGCTCAATATTAAAAAAAAACAACTCAATCCAAAAATGGGCAGAAGACCTAAACAGACATTTCTCCAAAGAAGATATACAGATGATCAACAAACACATGAAAGGATGCTCAACATCACTAATTATTAGAGAAATGCAAATCAAAACTACAATGAGGTATCACCTCACACCAGTCAGAATGGCCATCATCAAAAAATCTACAAACAATAAATGCTGGAGAGGGTGTGGAGAAAAGGGAACCCTCTTGCACTATTGGTGGGAATGTAAACTGATACAGCCACTATGGAGAACAGTATGGAGGTTCCTTAAAAAACTAAAAATAGAACTACCATATGACCCACCAATCCCACTACTGGTTATATACCTTGAGAAAACCATAATTCAAAAAGAGTCATGTACCACAATGTTCACTGTAGCACTATTTATAATAGCCAGGACATGGAAGCAACCTAAGTGTCCATCGACAGATGAATGGATAAAGAAGATGTGGCACACATATACAATGGACTATTAGTCATAAAAAGAAATGAAATTGAGTTATTTGTAGTGAGGTGGATGGACCTAGAGACTGTCATACAGAGTGAAGTAAGTCAGAAAGAGAAAAACAAATACCGTATGCTAACACATATATATGGAATTTTTTAAAAAATAAAATAAAATAAAATGGTTCTGAAGAACCTAGGGGCAGGACAGGAGTAAAGACGCAGACGTGGAGAGTGGACTTGAGGACTTGTGGAGGGGGGAGGGGTGGGCTGGGACCAGGTGAAAGAGTGGCATGGCCATATATGCACTACCAAATGTAGAATGGATGGCTGGTGGGAAGCAGAGCATAGCATAGCACAGCGAGATCAGCTCGGTGCTTTGTGATTACCTAGAGGGGTGGGATAGGGAGGGTGGGAGGGAGACACAAGAGAGAGGGCATATGGGGATATGTTTATACGTATGGCTGATTCAGTTTGTTATACAGCAGACACTAATGCACCATTGTACAGCAATTATACGGCAATAAAGATGTTGGGGGAAAAAAAAAAGACAATCCCAGTTTCTCCCTGATGAGCGAGGGAAAGGTTTGGATTCAACACCAGTGCCCCAACATTTGACTTCCATCTGAGGAGTGGCCCTTCAAAACACCTAGCTCTGAAAGCCAGTAGGCTTGCAGCAACTCCATGAGACCCATTTGTAGGAGCACTGGCTGTAGCTATCCTCAGGGCTCAGTGCAGAGGGAGCAGGCAAAAAATGTCAGTCAGTCTTCCAGTCTTCCCTGAATGGGGTCTATTTTTGCACACTTTAAGAAATGCTGCCTGAAGGTCAGAATTCTAATTTAACTTGCATCTAGGGGCTAACTGCAATCCTCCCCAGAGACCAGGGAAGCCAGAACACACCTTTCCACCTTCTCTCTTGAGGCTGCTCCAAGTCACCAGTATCTCCCTGGAAGGAGCTAATATACTCATCTGTACCCCAGCTTTTGCAGCTGCTTCCCAAGGGGTGGGTCCACAGATCTCCTGGCTCTGATAACCAATAGGCTCCCATTCACTAGTCCCACAGACAGTAGCAAACAAAAAAGCAATTGTTAAACTGCTATACCCCCAGGGCTCAGCACAGAGTAAGCACGCACAAACCCCCATCTCCCAGTCTTTCCCTAAAAGGGGTCTCTTTGCATACTTTAAAAGATGCTGCCTGAGGTCAGGCTTCTAATTTAGCATGCATCTAGAGGCTAACTGCAATCCTCTCCAAACACTAGGGAAGACTGTGGACACCTCCCATACCCTCTCCTTTTGGTCCGCTCTGAGTCACAGTTATCTCTCTGGAAGGACCTTGTACACACATCTGACACACCAGCTTTAGCGGCTGCCACCTGAGAGAGCCAGGCAATCTGCACCCAGATTGCCTGGCTCCGAAAGCCAATGGGGCTTGCATTCAGGAGTGTCACAGGATTGCACTAAACAAATAACAAGTTCTTAATGAGCTCAAAAACACTCCCCCCACTTTGGCTCTACACCCCAACCCAGTGTGGAGAGAACAGACAAAAACTCTGAACTGCCACTGGGACTGGGAGTGAAGAAACAGAGAGATGTTTGTAAAAGGGTACAAAATTTCAGCTATAAGATGAACAGGTGTGAGGATCTAATGAAAACCATGGTGACTCTAGTTGATAACACTGTACTGTATAATTGAAACTTGCTAGGAGACTAAAACTTAAATGTTCTCAAACACAAAAAGATAAATGTGAAGTGATGGATGTGTTAATGAAATAGATGAAGGAAATCCTTTCACAATGTATATGTATGTATATTAAATCACTGTGATGTACACTTTAAATATCTTACAATTGTATACATTAATTATACCTCAAAATAGCTGAAATTTTTTTAAAAACCCCAGATTCAAGAAGCTCAATGAACTCCAAGCAAAATAAATATGAGAAAAACTACTCCCACACCACATCACAATCAAATTGCTTAAAAGCAGTAATAAAGGGAAAATCTTAATAGAAGCCAGAGAAACACCTAGAGAAATAATAAGAATGATAGCAGACTTCTCACTGGTAATAATGCTAGCCAGAAAACAGCACAGCAAAATCTTTAAAATACTAACATTTAAAAAAAGTCAACCTAGAATTCTATACCTAGCAGAAATATTTTTCAAAAACTAGGGCTGAAAAGGGAGGATGACATCAGCAAGATGGCAGAATAGGAAGTCATAGACCCTCCTTCTGTATAGCTGATTCACTTTGTTATAAAGCAGAAACTAACACACCATTGTGAAGCACTTATATTCCAATACAGATGTTAAAAAATCAATGAAATAAAAATTTAAACATAAAGTTACCAAAGATAAAAATATTAAAATAAAGAAAATAAAACAAATAAAAAGTATACAGTGAAAATTAACCAAAATGCTTGAGATTGAGAAGGAAATACAAAGGCTATAAATTAAGAATATAATACAAATATAACAATATAATATAAAGAATAATATATTCATGAGAAAATAAAATGGATTAGGAGGCAGAATTTAAAACAATAAGACAAAAATAGAATAAACAAAGGAAAAGAACAGATAAAACAACAGAAATCTAGGGTATAAATGTGTCTGAAACAATGCTAGACCAACCTGTACAAACTTCCCCAGCAAACCCTGTACCTGGTATATCTTAAATAGTATGTTGTTGAGGAATTCAGTATCTTAAAATATTCTATACAATGGGTGCACTATATCCATTCTACAAATGAGCACAGAGATAATAAACAATTTGCCCAAAGCCACACATGTCCCATTTCTTACAATATAACTTGTGGCTTTGTTTTTTAAAGAATTCCTTATCCCTTAAGTAAAAGAAAAAAATTTACCTTACAAACTATCATATTCTGAATTTATCTGTTTGAAAAATACAGTGTTGGTATAGTGTTTAGAGTTACTTTAAAGTAAGACACATTAAAGACAAAATGTTTGAGAACATTTAAAGATCTTTAAAATTCACTAGGCATTTCTAGTCTGACAGTTAACATGCCTCCACAAAATGTACAATCTACCACATCATGTTGACAGATCAAATCCAAAATAAGCTCTATTAATTAGCACAGGAAATAATAGTGCCATTTAATGTTAACTTTGAAGGAAGTTGTTTTGTTATAGATTTCTAAAAGAAATTAGTCATGTTTTACTTTTGAGATTGCAAAATGTTGCTCAGTCTTTAAAAATTAACAATTCTTATCATAATAAAGATATACAGCTTTGAAATTCTCATAAAAGTTAATTGGTTAAGACTAATAAGTTACAATAATAGCTTCCATTTATTTAGTAAATACTATTGATTAGGTAAATGTTCTAGGCACTTTATAAACATCTTATTTAATCCTCACTCCAACTGTATAAGACAGAATAGTATTTTTCACATTTTACAATCTCATAAGGCTTTAAAAACTTAACTAGATCATAGAGTACAAATGATGAAACCACAGTGCGAACCCAGATGAGTCTAACTCTAATGTCTACGCTATCTCCACTGTATCCTGACGGAGCCATGTTAGAAAAGATATTACTCAGTCCACCAGTTGGGGGGTGTGAGGGAAAGATACAGGGATTTCCCATGTACCCCTCACCCCCACACATACATAGCTTCCCCCCATTATCAATATTCCCCCATCAGAGTGGTACATTTTTACAACTGAAGGATCAACCTGACATATCATAATCACCCAAAGTCCATAGTTTACATTACTGTCTACTCTTGGTGTTATACATTCTATGGGTTTAAACAAAAATGTATAATGACATACCCATCATTACTGTATCATACAGAGTATTTTTACTGCCATAAATAAATTCTTTTTTAAATTTAGAATATAGATTTATTTTTAAATAAAAAACTTTTAAGAAAACACTTTTTCATATTAAAGAAAAGAAATACATTCTGCCATTTTAACAAAACCTTTTATATTAATGAATCATGGTGATTTTACATTATTTAGAAAGAAGAAAGACACAACAGAATGTGCGCTGATTGTATAAAAAGTCAAATTGTAGTGTAATTTTCAGCAGGTAACTGTTCCACTTAATCTTTTATGCATAACTAAATTGGCTTCTAAATTTAATTATTCATATAAGAAATTTAGCCCTTTGTTTTATTTCAGGTAATCTGACTTTGCTAAGTAAAACAGATCAAATTTTGACTACACACTGATTAGGAGGAATATAAAAGTGAATGGCTGAAGTCAGAAATGGTTATCTCAAAAGCTGGAAGATCATCTTAAACTATCCACCCTTTGGGGGGAAGGAGTCCCTCTAACTGACAGTATCCTGGCTGCTATCAAATCTTAAGTTTACTATGTCCTTGCCTCAAAAATAAGACTAGAAATTTTATACCATACATTAATCAAAATTCTGCTGGTTCATGCATTTTTTCCCTCATATCCCCGTTAACCAAATATAGAAGTTCTAATCAGCCATCCAATTGACTAGTTGCCTAACTAATCTTGCAGTTCTCATTTTAAGTCTTCAAACTTCTCATCCTGATCATTTAATTTTCTGTTTTTTCATTCAACAAATACTAAGTTCTAAAAACTTTGGTAGACTCCAGAAATATAATAATGAACAACATACTTGTTATGCACTGAATTGTGTCCCCCCAGAATTCTTATTTTTAGGTCCTAACTCTCAGTACTTAAAAATCTGACTTTGGAGATAGGATCTTTAAAGAAGTATTTAAGTCAAATGAGGTCATTAGGGTGGGCACTAATTCAATATGACTAGTGTCCTTATAAAAAGAGGAGATTAGGACACATACACACAGAGGAAATACTACCTGAAGACAAAGAGAGAAGACAGCCATCTGAAAGCCATGGAGAGAGGTTCAGAAGAAGCCAACCCTAATGACATCTGGATCTTGAACTTCTAACCTCCAGAATTGTGAGAAAATTAATTTCTGTTGTTAAAGCCACCCAGTCGGTATCATTTGTTACAACAGCCCTAGAAAACTAATGTAACATTCATTATTTATTTGTGGCCCCTCACTCATTACTCTAAACACCCATGTGAAAATTTGAAGCTTAAAACTTCCCAAACACAATTATGAACATGGTTAAATACCCAGGGTTGGAGAACGCTTGAGAATTTTCATTTTGGAACTTTAACTGAAATTAGAGCTGTATAACAATAAAAATGGGGAGGGGAGAAGAACAATTTTGAGATAGAGAAACAAAAAACAATCATATCCCAAATTGATATCAACCTTGCTCCTTGCAAATGTTTTCCCAAATGTCAAATAGTTCCAGGAACTGTTTGAACTTAAAGGCAGCATGGATCAGTGGACAAATCATAGACCTTAGAGACATAAATCTGCTACATGACCCTGAGCAATTACTTAGCCTTTCTTAACCTCAATTCCTAATATGAAAACTCAGAAGTTCATAGTGAGAAAGAAATGGGATAATCAAAATTAAAGCAATTTGTAGACTTGAAAGAACATTACAAAGATGAGGACTAATTTTGCTGATCTACCAATCTAAAAAACCTATGACAAAAGGATATCAATGAATTTCTCATATAAGTTAGAATATTGATATGGAACAACATAAAGCTTCCTAGTTTGTGGAAACTTTTCTTTTTTAAACCATTATATTCAATATTCTGGAATTTCCTCAATTCTCCTTGAAATTTTGGATGATGAGCAGAGGCTCTGAGACCAGATTTGGGGTGAGAAAGTTAAAAAAAATAATAATAATTCAGACACCACAAATTTGCCCTGTCATTCACCTCAATGGAATAAAAGAAGCAGATAAAGCCTGCTGCAACGTTAATAGGAAAAAATATTTCTCCCAAGAAAATGCTGCAGCTATAAAGGATAACAACTCCTTTCTTTGAATGAGGACTGCTTTCTTATTCACCAAGCAACTTTGTACTCTAAAATCATAGATGATCAGAGACTGCTTTTGAAATTATATCAGTAAGAATGAAATATCCCACTCTTGCCTGGAGGATCTAAATACTTCCATACAGATAGGAAGCCTCTATTTAGGACCCAGGCAAATAGCTTCAGATAAAGGAATGGTTTGGAGGACACAATACTCCAAATCTATCTTAACTTTATTGCTTTCAGGGAAATAACACCATAAATCCACTTAGCATCTATACTTGAACCATTTACACATAGCCTTGCTCCTTTCTTTCCTTTTAGCTTATCAAGCACTTACACATTTAAAGTAGTTCGAATTTTTCATTTCTAAATTGTCTCTCTTCTTTCTTGCTTGCTTGCTTTCCTTCCCCTTTCCTATCTCCCTCCCTTCCTCTTTCTTCCCTGCTCCCTCCCTCTCTGTGTTATTTAACAGCTCAGAAACTGATTTACTTTAATCTTATCTTTATTCTGTTTGCCTTCTTCTTCAACATATTTTCCACTTTATTATTTCCTTCTTTCTTATTTATTGACTTTATTCTGTCCTTTTTCTAACTTCCTGAATTGGACTCTTGGCTCCTTAATGTACATTCTCTCTTCTTTTCTACTTATTTTTCTTGGTTGGGATTTCCTGTGCTTCCTGAAACAGAGAATTAGGTGTTCCATCAATTCTGAAATATTCTTATCCAGGTCTCGCAAAGTGCTTCTGCCCCATTTTTCCTAGTCTTTTCTTCTGGAATTCCAATGAGACATGTCAGACCTTCTCTTTCTAACCTCCACGTCTCATAAACTCTCTTTCATGTTTTTTATCTCTTTGTGATAATTTCTGCAATCCCATTTTTCATTTCATTAATCTTTTATTTTCTTTAGTCTAATCTTCACTTATGTCATTGGCTTTTTTATTTCAATTATTATAATTTTCACTTTTAGAAGTTCTGTTTTGTATTTCTTAACCTGCTGAATCTTTATTATTGTATTTGTCCCTTTCTTGGAGAGTCTGTCCTTTATTTCAACATTTTCAACATTATCTGAAGAGCTTAGGAATATTTTCTGCTATGTCTCACTCATGGCAACTTATATCTCAGTTATTTTGCAGTTTGGATTCTCAATTCATCTTTTATTGAAAATTTTCTAAGGGACAAGCCTGGACTGAAACTGCATTCAGTGAAAGATGATATGCATTTGCTTCTGCCAATCACCTAAGAGTGCTATCAAACTGGAACTACATCAAGTTTTTTTTTTTTTCTTCTCAGCTCTGGATTGCTTGGACAACAAAAATGACACAAATTCTAACCTGAAAGTGATATAAGTAGTTACCAATTCTCAAGGCATATATTGCCTTGATATTTCTATTAATTTCTTCTCAGAGTCCAGGCCAGGAGACAATTTGCCTTGTAATCTTCCTTAGTTGACTGGGAGATATATTTTTTTCAACTCTATCCTCATATTAATCATAAAGTAAAAGACATAGCTTTATGTGTATTCTCGGTGATACTTTCCCACCTATGCGAATGCAGGGATTTTTCTCCTGCATTGTTGTGGTCATTAAAAGTTTACCAAAGCACAGAGCTGATCTCCCTGTGCTATGTGGCTGCTTCCCACTAGCTAGCTATTTTACGTTTGGTAGTGTATATATGTCCATGCCTCTCTCTCGCTTTGTCACAGCTTACCCTTCACCACTGTAAAGCAATTATACTCCAATAAAGATGTAAAAAAAAAAAAAGTTTAACAAAATTAGCAAATGCCCTCAGGGACAGTCATGATATCAGCAACCACCTACAACTCTAATTTCCAGCTCCCTTTCTTTTTTGGCCTCTAGGGATTTCCCTTACTTCCTTGTGAGCTCACTTGTGTATTTAAAATTATTGTTGCTACTATACCTAGTATTTGTAGGTATTTTACATTAGAGGTTTTATCAGGACACCTTATCTGCAATTTTGCTGGTAATAGAACTCAGTTCACTCTTCAACCTATTCCAACCTGGCTTTTACTTCCATCATGACACCGTAACTACTTTCACAAATGTCTAACTTATCTACTGTTTTCCATGAGTCTTACCTGACTTTTCAGAAGCTTTCAAAGGAGTTAAATTCTCTTTTCTTCTCTTATTTTCTTGGTTTCCATAATATAACACCCCTATAAAACATCATAACCTCTGTTTCCTTCCTACTCTTCTTGTTTTTCTTTTTATGACTCCTTTGACTGTTTCTTTTCCTCCATATTTCTAAATATTTGAGCTGTTCAGAGATTTTTTTTCCAAATCCTCTCCTCATTCTAAACTCTCTTCCTAGGAAATCTCAATCACTTTCATTGTTTTAAATAGTATCTATATATTAACAGCTTCCAAATATGTATCACCAACCCTAAATTATCTTTTAGGTTCCAAATCTACATATGCAACTACCTACATGACACCTCCACCTGTACCTCTCACAGGCATCTCAGACTTCATCTTCCAATCTAATCCATATCTGCAAATGACACATCCATCAACCCAGTTACTCTTGCCAGAAGTATAGACTTTAGCCTTGATAACATCTTCAACCTCTCCACCACTAACCCACAGCTAACTCATTATCAAATCCCATAAATACCACCTGAAAATATGTATCTTGAATCTATCCACTTCTCTTTGTCTCCATCACCAGGCTAAGTCACCATCATCTCTTACTTCACAATATTGCAACAGATACCTGATTTCACTGCTCACTCAGTAACCACTACTCACTCACCCAATCAACTACAGCTAGAGTAATCTTACAATATTAAACTGGATCATGTCACTCTCCTGCTTAAAGGCTTCTTAATGCCCTTGGGATAAAAAAAAACAAAATTCTTCACTTGGCATAAAAGAAAGGTCTTATTTATCTAGCCTTGCCTACTTCATCAGGCTTGTTATTAAATATCAGCCACAATAGCTTTCTTTCAAATACACAAACACACCAAACTTTCCCCAACTTTGAAGCTTTTACATCTTCTAATGTGTTAGAAGGGGACACGGGTTCAAGCCCTGGTCCAGAAAAATCCCACGTGCCGCGGAGCAACTAAGCTCATGTGCCACAAATACTGAGCCTGCTCTCTACAGCCCACAAGCCACAACTACTGAGCCTGTGTGCTGCAACTACTGAACCCCGTGCACCTAGAGCCTGTGCTCTGCAACAAGAGAAGCCACTACAATGAGAAGCCCGCGCACCGCGATGAAGAGTAGCCCTCGCTCACCGCTACTAGAGAAAGCCCGCGCACAGCAACAAAAGACACAATGCAGCCAAAAATAAATAAATAAAATTAAATCTTAAAAACAAAAAATCTTCTACTTCTGACTACAATACTCTTTCTATCACTCTTGCATGTTTCAGATCCTGATCCTGACTCCTACTTTCTACTATTTGTAACTTCCTACAAGCTTCTTAAATTCTCTTAGCCTCAATATCCACATTTATTAAATCAGGATAGTAAAAATCTGTCACTGAATTATTGTGAAGATTAAACTAGATAATATGTATATAGTACAGTATCAGTTATACAGTAAGCACTTAATACATTTAGATTTTACTTTTTTATTTTGTTGATTTTTATGTAGCTCTGAATGGAAACTGAGAACACCTGGTTATAATTCCTTTTATACCAAACAAATTCACTCTGGGCCTTTGCATGTTGGATAACCATATTCTTATTTTACAGAACCAGCGTTCACTTTTCAATATTTTGATCAATCTGTCTTGTCTCTGCCCTAATTTCTTCACAATTGTTCTCCATCACAGGATCACGAAGAGAGGTTCTAGTTGCCTGTTCTTTATGGAGAGTCCTGAAAGTTCCTGCTTTAAAAACAAAGAACATAATTGGGGGTTTTGTAATTTCTATTTATTTGTGAGGCTTGTTGTTGGTGTTGCTAGTGGTAAATTTTTATTTGGGATTGTATAGCTTCATTTGTTTTGGGTTTGGGTCACATTTTTTTTTACTCTGATTTCAATTTTGGTGGTGCTTATTTGTTGACCTGCACTAGAAAATGAAGGGTAATTTTTCAAAGAACCTCCACAAATATATTTTTCTTTTAGCAGCTTCTATTCCTAAACTTTACTATTCAAATAGAAACAGCAGTTATTTGAGTTGAACTTGTGTTCCTACAGAAGTTTTATACACTAGGAAATCCAGCATATATAAAGACAGAAAGGCTGTAGAATAGATATATATTAAGGTCATTTCTCTCTATTTGATGTAAAACACCCTTCCTGTCATTTTTCTTCTCTTGGTTTCCTTTTTCAGCCTCAAGTTTATTATGTACTCCATTTTAATGTGTCAGGATGCTTGCTGAAATGAACAGAAGAGGAAAAAAAGAATATAGTTGAGATGAAAAGCAGATTTTTCTCTTCTTTCAGGTTTATTGACAATTGTGACAAAACTTATTTCTACAAGGAAAGAGAAGAAAAGAAAACATGACATTGGGCAAAAAAATAGTTTAGCAGTTTCCTGGGTGATCTCTATTATACCTAAATTTGAGTGTGCTGCCATGCTTAGAGTCCATAACATAGCAATGCTATGACAGTGAGAAAAGTCCTTGAGCACCTGGAACTAGGGAGGCCAGAGATGAGAGGGACTCAGCTATTTTTTAATGGTTTTACTGTGTTTACTTAGACCAGGAAAAATATTCCCTGATTTTTCCCTCCAATATCTCTACTATCTTCACTTTTCTAAGCCATACTCAGCCTCAGAAAGGTGATGGAAACTGCTGAGGGGACATGTCAGTCTAGCATGTGATAACTCCCTGCTTTGGACAGAATGTCTCTGTCCTCCCAAAATTCATAAGTTGAAGCCCTAACCCCCAGTAGGACTGTACTTAGAGACGGGGCTTCTAAGGAAGTAATTAAGGTTAAATGAGGTCATAAGGGTGGAGCCCTTATCTGATACTGTAAGTATCCTTATAAGAAGAGATACTAAAGAATTTCTTCTCTCTCCCTCCTTGAGAACAAAGAGTTCATGTGAGCAGACAGCAAGAAGTCAGCTCTCTGCAACCCAAGAGGAGAGCTTTTACTAAACACCAACACTGCTGGCACCTTGAGCCTGAACTTTCAGTCTCTAGAACTGTAATAAATTAAATTTCTGTCATTTAAGTCACTCCATCTCTGGTATTTTGTTATGGCAGCCCTAACAGACTAATACCCTCCCCAGAATGAAGAAATCTGTTTTACTTTTCTTTGCATCTCCAAGAGTAATATAGCATTCAATAACTGCTGGTGAATTGAACTGAGAGTTAAGTTAGTCCCTCCCCTCCTCTTTTTGTGTTCCCATCATATTACATTTCAACTATTATTATCAATTTGTCAATATTACCACATATTTTCTTAATAATTTATGTTTTTCTCCTTTACTAGACTGTGGAAAAGGGAAGTAACAAATACTGCCAATTACCTATCCCAAATCCATTTTCCTGGGGGTTTTTGTTGTTGTTGTTGTTTTTCCCCTGCCTTTCAGATAGAGGAGCTTTGTGACTGTGATTCAGTTCTGAACAATGGACACAAGATTTTGTTTTCCTCATTTAATACTGGCAATTTTCCCCCTTATTTCTTATACTTCACGAGACACTGGAATAGTAGCTATCTTGCTTCATGAGATGACAGGCATGAAGACAAAAGCTACATGCTGTGAACAGTGGACTGGAAAGACAGTAGGAAGCTGGGAAATTGAGGGAATAATGGAATCATTGTATCAGTTCTGGCTTGTTTTCCTCTAGAATTTTTCTTTTTGTGTGTGGTACGCGGGCCTCTCACTGTTGTAGCCTCTCCCGTTGCGGAGCACAGGCTCCGGACGTGCAGGCTCAGCGGCCATGGCTCACGGGCCCAGCCGCTCCGTGGCATGTGGGATCTTCCCAGACCGGGGCACGAACCCGTGTCCCCTGCATCGGCAGGCGGACTCTCAAGCACTGCGCCACCAGGGAAGGCCTGGACTTCTTGTTTTGAAGAGGAAATTTTTTTATATCTTCAAGCACAATATTGAGGTCTCTACTTGCACATGATGCAATTGCTAACTGACAGTAGGAGCTCAATAAATGTTTCTTGAACTGAACTGAAAGGATATGGACAGTATTGCCAAAGTTGATGGGGAAAGTATCCCAGTTAGATCTATTCACCACATGCAGAATTTGGGACTGGAGTGGGTCATGCTTTGGAGCTAAAAATAAAAACAATCTAGATGATCTATAGAACACCAAAGATTGGATACATTCTTTGTTTCAGGGGCCTCATGTTATTGATAATTTATTTAGTCAATAAAAACTGCAAACTGGGGGACTTCACTGATGGTCCAGCGGTTAAGACTCTGCGCTCCCAATGCAGGAGTCCCAGGTTCGACCCCTGGTCAGGGAACTAGATCCCTCATGCCACTACTAAAGACCTGGTGCAGATAAATTAATTAATTGTTTTAAAAAACTGCTAACTGGTAAAAAATGAAAATTCAGTCAGGAGAAAATTAGGCAATACTGTGCTTTTCTTGAACATCCCTCAGAATTTTGAAGTGTCATTAATAGATAATGTTTATAGAAATAGAAAACAGCAGAAGATTCACCATAGATTAATATACCATGCAAGGTTAAGGAGAGAGAAAAGGAAGATACAGAAATGAGGTATGTGTGGAGCAGATAAAAAAAGAAAACAAAAATCACCCCCAGATATTGGTACTGATGGTACTAGAGACAGAGAGTGACAATGGAGAGGGCTTGAGCATATAATAATAATGTCAGGTACTATTATCTTGGTATGTACTGTAAGGCAAGTACTATACTATGTATTTAGTACACTATCTTATTCAATTCTCAGAGAAACCCTTGAGAAAGTAGATTTGTACCCATTTTTCAGATGAATAAATTGAGTCTTAGAGAAGTGAATAAAATAACTTGCTAAAGAAATTTTAGGCCAGGATTCACACCTCTGTCCTCTGCTATATCACCTGCCTGGGTAGGTCACAGCTCTCTTGTGCCCAACACAAAGTACTTAGTTTCAGATACCAACGCTACCACCGCTACAGCTGGTTAAGAGGCAAAATGGTTTAGCTGAATAAACTCAATTTAAATCATGGCATCATAGCTTACTAGTTCTGTGACCTAGAGCAAGATACTTCTGATTTCAGATCTCTATTAACTAAAATAACTATTAATAACGTCCATCCTGCATGTCTCATACAATTATGAATGTACTCTTAAATGCTAAGCAATTTTTTTAAGGGTAAAGGATTATTATTATCAGAAGACAAAAACAGAGTGATAATTTGTAGTTTTCTGCAGTATTTGCACAATAAAGTTCCTCTGGACAGAAAATATTTGCTGTACTAAATATTGAAAAATTAATCTCATTGAGTTATAATGTTGTGCTAAGACCATAAGCACAAGTACAAGGACAAAACATAAGCCTCTCCCAAACCAAAAAAGGACTTATGTTGGTATCAAGACAATACAATCAGTATTCGCTGTGACATTTCTGCAGCACCTAAAGAGCAAAGCATGTCAGTCACATCCATCCATCTCTTCATTCCTACATTCATCCATTTATTCAAAATACATATACGTATATACACAGAGACAGAGATACAGACAGAAAGACAGATATAGACAGACTGCATTATATACAAGGTACTATATTCATTGCTAGATATACAGTGGTGAACGAAATAGACCCTGCCTTATTTTTAAGCTTTTAGTTTAGTTACCAACAACATATTGATGGTACAGGATCTTATGTTTATACACATTTTTCAATCTTCTATTCATTTCCCTTTATTACTTCATTCAGTATACATTTATTGAGTGTGCATACTCTTCCCCCCTCAATAAATGGAAACTTGCTTCCTCCAACTGGGCAAAACAAGAGCCATGAAATTATTATAACTCTTCTCTTTCTCTCACTTTCATTCCATCAGCAAATCCTAACAGCTCTTCCTTCTAAATATAGCTCAAATATGACTGCTTCTCACCACTTCTACCCCACCATCTTGGTAAAAGAAGCCATCATCTCTCACCTGAGTAACTTCAATAGCTACTTTATTTATTTATTTATTTATTTATTTATTTTGCGGTACGCGGGCCTCTCACTGTTGTGGCCTCTCCCGTTGCGGAGCACAGGCTCCGGACGCGCAGGCTCAGCGGCCATAGCTCACGGGCCCAGCTGCTCCGGGGCATGTGGGATTTTCCCGGACCAGGGCACGAACCCGTGTCCCCCGCATCGGCAGACGGACTCTCAACCACTGCGCCACCAGGGAAGCCCCTCAATAGCTACTTTATTGCTCACCCTGCTCCTACCCATACTCCACCCCTATCCCACCCTTTGAGTCTTTGTCATGAAAACAAGAGCAAACAATCAAACACCAGGCCTTCTGGAACAGCTTTTACTTCAGGAAATTTATAGCAAAAGAAACAAGCATGTGCGTTAGCATGAGTTCCTCTTTGCCCATTGAATTCTGAGGTAACAAACAAGGATCTAACAGGACTGGACATCAAACTCTAGCCATTTTAAGGTACCTAATTAGGAAGGCACCAATCTCTACCCTGGTATGATCACAGAGGGATCCAAATATAGCAATTATGTCATGGCAGAAACTTGGCCTTCAACCCTCTTCCATCAACATTGGCATTCTTCAGTTAGGAGACAGCAGCCTCTCCTGTAGGAGTTAGGGTATAAGGCTTGTAGCTGCTATTATATGATGTGGCAGGCTAGTGACCTATTTTTGCCACTAAATCATTCTACCAGGATTGATTGCCATAAGTATTTGGTTTCCATGGAGCTCTAAAAGAATACAACTTCTCTCTTACAGGCTGAAGGGAATCAGTACTGAACATGATAATCCTACCAGTTATCCATCTATATAACCCATTTTAACACAACGGTGAAAGAGACCCATTTAAATCAAAAGTCAGATTATGCCCCTTCTCTGCTCCAAGCCATCCAGTGGCTTCCCATATCACTTGGCATAAAATCCAAAGCCCTACAAGCTCCAGCTACCTTCCCACTACCTCTCTAACTTCATTCTTGCCATTTTGCCTGTCACTCACCCACCCTCCAGCCACACAGTCCTTCTAACATTCGCAAGTTTTGCCTTTACTATTCCTTCTGCTTGGAATATTTTCTCCCCAGATATCCACAAGGTAGGTAAAGTGTCTCAGATGGGAAATTACAAAGGTATGGAAACCGAATTAAACTGCCTGTTTATTAACAGAAATCCCCAATCCAATAACTTAACTTAAAAAAATTTATATATATATCCTGGCCCAGTGATATCCCTGGGGTACTTGGAAGAAGCAAAAGCAAAACAATTTTAGATAAAAATTCTTATAAGCTAGGCCATGTGGGATTCCCATAGGAGTGAAAAAAAAAGAGTTCCACTGAAGATGTTATTGCCAGGAAATGAGTATTTTCATGTTTCTACATGGTTAGGGCTTTCTGAGCAAATTTTACTGGATGCTGAGTTAGATAACACGTCTTAGAAGTTAAATGATGACTGAATAGTGAGAAAACTTCTGAGAGATTTACCTTCCTGGGAGTATGTGTTTAGCTTTCATAGGGGGATGAGACATAGAGATATTCTAGGCATTGTAAGCCCAGAGACAGTAAGTAGTCTTATCTTCTCCCTGGAAACATGTATTTACATTCCAAAGGGTAAGAACCCAGAAACCTTCCCTTTCTCTTTCTTTTCTTCTTATTTACATTAGAGAGATTGGGTTTCTCACCCTCTCTCTGGAAGGGAGTGTGACAGCTATTTAAACCATCCTATATAAACTGCAAGAATTGTAACTAAAGAGTTTCTCTCCTGCAGTACAGACTTCAGTACATGTAGAGTGACTTTGGCTCTTATCACCTCACCCTAGAAGGAGGAAAGAAGTGGGGCAAGGAGAACTAATGCAGTTATTGATAAAAGAGATAATAGCACTGAAATAAAGAAATAAGAAAAAAAGAAATAATAGCTTTGATCTCTGCTCCAGAAACCTCACGTTTACATTCAGGATAGTATAAATAAACTTAGATTTTAAAACTTATCATTTAACATCTAAATTCACAAAACACACGGGAAATTAATCCACCATGAAAGACAGCAGACACAACAAACAAAGGATGAGCACCCCAGGGACCTGAGAAAAGAGAACAATCTGAAATAGACTTTTAAATAACAGAATTTAAATTGATTAAAAAGATAACAGAAGTTATAAAACCATAAGGAAGAAACAGTACAGCATGAGGAAAAACATAGGACTTATTTCAAATACTTATCATTAAAGGACATAGTTTCCTAGTAGAATCATTTTACTATTTCAACATGAATTTTAGTAATGATTTTTTTAAAAGATGGTTTTAGGATTACTAAGAGTTCAATGAAATAGCTTTGTAATCTTGTCCAATTCTACTTATAAACTTTGAATTCAAAACCAATATAGACTTTTGCTAGGTATGACTACTTGATAATATTTGTCAGGAATATTTGCATGGTCAGGCACTATGTGTATCCTTGCTGTGAGAAATGATGTTAAGTATATTATCATACTGTGAAAAAATATATATATATGGGGGAAAAAAGAAAAACATAGGAAAATTTGGAAAAGAATCAAAGAGAAATTTAATTATGAAGAATATGCATCAAAATTAACTGAATGAACTCAATGGCTTTGGTCAGAAAACTGATTAGACAACATTCACAGAAGCACTAATGAAGAGGGGGGAAAAAAACAGATATAAGATTCTTATCCAAAATGGAATATAGAGAGATAAAGAGATAAAAAGGAACAAAGAAAAGTTAAGAGATATGAAGATTAGAATGATCAAGGCCACCACATGTCTAAGAGAAGTACAAGAAAGCATATAGTGAAAATGTGGGAGGGGCAGTACTCAATGAGCTGAAGATAAAAAATTTTCAATAACTGATGGAAAAACATGATTTTTTTCATGTTGATTAAGCACATAAAAATAAAAATGAATAAACAGATAAACCATAATCACCAATAACAAAAAGTTTTTAAAAAGCAAACTTAGATTAAAAAAAAAAAATTATCTACCATGGACTATAACATGGCTTCCTAAGAGCAAAAATAGACGCTAGATGATTTAATACCTACAAAATTAGGGAAAATACTTATCAATTCTGAATTTTGTGCTGATTTATATAATGATTTGAGGGTGCAGAAAGAAAGAAAAACAGGTTCAAACAGTGTTAAACAAGAAAAGGGAATGTTTTCCATTAGTCTACACTTGCTACAATAACTCTTAAAGAAAGTACTTAATGAAGAAATAAACTGAAGAAAAGAGAGGCCAGCATGAAGAAATAAGTTAGTAAACATGTGAGTAAATTTGAAAAAGCATGGGCTGTAAGAGCAAATTATTAAAATAATGACCACTTTTTAAGGGTTTAAAAACTAAGGTAAAAATAATATATAAGAAAATATACGAAAGAAGAAATAAAAAAGATAAAGTATTCTATAATTCAGAAAAAAGGGTAGAGACGTTGGTTGAATTTAGAGTTTATTGAGTCAAAAAAACATGTTAAAAATTAAGGATGACTATAAACTTCCAGTTAAAAGATAAAGTACTAGTGCGGGGAGAGCTCCAAGATGGCAGAGGAGTATCAACTTCCTCCCCACAAATACATCAGAAATACATCTACATGTGGAACAACTCCTACAGAGCACCTACTGAACACTGGAAGAAGACTTCAGACTTCCCAAAAGGCAAGAAACTCCCCCACGTAACTGGGTAGGGCAAAAGAAAAAAGAAAAAACAGAGCCAAAAGAATAAGGACAGGACCTGCACCTCGGGGAGGGAGCTGTGAAGGAGGAAAAGTTTCCATACACTAGGAAGCCCCTTCACTGGTGGAGATGGGGGGAGGAGCTTCAGAACCACAAAGGGGGATGAAGCAACAGGGGTGCAGAGGGCAAAGCGGGGAGATTCCCACACAGAAGATTGCTGCCGACCAGCACTCACCAGCCCGAGAGGCTTGTCTGCTCACCCGCCGGGGCGGGCGGGGGCTGGGAGCTGAGGCTATGGCTTTGGAGGTCAGATACCAGGAAGAGGACTGGGGCTGGCTGCATGAACACAGCCTAAAGGAGGCTAGAGCGCCACAGATACCCAGGAGTCTGGGGGAAAAGCTGGACCTGCCTAAGTGGCAAGAGACCATTGTTTGGGGATGCACGAGGAGAGGGGATTCAGAAACCTGCCTAAACGAGCTCCAGAGACGGACGTGAGCCATGGCTATCAGTGCAGACACCAGAGATGGGCATGAAACGCTAAAGCTGCTGCTGCAGCCATCAAGAAGCCTGTGCGCAAGCAGAGGTCACTATCCACACCTCCCCTCCTGGGAGCCTGTGCAGCCCGCTACTACCAGGGTGCCACGACCCAGGGAAAACTTGGGGAGAACACAGAGCGCGCCTCAGGCTGTTGCAACGTCATGCGGCAACTCCCTCAGCAGGCTCGCCCTGCATTCCATACCCCTCCCTCCTCCCAGCCTGAGTGAGCCAGAGCCCCCTAATCAGCTGCTCCTTTAACCCCATTCTGTCTGGGCGGGAAGAGACGCCCTCAGGGGACCTACACACAGAGGCGGGGCCAAATCCAAAGCTGAAACTCAGGAGCTGTTCGAACAAAAAAGAGAAAGGGAAATCTTTCCCAGCAGCCTCAGGAGCAGCAGATTAACTTTCCACAATCAACTTGATGTACCCTGCATCTCTGGAATACCTGAATAGACAACAAATCATCCCAAAATGGAGGCGATGGACTTTGGGAGCCACTGTAGACATGGCGTTTGATGTATGCAACTGACTGGTTTCTGGTTTTATGTTTATCGTAGTTCAGTATTTCAAATTATAATCACTGGTAGATTTGTTTATTGATTTGGCTGCTCTTTCTTTTTTATATATAGATATATATATTTTTTTCCTTTTTCTCTTTTTGTGAGTGTGTATGCTTCTCTGTGTGATTTTGTCTGTATAGCTCTGTTTTTACAATGTGTCCTTGGGTTCTGTCTATCTGGGGTTTTCGGGGTTTTTTTAAGTATAGTGTTAAGCACTTCTTAACATTACTGGAATTGTTTTTTGCTTTGGTGGCTCTCTCTTTTTTCTTATTACTTTTTAATTTTTTATTTTTAATGTTTTTAAATTTTTATTTTAATAACTATATTTCTTTTTATTTTATTTATTTATTTACTTTTCTCTCCCTTTTCCTCTGAGCCATGTGGCTGACAGGGCCCTGGTGCTCCAGCTGGGTGTCAGGCCTGTGCCTCTGAGGTGGGAGAACAGAGTTCAGGACACTGGTCCACCAGAGCCCTCCCAGCTCCACATAATAGCAAACGGCAAAAGCTCTCCCAGAGATATCCACCTCAAGGCTAAGACCCAAACCCACTCAAAGACCAGCAAGCTACAGTGCTGGACACCCGATGCCCAACAACTAGCAAGACAGGAACACAACCCCACCCATTAGCATAGAGGGTGCCTAAAATCATAATAAGTCCACAGACACCCTGAAACACACCACCAGACATGGACCTGCCCAGCAGTAAAACAAGATCCAGCCGCATCCACCAGAACACAGGCACCAATCCCCTCCACCAGGAAGCCTACACAACCCACTGAACCAAACTTAGCCACTGGAGGCAGACACCAAAAACAATGGGAAGGATGAACCAGCAGCCAGAAAAAAGAAGACCCCAAACACAGTAAGTTAAGCAAAATGAGAAGACAGAGAAAAACAGAGCAGATGAAGGAGCAAGGTAAAAACCAACAAGACCAAACAAATGAAGAGGAAATAGGCAGTCTACCTGACAAAGTATTCAGAGTAATGATAGGAAATATGATCCAAACTCTTGGAAATAGAATAGAAAAAATACAAGAAACGTTTAACAAGGACCTAGAAGAACTAAACAGCAAACAAACAATGACGACCAACAAAATAAATAAAATTAAAAATTCTCTAGAAGGAATCAATAGCAGAATAATGGAGGCAGAAAAACGGATAAGTGACCTGGAAGATAAAACAGTGGAAATAACTACTGCAGAGCACAATAAACAAAAAAGAATGAAAAGAATTGAGGACAGTCTTAGAGACCTCTGGGACAACATTAAAGACACCAACATTGGAATTATAGGGGCCCCAGAAGAAGAAGAGAAAAAGAAAGGGACTGAGCAAATATTTGAATAGATTATATTTGAAAACTTCCCTAATATGGGAAAGGAAATAATCAACACCAGAAAGCATAGAGAGTCCCAAACAGGATAAATCTAAGGAGAAACATGCCAAGACACATATAAATCAAACTATCAAAAATTAAATACAAAGAAAAAATATTAAAAGCAACAAGGGAAAAACAACAAAAACATACAAGGGAATGCCCATAAGGTTAACAGCTGATCTTTCAGCAGAAACTATGCAAGCCAGAATGGAGGGGCAGGACATATTTAAAGTAATGAAAGGGAAAAACCTACAATGAAGATTACTCTACCCAGCAAGGATCTCATTTAGATTCCACGGAGAAATTAAAACCTTTACAGACAAGCAAAAGCTAAGAGAATTCAGCAACACCAAAGCAGCTTTACAACAAATGCTAAAGGAACTTCTCTAGGCAGTTCTCTATAAAAGAGAAGGAAAAGACCTATAATAACAAACCCAAAACCATTAAGAAAATGGTAATAGGAACATACATATTGATAATTACCTTAATATAAATGGATTAAATGCTCCCACCAAAATACACAGCCTGGATTAATGGATACAAAAACAATACCCATATATATGCTGTCTACAAGAAACCCACTTCAGACCTAGGGACACATACAGACTGAAAGTGAGGGGATGGAAAAAGATATTCCATGCAAATGAAAATCAAAAGAAAGCTGCAGTAGCAATACTCACATCAGATAAAACAGACTTTAAAATAAAGAATGTTACAAGGGACAAGGAAGGACACTACATAATGATCAAGGGATCAACCCAAGAAGAAGATAAAACAATTATAAATATATAGGCACCCAATATAGGAGCATCTCAATACATAAGGAAACTGCTAAGAGCTATAAAAGAAGAAATCGACAGTAACACAATAATAGTAGGGGACTTTAACGCCCCACTTTCCCAAATGCACAGATCATCCAAAATGAAAATAAATAAGGAAACACAATCTTTAACTGACACAGTAAACAAGATGGACTTAATTGATATTTATAGGACATTCCACCCCAAAACAACAGAACACACTTTCTTCACAAGTGCTCATGGAACATTCTCCAGGATAGATCATATCTTGGGTCACAAATCATGCCTTGTTAAATTTAAGAAAACTGAAATCATACCAAGCACCTTTTCTGATCACAACTCTATGAGATTAGAAATCAATTACAGGGAAAAACGTAAAAAACACAAACACTTGGAAGCTAAACAACACACGACTTAATAACCAAGAAATCACTGAAGAAACCAAATAGGAAATCAAAAAATACCTAGTAACAAATGACAATGAAAACACGACACAAAACCTATGGGGTGCAGCAAAAGCACTTCTAAGATGGAAGTTTATAGCAATACAATCTTACCTCAAGAAACACAAAACGTCTCAAATTAACAACCTAATCTTACACCTAAAGCAATTAGAGAAAGAAGAACAAAAAAACCCCTCAAAGTTAGCAGAAAGAAATAAATCACATAAATCAGATCAGAAATAAAGGAAACGATACCAAAGATCAATAAAACTAATAGCTGGTTCTTTGAGAAGATAAACAAAATTGATAAACCATTAGCCAGACTCATCAAGAAAAAAAGGAAGAAGACTCAAATCAATAGAATTAGAAATGAAAAAGAAGAAGTAACAACTGACACCTCAGAAATACAAAAAAAGGATCATGAGAGATTACCACAAACAACTATATGCCAATAAAATGGACAACCTGGAAGAAATGGACAAATTCTTAGAAAAGCACAACCTTCTGAGAATGAACTAGGAGAAATAGAAAATATAAACAGACCAATCACAAGCACTGAAATTGAAACTGTAATTAAAAATGTTCCAATAAACAAAAGCCCAGGAGCAGACGGCTTCACAAGCGAATTCTATCAAACATTTAAAGAAGAGCTAACACCTATCCTTCTCAAACTCTTCCAAAATATAGCACGGGGGGAACACTCCCAAACTCATTCCATGAGGCCACCATCACCCTGATACCAAAACCAGACAAAGGTGTCACAAAAAAAGAAAACTACAGGCCATTACCACTGATGAACATAGATGCAAAAATCCTCAACAAAATACCAGCAAACAGAATCCAACAGCACATTCAAAGTATCATAAACCATGATCAAGTGGGGTTTATCCCAAGAATGCAAGGATTCTTCAATATATGCAAATAAATCAATGTGATACACCATATTAACAAATTGAAGAAGAAAAACCATATGATCATCTCAATAGATGCAGAAAAAGCTTTTGACAAAATTCAACACACATTTATGATAAAAACTCTCCAGAAAGTGGGCATAAAGGGAACCTACCTCAACATAATAAAGGCCATATATGACAAACCCACAGCAAACATCATTCTCAATGGTGAAAAACTGAAAGCATTTCCTCTAATATCAGGAACAAGACAGGGATGTGCACTCTCGCCACTATTATTCAACAGAGTTTTGGAAAACCTAGCCACAGTAATCAGAGAAGAAAAACAAATACAAGGAATACAATATGGAAAAGAATAAAACTATCACTCTTTGCAGATGACATGATACTATACATAGAAAATCCTAAAGATGCCACCAGAAAACTACTAGAGCTAATCAGTGAATCTGGTAAAGTTGCAGTATACAAAATTAATGCACAGCAATCTCTTGCATTCCTATACACTAACAAAAAAAGATCAGAAAGAGAAATAAGGAAACACTCCCATTTACCATTGCAACATAAAGAATAAAATATCTAGGAATAAACCTACCTAGGGAGACAAAAGACCTTTAATGCAGAAAAGTATAAGACATTGATGAAAGAAATTAAAGATGATACAAACAGATGGAGAGATGTACCATATTCTTAGATTGGAAGAATCAACATTGTGAAAATGACTATACTACCCAAAGTAATCTACAGATTCAGTGCAATCCCTACCAAATTACCAATGGCATTTTTTACAGAACTAGAACAAAAAAATCTTAAAATTTGTATGGAGACTCAAAACATCCTGAATAGCCATAGCAGTAATGAGGGGAAAAAACGGAGCTGGAGGATTCAGCCTCCCTGACTTCAGACTATACTATAAAGCACAGTAATCAAGACAATATAGTACTGGCACAAAAACAGAAATATAGATCAATGGAACAGGATAGAAAGCCCAGAGATAAACCTTTGCACATATGCTCACCTAATCTATGGCAAGGAGGTAAGGATATACAATGGAGAATAGACAGTCTCTTCAGTAAGTGGTGCTGGGAAAACTGGACAGCTACATGTAAAAGAATGAAATTAGAACACTCCTTAATACCATAAACAAAAATAAACTCAAAATGGATTATAGACCTAAATGTAAGACTGGACACTATAAAACTCTTAGAGGAAAACATAGACAGAACAATCTTTGACATAAATCACAGCAAGACCTTTTTTGATCCACCTCCTAGAGTAATGGAAATAAAAACAAAAATAAACAAATGGGATCTAATGAAACTTAAAAGCTTTTGCACAGCAAAGGAAACTACAAACAAGACGAAAAGACAACCCTCAGAATGGGAGAAAATATTTGCAAACAAATCAATGGACAAAGGATTAATTTCCAGAATATATAAACAGCTCATGCAGCTCAATATTAAAAAAAAACAAACAACCCAATCCAAAAATGGGCAGAAGACCTAAATAGAAATTTCTCCAAAGAAGCTATACAGATGGCCAAGAAGCACGTGAAAAGCTGCTCAACATCACTAATTATTAGAGAACTGCAAATCAAAACTACAATGAGGTATCACCTCACACCAGTCAGAATGGGCATCATCAGAAAATCTACAAACAACAAATGCTGGAGAGGGTGTGGAGAAAAGGGAACCCTCTTGCACTGTTGGTGGGAATGTAAATTGATACAGCCACTATGGATAACAGTATGGAGGTTCCTTAAAAAACTACAAATAGAACTACCACATGACTCAGCAATCCCACTACTGAGCATATACCCTGAAAGAATCATAATTCAAAAAGGGTCATGTACCACAATGTTCACTGCAGCTCTGTTTACAATAGGCAGGACATGGAAGCAACCTAAGTGTCCATCAACAGATGAATGGATAAAAAGATGTGGCACATATATACAGTGGTATATTACTCAGCTATAAAAAGAAGCAAAATTGAGTTATTTGTAGTGAGTTCGATGGACCTAGAGACTGTCATACAGAGTGAAGTAAGTCAGAAAGAGAAAAATAAATACCGTATGCTAACACACATATATGGAGTCTAAAAAACAAACAAACAAACAAGTGGTTCTGAAGAACCTAGGGGCAGGACAGGAATAAAGATGCAGATGTAGACAATGGACTTGAGGACACGGGGAGGGGGAAAGGTAAGCTGGGACGAAGTGAGAGAGTGGCATGGACTTATATATATTACCAAATGTAAAATAGATAGCTAGTGGAAAGCAGCCACATAGCACAGCGAGATCAGCTTGGTGCTTTGTGACCATCTAGAGGGGTGGGATAGGAAGGGTGGGAGGGAGACACACAGGGAGGAGATATGGAGATATATGTATATGTATAGCTGATTCACTTTGTTATAAAGCAGAAACTAACACACCATTTTAAAGAAATTATACTCTAATAAAGGTGTTAAAAAAAAAGAAATAAAAACAAGGTAGCAAAAGACCTTTGGACAATAACTGAGTGGTATAGTGTTTTAGCTGTAGAGATAAACATAATTATAGAATTTTATATAGCCTATTCTTATGGACTGACTTTGTCCCTGTAAAATTCATATGCTCAACTAATCCTCAGCACCCCAGAATCAGACTGTATCTGGAGATAGGGTCTTTAAAGGGGGTAATTAGGTTAAAATGAGGTCATTAAGGTAGGCCCCCATGCAATATTACTGGTGTCCTTAAAAGAAACAGAGTTAAGAATTTAGGACACTGACATGCTAAAAGGGAAGACCATGTGAAGTACAGGGAGAAGATGGCCATCTACAAGCCAAACAGAGAGGCCTCAGAAGAAACCAACCCTGCCAACACCTATCCTCCATAACATGAGAAAATAAATTTGTCATTCAAGTTAAAAAAAAAAAAAAGAAGTACTAGTGATGTAATGTAAAACATGATAAATATAATTAACACTGCTGTATGTTACATATAAAAGTTGTTAAGAGAGTAAATCCTAAGAGTTCTCATCACACAAAAAATTTCCTATTTCTTCAATTTTGTATCTATATGAGATGATGAACATTCACTAAACTACTGTGATAATCATTACATGATGTATGTAAGTGAAATCATCATGCTGTACACCTAAAACTTATGCAGTGCTGTATGTCAGTTTTATCTCAATAAAACTGGAATTTTAAAAATTGGAAAAAAAATTAAGGATGACTTTTTTTAGCCTTTTTTTATTGACGTATAGTTAATTTACAACATGTTAGTTTCAGGTAAACAGTAAAGTGATTCATGTTTTATATATATATATAAATATATATATATTATATATTTATAATATATAAGATTTTTCAGATTCTTTTCCATTATAGGTTAATACAAGAAACTGAATATAGTTCTGTGCTATACAGTAGGTCCTTGTTGTTTATCTATTTTATATATAGTAGTACATATCTCTTAATCCCAAACTCCTAATTTATCTTTCCTTTGCCCCCTCCCTACTATCCCCTTTGGTAACCATAAGGTTGTTTTCTATGTCTGTGAGTCTATTTCTGTTTTGTAAATAAGTTCATTTGTATCATTTTTTTTAGATTCCACATATAAGTGATATCATATGATATTTGTCTGACTTACTTCACTTATATAATAATCTCTAGGTCCATCTGTGTTGCTGCAAATGGTATTATTTCATTCTTTTTTATGGCTGAGTAACATTCCATTGTATATACATATAACATATCTTCTTTATCTATTCATCTGTCAATGCACATTTCAGTTCCTTCCATGTCTTGGGTACTGTAAATAGTGCTGCTAGGAACATTGGGGTGCATGTATCTTTTTGAATTAGAGTTTTCTCTGGATATATGCCCAGGAGTGGGATTGCAGGATCATATATGGCAATTCTATTTTTAGTTTTTAAAGGAACTTCCATACTGTTTTCCATCATGGCTACACAAATTTACATTCCCACCAATAGTACACAAGGGTTCCCTTTTCTCTGCATCCTCACCAACACTTGTTACTTCTAGTCTTTTTGATAATAGCCATCCTAACAAGTGTGAGGTAATATCTCACTGAAGTTTTGATTTGCATCTCCCCGATATTGAGCATCTTTTCATGTACCTGTTGGCCATCATATGCCTTCTTTGGAGAAGGGTCTATTTAGGTCTTCTTCCCATTTTTTGATTGGATTGTTTGGTTTTTGATATTAATCTATATGAGCTGTTTGTATATTTTGTAAATTAATCCCTTGTCAATCACATTGTTTACAAATATTTTCTCCCATTCTGTAGGTTGTCTTTTCATTTTGTTTATGGTTTCCTTTGCTGTGCAAAAACTTTTAAGTTTAATTAGGTCCCATTTATTTATTTCTGTTTTTATTTCCATTACTCTAGGTGACAAATCCAAAAAAATATTGCTGCAATTATATCAAAGTGTGTCCTGCCTATGTTTTCCTCCAGGAGTTTAATAGTATCCAGTCTTACATTTAGGTCTTTAATCCACTTTGAGTTTATTTTTGTTTATGGTGTTAGCTAATTTCATTCTTTTACATGTAGCTATCCAGTTTTCCCAGCACCACTTACTGAAGAGACTGTCTTTTCTCCATTGTATATTCTTGCCTCTTTGTTGTAGATTAATTGGCCATAAGTACATGGTTTTATTTCTGGGCTTTCTATCCTGTTCCATTGATCTATGTGTCTATTTTTGTACCAGTACCATATTGTTTTGATTACTATACCTTTGTAGTATAGCCTGAAATCAGGGAGTGTGATTCCTCCAGCTCCATTCTTCTTTCTCAAGATTATTTTGGCTCTCAGGGTCTTTTGTGTTTCCAAACAAATTTTCAAATTTTCTGTTCCCATTCTGTGAAAAATACCACTGACAATCTGATAGGGGTTACACTGGATCTGTAGACTGACTTGTGTAGTAAGGTCATCTTAACAATACTGTTTCTTCTAATCTAAGAACATCAAGGATGACTTTTCAAAGAATGCAAATGGAAGTTACAACTTCTAAACCAGTACAAGGAAGAAAGAATAAAGAAAACTTGATCGGGCCTCCCTGGTGGCGCAGTGGTTGAGAGTCCGCCTGCCGATGCAGGGGATACGGGTTCGTGCCCCGGTCTGGGAGGATCCCATATGCCGCGGAGCGGCTGGGCCCGTGAGCCATGGCTGCTGAGCCTGCGCATCCGGAGCCTGTGCTCCGCAACGGGAGAGGCCACAACAGTGAGAGGCCCGCATACCACAAAAAAAAAAAAAAAAAAAAAAAAAAAAAAAAAAAAAAAAAAAAAAAGAAAACTTGATCAATCTAATACAAATCAAGAAAGAAAATAAACAAAAGCCTAGGAAAATAAGTATAGTACATAAAAAACAAAAAAACAAGGTGGTAGAAATAATTCCAAATATTTGGGGAACTGCAATAAATGTAAATAAAATAATCAGTTACTTAAAAGAGATTCTCATGTTGGATTTTAAAAATCCAACTATGTGTTACTTATAATAGACATACCTAAAGTATGACAACGAAGAAAAAGCTGGCTGACAAAGTGTGGAAAAGATGTATCATGAAAAAGCTAACCAAAGAAGTTGTATAGTTATATTGATATCAGCCAAAATAGACTCCAAGGCAACGATTGTTATTGCTAAAGAAGATATTTATGTAATGATCAGATGAATAATTTACCAAGATGATAGAACAAGCATGAACCTGTATTTATTTCACATGATCTCTCAATACATAATTGACAGAATTATAAAAATACAGCTTGAATCTACATAGCCTCAAATATGTAAAGCAAAACTTGCAAAATTACCAAAGAAAGAAAACAAATTCCCAAACGTGAACTTGTGGTGAAGTTTTAAAACACATTTTTCTTAGTAATTGATGGATCGATCAAAAAAAAAGACGGACCCTGCTCTTCTGAAGTGTGAGGTAGATTTTTAAATTCTATGAATTAGAGAGTAAATTCTGTTTTAAATCCAGCTTATGAAATATCTCCAGGAGCAAACTAGTCTTTCGAGGTCTTTTCTCAGTTACAGACTCACTGATATAAAGCAACACTGTTTATAGAAAGTTCTACAAAATGTTCTATAGAATTTTCTGCAATGATGAAACTATTTCTATCTGTTCAGTCAAATAGTGTAGCCTATAGACACATATTATTGATGCAAATAAGGAAATAAATTTTAATTTTATTTCATTTTAATTCACTTCAACTTAAATTTAAATAGCCACATGGCTACCATATTGGATAATTCAAAGTTAGAGTGGTACTAAGAGAAAAATCTGTATCTTTAAATGCTCATATTAGGAGGGAAAAAGAGGCCAAATATAAACATGTGAAGTGTCCTCATTAAGAAGAGAGAAGAAATATAAAATCAAAGAACACTGAATGAAAAAGGTAAAAAATAAGAGAAAACAAAGCTACAAAAAATTTTAAAGGATAAATTTACAAAGCCAGAACTTGGTTTCCTGAAAAGACCAATAAGATAGGCAAGCCTTTAGCAAATATGATTAAGGAAAAGAAAATACATAAATATATAATTTTTGAACTGAAAAGGAAACAATAAAAGTAAACACTTTTAATCTTAAACAAGTACAACAAAGATTTCATGACCAAAATTTGAAACAAATGAAAAGAATAAATATAATAAAAGATCAAAAAGAAACTGAAGGATTGAATAGGACTAAAACTTTTAAACACAACAAATTAGTAGCAAAATTCTCTCTACCAAAATAAAATAGAGCAAAACACTTTTCTGGATGGTTTACAGAAATTCTTCCAAATCTTCAAAGAGCAGATAATATTTATCTTATACAAACAGTTCTAGAGAAAAAGAAAAAAAAAGAAGGGGGGAAGGACTCTTTTAAACTCATAAATGATCCTAATATAAACTTAAAACCGAAATCAGCCACAAAGAGTAAAAAACAAGAAATATTACATGCCAATTTTATTTATGAAAATTGATGTGGCAATAAAATAACAACATATTCTAGTAATATAATTTTTAGTTATATCACATAATCTGTGAATACAAGGAGGCTTTGCCAATAAAAAAGTCTATTAGTGTAATTTCTCCAATCAACAAAGTAAAAGAGAAAACAAAAAGATAAAATCAAACCTATACCTTCATACATACACAAAAATAAATTCTGTATGGATTTAAGACCTGTGTATGAAAGGCACAACTTTAAAAATTTTAAGGGAGAATATAGGAGAATATGTTTGTGACTTGAAGGCAGAAAAGGATTTCCTAAACACTAAGACAAAAAAAGCGTAAGACAAAAAGGAAATGGTCAGTAAATTCAAATACAGGTAAAATTCAGAAATTCCTCTACTATGGAACAAGAGAACAGATGTTGGAGAATAAATAGCAGTAGCAGTTTTTTCTACATTTACTAACCTGATCTTTGCTCCCAATTTCTTCTTCTAGTTAGTGTTTCTCAGTAACAAATGTTAAATTACTACATTATCTTTGGGGGGTTTTGTTACTTGGGTTTTTTGGTTTCAATGTTTTTTCATTTTCTTTTTTCTAGAAAGAGGATACAGAAGGAGATCATTATGTACTTGTATCCATTTAACATCCCTGCTTCTTGGATAACCAGGACTGATAGTCTCTACCTAAAATATATCATTTTCATGAGTGACCTTTGTGCCATGAGAAAAGTCCAAATCATGCTGTTTATGTCATTTAACACTATTAGAATGCCAAAAAAGAATAATATGGTATGGTAGATATTTCAAACTACCTCAATAAGCCTTAATAGGATTACATCATAAGGATAATAGGACATATTCTTAAAATCTGTCTCCAGCACTAATTTAATAACTTGTTTATATTGTTTCTTTCATTCTTTCAAAAACATTCATTATTCATTTACTATACATAAGGCACCCACCATGCATTGATAGGTAGAAATATTTAAAGAAACAAACAAACAAATAGTTCACTGACCTAGAGAAGTTGGGGGTGGGGAGGGCCAGGTGAGACAACAGATATTTTCAATAAAACGTAATTGCCCTAGTAGAATTAAGTGAATAATGCTGTTATACCAAAGAAAAAAGAAAATCTACTTATGCCTGAGGCTGGAAGGACTACTGGTGAAGGGTTTCTAGAAAGACCATTTGTACTGGGTCTTAACTGATGAGTAAGAGATTTCATTATAGAGGTAAGTGAATGGCAGTGCAGGTATGGGAACAGCACAGTCCAAGTCAGGGAGGCATGAATGAGTGAGGTATATTCCAAGGAAAGGCATGAAGATTACTATAATTGACCTATACATTAAGCTGGTGAGAAAAGAATGTTTGAAACACTTTTGATTGATGAATGAGTCACTATATACGCATTCAACACTCTTTACATTCATTCATTCATTCAACAAGTTCTAAATGCTACAGATACAGCAGGAATAAAATCCCTAACACTTGGGGGTGGGGGAGGGGGTGCGAAAACAAAGATGCAAAATACAGACTGTCAAATGTGACAAATGCTTTGTAGAAAAATAAAACAATGAAAGGGAATAAAGAGTTCCAGGAAGGAAACAATGCAATTTTAAGTAGGATGATCAGGGGAGGCGTCATAGCAATCATATTTAAACAAAGACCTAAAAGAGATGAGGGAGCAAACCATACAGCTATTCGAAGGAAGAAAATTCTAGGCAGTAGAAATAAGTCCAAAGGCCTGGCATATATTAAGAACAAGAACACAAATGTGGCTGAATGAGAATGATTAAGGAATGAGAAGGACCTAGATTTGCAATAGTATGAACTCAGTTCAGGAAGGTAACAGGGGTTGAGTAGGCTGTAAAGATTTTGGCTAAGATAAGCAGTGGAGTGATCTGCCTTTCATTTTATCATAATAACTCTGTTTGCTACGTTGAGACCTAATAGACATTAAAGGAAGAAGCTAGGAGACCAGTCAGAAAAAATATGACAATAATACAAATGAGAGACAATGATGGTTTGGATTAGGGTGGAACTAATAGAAGTGGTGGGACATAATCACATTTTTGAAGATATTTCTGAATCACTGCCTGACAGATTGGATATATGTTGTAAGACAAAGTGAGGGAGCAAGGAAAGACTTAGCAAATATAATGTGGCACATTATAGCTCTGGGAGAACTGAGGAGTCCACTTTAAAAACTTCAGCAACACAGGGGAGCAAAAAAGCTTAAGAATAACTGTACATAAAGTAAAGGAAGAATAGTTTCCTTTTGCCTGCATCATCCCATTCCCCTGGCAATCACTGCCCAGGACCAAGAGGGAACTCCTAGCCCAAAAGAGTTCCCCTCACACGGAAAAGCAAAGTGGGGTGAGTGACCAGCTTCACACCACCCAGAGATTAGTAAAGCTGAGATGGCTAGAGACTTCTACCAACAAGGGATAAGGGAAGAGGTTACTAGTATCAGCCATGGAGCAGGAGCTACTGCAGGTCCCAGCGGCCTGCTCTGCAGAACTCCAACAGCCTTTGTTGCTGAAGACTGCAACAGTTCCCATGGGTGCTACAGACTCCCCCAGCTTTCATCACTGAGGACCTTGTTGCAGACCTCAGCACACTGCTACACAGAGGATTCCAGCAGCCTTTGCCACTGAAGAAACCAACAGCCATCACAGCTACCAGAGACACCTGGAAGATTTTGCCACTGTGGTTTTGCACCACAGACTTTCACATTTGCATATGCCAAACCCCCAGGTAATCCCCACTACTGTTTGTGTGCTTGTGGCTAGCCCCTGCACCTACACACCTGCACACCACCAGCCCAACTTCCATCTCCAGCCAACAGTAATGTATTTGAATGCATAGCTAGCCTCTATATCCACACAAGTGCACACCAACAGTTAGAACATCTGCAGCTGCTAGTGCACCCAAAGTTGGCCCCAGCCCCTGATGCCAGCCCCAGTTCTCACCATCACATGTGTGTCTGTAGGCAGCCCTGCCACTGTGCAGGTACCTTCAGCCAGCCCCTGCACCTTACTTTGTGTACACCATCAGCTCTGGCCACCACTGCCACCTGTCTAGTCCATAGCTGCTGGACCTGAAAGTGCCACTGAGTACACCAACATCCTTGTAACCACTGAGGAGCCCCCATAGTTCTCATCAAAGATCACATAGTTGTCAATATCATGAACCCTAGCAGCCTGAACCAGAAACTCACATTCCAGACCTGCACTTGATGTCTGGCCCCACTATACTCAGAGTCACAACATTTTCCAGCATGACCCTCACCTGTTGGTGAACATCTTGCCTTAAGAAAGGTAGTCCATAAAGTTTGGAAAAGGTGACTGCTTCTTTAAATGTGCAGATAGCTAGGAATCACAAAGAGTCAGGGAAACATGACCCCACCAAAAAAACACAATAAACTTCCAGTAACTGACTCTAAAGAAATGAAGATACACAAATTGCCTGAAAAATAATTTAAAATGATGCTTTTAAAGATGCTCAAGGAGCTACAGGAGAACACAGATAAACAATTTAATGAAATCAGATAATCAATTTAATGAAATCAGGAAAACAACACAAGAACAAAATAAGTTCAACAAAGAGACAGAAAACATTAAAAAGAACCACAGGGGCTTCCCTGGTGGCGCAGTGGTTGACAGTCTGCCGGCTGATGCAGGGGACATGGGTTCGTGCCCCGGGAGGATGCCATGTGCCGCAGAGCGGCTGGGACCGTGAGCCATGGTCGCTGGGCCTGTGCGTCCGGAGCCTGTGCTCCACAACGGGAGAGGCCACAGCGCTGAGAGGCCCGCATACCATAAAAATAAATAAATAAATAAATAAATAAATAAATAATAAATAAATAAACAAACCAGAGATTGTGAAGCTCAAGCAGTGAACTGAAGAATTCAATAGAGAACTTCAACAGCAGTATGGACCAATAGAAGAAAGAATCAGTGAATTCAAAATTGAAATTATCAAGTCAAAAGAGTAAAAAGAAAAAAGGAATGAAAAGGAATGAAGAAAGCCTATGGGACTTATGGTATACCATAAAAAGACAATATACACATTATCTGAGTTACAGAAGAGAGGAAGAAAGTGGCAGAAAGCTTATTTAAAGAAATAATGACTGAGAACTTCCCAAATCTGGAGAGAGATTTGGACATCCAAGTTCATTAAACTAATAGGTCCTCAAACAAATTCAACCCAAAAAGATCTTTCCCAAGACACATTAAAAGAAAACTCAGGGCTTCCCTGGTGGCGCAGTGGTTGAGAGTCCGCCTGCCGATGCAGGGGACACGGGTTCGAGCCCCAGTCCAGGAAGATCCCACATGCCGCAGAGCGGCTAGGCTCGTGAGCCATGGTCGCTGAGCCTGCGCGTCTGGAGCCTGGGCTCTGCAATGGGAGGGGCCACAACAGTGAGAGGCCCGCGTACCACAAAAGAAAAAGAAAAAAAAAGATATAGCGGTGACCAATAGGTACATGAAAAGATGTTCAACATCACTTATCATCAGGAAAATGCAAATCAAAGCCACAATGAAATTTCCCCTCACATCAGTTAGAATAGCTATTATCAAAAAGACAAAAGATAAAAAATTCTAATGAGGATATAGAGGAAAGAGAACCCCTGTGCACTGCTGGTGGAAATGCAAATTGGTACAGCCACTGTGAAAAACAGTAAGGAGGTTCCTCAAAAAATTATAAACAAAACTACCATATGATCCAGCAATTCTACTGGGTATTTATCTGAAAAAAAAAAAAAAAGTGAAATCATTCTCTCATAGAGATCTGCACCCCCATGGTCATAGCAGCATTATTTACAATAGCCAAGGCATGGAAACAACTGAAGTGTCCACTGATGGATGAATGGGTAAAGAAAATATGGTAAATACATACAGACAATGGAATATTATTCAGCCATAAAAAAGAAGGAAATTGTGCCATTTGTGACAACATGGAAGAACCATGAGGGCATTATCCTAAGTGAAATACATCTAACAGAGAAGGCCAAATACTGTATGATCACTTATATGTGAAACCTAAAAAAGCTGAACTCATATTAAAAGAGAGTAGATTAGTAGTTCCCAGGCGCTGGGGGTGGGGGAAATGAGATGTTGGTCAAAGGGTATAAGAGGAATAATTCTGAGGATCTAATGTACAGCATGCGACTATAGCTAACAATACCATATTATGTGCTTAAAAGCTGCTAAGACAGTAAATCTTAAATGTTCTCACCATAACAAGAACAAAAAAATGGTAATTATGTGAGTGAAGGATGTGGTAACTAACCATTTTGAGGCAATCATTTCACAATATAAAACAGGCACTATAATACAGTAATTCTACATCTATGCATTTAGTCCAGAGAAACAGTGGAAAATATGTCTCAAAATATGTACATGAATGTTTTAATCAAATTATTTATAATGAAGTAAAAGTGGGAACATCCTAATGTTCATCAATAAGAGAATGGACAGATAAATTTTAGAATACTATTATTAATGTAATACTATGAAGCAGAAGAAAAAACAATGAACAAGCTAGAAGTATCCATAAGGATAAATCACATAGGTGTAATATTAAATGAAAAAAACAAGTTGAAAAGGAATAAATGCAATAGGATAACATTTAAATATAGCTTAAAATGTGCAAAATAAAACATATCTTATTTAGAGATGTTTGTGTGGTATGAGGGCATAACACACACTTAAGTATTTTTAAACCAATAAACAAAAAATTCCCAAATATTAACTGTTTTGCCATTAGAACATTCAACAACACAAATTCTTAATAAGGCCCAGAGGAGTAAGTGGTCTTACCAAAAGCACACACAAGTTGATTAGAAAACAAGTGGACTGTAAATGGTAGTGATAACTAAATAAAAAGCTATTCTGAAGTCTTTAAAGTTTTATTTTTTCCTTTTGTTTAGCTGTGCATAGTAATAAAAACTAAATGTCATACTTAAGTATGTTTAAACTACACTGCACATATGCTTAAAAAATGCACATTTAAGTAAAACTTCTTTGAAACAGGCAAAACAGGATGGTATAGTAGAAAGAGACTTTAAATTTACTCAGATCTGCATTGAAATCCTGGCTCTGCCCCATTTAACCTAAACTGACCTCATTTTCTTCATTTGTAAAATCCTATAAACATCCATTCCTTCATTTGTAAAATTCCCTCAATCAAATTCTGAAAAGGTTCGTGGTTATGTTTGATGTCTAGCACATAGTAGGTGCTCAACAAATGGTGCCTGTATCAGTAGAGTGGAGTCTGATAAATAGAGCCAGAATTAAGCTGAAAAGTTCTATTAATTAAGCTAACTACATTTTTTATTTGTAACACTGAAAATGAACCATCCAAATGGATTAAGATGTCTGGGCATACTGAGGTGTTGAAAACATACTCTAGTACAGTTCAAATCAGGTAGTCATGACTAAAGTATCCCGTACTCATTTGTATTCCCATTTGCCTTTAATACTGACATCCTATTGATATTTGCATTTTTACAATTTGTGTTGCTTTTCATTGTTTCAAATTCCCTTTTTTAAAGTACAGAAAGTAAACATATAAAAATAAAATTAAGTTTCTCTTTGCTTTTTTCCATATCATATGAAAGCAGTTAGGCATTTTCATCAAATTTGGAGGGTATGTTTGGGATGGTGTAGCTTCAAATATAGCCTACATGGCATACTAAAATTCACTGAGTGGCCCTGAGGTGGTACCTCACAAGGATAAACAGTCATCTTCTTTTGACTGCTGGGTACAAAAAAATAAGTGGCTCAAACAACTGCTGTTAGAGAGAAATAGACCACATTGTTAAGGTATAGAAAGAAAAAAAAAAAACAAGACGTGGTTACAAATATGTGCCCCAAAGTAAAAGTCTCAATGTCAGACATTCCAAACTGAAGATGCTGATTTTTGATGGAGAGGTTTCTCAAGGAGACAACTCTAAGTATCATACCCCA
This sequence comes from Hyperoodon ampullatus, assembly GCF_949752795.1. Lineage (NCBI taxonomy): Eukaryota > Metazoa > Chordata > Mammalia > Artiodactyla > Ziphiidae > Hyperoodon > Hyperoodon ampullatus. Next base: position 47,967,748 of record NC_136920.1, on the reverse strand, counting down.
GGGTCAAAAAAAACAGGGGTTAAATTTAATTAACCATGGTTAATGACTTTCCTTAGTCATATTGACAGGCCAATAATAAATCAATAAATAATAGAAACAACTAGTAAACAGGAGGTTTATGAACAGGATACTGATGAGTTGGTAAAAGTACTTGAGAAAGATTATATGATGGCAGTATATAAGGTGCATCATACTAGATTAAAACTAGCAGGTTTAGAATTGATTTTGAAAACATTTTCAAGTATAACTAGAAACTGAATAAATTTACAACTGCACTCCACTCCAGCCTCATTATTTTGCTCATTTCCACCTTACAGCAAGTTGCTACTCCCTCTACTGGGAATTCCCTTCTCCGTGATCTCAGGTCTTAACTCCTCATTTTACTTAGTTTCTGCTTAAATGTCACCTCCTCAGAGAAGCCTTCTGTGACCTTATCTAAAATAACCCTATCATTCTTTATCTTGACCTATTTTAATTTCCTCTATAACATTTATTGATTTTTTTGGTAAATTATCGCTGCTCCAAATGGGGGGAGAAATAAACACTTAGAAAAAAAATTTTTTTTTGAAATAATAATTTTCTGAGCAAAATAGCTCTCTCTCTGTTGTATCATAAACTTACAGCCTAAAATCTAAGCTGGTGTGGGTACTGGGAAAAACTGAACCATAATTTTTAGTTCAGTCACTCCACTGTTTTAAGTAAAAAAAAAAGCATATGCAAACAAGAAGAAAAAATGAAAGTAAGCAGAGTTTGAATTTAGAAGTTTTTTTTTTTAATCCTCAAAATGAGACAGTGTCCTGGATTAGGCTGCTGACATACTTTTTCTGTATTACATAAGCTTATAAAATACTCCTGGAAAATGTCTTCAGTGTGTTTTATCTTTAGAGAGTCCAAAGATTAATGAACCTCATAAAAGTGATAAATTATTTCAGAAGAAGCACATTTGCAAAATAAACCATTAAAGAGTTTGGTCTTAAGAAAAAGTTAAGCCTAAATGTGAAAGATAAAATTATGAAGCTCTTTAAAGGAATATAGGAGAATATACTTATGACCTCAGGTAGTGGAAAAAATTTTAAACAAAACACAGTAAGTACCAACCATAAAGTAAAAGAGATATTATAAAAATAGTGAAAAACATGCCATGGAATAGGATACCTTTATTATGTATAACAACAATGAGCTTAACTCATGTATTTAATAACCAACTTCCACAAATCAGTAACAAAAAGACAGCCCAGTAGAAAAATGATCAAGAGGCTTGAACAGGCACTTTACAAAAAAATAATTATAAATAGCCAATAAACATACAATGAATTCTTAACCTCGTTAGTAATCAAAGCCACGCAAACTAAACCACAAGGAGCCAATACCCATCCACTAGACTGACAAAAATATTAATAATATAAGTTTGGGCAAAGATATAGAATAACATGAAATAACTGCTGTTGGAAGTCTAAATTGGTACAACAATTTTGAAAACAGTTTAGCCATACTACTTAAAGAAGGATCACTTATTCTAAAATCCAAAAATTCACCTCTTAGAAAAATTCCCTAGAAAAACCCTTGTGCACCAGGATACAAATACAAAAAAGTTCATAACTGTCCACAGCTGAAGAATGGATACATTATGGCATAGTCATACAATGGAATACTAATCAACAATAAAAATGAACAGACTGGGCTTCCCTGGTGGCGCAGTGGTTGAGAGTCCGCCTGCCGATGCAGGGGACACAGGTTCGTGCCCCGGTCCGGGAGGATCCCACATGCCGTGGAGCGGCTGGGCCTGTGAGCCATGGCCGCTGGGCCTGCGCGTCCAGAGCCTGTGCTCCGCAACGGGAGAGGCCACAACAGTGAGAGGCCCGTGTACCGAAAAAAAATAAATAAATTAAAAAAAAAGAACAGACTAACACTATTCCTTACAACATAGATGAATCTCACAGACATAATCCCATAGGAAAGAAGAAAAACCCAAAAGAACACAGAAAGCATTATTCAATTTATATAATGTTCATAAGCAAGCTAACTAGATATATATTTTAGGGAAGCAATAAATGTTTAAAGAACAGCAAGAAAGTGATAAACATAAAACTCAGAATAATGGATGCTTCTAAGAGTAGGAAAAGAGTTAGGAACTGGGAAAAGACAAAAGTGAGGCTTTGGGGTAGTGTTAACATTCTATTTATAAATCTGTATGATAATTACATAGATGTTTGCTTTATAAATATTAATTATACTATAAGTTATGTTTTATACTTTTTTCTGCTTTCAAACTTCTTTTTAATTAAATTTTAAAAGACTGAGAATAAAAATTAGTTATATTTGACACTTTTCTTTCTCTCACTCCCCCACTTATGATCCATCAGCAAATCCAAACGCCTCTACCATTACAATATATCCAGCATCTAGCCACTTCTCATTTTTTTGGTCTAAGTCACCATATTCTCTTTCCTGTACCATTACAGTAGCCTCCTGATTGGTACCCCTACCTCTACTTCCTTCCCTAGAGCTTACACTTCATAGAGTATCCAGTGTGGGTCTTTTAAAACAGGGATCCCCAACCCCCGGTCCGCAGCCTGTTAGGAACGGGGCCGCACAGCAGGAGGTGAGCAGCGGGTGAGCAAGAGAAGCTTCATCTGCTGCTCCCCATCACTCCCCATTGCTTGCATTACCGCCCAAACCATAGCTTGCATTACTGCCTGAACCATCACCACTCCCCCATCTGTGGAAAAACTGTCTTCCACAAAACCAGTCCCTGGTACCAAAAATGTTGGGGACCGCTGTTTTAAAATATGTCACATCTTGTCCCTCTTCTGTTCACTCTGCTGCAGCCACATTGACATGCTTGCTGTTTCTCCAATAGGCCATGCATACTCCTGCCTCAGAGCCTTTGCACTTCCTATTCTCTCTGCCTAACTCATTCTAGAACCATATATTTGCTGAGAGATTCCTTCAGTTCTCTGCTCAATGTCACTTTTTCAGAAATGTCTTCTCTTTTTACCTTATATAACATTCTTTAGTTCCCTACTCTGATTTATTTTTTATGGTGCATCATCTGACATATTTAATATTTTATCTGTTTAATTTATATCTCCCGCACTAGGTTATAAATTCCATGAGAACAGGAATTTCATCTATTTTGTGAATTTATGGATCTCTAGCTTTTAGAATAATAAGTAGCAAATACTACGTACTCAATATTTATTGGGTTAACATAAAAATGAAAATAAATGCACCAGAGATTTAACAGTAGTTATATCTGGGCAGAGAGCAGATATCTTTGTGTTCTCTTTATTTTCCAAATGGTCTCCTGTGAATTTGTATAAACTTTATAACCGGAAAAATAAGTGATTATTCTAAGACAGAAAAATAGTATCTAGCTTAATATGACAAGTAGCAGACAATCAATAAATCCTTCTTAATTTGTTAATTAATCTAAATAAGAAAGGCTAACAATGCCTCACTCATATATGTGTACTTATTATCTTTATTTTATGTTGAAAGATATAAAAAGCAACATAGTTTATGTAAGGTCTTTAATTTGCACATTCCCACTATTTGCTTTTTTCCTCCTAAATCACAACAAAGAGTGAAAGTGGATTTTTATTGTGAAATATTGTCCAGGAAATATTTATTCTTTATTAATGATTTGGAAGCACATCGTTTAACTTACACAAAACACTTCACAGTGATTTTCAAGATTTGCAGAAATGGATTTCTCTTCTTCAAAAGACAACCTATATGGAAATTAACTTAATGCATGTAAAATGAACCAAAAGCTTAAAATATCACACTCTAGAGATTAATTCAGCTCAAAAAAGCTATTTCTTTTTCTAACATGAATTTCTAGAACCTAAAGGCATCTCACAATTTGGGAGCATTATTTTAAGAACCAACTGCCTCACTGTACAAAGCACATTGACCAATATGAATGCATGCAGAGAAGAGCAAGCAGCCAGGATGGTGAAAGGCTCTGGTTTGTCACAGGAAAGACAACTTAAGGACAGGATACGTGCAACATTTTCTTCTGAAAGAAAAACATTCTATGTTCTCAAAATTTTTGAAGCATTATCATGCAGAAGAAGTGAAATTTTCCTATGTAAGGCATAGGCAGACTTATGATGATTTCATTCGACAAATATTTATTTCACACCTGCCATGTGGCAGGCTCAGTGCTAAGTGCTAACAACATACAGTGAACAAAAACAGAGGGGTAATAGGTTAAAAAGATATTCATCTATTAATCACTGATTAATTAAAATCACAATTATAGTACAAGCTACAAAGAAGAGGTACAGAGCACCATGAGTGCATATAACAGGGGGAGGGGGTGTGATCTAATCAAGAAGGTCATGGAAGAATTAACTGAAGAAATAATTGTGCTGAAATCTAAAAAGTAAAGGTTAATTTAGTGGAAGGTCAAAGGAGATTGGCAAGAGAGCTTTCTAGGCTGAAGGAACATCATATGCAAAGACCTTAAGGAATAATAAAACAAAGAAAGAAAAACTAAAAGGCCAGTGTGGCTGGAACAGACTGGATAAGAAAAAACCATACAATATGAAGCTGAAGATGCAGGCAGGGGCCGGACCATGAAGAACCGGTAGGGCATGATAAGGAATTTGTCTTTATCATAGGAACAATAAGAAGCCAATAGGTTGGAGTTATTAACTTCAAGAATTCAATCGGGCCTCCCTGGTGGCGCAGTGGTTGAGAGTCCGCCTGCCGATGCAGGGGATACGGGTTCGTGCCCCGGTCTGGGAGGATCCCATGTGCCGCGGAGCGGCTGGGCCCGTGAGCCATGGCCGCTGAGCCTGCGCGTCCGGAGCCTGTGCTCCGCAACGGGAGAGGCCACAACAGTGAGAGGCCCGCGTACCGCAAAAAAAAAAAAAAAAAAAAAAAAAAAAAAAGAATTCAATGACATCTACCTAAGAAAAATTATAAGAATTTAACCACTGAATTCATCCAACAGTAAGATGGGCTGCCTCGGAGACTGAGCATCCCATTACAGCTACTAATCAAGTAGAAACTGAATGATCACCTTTCAAAAAGGTCTATAAGAGATTGTGCACATCTTAGCAAGAAATCCCTAAGGTTTCATCCCTTAGGTTCAATGAGTTAATTATTTAAACACCAAAAATGGCTTTTACAAAACACTTTAAAACTTCAAGTTTCAAAATGAAGTATCCATTGCTCATACCAATGTGCAGAATTAAAATATTCAACTGCTGTTTCTTGGGGAGGATCATAACGTTACAAAATAGGAGACCCATTTTGAGTTTGGACTGTAATCAAGGAGTGTCCATCCTCAAGGTACAAGCAGAGTGTAAGCATAGGGGAAAGAGTGCTCAAGTGAGAGACAGCTGCTGGAACAAGACAGAAGGGGTCAGAGAAATGAGATAACAAAGAATTCCATCCTGGAGCAGAATAAAGATTCTTTTATTGGCCATACTGGTATTCTTGTCTCTCCCTCAGCAAAGTAAATAGAAGACATTAGAACACATTGGATAAGTATTTTAGTTGAGTGAATATGTATGCTAAAGTTAACTGTATAGTAAAATGCATAGAGTTCTTATTCTAGATAAAAACCATTATTTTATTATCTTCATCAAGTACCATCAAGTGGATACTGTATCTATAAATAATATGACCTATTATCTATAGGTAACATAACCGCATCTATAGATTACATACCTTATGTTAAACAGTGCCCACTTTGCTATCACCATCAAAAGTAGACCAAATCATCCCTTAATAAAGCACTATCTTTGGCTTATTCTGTTGAATGTGATACATTTTACACTAGCACAACTTCTTCATATCATATTCTTAGAGTACACACATGGTAATTGGTATACAAGGAAGTCTATGTGACATCCACTTGCCAGTGGGTTCTCCAATTGGCATATTGCCATCCACCAACCCCTCAGTCCTTGGTTTCTTCTCACTTCAATGTCAATTCTTCTCTATCATATATCATGCAGTATCATAAATAGCCCATCAAAACTTAAACTTGTTCCATTTTGAACTCTCCTTTCCATTTGGCCAGAATCATTTTGCATTCTAACCCAGTGCTTACAATGACAACCTGATACCATCCACAAGTTTGTTGTTCATGGTCTCTAGTCCATCACCCAAGTCACTGAGGAAAATTACAAAGAATCAGGTCTAGGACCAGCTTCTTGCTGTCAGAATGGCATTTATAAAAGACTGAATCACTTAAGAAAATGTATCAAATGCAATATCAGTGTCATTAATATAGTATATATGGGTCAGAGATATTTGCTCTGCACATGCAGAGAAGTCACAGAAATGTGTCAGGAAATAAATGCTCACCAGCTCAATTATAGGTCTTGCTTAGAAATAAGCTCATTTTTGTTACTGTCTATTCATCTGGATAATGTTGGAATTACTTTTATTCTAAGACACCCACACACTACAACCACAGTGAAACTCTTGGTTTATAGATTTAACATTTCTATAGAAAGCAGATATTCAAATTCAAATCTCTTCTTCCTCTTAAGTGCATCTAACATTTTATATGATCATTACTAAACACAATAACATTGAAATAGTTCAATGGTCCTTGAAGTTTACAGAAAATAACATTATAAAGTCTAAAAATTGCTGTGAGTAAAATGGAAATTACTGTTTTGTTTTATTACTAACTATAGTATAATATGACCCCAAAACTCACATTCACTAAGAAATAATGACTCCCTTACATGTCTCTTTCTTCTTTCCCCATCTCATCTTCATTTTCTTCCTCCTTTGTTTATCCCAGATGGAAAAATCCCGTAAGGAGAAATAGTGGCCTAAGATGGAGAGCTGAACTTGACACAACTATACTAGGCTGAGCTGGAATTAATATTAGGTAAGAATCCATCCACCCACCCAGCTCTACCCTTTTTCAAAGTTCTAAAATACACATTTTTCCATCTCCCTCAATTCTTCATATGTCTTCACATCAAACACATCCCATTGATTGAGCGATTTTAGTAAGGAATTCTCAGTCTGTCCACTTCTCTGCAGAGTTACCCCTTTTAGAAAAACTCACCATTACTTGTGCTACTCAATAGCTTCTAACTGGTCTGGCCTTTTGTCACTTCCTAGAATATCCACTTGAAGCTTTCCAAATGAAGGACCTATGTATGGACTGTTGTCTAACCTGAAGCATATTTACCCCACTTCTTCATCTGGCTGCTGCCTGATTTTACTTTGTTTTGCTTCTAATGGACCAAAATTGGATTCAATATAATTTGTGATCCACGTCACATTCTCATTATTGGTCCATGCAAAATCTTCTTTACTCATTTTATTTTTATTTGTTTAAATATAATAAATACCCATGAAAGCACCAATCAACATGAAAACGAGGATGCTGACAATAATTTGCATCTACCTATATGGACTTGCCTCATTCCATTCCCTGCCTGCTCCCATGCAAGATAAACACTATTCTAAATCTCTTTTTATCATTCCTCAGTTTTGACCATGTATATCTGAATATGGGTGTGAACTCTTACAAAGTATATTTTAACTTTAAAAGCCATGTAAAAACCTGTATACATTTTTTTATTTTTTCAGTCAGTTATATTGCTGTTATAAGATTCATCCATATTAACACATATAAACATATGATACATATTGACAGATACAATTATGTAGCTACAGATAATTCATGTTGAGTAATGAATAATACTCCACTGTGTGACTTGAACAAATTATTTTTTTCTTACCAATATGTAAGAATTATTTACACATTCTTGACATTTATTGTTGGTAATATGTATCATAAGTATCTTCTCCAAATGTATAACTTACATTTTCACTTTATTTAAGATTTCATTTGATGAAAGATCATAATCTAAAACTTTAATAATGAATATTCTTTGTGACTTTCTTAAGATAGCCCTCCATATCATAAATTTCAAGTAATATCCCCAGTATTTTTTCACTAACATCTTAAAGTTTGAATTTGGCATTTAAGTCCTTGATGAATCTGTAGTTTACTTTTATATCTGGTATATTCAGTTACTTTATTTCCATAAAGTAAATCAGTTTTTTCTAGTTGCATTTATTGAATAGTCCTTTCTTTCCTAATTAATCTGTTATACCACTTTTGTTCCACAGATGTGTGAGTCTTCTTTTGGGTTTGCTATTCTATCCCATTGGTTGATGTATTTATCTCTGCATCAGTAACATACTATCTTAATTATTTACATTAGCTTAATAATAACTTGGTTATATATAATAGAGCAAGTCATCTTTACTTACTGTTCTTCAGCAGTGCTTGGCTATTCTTGGCCCTATAATATTCCACACATATTTTACAATCAAATCATCAAATTACAGTAAAAAACCGTTTTGGCCTTTTCATTGGAAATACATTGAATTCACAGACAAATTTGGGGAGAACTGATATTTTTATATTGGATTCTTATACAATAAAATGATACATATCTCCGACTGTTTAGGTTTTCTTTAATGACCTTTAATTTAGTTTTGTAATTTCCTTATAGAACTGTTGGGCATTTTTTCTTATATTCACACCCAGATACTTAATATTTTTCTTATATTTAAATCCAGATAATTAACATTTTATTTACATAACAGAACATAAGACCTATCCCAAAAGAAATTAGTGAAACAGATGATAAATATAATGGTACTACCAAAAATTCAAATCCAAGATATAAAGGGATTTAAAATGTGAAAGCAAAGTTATGAGTCATGGAAATAAAAAAAGAAAATCTAACATGTCTTTCTGGAGTTCAAAAAGAAATAATGGTAAAGAAGCAATATTGAAGAGACAAATGTAGTAATTTTTGAGAATTGATAAAAGACACGAATTCTGAATTAATACATTACATTAAAACTGCAGAAAACCAAAGACAAAAAGAAAATACTAATATCAAAGAGAAAAAAAAATCACCTAAAAAAGAAACTTCTCAACATCAACAAGAAAAATCAGAAAACAAAATTAAATAATGTCTTTAAAGTGCTAAGAGGAAATAGCTGCCAAGCTAGATTTATACACTAAGCTAAATGACCATTCAAGAGAGAATAAAACAGACTTTCAGAGAGCAAAATTTGAGACAGTTTATGACAGGTAGCCCCTCATGAAAAAAATAATTAGAATTCTTAATAAAAAAACAAAAGGACTGCACACAAAAGGAAGACCTAAGATACAAGAGAGAATGAGGAGGAGGAAAGACTGCACTCTATAGATAAATCTAAATAAACACTAGTATAAAAAACAAAAATAATAATGATCACTCTGGTCAAGCATGGCTACAGAGGAGACTCCTGAACTCAACTGTCCCATGGACACACCAAATCTACAGCTACACAGAACAATTCCCTGTGAAAGACATCCAGAAACTAGAGGGGGGTGACAAAGATGGTGAAGTAGGAAGACCCTGAGCTAAAGTCCTCCCACAGGCACACCAAAATTACAACTATTTACAGAGCAACTATCTATGAGAATGACCTGAAGACTAGAAGAAAACACTTCTTACAACTTAAGATATAAAGTGGAAATCACAACAAGAAGGGCAGGAGGGGTGGAGATGCAGTATAATCAAGACCCACACTTCCAAGATAGGCAACACACAAATGAGAGGACAATCACAGAGGTTGCAGAGGTTCTCCCGAAGGAGCAAGGGGTTTGAGCCCCACATCAGGCTCCCCAGACTGGGGTTCCTTCACTGAGAAAACAAGCCCCCAGAATGTCTGGCTTTGAAGACAGGGGTGGGAGCCTTATGTACAGGAGAACTGAGGGCCATAAGAAATAGACTCTGCTCTTAAAGAGCACACACAAAATCTCCACATGCTCTGGAATCAGCACAGAGTAGTAATTTGAAAGGAGCCTGAGCCATACCCACTTGCTGATCTTGGAGAGCCTCGCAGAAAGGTAGGAGACAACTGGGATGCTTCCTGGAGACAAACACACTGAAAGCAGACATTTGGGGAATCTCATTCTACCACAAGGACACTTGTGCTGACAAGCATCATTTTGGAATCCTCCTTTAAGCCTAACAGTGGCAGGGGGCTTACCCACCCAACAGCACATTGGCACCAGCCCTGGGATCCCTCATGCCAAGCAGCCAGGTGCATGGGGACCCATTCCTATCCACCAGTGAGCCAGCACTAGGCCCTGGAACACCAAGGCCTCACAGCCAACCACCCCAAGAAGTGGCTCCACCAACCAGTGGGCTGGCACCAGCCCCGGGAACCCTCAGGGTGTGCTGCCAATTGCAAAGGGAATCAGTCCCACCCACCAGCAGCAGGAGGTATCATGGTCCCTGATTTCAAGCTACACTACAAAGCTACAGTTATCAAAACAGTAAGGTACTGACACAAAACAGAGATAGATCAATGGAACAGAATAGAGAGCCCAGAAATAAACCCACACTTATAAAGGGCAATTAATCTATGACAAAGGGAGAAAGAATACACAATGAGGAAAGACAGCCTCTTCAATAAATGATGTTGGAAAAACTGGATAGCTACAGGCAAAAGAATCAGACTACTCTCTTACACCATACACAAAAATAAATTCAAAATGGATTAAAATTTTAAATGTAAGACCTCAAACTATAACATTCATAGAAGAAAACAGCAGTAGGCTCTTGACACAAGTCTTATCAATATTTTGTTGGATATATCTCCTCAGGCAAGAGAAACTAAAGCAAAAAATAAACAAATAGGACTACATCAAACTAAAAAGTATTTGCATAGCAAAGGAAATTATCAGCAAAACAAAAAGGCAGCCTACTGAATGGGAGAAGATATTTGTAAATGATATATCCAACAAGGGGTTAATATCCAAAATAAACAAAGAACTCATATCATTTAACATCAAAATAACAAACAATCAGATTGAAAAATGAGCATAGGACCTGAATAGAAATTTTTTCCCAAAAAAAAGACATACAGATGGCCAGTAGGTACATGAAGAGATGCTCAATATCACTAATCATTAGGGAAATGCAAATTAAAACCTCAATGAGATACCACCTCACACATGTCAGAATGGCTATTATCAAAAAGAAAACAAGAGAAAGGGGAACCCTCCAGCACTTGTCAGTGAGAACATAAATTGGTGCAGCCACTATGGAAAACAGTATGGAGGTCTTCAAGAAGTTTAAAAATAGAACTACTTTTGGACCCAGCAATTCCACTTCTGGGTATTTTTCTAAAGAAAGCAAAAATAATAATTCAAAAAGATATATGTACCCCTATGTTTATTGCAGCATTATTTACAATAGCCAAGATATAAAAGCAGCCTAAGTGTCCATTGATAGATGAATCGATCAAGAAGATGTGGTGTACATTTAATGGAATATTATTCAGCCACAAGAAAGCAACAACATGGGTGGATCTATAGGGTATTTTTCTAAGTGAAACAAGTCAGAGAAAGACAAATACAATATTATTTCACTTATACGTGTTATCTAAAAAGCAAAACAAATGAAAAAACGTAAAACAGAAACAGACTCATAGATATAGAGAACAAACATGGTTGCCAGAGGAGAGGGTGGGGAAGGGGTAAATGAATTAGGTGAGGGAGATAAAGAGGTACAAACTTCCAGTTACAAATTAAATAAGTCACAGAGATGAAATGTACAGCATGGGAAATACAGTCAGTTACATTGTAATATCTTTGTATGGTGACAGATGGTAACTAGACCTATGATGGTGATATTTTATAATGGATAGAAATATGGAATTAATATGCTGCACACCTACCATAGTTTTGTAGGTCTGTTATACTTCAATTAATTAATTAATTAAAATAAAATATTAAAAAAAAAGAAATCCAGAAACGAGCTGAATGACTCCTGTACATCAGATAGACAAGAAAAAAAAAACAAATTGAAAAAGGGCTCAGTGCAGAGTCAGCAGACAGAAATACCCATCTCCCAGGAGAATTAGCATATCTTAAAAACTGAAAGCTTGAGATTTAGGCTCCTAATTCACACACAATTAAGGGCCAATTGTGATCTCCCTCAGAGAGCAGGCAAAAATGCTGGAGTTATCTCCACAATTGCCTGCCCCACTCCAGGTCACTGGTATCTCCCTAAAAGGAGTTTGTGAACCTGTCTGAAGCACCAGCTTTTGCAACTGCTGCAGAGAAGACACACCCCGATCACCTGGCTTTGGTGACCAGCAGGTCTTGAATTCACAGGTTCAATGGGACTGTAGCAAACAAAGGAATAGTTCTTAACTGGCTATTCCCCCAGTCTCAGCACAGAGGTAGCAGTCAGAAATGCCTATCTCTGAGTCTTTCTGTAAAAGAGGTCAATTTGCATATCTTAAAAGCTGCAGCCTGAAGGTCAGGCTTCTAATTCAACACACAGGTAGGGGGCCAGCTGCAACTCTCTCCAGACCAGGAAAGACTGTGATGCCTTCTCCATGGTCACTCACTGGCCAGCTAAAGCTTGCCAGTGTCTTCCTGGAACAAGTTATAGACACGTCCATCAGGAGCTCCTGGTTTTGCAGCTGCCACCCAGGAGATGCATTCCATGATCACCTAGCCAAAGACTTGCATTCACAGGTACAAAGAAACACTTCTTAACCAGTTATCACTCCAGGGCTCAGCAAAGAGGGAGTAGACAGAAATGGCCACTTTCCAGTCTTTCCCTGAAAGAGATATACTTGCATATTTTAACAGCTGTTGCCTCAGGGTATGTCCTCTAGTCAGCCTGACTCTAGATGCTGACGGCACAGTCCCCTTTGGAACATGACAGGTTGTGACTTACCTTCAACTACTAGAAGCCACTAGGAACAAAGAAGGCAGTTTGGACAATCACAAAGGTTTCAGATACAACTAAGAGCTAGGGCCAGGCTGAATGATAAGGTTCATCTCCTACACAAAACCAGTCCATCAAGATTGAGAGAGATGGCTGTTTATCTAATGCACAGAAACTAAAACAGGAAGAGTCAAGGAAAATGAAGAAACAGGGGAATATGTTCCAAACAAAAGAACAAGATAAAACTCCAGAAACAGACCTTAATTAAACAGAGATAGGAGATTTACCTGATAAAGAGTTCAAAATAATGCTCGAAAAAATGCTCACCAAGGTCAGAAGAACACTGCATGAACAAAGTGAGAATTTCAACAAAAGGAAAGATAATATAATAAAGCACCAAACAGAAATCACAGAACAGAATAACACAGTAATGGAAATGAAAAATTCAATAGAGGAGTTCAACATCAAACTAGATGAAATGGAAGAAAGGATCAGTGAACTCAAAGACATGGCAGTGGAATCCATTCAATCAGAGAATAAAAAAGAAAAAAGAATGGAAAAGAGTGAAGATAGCTTAAGGGACTTAAGCAGACAAATATACACATTATAGAGGTACCAGAAAGGGAAGAGAAAGAGAAAGGGGCAAAAAGCTTATTCAAAGAAAGAATGGCTGAAAATTTCCCTTGATTGGGGAAAGAAATAGACATCTAGATCCAGGAAGCTCAAAAAGAACTCCAAAACAGATGAATCCAAAGAGATCCACACCAAGACAAACTATAATTAAATTGTAAAAATTAAATAAAAGGAGAGATTCTTAAAACCAGCAAGAGAAAACAACTTGTTATGTGCAAGAGAACCCCCATATAACTATCAGAAGATATTCAGCACAAACTTTGCAGACCATAAGGGGCTGGCATAATATATTCAGAGTGCTGAAAGAAAAAACCTGCCACTCAAGAATACTCTACAAGGCAAAGTGTCCTTCAGAATTGAAGGAGAGATCAAAAGTTATCCAGAAAACCAAAAGCTGAAGAAATTCATAACCACTAGACAGCCTTACAAGAAATGTTGAAATTAATTAATTAATTTAAAAAGGAGTTGAAAGACCTGTAACTGAAAACTATCAAACATCAATGAAAGAAACTGAAGAAGACACTAATAAACAGAAAGTCCGTGCTCATGGATTGGAAGAATTAATACTGTTAAAATGTCCGTACTACCCAAAGCAATCTACAGATTCAATGCAATTCCTATCAAAACCAGTAGCATTTTTCACAGAAGTAGAACAAACACTCCCCAAATTTGTAAGGAACCACAAAAGACTCTGAATAGCAAAAGCAACCTTGAGGAAGAAGAACAAATCTGGAGATATCATGCTTCCTGATTTCAAACTATATTACAAAGCTATAGTAATCAAAACAGTATGGTGTTGACATTAAAAACAGACACATGATCAGTGGAAAAAAATAGAGAGCCAAGAAATAAATCTATATGGTCAGTAAATTTATGACAAAGGGGCTAAGAATACACAGTGGGAGAAAGGACAGTCTCTTCAATAAATGCTGCTGGGAAAACTGGGTAGCCACATGCAAAAGAATGAAACTGGACCACTATCTTACACCAAACACAAAAATCAACTCGAGATGGATTAAAGACTGGAACACAGACTTGCAACCATAAAACTCCTAGAACAAAGCATAAGCAGTAAGTTCCTTGACATCAGTCTTGACAATGATTTTCTGGACATTATACCAAAAGCAAAGGCAACAAAAACAAAAATAAATAAAGGACTACATTAAACTAAAGCCTCTGCACAGCAAAGGAAACCATCAACAAAATGAAAAGGCAGACTACTGTAGGGGACAAAATATTTGCAGATCATATATCTGATAAGGGGTCAATATCCAACATGTGTAAAAAAAAAAAACCCCATAAAAGTAAATATCAAGAAAACAAACAATCCAATTAAAAAATGAGCAGAGGGGGCTTCCCTGGTGGCGCAGTGGTTGAGAGTCCGCCTGCCAATGCAGGGAACATGGGTTCGTGCCCCGGTCCGGGAAGATCCCATATGCCACAGAGCGGCTAGGCCCGTGAGCCATGGTCGCTGAGCCTGCGCATCCGGAGCCTGTGCCCCGCAATGGGAGAGGCCACAGCAGTGAGAGGCCCGCGTACCGCAAAAAAAAAAAAAAAAAAAAATAAGCAGAGGAACTGAATAGACACTTTTTCAAAGAAGACGTATGGACGCCCAATAGACACATGAAAAGGTGCTCAATATCACTAATCATCAAAGAAATGCAAATCAAAACGATAATGAGGTATCACCTTACACATATTAGAATGGCTGTCATCAAAATGACAAATGATAACAAGTGTTTGTGAGGATGTAGTGAAAAGGGAGCCCTTGTGACTGTTGGTTGGCATGTAACTTGGTACAGCCACTATGGAAAACAATGTGGAGGTTCCTCAAAAAATTAAAAATAGAATTACCATATGATCCAGCAATCTCACTTCTGGGTATATATCTGAATGAAATGAAAACAGGATATTGAGATATCCATACCCCCATGATCACTGCAGTATTATTCATAATAGCCAAGACAGGGAAATAACCTAAATCTCCATCAACAGCAGAATGGATAACAAGATACACACACACACACGCGCGCACACACACACACACACACACACAATGGAATGTTATTCATTCAGGAGAAGGAAGGAAATCTTGCCATTTGCCACAATATGGAGGGACCTTGAGGGCATTATGCTAAGTGAACTAAGCCAGACAAAGAAGGACAAATACTACATGTTTTCACTTATATGTGCAATCTAATTTTTCAAACCGTCCAACTCAAACTCATAGCAGCAGATAGTAGAAAAGTGATTGTCAGAGGCCAGGGGCTGGGGGAAACAGGGAGAGGTTGGTAAAAGGATATAAACTTTCAGCTGTAAGATGAATAAGTTCTGAGGGTGTAATGTATTACATGGTGACTGGAGTTGATAACATTGCATTGTAGAATTGAAATTTACTAAGAGAGTAGAACTTAAATGTTCTCACTAAAAAATTATAAATTAAAATATATGTGTATATATGTACATATATATATATGTACATATATATATACACACCCATATATATGTCTGTTAACTAGATGAGAGGAATCCTTTCACAGTGTATACATATATCCAATCATTGCAATGTACACTTTAAATACCTTACAATTTTGTCAATTATACCTCAATAAAGCTGAAAAAAATTTAAAACGTTTAAGAAGTTGCCTCTTTCATGTGTGCCTGGGCTAAAGAGATGTAGTACAAAATGAAACCAAAGTTCAGCAGTCCAGACTATATAGAGCCCAATACTGTCTAACTATATTGGCGTTTTTCCAAAGCACATTTGATATACATTGACTGTTGTTTGTATTTTGCTTTGATTTTTTTTTAAGGACACATATATGAAAATACACATACAATGGGAAAAGAGCAAGAATCAGATATGCATTGAAAAGATACCTCTGACTGCAATGTAGAAAATGGATTGGAAGAGTACATGCCAAAAACTATTTCTATAATTTGAGCAAAAGACGTGAAAATAGCCAGTACATAGTTTTACATATGTTTTTTCCCTCAGTTACAAACATGATTATCAATTCATCTGAAACAAAAGTATTGGGATATTACATTGAACTATATTTCTGTTTTTTACATAAAATGAAATTTCACAGAAAGAATAGCCAATATCTGTCATCCACAGATAAGATAAAACAAAACAGACATTAAGCCATGGATGTCGATTCTATTTAGGTGTCTACATCCATCTAACTCTGTTTTGCCATTGCTCAGCGATAACATTTTAAAGAACCATCATGGTTAGATTTAACTAATGTCCTATTGAACAAGACTTTTAAGAACAACAGTAATGATAATTACTAAAAGTACTAATTTACCTCTTAAATCCTCTAATTAAGAGCACATTTTCCTTCATTCATCTCCTGTCCACTCTCCACACATATACACACACTTGCCAAAAACTTCACTCAACCATCAGTAAACATGTATTCACCAGTCACTATACTAATATAAATATGAATAGGCTAACACTCTGGGTCTTTAGGTGCTTACACTCTAGTGCTAACTTTTGTCCGATTAAGCTCTATTTTAAACTCAAAATAATACAGAAAGACATACAGTATAAAATGGAAATATAACATTCAAGAGACATAAAAGGAGAATACAGTACATTTGGATAGGGATAGGAAATCGGTGAGTGAGTAAATTAACATTCTCTCCTATGCTAGATAAGAAAGGAAGAGTAACATATTTAAGCTTTCTTCCTTGATTAAGCCTTCAATTGACTTTTTTTCCCTAATGTTCTCAATAGGCCAAATTATATTAAGATTTAGTAGTGAGAGTCAATGTGTTTGATTAGAATACATAAATGGAAAACAGAATTCAATCAGTAAAATTAATGGGATTTCACCCTACGAATTACAGAAATTTTAAATCCTATTTTAAAACAAATTACATAAACTTACTCTGCAATCAAGCAGAGTTGATTCTGTTTCTTTCTTGTCATCTACTGTAAGACTTGGACTATATGTAGACTGATAATGATTTACTTAGTGCTTTAACTCATCACAAACCAGATCTCCCAAACCTAAATTCTTATTACCATTTGCAGACAGAAGATCCACAAAACCTCATAAACTTTTATTATATGAGTGATAGCCTAACAAAAAAGATAAGTGTGTCACCATCACAGAAAAAACAAAAGTAACACCACTATAAAGCAGGAGCAGCAAACTAAAATGTTCCACGTTCCTTTTTTTTTCCTTCAGATACTCCTCTTGCATTAATTCACTAACAAAATAGCTGACCAGTCCCATAGGCCAAGTCCCAGCGGGTTCTTTCTATCTCATTGAGGAGTTAACACATGAACAACTGACCCACAGTTCATTAATAATAATAATAATAACTCCTATCATTTTCAGTACTTCCTATGTGCAGGGAACTATAAATTAAGCATTAAGATAAATGTTATCATCTCCATTTTACAGATGAAAAAACCAAGGCTTAGAAGTTAAGAAGTTTACAAAACTGAGGTGATGAGGATTGTTAAAATTTACACAGTTGGTAAGTGGTAGAACAAGTGTTCAATCAGGCCTGAAGCCACAGCCCAAGTACTTGACCACATATTAATTACACCATAAAATGTCTAAGTCCTCTGCCCTACAGGATCTGCTTTAGTTAGAGAATACATATTCTGCTAATTTATTCCTTTTTTTAAACAAGTTAACTGTTTTAAAATTAGAATAATCTAGGCTTGTTCAGAACAGTCCTCTTACTGGATGGACCAGATCAAGATCAGTAAGTGAATTGCAAATGTGACTTCACATTTAGTCTTCTAAATTTCAACAATGAAATTATACTTTCTACTAACTGCAGTAATCTGAATACAGCCAGGCCCACCAAATTATTTCCAATATTGTCTTAAGAGTCCATGTTGTCACAAATATAGATAACTCTAAGGATTGTTCCTAACTCAGTGTTTGCCACAGAGTCAGAAACCTTCCAACCAAAGGACTCAAAAGGATGATGGATGTACAACAAAAGTACATTTTACATATGTACCCTTGGTATAGAAACTATGGCCAACAGGTTTCTTCTCCTCATAGGTTCTCCAACTCCTCTGGTAGTAGTAAGTCCAGGAAACTAGTCCCATATGGGACCTCTTGGGTCAGAACTCAGCTACGCTGAAACGGAGTGCATGTGAAAATAAAGCTGAACAACAGAAAGAGACACTACCAATACTTTAAACATGTATTTAGCAACTCTGTTTAAAATAACTAATGCATAGTTTTAAAAATTATAAGGAATAACTATCCATTGTGAAAGTACTATAGGAAGAATATGTAAAGCATCTATACCCAGAGGTACAAGCACTTTCCACCAGGAAATTTAGAGAAGGCTTCAAAGTATGAAATTTGAATTGTCCTGAAAAAACAATAAAAGTGCTCTAGGCATTCAGAGGGGGAAAAGAGCATCCAGATGGATAAAACAATAGATGCCAAGGAAAAGTCAAAAGTAATAGAGCTCTCAAGGAACCACAAGACAAGACACTGAAGAGCACTGGTTAAATCAAGCTGGAGGGGCAGATGAGGACCAGATCACAGAGGCCCAAAATACCATACCAAGAATTTTGCAATTGATTTCAGAAAAAAAAAAAGTATTGAAAGCTTTTTAGTGGGGGAGTTGGCACATATGTGCTTTAAAAAGAGCATTCTGGCAAGATCCTGTAAGCAACAGGATACTTCAAAATAAACATTTCCTTTCAATGATGGAAGACGATGATAAAGTTAACTTTTTAATGAATTAATATTTGGGCTGGAATGAGTGTGAGGTGGCTATAATTGTATTCAACACATGTGAAATGTTAAAAACTAAACGAGACTAATGTGTTTGCAAATCCAGTATGATGCTCATTTTCCACAGTAATTTAGCATTAGATACTAATTGAGACTCTACACTGAATATTTCAAAAATATGTTATTGAGATAATGCTTCACTGGACCAGGTTACATCACTTTTAAAAGAAATTTTAAAATTACTTTATATTCAATGTGACATTGAAATTACAAAATAGTTCTTCAACATTTACTGAGTGTTATAAATGTTATTTACTCAACTGCCTGTCCTATTTGTATCATGGGTGAATTATTTATTTATTTTGTAACATTTGTATCAATGCTTTAATACAAAAACTTTAATACAAAAACATCCCCCATGTAATTTCCTTCATGGAGCATTACCAATGTACATATTCCAAGACCCTTTACTCGTTTCCTAGTGCTCATGGAAATATTTAATAAAATAATAATAGCTCACAGTTACTGCACACCAGTTATGTACCAGACACTGCACTAAGCACTTTACAAGTACTAAGTCATGTAGTCCTCACAGCAACACCATGAAATAAGTACTATAATTATCCTCCATTTTACAGAAAGACATAGGAGGTTAAGTAACTTGCAGGACACATACATGGCAAATGGTAAGGCCAGAATCAGAATCCAAAAGATTTAATTCCAGAGCCCATGCCTGTGACTCATTCTTCATGACTCAGATCATATCTCATTCTTTCGTGAAGTCTCCCCGACTCACCCTCACTTCCTCCTCTACACTTAAAATTGTATGCACTATATTATGTTGTATTTACTGGTTCATATCTCTTTCCTCTACTAGACTGTAAGCTTACTGATCTTATTATATATAGTACCCTAAATAATCCCTGGCCCTATCTCTAAGTAGGTACTCAAAAAGTTGTAAGAATGTCAAGCTTAACATTGCAGTATATGGCACAATAAAGAAATTAGCATAATTAACAGAAGAGGCTGACAAGGTAAATAGGAGTTCAATCATGAAAGTCCTCATATGCTAGGCCAAGGAGTAAATATTTGTATCCTGTAAGTAACAAACTGCATAGACAGAAGAAAGATTTAGATCCATATATACCTGGGCTCTATTTCATATCCACCAATCAGATGTACAACCTTGGGAAGATTATTTAACTGCCATGAGCCTTAAATTTCTTCATCTGTTAACAGAGATAACAGTACCTACCTCACAGATTTTTTATGAGAATTAAAGACAATGTTTATAATGCATCTAGCACAGTGCCTCACTCACTCACTCACTCACTCACACACACACACACACACACACACACCCTCAATAAATGGTATCTATCATTATTATAAATGATATAAGCACAGGAAGGACATTAACAAAATCTGTGTTTTAAACAGATCACTCTGTGAGGGTATGAAAGATACACTGTCAGGAAGAAGAAACTAGTAGTTGGAAAAACACCCATAGGCTATTTTAAAATTATTCCAAAGAAAACAGATGAATACTTCAACTGATGAGGGAACCATGAGGATGGGGACCAGAGGACAAACATGAAAGATATATAACTGATAGGGCTTGATAACTAATCAGATACAGAAGATTGTTATATAATGATGAAAAAGACTAGTTAGAAATATCAATATGAATAAATTGATCAATATGATCAATAAAGATCAGATATGTCAAATAGATGTCAGTTTTTTCAATTAAAAGAAAAAAGATACTTCTAAGTTACATCATACTTACTTATGACAGTAAGACCAGTAGTGTGGGCAAGGTGAATGGTATGACCCTGGAGTGGGGTATGACAGATCTAGTTAGGGATCAAGACACAGAAAGAGATCTTAGAAAGCAAGGGTTTGTACCTTGTGGGAGATTAGATAAGGAGGCAAAAAGACATACTAGTGAAATATGTGTTCATTGAAGATACTTCCATTAATAAAAAAACTTGGTAGAATTAGTCAGCTGTTAAGCTCCAACTGATAAGTTCATGTCAAATACTATTGGTCTGATCAAGTCTTGATGTCTCAAAACTTGACTCCTCAAGCAAAAAATCTGGGCTGATTTTTTCAAATCCATAGTGTTTGCTTCTTTTTCTTTTGGTTCATATTCAAGACTATTTTTTAAGCAAAGTCACTTGGGTTTCACATGGCTTGGAAAATAAATAATAAATAACATAAAGGAAAAAACCTAAATCATGACTGCATTTCTCCTTGTTTAAATTTTATTATAATAGTTCAAGTAACTGCCCACATTAGAGGCTTAAAAAACTTATGCTAAGGAATCAAAGTTTTTTGAAGAAAAAAAGATCAAATAGAATTTTAAAAGAAATATGTAAAGGAATACAAATGTATTTCATGATCATTGATCAAAAATTGGGGATCTATTCAAAGACTTAAACTGAATACTTATGCCCTTATAAAAGTGAAAAAACTTTTGGAATAAAGGATTGAAACTTATATAATTTATATCTAATAATAATTTAATGCCATTAAATTATTGCTTCAGGATTAATAGTTACTGATGTTTCAC
This sequence comes from Hyperoodon ampullatus, assembly GCF_949752795.1. Taxonomy (NCBI): domain Eukaryota; kingdom Metazoa; phylum Chordata; class Mammalia; order Artiodactyla; family Ziphiidae; genus Hyperoodon; species Hyperoodon ampullatus. Next base: position 47,946,056 of record NC_136920.1, on the reverse strand, counting down.
TTGAAAATTTCAAAGAACAAGAATGATGATGTTCATAAATCATTAAACAAATTTATAGCTTATCAATAAACAAAAGAAAAATATTTAATATTGTATGACCTTGGACAAGTTCTTTGATGTCTCTGTGCCTCAGTTTCCTCATATGAAATTAAGAAAATTATCACGGTTGACCTTTAAGATTCCTTACAACTGTAACATTCTATGAACCTCTAAAATAATAAATTATATTATACAGCCTATTAAATGTCACAGCAGTTCAGAGGAGAAGCATTAATCTGGGCCGAAAACCATGTTGTAACAGAAAAAGAGAGGTAATAGAGTAATAAAAACCATAGCCAAAGAGTTAATATATGTCAAGACTATGCTAAGTACTCTACAGTCATTATCTGACTTTTTAAATTAATAGACTATTTTTAAAACAGTTTTAGGTTTACAGAAAAATGAGAAGAAAGTACAGAGAATTTCCATACACTCACTCCCTCACTCCCTCACTTAATTTTCACATACAGACACATACTATGAAGTTCCTATGATTGTATCTATTCAGTTGATAAAGATACCAGAGCAGATTGATAGTGGTTGAAGCTGAATTTGTTTTCAAGTACATTCTCTTGACCACTAGGTGGCCCAGCCTTCCACAAATACCTGGTTTTAAATTATTGCTCTGCAACTGACTGCAAAGCATGTGATATGACCTCTATGACCATCATCATCATAAAATGTGAAGAAATTTTATGAAATGTGAAGAAATTTTAACATGTATAAAGTATACTCATTAGTTAGTTCCCTTCTTTCTCTGAGGTAAATTGAGTCTCATGAAGGAGATAATATTTAAGCTGGGGCTTCAATTGGCAAAAAAAGATAGACCATTTCAAAACAGAAAAGTTGTTCACAAAGACTCAAAAATCTTCATTTTTATCTTACATACCAGGAATAGTGAAGGGTTTTGAAAGAATGATGGAGAAAAAAAGAAATAACAGAACTAAGTGGGGAAAGAACCACATTTATTGATCTGAATTTAAGTGAACTAAAGAGAGGTAAAACCTCTTTGGAGAAGATAAGACACTGTTCAATACACCAGAGCTCTTTTTAAGAGTACAGAAAAAGGGACTTCCCAGGTGGCACAGTGATTAAGAATCCGCCTGCCAATGCAGGGGACATGGGTTTGAGGCCTGGTCCGGGAGGATCCCACATGCCGCGGAGCAGCTAAGCCCGTGTGCCACAACTACTGAGCCTGCGCTCTAAAGCCCTCGAGCCACAACTACTGAGCCCGTATGCCGCAACTACTGAAGCCCAAGAGCCTAGAGCCCGTGCTCTGCAACAAGAGAAGCCACTGCAATGCAAAGCCTGTGCATCACAAGGAAAAGTAGCCCCCGCTTGCCACTACTAGAGAAAGCCCATGTGCAGCAACGAAGACCCAACGCAGCCAAGATAAATAAATAGATAAATAAATTTTTAAAAAAAAAGAGTACAGGAAAAGACATTGGTTCTGGGACCTCTTTACAAAAAACAAAACCAAAAAACCTCTATTCCCAGGCAAAAGCATATTAAAAGTTATATAACAATTCAGCAAACACATATTAAGTAATTACAAAATACAAAGCTCTCTGCTAGTGGCTGAAGTAAACTGAATAATGGTCTCCCAAATATGTTCATGCCCAAATACCCAGAACCTATGAATGTTGCCTTATATGACAAAAAAAACTTTTCAAATGTGACTAAAGATCTTGAGATAGGAGATTATTCTGGATTAAGCAGTGGGCCCAGCATAATCACAACAGTCCTCATAAGAGGACCACAGGAGGAGTCAGAGTCAGAGAAGGCACTAGGATGATGGAAGCAGAGACTGGAGTGATGCAGTTTACAGATGAAGGAAGGGGCCACCAAGGAACCAAGGAACAGAGGTAGTCATTAGAAGCTAGAAAGGGCAAGGAAATGGATACTCACCTCAGAGCCTCTACAAAGATCACCATCTGCTGACACCTTGACTGTAGCCCAGTGAAACTAATTTCAGACTCTGACACCCAGAATTATAAGAAAATTAATTTTGTTGTGTTAAACCCCTAAGTTTGTAGTAATTTATTACAGCAGCAATAGAAAACTATTATAGTTGCAAAGCAAGAAACCATTATACATTAAGACTCTATTATGTACTAGGCACTGTAATAGGTACTTTCTCAAGGCCTGGTTCTTGCTTACTGAGAAATTACCATCTAACTGAAGCAACAGAAAGGTGCTCAGATCATTATGGGATAAAAACTGTAATTGAAGAAAAGTATTATGGAAACATAGATGTTTAGTCCTAAAGGACAGGAACAAAGCTTTAATGAGTGTATGGATCTCCTCATCACTTGGGAAAATATTTCTACCTAAGACATAAAACGTCTTCCACACTTTCTGTTGACTTGAGAATTTTATAAACCTCAAGCAATTTCAAACTTCAGAGTGAAATCAGGAACTCACTTGGTTGAGCCCTTTTGGTAGGTAATGCTTTTTAACTTTCAGATTGTTTCAAAAATCTTTCTAGGTCAAAATGCCTGGGTAAAAAAATGTCTACATATAATTGGTCTTAGATCAAAACTCATAAAATAAGTATTGTCAGATGAATTATTTTAAATTTAGGATATAAACAATTTACTATAGGTGAATAGCAATGTTCCTGATACAATATAAAAGAGATTTATTTGCTGAGCACCATCTGGATAAATAGAAAGCTTGCAGGCACTGTACGAAAAAGCAAATTGAAATTACAAGCTAACAATAATGAAGATGTGTGGAGATTCCCAGACAGTTTACTGTTTCTGAAACCTCTTCAGTGGGATAAACAACAGTGATGACTCTAAACTCTAAGTTCTAAATTGTCAAGCAGTCTAGAGAGAAGGATCTTTCAGGCACAAGAAATAAGTGGCCATAAATGCTCTATTTCCCCCAAACTAGCTGAACCCTGAAGAGGTATACTGAAGTCCCTTCAAATGAGCCAAGCCTAAAACTGAGAACTTCTTGGCTGTAATTCAGTCTCATACATCTGATACTGTACTAAAACTTTCTGCTTTAATCGTGGTGCCCCTGTTAGATATCATATCAGGGAGAAGATGTGTTTCCTAAGGAATAAGTTCATTCTGCAAATATATTTTTAACACAAAAAGAATAGCTCAGGTAAATATATTAGCTTAATAGCAGATTTTCACACAACGCACTTGTAATCATTTCTTCAATGTTTACCACCCAGAACATACGTTCCATGAGGGCAGGGGCCTTGTCCATCTTATTCACCACTGAATTTTCATAACCACACACAATGTCTGGCACACTGTATACTTCTAGTGGGAGTGTAAAATATCACAACCACCTTGTAAAACTGTTTGGAAACCTCTTATAAAGTTAAAGATACACCTATCCTATAACTAGAAAGCCTTAAGGGCTTCCAGGGATGTGGGGCTTTCCATGCTAAAATGAGGATGATGGTCTCAAGCATACCAGGATGTCTGGACACCCTGCCTATAACTGAGCAATTTTCTTCTTTGAGGTATACTCAAGATAATTAAAGCATATGTCCACAAAATAATAATAATTATTAACAATAAAGTTCATAGTGCATTTGTAACAGCAAAAAAACTGGAAATGATCCAAATTTCCATCAACAGGAGAATGGATAAGCAATTTGTGGTGCATTCACACAATGAAATCCTATTTTAAAACAAAAAGAAATAAAAACTGATATATGCACCATCATATATTAATCTTAAAAAAACTTTACTGGGCTTCCCTGGTGGCACAGTGGTTGAGAATCTGCCTGCTAATGCAGGGGACATGGGTTCGAGCCCTGGTCTGGGAGGATCCCACATGCCGCGGAGCAACTAGGCCCATGAGCCACAACTACTGAGCCTGCGCATCTGGAGCCTGTGCTCCGCAACAAGAGAGGCCGCGATAGTGAGAGGCCCGCACACCGCGATGAAGAGTGGCCCCCACTTGCCACAACTAGAGAAAGCCCTCGCACAGAAACGAAGACCCAACACAGCAAAAATAAATAAATTAATTAATAAAAAAAAAACTTTACTGAGTTAAAGAAGCTATGTACAAATGAGTATAATTCATTCAAGTCTGATCATCTGACTTCTCATCAAAATCTTCCAGAAGTTTCCAGGTTTTGTCCAGGTAAAAAACAGTGCTCTTTCAATGGTCTATAAGACCCTACACTATCTGACTCAACTACCATTCTGATCTTATTTCCTCTCACACTCTTCTCCATTCTCCAACCACAGTGGCCTTCTTGATGCCCCAATCAAGATAATCACACTCCTCCCATGAGAAATTTATATTTGTTTTTTTCTATACTTGGGAACAAAAAGAGGCCCAAAATAAAAACTAAAAGTAGAGGGGAGGACCTTCAAGATGGCTGAGGAGTAAGACGTGGACATCACCTTCCTCCCCACAAATACATCAAATACATCTACATGTGGAACAACTCCTACATAACAGCTACTGAACGCTGGCAGAAGACCTCAGACTTCCCAAAAGGCAAGAAACTCCCCCCATGTACCTGGGTAGGCAAAAGAAAAAAGGAAAAACAGAGACAAAAGAATAGGGATGGGACCTGCACCTCTGGGAGGGAGCTGCAAAGGAGGGAAAGTTTCCACATACTAGGAAGCCCCTTCACTGGTGGAAACAGGGGGTGGGCGTGGGGGGAAGCTTCAGAGCCACAGAGGAGAGTGCAGCAACAGGGGTGCAGAGGGCAAAGTGGAGAGATTCCCACAGAGCGGATCAGTGCTAACCAGCACTCACCAGCTGAGAGGCTTGTCTGCTCACCCACCTGGGGGGGTGGGTGCTGGGAGCTGAGGCTCAGGCTTCGGTGTTCAGATCCCAGGGACAGGACTGGGGTTGGCTGTGTACAGCCTGAAGGGGGCTAATGAGCCACAGCTAACCGGGAGGGAGTCCGGGAAAAAGTCTGGAACTGCCTAAGAGTCAAGAGACCATTGTTTCAGGGTGCGCAAAAAGAGGAGATTCAGAACACCACTTAAACAAGCTTCAGAGACGGGCGCAAGCCGCAGCTATCAGCACGGACACCAGAGATGGGCATGAAATGCTAAGGCTGCTACTGCAGCCACCAAGAAGCCTGTGTGTATCACAGGTCACTATCCACACCTCCCTTCCTGGGTGCCTCTGCAGCCCACCACTGCCAGGGTTCCGTGATCCAGGGACAACTACCTGGGAGAACACATGGCACACTGCAGGCTCTTGCAATGTCACACTGGCCACTGGCGCCACAGGCTTGCCCTGCATTCTGTACCCCTCCCTCCCCAAGGCCTGAGTGAGCCAGAGCCCCTTAATCAGCCGCTGCTTAAACCCCGTACTGTCTGGGCAAACAACAGATGCCAGACGGCTAACTACATGCAGAGGCGGGGCCAAATCCAAAGCTGAGCCCCAGGAGCTGTGCAAACAAATAAGAGAAAGGGAAATTTCTCCCAGCAGCTTCAGGAGCAGTGAATTAAATCCCCACAATCAACTTGATGTACCGTGCATCTATGGAATACCTGAATAGACAATGAATCATCCCAAAATTGAGGCAGTGGACTTTGGAAGCAACTGTAGACTTGGGGTTTGCTGTATGTGACTGACTAGTTTCGGATTTTTATGTTTACCTTAGTATAGTTCTTAGCACTTCTTATCATTGGTGGCTTTGATCATTGGTTTGGTTGCTCTTTTTTTTAATTAATTTTTTTCTTTATTTTAATAATATTTTTTATTTTAATAACTTTATTTATTTATTTTTCTTTCATTCTTTTTTTTTTAATCCCTTTTCTTCTGAGTTCTGTGGCTGATAGGCTCTTGGTACTCCAGCCAGGTGTCAGGCCTGAGCATCTGAGGTGGGAGAGCCGAGTTCAGGACACTGGACCTCCAGAGATCTCCCGGCCCCAAGTAATATCAATCAGCGAGAGCTCTCACAGAGATCTCCATCTCAATGCTAAGACCCAGCTCCACCCAACGGCAAGCAAGCTCCAGTGCTTGATGCCCCATCCCAAACAACTAGCAAGATAGGAACACAACTCCACCCATTAGCAGAGAGGCTGCCTAAAATCATAATAACTTCAGAGACACCCCAAAACACACCACAGGACACAGTCCTGCCCACCAGAAAAACAAGGTCCAGCCTCATCCACCAGAACACAGGCACCAATCCCCTCCACCAGGAAGCCTACACAACCCACTGAACCAACCTTAGCCACTGGGGGCAGACACCAAAAACAATGGGAACCATGAACTTCCAGCCTGAGAAATGGAGTCCCCAAACACAGTACATGAAGCAAAATGAGAAGACAGAGAAATATGCAGCAAATGAAGTAGCAAAGTAAAAATCCATGAGACGAAACAAATGAAGAGGAAATAGGCTGTCTACCTGACAAAGTATTCAGAGTAATGATAGTAAAGATGATCCAAAATCTTGAAAATAGAATGGAGAAAATAAAAGAAACATTTAACAAAGACCTAGAAGAACTAAAGAGCAAATAAATAATGACTAACAACACAATAAATGAAATTAAAAATTCTCTAGAAGGAATCAATAGCACAATAATTGAAGCACAAGAATGGATAAGTGACCTGGAAGATAAAATAGTGGAAATAACTACTGCAGAGCACAATAAAGAAAAAAGAATGAAAAGAATGCAGGACAGTCTCAGAGACCTCTGGGACAACATTAAATGCACCAACATTCGAATTATAGGGGTGCCAGAAGAAGAAGAGAAAAAGAAAGGATCTGAGAAAATATTTGAGGAGATTATAGTTGAAAACTTCCCTAATGTGGGAAAGCAAATATTCAATCAAGTCCAGGAAGGGTAGAGACTCCAATACAGGATAAATCCAAGGAGAAACATGCCAAGACACATATTAATCAAACTATCAAAAATTAAATACAAAGAAAAAATATTGAAAGCAGCAAGGGAAAAGCAACAAATAACATACAAGGGAATCCCCATAAGCTTACCAGCTGATCTCTCAGCAGAAACTCTGCAAGCCAGAAGGGAGTGACAGGACATATTTAAAGTGATGAAATGGAAAAACATACAACCAAGATTACTCTATCAAGCAAGGCTCTGGTTCAGATTCGATGGAGAAATTAAAACCTTTACGAAGAAGTGAAAGCTAAGAGAATTCAGCACAATCAAACCAGCCTTACAACAAATGCTAAGGAAACTTCTCTAGGCAGGAAACACAAGAGAAGGAAAAGAACTACAAAAACAAACCCAAAATAATTAAGAAAATGGTAAGAGGAACATACACATTGATAATTACCTTAAATGTAAATGGATTAAATGCTCCAACAAAAAACACAGACTGAATGAAAGGATACAAAAACAAGACACGCATATATACTGTCTACAAGAGACCCACTTCAGACCTGGGGACACATATAGATGGAAAGTGAGGGGATGGAAAAAGATATTTCATGCAAATGGAAATCAAAAGAAAGCTGGAGTAGCCATTCTCATATCAAACTAGATTTTAAAATAAAGACTATTACAAGAGACAAAGATGGACACTACATAATGATCAACAGATTAATCCAAGAAGAAGATATGACAATTGTAAATATTAATGCACACAACATAGGAGCACCTCAATACAGAAGGCAAATGCTAACAGCCATAAAAGGGGAAATCGACAGTAACACAATAATACTAGGGAACTTTAACACCCCACTCTCCCCAATGAACAGATCATCAACCAAAATGAAAATAAATAAGGAAACACAAGCTTTAAATGACACATTAAACAAGATGGACTTAACTGATATTTATAGGACATTCCATCCAAAGACAACAGAATACACTTTCTTCTCAAGTGTTCATGAAACATTCTCCAGAAGAGATCATATCCTGGGTCACAAATCAAGCCTTGGTAAATTTAAGAAACCTGAAATCATATCAAGTATCTTTTCTGACCACAACGCTATGAGACTACATATCAATTGCAGGGGAAAAAAGGTAAAGAATACAAACACATGGAGGCTGAACAATACACTACTTAATAACCAAGATATCACTGAAGAAATCAAAGAGGAAATCAAAAAATACCTAGAAACAAATGACAATGAAAACACGATGACCCAAAACCTATGGGACGCAGCAAAAGCACTTTTAAGAGGGAAGTTTACAGCAATACAATACTACCTCAAGAAACGAGAAACATCCCAAATAAGCAACCTAATCTTACACCTAAAGATATTAGAGAAAGAAGAACAAAACAAAACCAAAGTTAGCAGAAGGAAAGAAATCATAAACATCTTACCAGAAATAAATGAAAAAGAAATGAAGGAAACAACAGCAAAGATCAATAAAATTAAAAGCTGGCCCTGTGAAAAGATAAATGAAATTGATCAAGAAAAAAAAGGGAAAAAACTCAAGTCAACAGAATTAGAAATGAAAATGGAGAAGTAACAACTGACACTGCAGCAATACAAAGGATCATGAGAAATTACTACAAGCAACTATATGCCAATAAAATGGACAACCTGGAAGAAATGGACAAATAATTAGAAAAGCACAACCTTCTGAGACTGAACCAGGAAGAAATAGAAAATATAAATAGACCAATTACAAGCACTGAAATTGAAACTGATTAAAAATATTCCAGCAAACAAAAGCCCAGGACTAGATGGCTTCACAGGCGAATTCTATCAAACATTTAGAGAAGAGCTAACACCTATCCTCTCAAACTCTTCCAAAAGAGAGCAGAGGGAGGAACACACCCAAACTCATTCTACGAGGCCACAATCACCCTCATACCAAAACCAGACAAAGATGTCAAAAAGAAAGAAAACTACAGACCAATATCACTGATGAACACAGATGCAAAAATCCTCAACAAAATACTAGCAAAGAGAATCCAACAGCACGTTAAAAGGATCATAAACCATGATCAAGTGGGGTTTATCCCAGGAATGCAAAGACTCTTCAGTATATGCAAATCAATCAATGTGATACATCATATTAACAAACTGAAGGATATAAACCACATGATAATCTCTACAGATGCCGAAACAGCTTTTGACAAAATTCAACACACATTTATGATAAAAACCCTGCAGAAAGTAGGCATAGAAGGAACTCACCTCAACATAATAATGGCGATATATGACAAACCCATGGCCAACATCGTTCTCAGTGGTGAAATACTGAAACCATTTCCTCTAAGACAGGAACAAGACAAGGTTGCCCACTCTCACCACTATTATTCTACATAGCTTTGGAAGTTTTAGCCACAGCAATCAGAGAAGAAGAAGAAATAAAAGGAATCCAAATCAGAAAAGAAGAAGTAAAACTGTCACTGTTTGCAGATGACATTTTACTACACATAGAGAATCCTAAAGATACTACCAGAAAACTACTAGAGCTAATCAATGATTTGGTAAAATAGCAGGATATGAAATTAATGCACAGAAGTCTCTTGCATTCCTATAGAGTAATGATGAAAAATCTAAAAAAGAAAATAAGGAAACACTCTCATTTACCATTGCAACAAAAAGAATAAAATACATAGGAATAAACCTACCTAAGGAGACAAAAGACATGCATGCAGAAAACTATAAAACACTGATGAAGGAAATTAAAGATGATACAAACAGAAGGAGAGATATACCACGTTCTTGGATTGGAAGAATCAACATTGTGAAAATGACTATAGTACCAAAGCAATCTACAGATTCAGTGTAATCCCTATCAAATTACCAATGGCATTTTTCACAGAACTAGAACAAAAAATTTCACAATTTGTATGGATACACAAAAGACCCCGAACAGCCAAAGCAATCTTGAGAAAGAAAAACGGAGCTGGAGAAATCAGACTCCCTGACTTCACACTATACTACAAAGCTACAGTAATCAAGACAGTATGGTACTGGCACAAAAACAGAAGTATACATCAATGGAACAGGATAGAAAATCCAGAGATAAACACACGCACATATGGTCACCTTATCTTTGATAAAGTTTGCAAGAATATACAATGGAGAAAAGACAGCCTCTTCAATAAGTGGTGGTGGGAAAACTGGACAGCTACATGAGAAAGAATGAAATTAGAACACTCCCTAACACCATACACAAAAATAAACTCAAAAAGGATTAAAGACCTAAATGTAAGGCCAGACACTATAAAACTCTTAGAGGAAAACATAGGCAGAACACTCTACGACATAAATCATAGCAAGATGTTTTTTGACCCACCCCCTAGAGTAATGAAAATAGAAACAAAATAAACAAATGCTACCAAATGAAACTTAAAAGCTTTTGCATAGCAAAGGAAACCATAAACAAGACGAAAAGACAACCCTCAGAATGGGAGAAAATATTTGCAAACCAAGAAACTGACAAAGGATTAATCCCCAAAATATACAAGCTGCTCATGCAGCTCAATATCAAAAAAACAAACAACCCAATCAAAAAATGGGCAGAAGACCTATATAGACATTTCTCCAAAGAAGATATACAGATTGCCAACAGACACATGAAAGGATGCTCAACATCACTAATCATTAGAGAAATGCAAATCAAAACCACAATGAGGTATCACCTCACACCAGTCAGAATGGCCATCATCAAAAAATCTACAAACAGTAAACGCTGGAGAGGGTGTGGAGAAAAGGGAACCCTCTTGCACTGTTGGTGGGAATGTAAATTGATACAGCCACTATGGAGAACAGTATAGAGCTTCCTGAAAAAACTAAAAATAGAACTACCATATGACCCAGCGATCCTACTACTGGGTATATACCCTGAGAAAACAATAATTCAAAAAGAGTCATGTACCACAATGTTCACTGTACTCTATTTACAATAGCCAGGACATGAAAGCAACCTAAGTGCCCATCGACAGATGAATGGATAAAGAAGATGTGGCACATATATACAATGGAATATTACTCAGCCATAAGAAGAAAAGAAATTGAGTTATTTGTAGTAAGGTGGATGGACCTAGAGTGTGTCATAAAGAGTGAAGTAAGTCAGAAAGAGAAAAACAAATACCGTGTGCTAACACATATATATGGAATCTAAAAGAAAAAAAAAAAGGTTCTAAAGAACCTAGGGGCAGGACAGGAATAAAGATGCAGACTTAGAGTTGGACTTGAGGACATGGGGAGGGGGAAGGGTAAGTTGGGATGAAGTGAGAGAGTGGCATTGACATATATACAGTACCAAATGTAAACCAGATAGCTAATGGGAAGCAGCCACATAGCACAGGGAGATCAGCCTGGTGCTTTGCAACCACCTAGAGGGTTGGGATGGGGAGGGTAGGTAGAAGGGAGATGCAACAGGGAGGGGATATGGGGATATATGTATACGTATAGCTGATTCACTTTGTTATACAGTAGAAACTAACACAACATTGTAAAGCAATTATACTCCAATAAAGATGTAAAAAACCTAAAAGTGCAACATATAAATGTAATAATATTCGTTGCTTCTAACTTAGGCCTTTTTATCCCTAGGAAGTAAATCACTTTTTAAATTAACAAATTAAAGCTGATAGGAGACAAACTATTTCTATATATTTATATACATTATATATATATAATCTATTGTTTATTCTGTAATTTTCCTAATTGACATTGTCATACCAATAAAAAATGAGCAAGAGGGCTTCCCTGGTGGCGCAGTGGTTGAGAGTCCGCCTGCCGATGCAGGGGACACGGGTTCGTGCCCCGGTCCGGGAAGATCCTACATGCCGCGGAGCGGCTGGGCCCATGAGCCATGGCCACTGAGCCTGCGCGTCCGGAGCCTGTGCTCCGCAACGGGAGAGGCCACAACAGTGAGAGACCCGCATATGGCAAAAAAAAAAAAAAAAAAAAAATGAGCAAGAGTCTTAAATAGGGACTTCATCAAAGATATCCAAATGAACAATAAACATATGAAAAGGTGCTAAGCTTCATTTATCATTAGAGACATGCAAAATAAAATATAGTGAGATACAATCACACCCACACAAGGGTGTCTAAAATTTTAAAGCCTGGAAATGCTGTCAAGGATGTGGAGGAAAAGTAATTTTCATACGTTGCTGACAATACTGTAAATTGGTACACTTTGTCATATTATCCAACTGTTGAATTTATACATAACTTATGAACCAGCAGTTCTACTCCTAACATCTCCATGAGTAATCTTGCAGCAGTAAATAATACCCCAAATCCCAGTAGTTTCATGGGTATGTAACCTGTGCAGTTGCATAGGGCCTTGAACCTAAAATGACTCCATGCTTAATATAATGCTCTGTTGTGGCTATCTTAAAACTCTTAATAAATGTTGATCAATGGACCCCTCGTTTTCATTTTGCCCTAGTCCCTACAAATTATGCAGCTGGTCCTTTGTGGTATGCAGGCCTCTCACTGCTGTGGCCTCTCCCGTTGCGGAGTACAGGTTCCAGATGCGCAGGCTCAGTGGCCACGGCTCACGGGCCCAGCCACTCCACGGCATGTGGGATCCTCCCGGACCAGGGCATGAACCCGCGTCCCCTGCATCGGCAGGCAGACTCTCAACCACTGCGCCATCAGGGAAGCCCGCAGCTGGTCCTTTTTTTAAGCACATAACCAACAGAAATGTGTGCATGTGTGCACCAAGGGATATGTAAAAATATATTCTTAGCAACAGAACTAGAAACAATCACATTTTTTGACAGTAGGCTGAATAAATTGTGGAACATTCATACCACAGAATACTATACAGCAATGAAAATAAATGAAGTATAGTTATATGCACCTACACAAAGAATCGTCCCCACCTCCACTCCCTGACACATTATAAATATGATTCATGAGAGAAAAATAAACCTGTGGTATTTAAAACTACTGAGATTTGGGGAATTATTTATTGCTGAAGCAGTACCCCACCTACTATGACTAATATACAAAGACCACCTAATGACCATTACCATTATTAATCTACTTAAATCCATCCTGAAAATATCTACATTTTTATCTTGTTCACCTGCCACATGTATTGAGTCCCACTGCATCTAGTATTAATTTGATACAGAAATGTTCTCTTTTATTTTTCTAGAATGATTTTTTTCGTACTTTAAAAAGTTCCCCTTAGTTCTAGTATTCTTGACTTTGGTGAATAAGTCTACTCATGCTCTTCACATGTCTTACATTATCAACGACTATGATCATGTCCACACTTTACCTTTCCATTTCTCTATAAAAATATCTTAATCTCAGGTATACCTTTACACATAAAACCCTTCATCCCTTTGATTATTTTGCAAGTTGCCCTTTTCTCAACCCTTTTAGGTCTAGCATCTCCAGGGCCACACATACAGTTATGCATTTAGTACAATACACAAAAGCTTCCAAAGAGGTAAGTTTACCTTTGTCTATCAGTCAAGTAATGCATCCTCATGAGACTGTGGCAGGAAGACCATGATCCATTTTCTTTACACAAAGTTACCACCTTCTCTTCCAGCTAAGTACCCTTAGCGGCAGGTTAGCCCAGAAAGGGATTTTTCCTCATGCACACATTTAGGCTGGCAGAGTGTAAGTTTGCTTCTCTTTTAAAAAGTATTGGATACTCCAGGTACTAATGCACCCAAGTTTGTTTTAGTTCTGCTTTGTTTCACCTACCATTCTCACACTTCCTTTTTAGGCCTCAACAGTTCATAGCCAAGATTGCTTTCCTGAGTTTATTTGCCTGAGACTATGCATTAGAAGCAAAGTTGGACTGCTTTGTCCCTCTGTGTGTTACTCAACTCTTACACACTATTATTTTTTTTTTAATTTTATTTATTTATTTATTTATTTATTTATTTATTCATTTATTTATGGCTGTGTTGGCTCTTCGTTTCTGTGTAAGGGCTTTCTCTAGTTGCGGCAAGTGGGGGCCATTCCTCATCGCGGTGCGCGGGCCTCTCACTATCGCGGCCTCTCGTTGTGGAGCACAGGCTCCAGACGCGCAGGCTCAGTATTTGTGGCTCACGGGGCTAGTTGCTCCGCGGCATGTGGGATCTTCCCAGACCAGGGCTCGAACCCCTGTCCCCTGCATTGGCAGGCAGATTCTCAACCACTGCGCCACCAGGGAAGCCTTACACACTATTATTTTTAAATCCATTCACTTGGACTTAGTTGTATTACAATTTCCTGAACTGGATCCATTGAGTGGAAAAGGCTGGGGGACAACTCAGGACTTCTTTATCTTCAGAGACTTCTTGCCCTCCTATTTTCACCATACATAAAATAAATGTTAAAAATTAGACAGGTTTTCAAAAAATATGATAATAAAAATAAAAATAACTCAGAATAAAATGTTCTCATATTTTTCTCTTTCCTTACTACTCATTAAAAGCTTTTATAAAAACTAGTGCCATTATTTTAAAATGCCAAGTGTATAAAATCATTTGGTTTTTATAAATATAAGAAATACTAATTTTGACCCAAATTTTAAAACAAGGATTGTAAAACAACGACAGTGCTATTATTCCATTATCCTGGATTCCAAAATAAGCAGCATGGTTAAGTCTTGCTGTTGGAGAGGCTCTTTCAAGTGTTGTAGCATATGGATCATCACCAGGTTCTTAGTACAGGATCACAAGGCAAAACTGTGTCAAATAAGGTGAACTGAAAACAATAAGAATTGCCACCCCCAATTTCTGCAACCTCAGTAGCCAAGCCAATATTTAACTCAATTTTTAAAAAATATCTGCTTTGTGCCAGCACTCCAGGGCATTCAAAAATGAATCACATCTGAAAAAAGTAGAGCATCTCACCCAAAAGCTCATAATTCAATAGAGCAAACAGAAGTAGACTGTGATTATACGTTAATTTTTGGATATTAATTCATTTAATCTTCACAAAACGTGTTAGAGAATATTATCCATTTTAAATATGAGGAAACTAAGTGCAAAAAGTTTATATGCATATAAGAATTCTTATTATTCATTCAAAAATATTTGTTAAGTGTTTACTTCGAGTCAAATACTTCTCTCCTTTCATCTTTTCTCTCGACTCCTCCACCCTCTTCCTATTTCTCCTCCCTTTCTTTCTTTTCCTCCTTCTTCTTCAGACAATAAAGAAATAATGTTAGACTCAAAGGCAAAAAAAAAGTAGACCATGATTATTGTTACAGGAGAGGGGTTTTTAGAGAGCAATGAAAACACTTGAGAAGCCTAGAGGCATAAGATCTAGTGGGAGGAGAAAACATGGTATGAGACTGTATGCAACAGGAAGAAAAGAGGAAGTGTGAATCTGTGAAAGTATGGAAGCACAATAAAGTGACCCTGTGACTGAATCAGGTTTCATGGGGTCAGAGGAGTAGGGTGAGACACATAGTAAGAGATAAAATTAGAAAGAAAGACTTATTCCTCACCCTGGAGTTAATAACAATAACATATTAAGCAACCTTTGAATGAATTATGCTAAATCTCCCAATAACCCTATTAGGAAGATGCTAATATGGTACCCATTTTATAGACAAATAAACGAAGGAACAGAAATATTTACCAACTTTCCCAAGGTCACAAAGGTAGAATTTTGAAAGACCTGGGATAATCAACCCAGAGAATCTGGTATTTAACCAACCACTGCTATTCAAGTAGAGACACAATACAAAGGGAAAAAAAGTTATTTTAATTTTTTGAGGTATAATTTATATACAATATGGGAAGATTTTTGAATGTCATAATCCCCAGCTTTTCTAGGTTCTCACATGGTCCTCTACATTATATAGAATATGAAAGAAAAAGTGCTCTTAAGTATGAAATAAAAGCACAAGTTTAAAAGCAAACTATTGTTTAGTGTATCTTTTCAGTATTATAATTCATTCAGAGGTTGAAACACCCAGAAAAAAAAGAAGCAGAAAATTAGTGGGAGCTAGCTCTATGAGTTTCTCAGAAGATTTTCCAAGACAGTTTCTCTGATCTTCGTTCCTCATGAGAAGCAGGCAGGCTTCAGGCTTAGTGATTCTGTCACAGATCACCTACTGCTATTCTCTATGCCTCCTTGTAGAAATTCTCATTCAGAAATATTATGTATTCATTTGCTTTTGTATCTCTTTCCTCCACCTATGAACAGAAGCAGTTATAGGCTTAAGGTACATAAGTGCCATGTATAAACTAGCCACTGATACCCATAAGGAATGGTCTACAGATAGAACAGATCATTATTTCCAGTACAGTAATATTCAGTGCTGTCATACCTCATTCCCTTTCTTTTTAATCTGGTCTGTTAATAACACTTTCAGAAGAGAAGACTCTCCCAATTTAGAGAGCAAAAAGGTAAGCATTATTTTATATACCAATGACCCTATTAAAGTGGGCCCTTAATAGATAACTGGCCCCAGTTATTAATTTCTGTCAGAAAGGATTACAAATAAATTATCCTAAGACCAAAGTCATCATTTTAATGTCCCACACCTTTCCCCAACTTTATCTTATGCTAAAAGTTCCACAAAACAAAAACCAATTCATTTTGTTATTTAGAATATATGTTTTATAACCAGGTTATCTTGGGATATATGAAAAGAAATTATGTGGCTCAAAGTTAGAGATGCCAAAGTTGCTTTACTGTGATTTTATTTTTAATTGGCTAGGGTGTGCCTTTGGTTCCACTTGCTTTTGAGTAGAGGGTAGAAAGAGCTTGTGACTCATGGAAAGAAATGGTTGAGAAAGGGGAGATCATTGAGAGCTTTGCAGGTTATGTTAAGGAATTTGGACTTTTTTGTCTGCTTTGCAGTGTGGTTCCATGGAGTGTTTAGCTAACTTTTGTGAGGGTAGAGGATCGTTCTATATGTCAATGAAAAATTAATCAGTCCATCTAAGAAAGAAAGGGAAAACTTTATTCTAGCCAAATTTGAGGATTATAACCTGGGAAGAACAACTCAGAAAGCTCCAAGAACCTGTTAGAAGTCAAGGCACAGTTATATAAGGTTTTTGAGACAGAGGGCTGTACATTAAATGTCATATTATTGATAGTTTACACAATACAGATCTAAGTGTCATCTTTAGACGCCCCTTAAAAGATCAAGAAGGAATGTTATCTTTTAAGGAGTTGTCTTATTGGTGCTAGGAGAATGTTGCTCTTCATGGCTGAGCAGATATTTCTGCCAACGGGGGAGGTTTGGTTGATGCATAATATAGATAAACAGTGCACAGTAGGTGGGAGAGAGGAGGCCAAAGGAAAGAGAAAATTTTTTTTTATGTTTAAATTTTTCTTGTCTTGCCATAAAATATGAATTTCATTTCACACAGACATTGTAGATACTATAAACATTATAGTACTGCTGGCATTACTTCATGTTTACCTCTGTGCATAGTGGTTTGCTCTTAATAATTTGTGTTGTGTAAACACATGAATAAAAAGATATTTTTTAAATCCATATTTTAAAAGTCTGAATGAGGAGAAACTGGAATTCTCATTCATTGCTGGTGGGATTATAAAATGGTGAAAACATTCTGGAAAATAGTTTGACAGTTCCTCAAAAAGTTAAACATAGACTTACCTTAGGAACCAGCGATTCTACTCCTAGGTATACACCCAAGAAAATAAAAACATATGTTCCCACAAAAATCTGTACAAGAATGTTCACAGCAGCATTATTCATAATAGCCTAAATGTGGGAACAACCCAAATGTCTATCAGCTGATAAGTGGATAAATAGTATGTGATAAATTATTATTACTATTAAATACAATTTGGCCATAAAAAGGAATGAAAAACTGATACATGTTACAACATGGGTGAACCTTGAAAACATCATCTTAAGTGAAAGAAACCAGTCATAAAAGGCCACATATTATATGACTCCATCTATATGAATTGTTCGGTTTACGTAAATCTATAGAGACAGAAAGTATATTAATAGTTTCCAGGGACTAGGCAGAAGGAGAAAAGGGAATGACTGCTAATGGGTACAGAGTTTCTCTGAGGGGTTATGAAAATCTTCTGAAGTTAGTGATGATGGCTCTACTCCTCTGTGAATATACTAAAAACCACCAAATTATACACTTTAAAAGGGTGGATCTTACGGTAAGTGAATTATATCTTGATAAGCTATTACTCAAAAAATAATCATTAAAAAAGAGTTTGAGAGACTTCCCTGGTGGCGCAGTGGCTTAGAATCCACCTGCCAATGAAGGGAACGCAGGTTCGATCCCTGGCCCAGGAAGATCACACATGCCGCGGAGAAACTAAGCCCTGCAGTAAACCTTTCTCTGCTCCAAACTCTGAGGTCTGTTTGGCCTAACTGTGCGTCAGGCACATGAACTTGTGTTCGACATTTCCTCATTTAACAGGTAAGGAAACTGGGCCTAAAAAAGTCACTTATTTGCCCGATGTCATACAGCTAATGGATATCATTGTTTATAAACTACATTGTTCATAAACTACAATTACTGAGCCTGCACTCTAGAGCCCACAAGCCACAACTATTGAGCCTGCACGCCACAACTAGTGAAGCTCACATGCCCTAGAGCACACACACCGCAATTACTGAGCCCATGCGCCTCAACTACTGAAGCCTGCACGCCCTAGGGCCTGTGTGTTGCAACTACTGAGCCCACGTGCTGCAACTACTGAAGCCCGTACAACTAGAGCCCGTGTCTCCCCAACAAGGGAAGCCACCGCAATGAGAAGCCTGTGCACCACAACAAAAAGTAGACCCTGCTTGCCGCAACTAGAGAAAGCCCACGTGCAGCAACGAAGACCCAATGGAGCCAAAAAATAAATAAAATTAATTAAATAAAATTTAAAGAAAGAGTTTGATATACCGGTAGTACAGGGGTTTTAAGAGAGAAAGCAAGAAAGACAGGTTGGGGCTATATTATAATTATAATTGCTCAAATGTGTCATCTTGAGGAGTTCTGACTTTTTCTTATGAAAGGTAGAAAGCAAAGAAATAATCATATCAGATTCAGAAAGATAAATTATTATTGATACCACTACTAATCTGAATAGAAGTGATATAATTAGTATCTATAAACTTGTAACTTTAAATTACAATGGATTACTTTCCTTCACATATTGAATTATTTCTCTCATTTTTAATGACCTCATAGAACTTAGAATTAAAAAGAATATTAGAAATAATTTAGGCTAATTTCTGAAACTGAGTAGGACCCTGTGGGGCCCTCCTGGGTACAAAAGCCTTTCCGTGTCCCCCTGTTTCTTGTTTGTAGGAAAAAGGCTTCTGCCTCCTACACCTCCCTGTGTTCCAAAAAGCAGATTCAAACAGTTTCTATCCAGGGAAGTAAGGAAATGCAAAAACGAAGGAGAAGCAATCAAGAAACAATATAAAGCAGGGTCTTCCTCAAGGAATATACGTAACAATATCTTTCAGTTCTTTTGCAGGAATGAAGGCCCCTACCCAGGTGGAAGATGGTAACTTCAGGCTGAGCACAAGATTCCTGGAGCACTGCCCTGTTACCTCACCACTAACCAATCAGAAGAAAGTCACACACCCTGCAGCCCTCACCCCAAATTTTGCCTATAAAAATGCTTTCCTGAAAACCATCTGGAAGTTCAGGTTTTTTGAGCATGAGCCACCTGTTCTTGCTTGGTCCTGCAATAAACCATTCTCTGCTCCAAACTGAGGTTGTTCGGCTTCACTGTGCGTCAGGCACATGAACACGCATTCGACAACATTTCCTCATTTAACAAGTAAGGAAACTGGCCCTAAAAAAGTCACTTATTTGTCTGATGTCATACAGCTAATGGGTATCATTGTTTATAAATATGTTTTATCTTCAATAAATATCTATTATTATAATATATACTAATGGGCTTTATGAAAATTGGGTCAGTAAATGACTTAAAAAATGTCCCTCAAATCCGTTGAGACGTCTTACAAAACTACTACTGATTTGACATTTGCAATGGAACAATTAGTAGAGTAAGTGTAAAAAATACACAGATTGGAATCCACAGAAAATTACTTTGAAGGATTAAAATTTTATCCACCACCCTCTAATCACAAAAATGTGGTAACTTCAGCGAAATTCTGCATTATGAATTCAGTGCCCTTTTACTTCTATCCTTCCCATTCTTTTGTAATTACTGTATATCTCCTAATAGTAGACTTTTTACTGAATTGCTAATAAAATCCAAGAAATGCCCAAAGAATTTAATTCAGATGTAAATGGAATTATTTGGGTTGTTTCTGTCTCCACTTTCAAAAAATCATAATATGAAACTGTATGCTGTTACTAAAAGTCCCACAGACTTCTCAGCTTGATACCTGAAGTAATTTAGAAAACTAAGAAAAAATAATCTGTGACTGCTTTACAGCTAATTTATTTACAACAACTTCAGAATTGTGAAAACCCACCCACAGATGTAAACCTACAGCAAAAGAGAAATAAATTATTTTTAAAACAGCAGCTACTTTTTGGTCCTGCTGGTGCTTTCTTCTCATTTCTTTTTCCTTACTTTCCTCCTCATTTTAGGTAACTTCAACAAGATGTTAGTTACAATTCTAAATTTACTTCTGAGTTCAACCTAAGAATTACATCAAAAGAAAGGAGGTCTTGCCTCCACTGTTAAGCCATCTTCTGGAGATACATTATGTTGATGAACTCCCCCACGGACCTGCACAAAACTGTGTGTACAAATTAAGTTGCAAAAAAAAAATGGGATAATACCTATATATATGACTAGTCAATAAACAATGCAAGGACCTTTGAAGTTATAATGGAACAAAATGAGAAATTTTAGTTTACATGGAAAGGAAATTTATGAGTGAGGCTTCATCTTTTATACTCCTATCTTCAATAACAGATTTTTTTTTCCTTTGTAAGTTTGCATAATATATGACAACATGGACAGGGGAAAAAATGCTGACCTGTCTGTCAGCTCTGGGTTTTAAAGTAGGACTTAAAGTTCTCAAAGGTCTCTTAGATATTAAATTTTATAATTCTATGATTCTTTATTCTTCCTTTTTGTGTCATAGCACAATCATTTGATATGACATTTCATAGCCAAAAATGTCAAAGTAAATAATTTCAACACTGAATTAATGTTTTAAAGAGTAAAAGTCAGTCCCAGCCCAAAGGCATCTAAAAAGAAATGAAAATAGTCAAATATATCAATCAGATACATATAAGATACATAGGTACATATGTGTTTGTGTATATATGGATTTAAATGTTTGAAAGAATATCTATCAATATGTTAATATATCTAAGTGATATTATTGTTAGGCATAGCTACAGATGATCAACTCTTCTTTATGCTTTCCTGTGTCTGAATATTTCACAATAAAAATGTGAATTTTATAAATATGTAAAAAGAGCATTTCCAATCTAAACTACCAAAATATATATATATATATATATATATATGGTACAGAGGAAAAACTGCCATCTTTGGTGAGCATGTCCACCCCACCACCACCATGTATCTTGTCCATGAGATAGAGATATCAATGATGAAGTTAATCTTGACAGTGTCTCTTGGGTACTGGTTAGGTTGGAGGTAGAGGGCAGAAGCAACTGACTATCCCTTCTGACCTTCTAAGGTTCTGTCAAGTTGTCTGGCATGCTACCAAAGTCAGTAACACCAGAAGTCCCTGAGAGTCATGGATAGGGATGTAAGTGGATCAGCTAGATGGCCCATAGAGGTGGAACTGGATCAAAGCTGAAACACTGGTACAGATTCTTCCCTACTAAGAATGGCAACTGGCTGGTTGGGTTAGGTAAATCCCATCCCTGCTATTCTGCATTATAAGAGACCCACTCTGGGTAACTCCCAAGTTCAAAGTTGGCTCCTCTTTACTGTAAACACTAAAAATGCTTTCCCTAGATCCTACTCCCTGTCATATTCAAGGCCATATCCTCTGACATGATGGGCATTAGATTATTGAATGCCAAATGTCTAAACAAGAGGAGAGACAAGTTAAATCACCTGTATCCTGAGAAAAACTTTTCAGAAACAATTGTGTCTTATAGTCAAGAAAGAAAATGTAAAAATAGAATTGGTTCAATAATATTGCTTAAAATCTTCAGTAGCTCCTTGTTAGTTTCAAGATAAAATCCTGAGAGCATTATCAGTATGTCTGGAGGGGGTGAAGTATAACTGACATTGTGTTTTGAATAACTTTCCCAAATAATTCTGAAAAATCAGTGCTCATTCTTTTTTTTTTGTTTTTGTTTTTGTTTTTTTTTGTGGTACGCGGGCCTCTCACTGTTGTGGCCTCTCCCGTTGCAGAGCACAGGCTCCGGACGCGCAGGCCCAGCGGCCATGGCTCACAGGCCCAGCCGCTCCACGGCATGTGGGATCTTCCCAGACCGGGGCACGAACCCGTGTCCCCTGCATCGGCAGGCGGACTCTCAACCACTGCGCCACCAGGGAAGCCCAGTGCTCATTCTTGTGGGACATTACTGAGTTAGTAAAATAAATGTAAATACTAGTTATACTATATATACTAAATAGTGTATACCTTAAAGAAAAATTTGCTTTAGGTATATAAATATGAGAAGAGTAATGACTAAGCCACTATGTTACCCAAAAAGGTGAGCCAATATGAATATATAATTAGCAGTAAGAGTTAAGACAAAAACCCAAGTTTAATGTAGTACCATCACTCTAAATGTAATTTTTTCCAGTCATAATTAATTCAGTGTTTCTCAAACTTGAGGTCTTTTTTATGAAAAATAATTATGACGGACTTCCAATGTTGATTTAAATATTCATATTATAATGCAATCTAAGTACATACAAAGTTAGACAAAATATTATGCATATAATTCCTTTATAATTAAAAATACTCAAATCTACAAGTTAAAAATATAGAAAGCTACAAAACATTAACATTCAAATTAATAACATTAATTTTATGAGACAGATGATATTGTTTTGCTGAAACTAATGTGTTGATGTTGCGTGTAATAGTAAGGAAATACAGCATCAAATTCAGATTTATATTTAATTTTTGAATTTTTGTTTCAATACTAGAGTATTCCTATTCAAGACTTCCAGTGTGACAATGTGCCACATTGAGCAACTTAAGATCTTATCCCACTACAAACATATACAGAATGCTGCATAAAATATAGCTCCCAAATATTAAGTATATATCAAAACTAAAAAAAAAAAGAAGAGGAAATCCCCAACATAAGAGAAACAGAGGGAACTCAAGTCATAATAATAATCATAGATGGTGTGACTTCAGTGGTCAAAGCAAATATCATACCCAGATATATATAATCCTAAAGCTTGGGTTCACAATTTTAATGCTTAGGCAGGGACCGAGGCAAGATCTGGAAATGAAATTCCCTTTACTAGAAACTGAAAGTTTCCTATTTATAAATAGTTTTTTTTTTTAAAAAGCCTGAACCTTCCAGGCCAAGGCAATGGCAAGAATGTTTACCACTGCTGAATGCTGTGAGTGGAAAAGGGGAGCCTCCCATGAGAAATCAAACCTCCAATCCTGCACCATCCATCAGTGGCAAAAATCCCAAACAAAGAAACTTTTAAAAACCAGCCTTGGACAGTAGGACTCCTGGAGCATCCAACAAAAATAAACATAAAACTCATCTCTAGGGATATTTCTACAACACATGTAACTCTCATGGAAAAACAAACTCCTGATAAAGATTACAAGTCATATGCAGACTTGATTCACCATAATGGGGAATCACTAGACACAACAAATGAGTAAAACAGAGTTTTTACCTAAAAAAAAAAAAAACCTTTAGAAACTAAAACAATCTGAGATTTTAAAATAAATATTCTTGGATTTATTTTAAAAGGTTAAAGAAAGAAATAAAAACATACTTTAAAAGGAAACATACTGAAAGAACCTCATGATAAATAAGCAATTAAAAAAAAACAGAACTTCTATAAATAAAAAATATAATCACCAACATATTAAAATCTCAACGTATGGATTATCAGATTAGATACAACTGAAGAGAAAATTATTATATGGGAAGATGGACTTGAGAAAATTACCCAGAATGCAACACAATAAAGAAATAGAAAATACAAACGAGAGGATGAGAGTCATGGAGGATTGAATGAAGAAGGCAATCATATGTCTATTTAAATAGGAGCTTCAAGAGAGAATAAGAAAGAGTAAATACTGAATAGGTAATAGCTAAGAATTTGCCATAATTAATGAAAAACATGATCAGATTGAGGAAGCAAATGAATCTTATGCAAAAATTTTAAAATAAATCTTTTTTTTCTGATACATCACTGGGATACATCACTGAGAAACTGCAGATAACTAAGGACAAAAAGAAAATGTTAAAAGCAAACTCACAGTAAAGACACACTGAATGCAACAGAAACACAAGTAGATGGAGAGTAACCTAATTATTACTTCATTAATTCACTAATATTTGTTGAATTCCAGACACTGTTCTAGGCCCTAGAACAAAACAAACAGCAGTGAACAAAACAAACAAAAAATTTCTCCCTTCATGGAGCCTACATTCTGGTGATAGGAACAGAATAATATCTACAAGTAAATATTTAAAATAAATATAAACCCAGAAACTAAGCTTACTTTTTCTTTCATTCAATAAATATTTATTAAGTACATTTTACCCATATACTTTTTATGTGCCAGACACTCTTCTAGGTGTTGGAATACATCAAGTAACAGTTTAAAATCCCTGGCTTCATGGAGCTTATATCCTAAGAGGATAAATAATAAACTTAAAAATATACAAAATACATAATATGTTAAACTATAATAAATGCTATTTTTTAATTAAGACAAGATAGGTGGGAAGTAGAGACAGAGCCAAGGTTAGAGTAGGCTGCAAGTTCAAATAGGTTAAAGTTAAGACTTACTAAGGTGACTTTTGAGTAAGGACTTGGATTTCCAGCTAAAACTGCATTCAATAATAAAATAAAGACATTTTCAGATTAAAAAAATTGACACTAATAGACTGAAAGACACTAAATGATATGTGAAGGAAACTACATACAAAAAGAAGTGGAATATAAAAGGCAATGTTAAGGAAAAATATTCCTTTCATGTACACATTAAATATTCACAAAAATTATCCACAGAACAGGTTACAATCATCCCTCTCAACAAATACTAAGTACCAAGAGTTAGTGTGCAGAACATAAAGCAATAAAATTGGAGACCAAAGAGAAAAAGAAAATCAACATAGAAATTACCTTAATATTTTACATAAAATTATATTACATAAAAATTACACAGTTAAATAGTTCATTGTTTAAATTTCTGTCTTGTAATACATATATCAAATATCTAGCAATTAACATCACATATGAATATATGGGTTGCAGATAAAGTGGTACTTAACAGGAAAAGTTATAGTTGAAATACACATATTAGAGAAGAAAACACAGAAAACTATTAGCCAAGATTTTAACTCAAGTTTTTTTTTTTTAAAGAACACTAGATTAAACAAAAGAAAGCAGAAAAAAAGAAATAATAAATATGGGAATCAAATTTGATAAAATATAAAGCAAAGAATAATACAGAGCAGATTAATGGGTCTTTGAAAGGCATAGTAAAGTTGTCAAACTTCTGACCATATTGATCATAAAAGGCAATGAGAGAAAAAAATAAACACTATTAGAAATAAGAAATAGACTTAATTACAAGTAGAGATTTAAGATCATAAGAGAACAGTATGAACTACTTTAAGCCAATAAATTTGAAAACACAGACAAAAGGGATAATTTCCTGGAAAAATATAATTTACTTAAACTAACTAAAGAGAAATACACAACCTGAATAGACCTATAACCATTTTAATATACTGAAGCAGAAGTCACAAAATCAACCTATAAAGACACCATGGACAGATGATTTCACAAACAAGTTTTATCACACCTTCAGGGAACTAATGACCCCTTTTTTTGTACAAAATGTTCTAGAGAACAGAAAATGAGATAGAGCTTCCCTAATTCTTTATGAAGCCAGTGGAAACTTGGTACAAAAACTGGACAAGAACAGTATGAGAAAATAAAACTATAGTCTAACATCACATATAAACATTAGCAAAAATATTTAGCAAAATTCTAAATATGACATTAGCAAGCCAATTCCAGAATTACATTTTTTAATTACATCAGAGAATTCTTATATTCTTAAGTATACAGATCTATATTAGTAACTTGAAATTGTTCTCAATTAGTTATTTATACAACCAAACAAAAACATCCAGCAAGCAATTCTTGAAACTAATGATAATGAATTGTCACATAATAATTTTGTAACACTTTGTCGTTCACTTAAAGGTAAGATTTACACTGAGATATTGCTGAAATGGGTATTATATGGATATCTAATATAATGTTCTGGGAATCAAGTACAAAAAGTCTCTTCACTGTGTATTTACTATTACATTTACATGAAATTCCATCATGTAAAACCCAAGATGATCTATTCCAGTTGAAATTTAGATAGAGAACCTAGCATCTCACTGGTTTAGCATTTTTCCTACCTCTGTCCACACTCACCCACTGACTCCAGGACTCTGAAAAATTCATTTTGAAAACCACTGTAATTGACCAAAATTACTTTTAAACAAGATTATATTATAGTTTCTTCATAATTTATAACTTCCCAGACCTACCATAAGAGTATATTACATCAGTCTGAAATTATTGTTCTTTACAAAGTCAAGTTAGTTTTTATTTTGCATGAAATCTTCTTAGCATTTGCAAATTAATTTAATTTTATAAATACATCATCAGGCCTTTTGATCTTAAAGCATTTCTTCAGACTGATAGTTTTATGTTACCTTTTGTATAACGTTATTACTAAGAATTGTTTCTCTAAAATTCAAAAGCCTAAGTTTTTTATCAGCCTCAACACCTAATATCAAAAGTAAAATGAATCTAGAGCACAGATGTGGTAGCAGATGTGATGACCTCGACGGCTGATCAGATTTAACCACTCAAGAAATATTATAAGCCCACCCATGTGCACCAGGTAATCAGAATGACAGCAAAATAACAGAAAAAGCCTCACAATATCAGAGTAGAGACTTCAGAATTTTCTTTAAATGAGTAGATTCAGTCAAAGCTTCACTATAAAGTTCATTCTCTCTTGTAGTTATGTTAATATAGAGATTTTAAAAATACATTTTATTAGATGGTTAAATTCACTGAAAAGAAAAAACTCTGAAAAGCAAATTTTACATACTGGAAACTCAAAACTTGGGAAAACTATTTTAAATAAGTAAATATCATATAAAATGTTTTTAAGCACTGAAATTGCTATTTGTATAGAAAACCAACTCCAGCAAAAAAGCAAGGTGTCTCAAATCTCAAAATCTCAAATCTTTAAAAAAAAAAATCTCTGGTGTGGTTGTGGGGGGAAGTTTTCTATCAGCCTCAACACCTAATATCAAAAGTAAAATGAAACAGAACACATTTAAGAAAAAAAGGATAAAATTACAGATAAGATACTATGAGTTAGTAGTAACACAAGCTATGAGAGAACCAGTATATAAGAAATAAATGGGTCTGTTCTCACAAATGTAGCACATGATATCACAAGTTTACATATTAGAAACTAAATCTAAAAAGTACACATAGGAGTTATTACCTACCTGAAAGACAAACAACCATGTCAAGTGAATGTATACATATTCGTATAATTGTATTGCTCCGAACTTCAAATAAATATTCCTTTGATTAAATATGAATAGGTTTGCTTTGCTCTTAGTAGAATATTATCTTAATACTGGAACTTTAGAGTCTAAATTCTTGTTACTAGGTCAAAAATAACAACTAGTTTTTCCAACTAGTTGACATAGTTAATTGTTATTTAAATAATCATGTTGCTGTGATTTTCTGTGTACTTCTTAGAGACACCATAATTTGGAAATGAAAAAGCCTCTGAAATCTAAATTGCAAAATTAGTTGCAAGGTCTAGAAAAGACCTTGTGTACTTCCTAGAGACACCATAATTTGGAAATGAAAAAGCCTTTGAAATCTAAATTGCAAATTAGTTGCAAGGTCTAGAAAACACCACAAAATATTGTCTCATTCTTCCAGGAACTAAAATTGTTGTCTATTCCACAAGTTGCCAAGGCAACTCAATGGGGAAAGGATAATCTTTTCAACAAATGGAGTTGAGACTATTGGAAATCCATAAAGAAAAAGAATTTAAAAAGTCTTAGAACCTTACTTCACACAACACACAAAACTTAACTCAAAATGGATCACAGACCTGGGAATTCCCTGGCGGCCCAGTGGTTAAGACTCGCAGTTGTCAATGCTGGGGCCCCAGGTTCAACCCCTGCTCAGGGAACTAAGATGTCACAAGCCACATAGTGCAGCCAAAACCAAAACGAAACAAAATACATCACAGACCTAAATGTAAAAGCTAAAAAAGTAAGTACAAAATGTCTAGAAGAAAGGAAGGAACGGAGGGAGGGAGGAAGGAAGGGAGAAAGAAAATATTCACCATTTGGGGTTAGGAAAGAATGTTTAGATATGATACTGAATGTATGAGTCTTTAAAGAAAAATTCAATAAATTACACAATAAAAACTATAAACCATTTTAAGCCACCATGTTAAAAGTGACACACAAGCTAAAGATTGGAGAAAATATTTGCTATTAGTATATCTGATAAAAAAACAAACAAAAAAAAGTGTATCCAAAATATAAAATAACCCTTAAAACTTAATAATAAGACGACAGAAAACCTAATTTTAAAATGGGTAAAAGGGTTTTAATCCAAGATGATAACATAGGAGGCTCCTGAGTTCACCTCCTCCCATGGATACATTGAATCTACAGCTATACACAAAACAATTCCCTCTGAAACAAATACAGAAACTAGCTGAGCAACTACCACACATCGGGAGAATGAGAAAAATGTCACATTGATATCCTTGAGAGGAATGTGCACATATGTATGGCACCTGGCTTTTGCAGCTGCTGCCAGAGGACTCACCCTTTAGTCACCTGACTCTGTGGTCAGTGAGGCTTGAATTCCAGGCTCCAAAGGACTGTGGCAAACAAAGAAACACTTCTTAACCAGCTATTCCCCAACAGTTCAGTGCCGAAAAAGCAAACAGAAATGCCCATTTACCAGTCTTTTCTTTTTTTATATATATATTTATTCATTTATTTATTTTTTGGCTGAGTCAGGTATTAGTTGTGGCATGCGGGATCTTTCGTTGTGGCGCACAGGCTCTTCCTTGCAGTACGTGAGCTTCTCCCTAGTTGTGGCCTGTGGGCTCTGGAGCACGTGGGCTCTATAGTCATAGCACGTGGGCTCTCTAGTTCTGGTATGTAGGCTTAGTTGCCCCGCAGCATGTGGGATCTTAGTTCTCTGACCAGGGATCAAACCAGCATCCCCTGGATTGCAAGACGGATTCTTAACCACTGGACCATCAGGGAAGTCTCTACCAGTCTTCTCTGAAAGAGGATTTTTAGCATACTTAAAAAACTGTTATCTAAGGGTCAGACTTTTAATTTAGTGTGCATCTGGGGACAGACTATACACCCTGCCAGAGACCTGGGAAGCGAGCAGACACCACGAAGTCAGCTTCAAATACCATTATCTCCCTACAAGGAGCTTGTATACATGTCTGGCACCCTGGCTTTTACACTGCTGCAAGAGATACACCCTTTGATCTCCTGGCTCTGGTGGAAAGCAGGGATTCTGTTTATGGGTCCCACAGGACTGCAGAAAACAAAGAAACAATTCTTAATCTACTATCCCCCCAGGGCTCTGGACAAAGGGAGCAAACAGAAAAGCCCATTTCCCAGTCTTTCCCTGAAAGATATCTACTTGCACACTTTGAAAGCTCCTGCCAGAGGGTACAGATTCTAATCAGCCTGCATCTAGATGCTGAGATCCTCACTTTGGGGACACTGACAGTTCTTGGCATACTCTAAACAACTAGGAATCACTAAGAATAAAGAAGGCAGCTTGGGGCTTCCCTGGTGGCGCAGTGGTTGAGAGTCCGCCTGCCCATGCAGGGGACACGGGTTCGTGCCCCAGTCTGGGAGGATCCCACATGCCGCAGAGCAGCTAGGCCCGTGAGCCATGGCCGCTAAGCCTGCGCAATGGGAGAGGCCACAACAGTGAGAGGCCCTCGTACCGCAAAAAAAAAAAAAAAAAAAAAAAAAAGAAGGCAGCTTGGACAATCACAAAGGTTTGAAACTCAGTCTTGAGCTAGGGGCCAGGCTGAATGATAAGGTTCATCTCCTACATGAGACCACTCCATTAAGACTGAGAGAGGTGGCTGTTTATCTAATGCACAGAAACTAATACAGAAAGTCAAGGAAAATAAAGAAACAGATATGTTCCAAACAAAAGAACAAGATAAAACTCCAGAAACAGACCTTAAAAAAACAAAGATAAGTGATATACCTGATAAAGAATCAAAATAATGACATAGAGATGCTTACCAAAGTCAGGAGAACAATTCATGAACAAAGTAAGAATTCCAACAAAGAGATGGAAAATATAAAGAAAGTACCAAACAGAAATCACAGAGCTGAGGAATACAATAACTGTGCTGAAAAATTCCATACAAGGGATCAATAGCACACTTGAAGACAGGGCAATGGAATTCATTCCATCAGAGAAGCAAAAAGAAAAAGAACAAAAAGAATAAATATAGTTTAAGAGATTTATGGGACACCATCATGTAGACAAATACATGCATTACAGAGGTCCCAAAAGGCAGAAAGTTTATTCAAAGAAAGAATGGCTGAAAACTTCCCTTAATTGGTGAAAGAAATAGACATCCAGAACCAGGAAGCCCAGAGAGAATTTCAAACAATATGAATCCAAAGAGACCCACACCAAGACACATTATAATTAAATTGTGAAAAGTTAAATAAAAGGAGAGATTCTTTTTTTTTTTTTTTTTTTTTTTTTTTTTGCAGTACACGGGCCTCTCACTGCTGTAGACTCTCCCATTGCGGAGCACAGGCCCCGGACGTGCAGGCTCAGCAGCCATGGCTCACGGGTCCAGCTGCTCCGCGGCATGTGGGATCTTCCCGGACCGGGGCACGAACCCGTGTCCCCTGCATTGGCAGGCAGACTCTCAACCACTGCACTACCAGGGAAGCCCAGGAGAGATTCTTAAAACAAGCAAGAGAAAACAACTTGTTATGTGCAAGAGAACCCCCATATAACTATAAGAAGATATTCAGATATTTAGCACAAACTTTGCAGGCCATAAGGGACTGGCATGATCTATTCAAAATTCTGAAAGAAAAAAACTGCCCCCCAAGAATATATTACCCAGCAAAGTTGTCCTTCAGAATTAAAGGATAGAGAAAGAGTTTTCCAGACAAGCAAAAGTTAAAGGAGTTCATCACCACTAAACTGGCCTTACAAAAAGCGTTAAAGAGACTTTTTCAAGTTGAAATAAAAGGATGTTAATTAGTAACATGAAAATACATGAAATCTTGACACCATACACAGAGATAAACTCAAAATGGATTAAAGACCTAAATATAAGGTCAGATACTATAAAACTCTTAGAGGGAAACATAGGCAGAACACTCTTTGACATAAATTGCAGCAAGATCTTTTTCGATCCACCCCCAGAGTACTGAAAGTAAAGACAAAAATAAACAAGTGGGACCAAATTAAACTTAAAAGTTTTTGCACAGCAAAGGAAACCATAAACAAAACAAGAAGACAGCACACAGAACTGGAGAAAATATTTGCAAATGAAGCAACCGACATGGGATTAATCTCCAAAATATATAAACAGCTCATGCAGCTCAATGTCAAAAAAACAAACAAACCAATCCAAAAATGGGCAGAAGACCTAAATAGACATTTCTCCAAAGAAGATATACAGATTGCTAACAAACATATGAAAGGACACTCAACATCACTAATCATTAGAGAAATGCAAACCAAAACTACAATGAGGGCCTCCCTGGTGGCGCAGTGGTTGAGAGTCCGCCTGCCGATGCAGGGGATACGGGTTCGTGCCCCGGTCTGGGAGGATCCCATATGCCGCGGAGCGGCTGGGCCCGTGAGCCATGGCCGCTGAGCCTGCGCATCCGGAGCCTGTGCTCCGCAACGGGAGAGGCCACAACAGTGAGAGGCCCGCGTACCGCAAAAAAAAAATAAATAAATAAATAAATAAAACTACAATGAGATATCACCTCACACCAGTCAGAATGGCCAGCATCAAAAAATCTACAAACAGTAAATGCTGGAGAGGGTGTGGAGAAAAGGGAACCCTTTTACACTGTTGGTGGGAATGTAAACTGGTACACCCGCTATGGAGAACAATATGGAGCTTCCTTAAAAAACTAAAAATAGAGCTACCATATGATCCAGCAATCTCACTCCCAGGCATATATCCAGAGAAAACCATAATTCAAAATATACATGCACCCCAATGTTCATTGCAGCACTATTTACAATAGCCAGGACATAGAAGCAACCTAAATGTCCAGCAACAGAGGAATGGATAAAGAAGATGTGGTACATATATACAATGGAATATTACTCAGCCATAAAAAGGAACGAAATAATGCCATTTGCAGCAACATGGATGGACCTAGAGATTGTCATACTGAGTGAAGTAAGTCAGGCAGAGAAAGACAAATATCATTTGATAATTCTTATATGTGGAATCTTTAAAAGGGGTACAAATGAACTTATCTATAAAACAGGAATATAGTTACGATGTAGAAAACAAACTTATGGTTACCAGGCGGTAAGGAGGGGAGGGATAACTTGGGAGATTGGGATTGACATATACACACTACTATATATAAAATAGATAACTAAAAGGACCTACTGTATACCACAGGGAACTCTACTGAGTACTCTGTAATGGACTATATGGGAAAAGAATCTAAAAAAGAGTGGATATATGTATAGGTATAACTGATTCACTTTGCTATACCCCTGAAACTAATACAACATTGTAAATCAACTATACTCCAATAAAAATTTTAACAAACACACTAAAACAAAAAAACTATAACACATGTAAAAAAAAGTACTAAATATAGTTTTCCTGTTTTTTAAAAAAAAATACAGGAAAGTACTTATCTCACTGGCAAACGTAAATATATAGTCAAATTCAGAATACTCTCTTGTAATGGTAGCACGTAAATCACTTATAACCCTAGTATGCAGGTTAAGAAACAAAAATGGTAAAAATAACTATAACTATAATAATTTGTTAATAGATACACAAAGTAAAAACATGTAAACTGCGATATCAAAAACAAAATGTGGGGTGTAGAGTAAAAAATAGAGCTTTAGCATGTGTTTTAACTTGTTATCAGCTTAAAATAGACTATTATAAATATGCTTTATATAAGCCTCATGGTAACCACAAACCAAAAACCTGTAATAGAGAAGCAAAAGACAAAGAGAAATAAATCTAAGTATAGCACTACAGAAAATCATCAAATCACAAAGGCAGAGATAAAGAAGAAAAAAAACAAAAGCATTTCAAAACAGCTGGAAAACAAACAAAATGGCAATAGTAAAAAACAAAGGAACCAAAAATATACAATGGGGAAAGGATAGTCTCTTCATTAAATGGTAAAACTGGATAGCCACATGCAAAAGAATGAAATTAGACCCCTATCTTACACCATACACAAAAATTAATTCAAAATGGATTAAAGACTAAAGTTTAAAACCTGAAACTATAAAACTCCCAGGGGAAAACAGGGGGGGTAAGCTCCTTGACATTGATCTTGGCAATGATTTTTGGATTTGACACAAAAAGCAAAGGCAACAAAAGCAAAAATAAACAGGTGGTACTACATCAAACTAAAAAGCCACAGCAAAGGAAATCATCAACAACATGAAAATTTAACCTACTGAATGAAAGAAAATATTTGTAAATCATATATTATATACAGGGTTAATATCCAAAATATATAAGACAAACAACTCAACAGAAAAAAACAATCTGGTTAAAAAATGGACAAAGAACTAAATATACATTTTTCCAAAGAAAACATACAGATGACCAACAGGTACATGAAAAGGTACTCAGCATCACTAATCAGGGAAATGCAAATTGAAACCTCAATGAGATATCACCTCACGCCTGTTAGAATTGTTATTATCAAAAAGACAAGAAATAAGTTTTAGCAAGGATGGGAAGAAAAGGGAACACTTGTGCACTGCTGGTGGGCATGTGAATTGGTGCAGCCACTATGGAAAACAATATGGAGGTTCCTCAAAAAATTAAAAATAGAACTACCATATGATCTAGCAATCCCATATCTGGGTATATATTCAAAGGGTATGAAAACAGGATATCTATGAGATATCTGCACTCCTGTGTCTTGTAGAATTATTCACGGTACTCCAGATATGGAAACAACTAAGTGTCCATCAATGGATTAATGGAGAAAGAAGATGTATTGTGTGTGTAATTATTCAGCCATGAGAAAGAAGGAAATCCTGCCATTTGTGACAACATGGATGAAAATTGAGGGCATTATGCTAAGTGAAATGAGCCAGACAAAGAAAAATACTGCAAGGTATCACTTATATATGGAATCCATTTTTTTAAGTCAAATTCATAGAAATGGAGAATAGAAAAGTGGTTGCCAGGTTTCTGAGGGGAAGAGAGGAAATACGGAGAGATTGGTAAAAGTGTACAAATTTTCAACTATGATTAAGGTCTGAGGATGTAACATATAACATAGTGACAATAGTTGATAACACTGTATTGTATAATTGAAATTTGCTAAGAGAGCAGAACTTAAATGTCTCACCCAAAAATAATTTAAAAGAGGGAGAAATAAATATGTGAGGTGATAGATGTGTTAATTATCTAGATGGTGGGAATCTTTCACAAAGTACACATCTATGAAATCACCAAGATGTACACTTAATATCTTACAATTTTAGTTAATTTTACCTCAATAAAGCCGAAAAAAAAAACGCTGAACTCATATTAACAGAGAGTTGATTGGTGGTTGACATAGGCTAGGGCATGGGGGAAATGAGGATATATTGGTCAAAGGTTATAAACTTCCAGTTTTAAGAGAAATAAATTCTGGGGATCTAACGTACATGGTAACTATAGTTAACAATACTGTATTGTATACTTGAAAGTTGCTGAGAGTAAATCTTAAATGTTCTCACCATAGTGGCAGCAACAACAGAAAAAAAGTGGTAATTATCTGAGGTGAAAGATGTGCTAACTAACTTTATTGTGGTAATCATTTTGCAACATATGTGCATATCAAATCATCTCATTGTACAACTTAAGCTTACACAATATTATATGTCAATTATATCTCAGTAAAGCTTGGGGGGAAATGGGCAAAATATTTAAAGACATATTTCAACAAAGAACATAAATGAATGGCTAGTAAGAATAAAAGAAGATGCTCAGCATCTTTGGTCATTGAAGAAATACAAATCAAAATCACAAAGTTACTACTACATACCCACTAAATTATCTAGAATCAAAAAGATACACAATACTAAATGTTGGCAAAGATGTGGAGAAATTGAAACTATCATACATTGGTGGTGCGAACATGAAATGGCACTGCCAATTTGAGGGATAATTTATCAGTTTTTTTAAAGTTCAACATAAATTCACCATATAAACTAGCAAATTCACATCTAGGAATCTACTCAAGAGAAATGAATACATATGTCAACACTAAAACATTTATACAAATGCCCACAGCAAGATGATTTATAATATCCAATACTGGAAACTATCCAAATGTCCATCTAATGGTGAATGAAATATTTTTAACAAGATATACCCATATGATGGAATACTACTCAGCAATAAAAAGGAATAAACTAGTGATACAGGCTACAACATGGGTAAACTTCTAAAACATTATGACAAGTGAGACCCTACATGTGAAAGATTACATATTGTACGATCAATTTATACAAAATGTCCAGAAAAGGCGAATTTACAGAGACAGAAAGCAGATCAGTTGTGGACTGGGGCTGGCAGTGAGGAACTTTTTATGATAATGTGAATGTTCTAAAACTGGATCGTGTGATGGTTCCACAACTCTATAAATTTACTAAAAATTGTTGAACTGTTGTATTATAATGGGTAAATTTTATGGTATATAAATTAAACCTCCATAAAGCTGCTTTTTTGGAAAACTGTGAACTTCCATCTTTTCTTTGCTTTTACTGACATGAGTGACGAAAGTACTTTCAAAAACCCTGAAATTCCTGTCAATATTACAGTACAGAAACTATATACATGATTCTCAATTTAAGATTTGAGCCACTGTTCACCAGTTTTCAAAATTTCCCTTGCATTTGGCAGTTAGAAATCTAAAGTAACAGCATAATGAAGGCAAGAGGCATATTTGGCAGTTATGATTTGAATGGATAGATCATAAAAGAAAACTCTTGTCAAATCAACTCCAGAAGAAACGTTAGCACATATGGTTCTACACTGACAGACAGCATTGTATACTAACTTCACTATATTATAAATCTTGCAAATGTTTCAATAAAATTTTTTCTATAAGCATCATTATTAAATGTTCCAATCGGACCCTGGTACAGTTCTCATTGAGATTTCTGTCCTGAAAATTTAATAATGATGTTTATAGCAATAAGTTTATTAAGCATTTACAATATTTCAGTTACCATGCTAAGTATTGCACATTTAAAATCTCATTTAATCCTTGCAATGATCTTATATATTTTTACCTCCCTTTTACAGATATGGAAATTGAAGCTGAGAGAGATTGAGCCTCAAGATTACACAGCTAATAAGTGACTTATCTCCAAGTTGATTTAGCACAGAACTATGCTTTCTACTCTTCATAAAAGCAAAACCACACCTTGGCTTCAAAGAAAAACTGTATTACCAGAGCATGTCATTGTAGGCTCCTGCTTACAAGCAAGAATACCCACTATTGCTGGCATAATTCTACTGTGAATGTTGGAGTCAATATAGAAGAAAGTCACCAGCAGTGGGTGAAAATGAAGTTGATCCAGGCAATTTTTAAATGACTTTGAACTATTTCCAGCCTAGAGTCCTTGTAAATATGAAAAGGCCAGGTTTAAAACTGATGTCCAATTTAGAGCTAAGCATTCCTGAATACCAGTGAGAAGAGAAAATGAGAGAAGGGAAATATTTACCATTGGTATTGACCATCAGGTTTTAGCCAAAGAATATGCTACACTCTTCATGTATCTTATTTCATATATCTTCAAAACCAACTCCATAAGTATTATTATTATCTTCAACTTGCAGATAAAAACTATAGGACTCTAAGAAGTCAATTAACAAATTGACCCAAATCACACAGTTAATAAGTGGCAAAGCCAGGATCTAATCTAAAAGTCCATGTTCTTTTCAGTATACCATGCTCAAACCCCAGTCTTCTATTGCTTATTTTAGAATTGCTTTCCTCCAATCCAAAAATGGCCTCCTCTTATGCCTTTCATCAATTAGTATTCTCTAAAGCTCTATCAGGCAATTCTGACTCATTCATTCATTCATTCCATTTGTTGAGCCCATTTATGTGCCGGTCAGAGCTACAGATAAAAGATGAGTTCGATGATAGTCTAGTGGTAAAGAGATTTGTGTAAAATAATTATAATAAAATGTGACAAATAAGCCCAAGGTACAATGCAAACATGGAGAAGGGAGTACCTAAGTAATTTCTCCTATTCTTTCCTACCTATAAGAACTTCAGGATGAAATATATATTTCTTGCCTCACCTTCAAGGCCTTTAATCCCTCTGCTCACATTTATTTTCAATGTAGTATTGATTGAGCATCTGTTGTGTGTATAAAAAGGCTGCATAACATAATGAAAAGAGGATGAACTTGGAGTCAAATAGATGAAAGTGTCAATCTATTCTCTGTCACTTACTAGCTATGTAAGCTTGAGTAAGTAGCTTTACTTCCTTCAACCTCAGTGGGCTTTTTAAATCAATTCTATTAGGGTATAATTTACATAAAATAAGATTCATTTTTAAGTATGCAGTTTGATGAGTTTTGGTAAACGTCTACACTCATATAATGAACACACAATCAAAATATAGAACATTTCTATCACCACAAAAGTGTTATATGAAAATGTTAATAGCAACTTTTTCATAGTAGCCCCAAACTGGAACCCAAATATCCATCAGTAGGTAAATGGATCTTTTAAAAGTTACCTTGCACCACTTCCTACTCAATCTGTCCTCCCACCTCAGACTCCAAACCTCAGACAACCACTATCTTTCTGTTAAAAAAAAATCAGGTTTGTAATAGAATTTCATATAAATTAGAATCATATACTATGTACTCTTTTGTATCTGGTTTATTTTTGTTTTAGCATAATGTTTTTGAGATTCATTTATGATCTTGCATGTAGTTTGTTCCTTTTTATTACTGGGTTGTATTCCACTATATAAATATATCACAATTTGTTTATCTATTCATCTACAGATGAACATTTGGGACCCAGTTTAGGGCTACTATGAATAACACTGCTACAAGCATTCTTACACAACGCTTTGTGTGAACAAAGATTCTCATTTCTCTTGGGCAAATATATTCAAGTAGAATGGCAGGTTCAGATAAATATGAGCTTAACTTTTTGAGAAACTACCAAACTATCTTCCAAAGTGGTTCTACGATTTTACATTCCCACTAGAACTGTATGAGTTCCTGCCAACATTTGTTATTGTGAGCTAGCTAAAGTTGGGTACTGGTATCACCCTGTGGCTTTAATTTACATTTCCCTAATAACTAAAGATGGTGAACATATTTTAATGGGCTCATTTTTCATTTAAACATCGTTTTGTTAAGTGTCTTAAATATCTTTTGTTCACTTTTTTATTGGGCGGGTGATTTGTCTTCTTATTCTACAGTTGTTAAGTATTCTTTATAAACTGTGAACACAAGTTATCTATCAGATGTGTGCATTGCAATATTTTCTCCCAGTCTCTGGCTTCCCTTTTCATTCTTTTCAAAGTATCTTTTGAAGGGTAGTTTTTAGCTTTGATTGAGTTCGATTTATCAATTGTTTCTTTCATACTTTTGGGGCCCTAAAAAATCTTTGTCTACTTCGTGGTTGCAAGGAATTTCTCCTGTGTCTTCTTTTAGAGGTTTTATATTTTCACTTCTTATGCTTAGATCTGTGATCCCTTCTGAATTAATTTTTCTGTATAATGTGAAGTAAGCATCAAAGTTCATTTTTTCCACATAGCTATCAAGTTGCTCTAATACCATTTGTTGAAAAGACTATCATCTCCCCCATTGAAGTATTTTGGCACCTTTGTCAAAAAATCAATTCACCTATATATTGGATCTATTTTTTGGAATCTCTATTCTGTTCCATTGATCTACATGTCCATTCTTATGGCAATACCATACTGTCTCGATTATGTTAGTTTTACAATAAGTTTTGTAATTAAGTACTGTAAGTCCTCCAACTTGGTTCTTCTTTTTCAAAATTGCTTTGGCTATTCTAGGTTTTTTGCATTGCTATATAAATTTTAGAATCAGCTTGTTAATTTCTAAAAATTCTGAGATTTATATATACATATATCAGAAATTAAATTATATAGATATAGATACAGATACTCCATCTGATCTGATGTCATGTAAAGCCAGTGTTTCCTTATTTTATTTGGATGACCTGTTCATTGATTTAAGTGGGGGGTTAAAGTTCCCTACAATTATTATGTTACTGTCAATTTCTCCTTTTATGTTTGCTAATATTTGCTGAATGTATTTAGGTGCTCCCATGTTGGGTGCATGTATATTTACAATTGTTATATCTTCTTATTGGATTGATCCCTTTATCATTATGTAATGTCCTTCTTTGGCTTTTGTTACAGTCTTTGTTTTAAAGTCTATTTTGTCTCATAGAAGTATTTCTACCCTGGCTTTCCTTCATTTCCATTTGCATGGAATAACTTTTTCCATTCCCTCACTGTCAGTCTGTGTGTGCTTTAGATCTGAAGTGAGTCTCTTGTAGGCAGCATATATGGGTGTCATTTTTGTATCCATTCAGTCACTCTATGTTTTTTGATTGGAGCATTTAGTCCATTTATATTTAAAGAAATTATTGATATGTATGTACTTGTTGCCATCTTTTTTTTCATTGTTCTCTGGTGGTTTTTAGAGTTCTTCTCTGCTCCTTTCTTCTTTTG
The DNA here is from genome assembly GCF_949752795.1 of Hyperoodon ampullatus. NCBI lineage: Eukaryota > Metazoa > Chordata > Mammalia > Artiodactyla > Ziphiidae > Hyperoodon > Hyperoodon ampullatus. The sequence continues at coordinate 47,906,014 of NC_136920.1, read as the reverse complement.
CTCTCTTCCCTTGTGATTTGATAACTATCTTTAGTGTTATGTTTGGATTCCTTTCTCTCTTTTTTTTTGTTCATATCTATATAGGTTTCTGATCTGTGGTTACTATGAAGTTCACATATATCATACATATGTAAGATATATATATATGACTTATTTTAACTTGATGATCTCCTAAGTTCAAACATATTCTAACAACCCTGCATTTTTACTCCATGCCCCCAACACTCAATGCTTTTGACATTATATTTTACGTCTTCGTATTTTGTATATCCCTTAACTACTTACTGTGGATATACATGATTTTAACTACTTTTGTCTTTTGACCTTCCTACTAGCTTTATAAGTGGTTGATCTACTACCTTGACTGTATATTTGCCTTTACCAGTGAGAGTTTTCCTCTCATAATTTTCATATTTCTAGTTATAGTCTTTTCTTTTTCCACTTAGAGAAGTCTCTTTAACGTTTCTTGTAAAGCCAGTTTAGTGGTGCTCAACTATTTTAGCTTTTACTTGTCTGTAAAACTCTTTATCTCTCCTTGAAATCTGAATGATAGTCTTGCCAGGTAGAGTATTCTTGCTTGTAGGTTTCTTCATCACTTCGAATATATCATGACACTCCCTTCTAGCCTGGAAAGTGTCTGCTGAAAAGTCAGCTGACATTCTCATGGGAGTTCTCATGTGCATAACTAGTTGCTTTTCTCTTGCTGCCTTTAAGATTCTCTTTATCTTTAATTTTTGCTATTTAAATTACACATTTCTGGTGTGAACCTCTCTGAGTTCATCTTGTTTGGGACTCTGTGGGTCTGACCCAGGCTCCTTTCAAAATACTGCCTCTGTGCTACATCTCAGAGCATTTGAGATTTTGCGTGTACCTTTTGACAGCAGAGTCTCTGTTTCCTATAGCCCTCCGGTTCTCCCACAGGCAGACTCTCCTTGGTCTTCAAAGCCAGATATTCTGTGGACTTGTCTTTCCAGTGTAGGACCCCCAGGCTGGGAAGCCCGATGTGGAGCTTGAACCCCTCGATCCTTGGAGAGAACCTCTGTAATTGTGACTATCCTCTCATTTGTAGGCAGTTTACCCAGATGTGTGGGTCTTGACTACACCATGTCTCCACCCCTATTACCCATCTCGCTGTGGTTCTTCTTTATATCTTTAGTTGTAGAAATTCTTTTCTGCTAGTCTTTAGATTGATAGCTGCTCTGTAAACAGCTGTACTTTTGGTGTGCCCATGGGAGAAGATGAGATCACTATCTTCTTACTCTGCCACCTTGGCCACCTGTCCTCTATCATTTTAAATAGTATAATGAGGCAGCTAAGGAACTCAGGTTCTCTCCTCTCCCAGGATTTGTTGCTTTATTTGTTGTAGTTATTTCTGTTTCTTTTAGTGACTATCTGAACTCAGGTTGTAAAGTCTGTATTCTTTGTCATGTGTCCTTGAAATCTCTGTTTCATTTGCTTAGTGGTCAGCTAACAATTAAACAGAGATTTCACTAATACCCAGAATGAAAAATTCTCCCAGTCTGCAGAAGAGGTCTTGTGTACTGGGCCATATCTTCAGCACTCAGCCAGGCAGTTTACAAATTTCCATTAGTCTTCATTTCCTGATTCTGCAGAGCCTCAAAGTCTGAGGTGAGACCTTAGGGTCTACTCAGGTTTTTCCTGAGTATGTGCACAGTCACCCACATGCACATGGCCTTCTAGTTTCCTAGAAATATATCAGAGCTTCTCAAAGCCCTTATTCTCCAAAGTATCTCATTACCCAGCCTTTCTTCTCAAGCTTCTGTAAGTCTATTGCTTGCCCCAACTGTTAATCATCGCATCCAACAGCAAAAACTAAAACATTTGCTTATAAATATTTTGACAAATGCTGCAGGATAGCCACTTTAGTCCTGGTGAGTTCTGAGTTAGGTGGCCTTTTAAACCAGTATTCCAGGGAGGGACCTGATAAGTTAAAACAAATAAGCATAATTATTTTGCAAACGAGGTATATTCTCTTAACTCTGTTACCTGTAGTGGGAATGCAAGACTTTATTTTTAAGGATACCACTAATCTGGGGAATGTGGGATGTGACAAGGGTAAGTTTTCTAAAAGCCACATTGCTATAAGCTTTTGGTTAATTTCCAGAGTTCTGAAAAAGTTGATACTGAAAGTTTTTTCCAGTTTTTTTCATTTCTTTTATGGAGAGATGGACTTTTAGAGCTCCTTACTCCACCATTTTTCCAGCTGTAGGTTTTTCATAGATGTTTCTACATCTTTACAGATTTTCTCTCTCCTTGTTCTAACAATTACTGAAAGTACAGTTTAGAAATCTCTTAGTGAAATTATGTATTTGTCCACCTTTCTTTTCAGTTTCTGCTTCACAAATTTTGAAGCTCTGCTAGTAGTTGCCTACTTATTTAAGGTTATCATTCTCTTGATGAACTAGCCCGTTTATCATATGAAATCTGTTTGTTAACTCCATGCAATATACTTTGTCCTGATGCCTACATTGCCTGATATTAGTATAGACATTCTAGCTTTATGACTAGTGCTTGATATTTGTTTTTATTTTTAACCCATCTGTGTCCATATATTCAAAGTTGATTTCTTATAGACAGTACATGGTAAAGTTTTTCATTTTCACCTAGTCTGCAATGAAATTGTTTGGGTTTAAATCTACCACCTCACTATTTGCTTGCTATCTGACCTATCTTTTCTCAGATCCTTTTTTTCTCTCTTCTCATGTTCCGTTTTTGATTACTAAGTATTCTTTTTAGCAGTCTACTCTATCTTCACAATTGGCTTATTAGCTATATCTCTGTTTCATTCTTTTAGTGATTACCCTAAGTTTTACAATATTCATCTTTATTTTATCACAGTCTACCTTCAAGTATTATTGTGCCACTTCATATGTAGTATGAACTTTATAATGGTTTACTTCCAATTCATTCCTTTGGTCTTCCATAGTATTATTGGTATATATTCCATGATATTCTACTATGATTTTTGCTTTAGATAATCAATTACCTTTAAAGAAATTTTAAAATGGGGTAAATTTTTTTCCCATTCATTTAATATTTTGGTTTTTGTTTATTTGCACAGATCCAAATTTCAATCTTGTATTACCTGTCTTTCTCCTACAGAATTTTCTTTAACTTTTCTTATAGTGTAAGTCTGCTTACAATCAGTTCTCCCAAAATTGGTTTTGTTTGTCAGAAATAAACCTTTATTTTGCCTTCATTATTTTTTTTTTTTTTCAGTACGCAGGCCTCTCACTGTTGTGGCCTCTCCCGTTGCGGAGCATGCAGGCTCAGCGGCCATGGCTCACAGGCCCAGCTGCTCCGCAGCATGTGGGATCTTCCCGGACCGGGGCACGAACCCGTGTCCCCTGCATCGGCAGGTGGACTCTCAACCACTGCGCCACCAGGGAAGCCCCCTGCCTTCATTTTTGAAGGATGCTTCTATTGAATAAAAAATTCCAGTGTGACACTTTTTTTTTTTCTTTCATCAATTTTAACATGTCATTAAATTGTCTTCTTGCTTACATAGTTTCTGACAAGACATCTGTGCTTTTGTTTCTCTGGCTACTTTCAGGATTTTCTCTTTATCACTGCTTTTCAGGAATTTCATTATAATGTGCCTTAGTGTGATTTTCTTTGTGTTTACCCTGCTAGGGTTCATTGAGTTTCTCAGATCTAGAAGTTAATGGTTTTCATCAAATTTGGAAAATGATAATATCTATTGAACATTGTTGTTGTAAGGCTTATCAATAATTCACGTAAGAACTTAGAACAACACCTTGCATATAGTAGTCAACAATGAAATTATTGTTAGATCTGTGCCAGACACACAGTGAGAAAAAGAAAAGAATGATAAAATCGGCCCTCCAAAAATTTAAAATATATTAAATCTTTATTTCTTCAAAAAGTCCCACCTTTAAAAAACTTTCCCACACTTTTACCAGTTATAGTTTGTTTGATTTTCTTTCCTTTTTTGCCTCAATTTCCACATTTTCCTCCTTGTCCCCTATATATCAACCTTTCTTTACATAACCAAGAAGTTATATCTCACTCAAGGCCCTATTCATGACTTCCTTCTGGGGAGCCCACTACAATTTTCTCTGTAAGAAACAGGAGTGAATGAAAGGAACTGCACCCAAGTGAATCAAGCCAATTAGGAATATACAAAATGCACATATGTACACACCTCAAACATCTATAAGCCACTTCAATTCACTGCATGTGTTATAAGTCAAATTCATCCACATCTAAAATTACAATTTTCTGTCTGATTTCAGATAACCCTCCTTCTACTACTTCATAATGACTCACAAGTTGCCATCCTTAAAACATTCATTTCCACAAGCAAACTTCAGGTCTTTTTCAAGGTAGAGTGTCATTGCAAGGAAAAAACAATCTCCAATTTTTTTTTTAATCTCAACACTCTAACGCTAAATACTTCTAGACTCCAAGTGTGCATAAGTTTCCCACACCAAGCAATTCACCAATTCTCTGTAAACACCAACTAGGTGTCCTAAAATTCAATTCAATTCAATTCTTACACTATCTACCTGGAATTAGTAGCAGATCCCACAGATTAAGGGCTCAGTCCCACAGTACTGCCCCTCATTCCAACTTCATTTGCTAATCACAAATCTAGGTTGTCATCCATGCTTCTGAGTAACCGGTCATAAATTGGAGGTTCCTACAACATTTTCCTCAGGTCCAATAATTTGCTAGAATGGCTCACAGAACTCAGGAAAAGCTTGCTTACTAGATTATTGGTTTATTATAAAAGGATACAACTCAGGAACAGGCAGGGAGAAGAGATGCACAAGGCAAGGTGTTGTAGAAGGGGTGCTGAGCTCACATGTCCTCTCCAGGCACATCACCCTCCCAGCACCATCATGTGTTCACCAACCAAGAAGCTCTCCAACCCCAGTACTTTAGGGACTTTTATGCAGGCTTAACCATTGGCCATTGGTGACTGAACTCAATCTCTAGCCCCTCTCCCCTCCCCAGAGGTCAGGGGGTGGGGCTAAAAGTCTCAGCCCTCTAATCAGATGATTGGTTCCTTTGGCAACCAGCCCTCATTCTGAGGCTATCCAGTAGTCCCCAGCCACCCATCATCTCATTAGCATACAAAAGGATACATTACTTTGGAGATTCCAAGGTTGTTACAAGCTGTATACTAAGAAAGGGGGGAAGAGACCAAATATTTATGTCTTATCATGTCACAGCTATATTCACATATTTCTTAACCAAGCGAGGGCTTTTAATCTTCATATAGTGACTTAGCAGTACTGAGATGGTCAAAAAAAGTTCATGATGGCTATGGTAGAATGAAGAGTATAAGGCACAGTGACGAGTGTTAAAGAGCCAGAGTCCAGCAGTATAGTGGCTAATAGTCACTGGTGAAGGCAAAGAGCCACTATCCTTAGAACACTTATTTCTGTAGGGAGATCCTGACTGTGCTTCATATTTCTTGGTTCCTACCTATTTTCTTAGTCTGATCTCCAGCCTTACTACAGTTCTTGTAAGGTATCTTATATCCTTCCAATAAATCCCTTTTCTACGTAAGTTACATAGTAGTAGTCTGTTATATTCAGTCAAGAATTCTAATTTCAGGGGCTTCCCTGGTGGCTCAGTGGTTGAGAGTCCACCTGCCGATGCAGGGGACACGGGTTCGTGCCCTGGTCCAGGAAGATCCCACATGCTGCGAGCGGCTGGGCCCGTGTGCCCTGGCCGCTGAGCCTGTGCGTCGGAGCCTGTGCTCCACAATGGGAGAGGCCACAACAGTGAGAGGCCCGCATACTGCAAAAAAACAAACAAACAAAAAAAGAATTCTAATTTCAGGATTCATCTATTTCTAGTCTTAATCTCTGTCACATTAGAAATTATCTTGATAAATCAATTCCAGAAGGCTTAAATATTTATTTATTTATGGCTGCATTGGGTCTTCATTGCTGTGCGTGGGCTTTCTTTAGTTGCGGTGAGTGGGGGTCACTCTTCATTGCAGTGCATGGGTTTCTCAATGCAGTGGCTTTTCTTGTTGCAGAGCATGGGCTCTAGGCTCATGGGCTTCAGTAGTTGTGGTGCTGGCTTCAGTAATTGTGGCTTGAGGGCTCTAGAGCAGTCTCATTAATTGTGGCACATGGGTTTGGTTGCTCTGCGGCATGTGGGATCTTCACGGACCAGGGCTCGAACCCGTGTCCCCTGCACTGGCAGGCGGATTCTTAACCACTGCACCACCAAGGAAGCCCCCTTATATTTAACATACCCACATGGGTGTCTACTAAGCATCTCAAATTTCACACCTCCAAAACCTGACTTCTGGTCTTCACCCCACCTACCAAATATGCTGCTTTCCTAGACTTACTCATCTCTGAAAATGGGAACGCAATATCACCAGATGCTCAGGCCAGAAAAAAAATTCCTTCTTAACATTCCTATTTTTCTCATACCTGACACCCAATCTGTTTGCAAATTTCATTGGGTCTACCTTCAAAATCTAGAATTTGACCACTTCTCACCACTCTCTCTGCGGCCATAACCTAATCTAAACCACAGTCATATCTACCTGGAATATTACAATGAACTCCTAACTCATCTTCTCCATTTAATTCCTTGCATCCTTTTGTCACTTCTCAACATGCAAAGTTGATCATTTTAAATATGTCAGATCATATCATCTCAAAAGTCTCCAACAGATTCCTAGCTCATTTACAATAAAAGTCAAAGTCTTTATAATGGCCAGTAAATCCTTACATAATCTCTCCTCCTACCATAACCAAGCTCATTTCCTACCACTGTCTCTCAGTCAAGAATGATTAAGTCCATCACACTGGACTCCTATTATTCCTGGAATAATCTATGCATGTTCCTACCTCAAAGTCCTTTGCACTTGCTCTTTCCTCTGCAGATAGCCATATGACTCAATCCCTCAACCCCTTCAAGTCTTTACTCAAATGTCTTCCTAAACAGGACTTTATTAACTACTCTATTTAAAATAGTAACTCTTCTCCTCTTCCATGGTACTCTTCTATTCCCCTTCCCTGCCCTATTTTTCTCTTCGCTATGTTTGTATATTACTGATATTCTGCCACTTAACTATAAGTTCTATGAGACCAGGAATGCCTGTCTGTCTTGTTCACTGATATATACCTAGCATCTATGTCAGTGTTTGACACATCATAGGTGCTCCATAAATATTTGTTCAATTAACAAATAAGTTAATGAAAGGCTTAGGAAAATATATCATAAAGAATAATTGTATCAGTAAGAATACACTTTAAGTGGTACTCTTAAATTTCTCAGAACAGCTGAGATACAATCAAGATTCTAAGAGAAAGATACAAGTACGTAAAAGGAAAAAGACACCTAAGAAGTCTTCTACATTAAATACTAGAAACTAAGTCATATTATTAACAGAGATCCATATTTTTATTCTGTTAAATTTTCATAGTATTGAAGACATCGTAAGTTTCTTTCATATTACCAGCAGTAACCTCAAAAAAGAGCAGGACATGTAAACAAGTAAAATTTGCATGCTTTAATAGGTCCAGCAATTTTAAATGATGCTGTTTTGATCACTGCATACCAGCAAACTCCAAGAGCTTGTCTGGCAACGCAGTAGCATAATTAACCTAATGTGCTTTTCTGACCTCATAAATCACCTTCTTCAATGCCCTGAGCTCTTGGCACAAAAACCCTGAAAACAAATGCAAATTCCCACTGTATTAACTATAAAATATTGCAAACACAAGCACCTCTTTTAAATGAATATCTTAAGTGAAAAGTACTATGTTGAAGAAAGAATCTAATGATTTTGACTTTAAACAAAAAGCAAAAACAAAGAAAATGTTAATGCAGTTATCTTGCCAAAATTTAAAAGTTGACCATCAATAGTAAAATAGCTTTTCCTTCATTCACCAAATTATATTAGCCAATGGACAATTTTTTAAATAGTGAGATAAATTACCTTTTGTTTCAAAAGGTCACTGTGGATGCTATGTAGAGAATAGATTGGGGCAAGAGTGAAAACAAAGGGATATCAGTCAGGAAACTACTGCAATAGACCAAAGAGACTAAGGTGGCTTAGACCACGATGGCATAAGGGAGATGGTAGGAATTGGTAGGATTCCAGACTTAATTTGAAAATTTGGCAACAGGACTTGCAAAGGGGTGTATGAGAATGTGAAAGAAAGAGAAAAATCCAGGATGACTCCTGGGTTTCTGGGTAAATGATGATGACATTTACTGAGATGGTGAAGACTAGAAGAGAGGAGCAAGTTGGTTGTGGGGAGGGGTAGAATCAAAGTCCAGTTTTGGACATGTTAAGTTTTGAAATGCTTGATAGATATCCAAGTGAAAGATATTAAATAGGCGACAGGATATATAGAAGTCAGACATAAGTTTGGGAGTCATCAGCCTATAGGTAACATTTAAAACCATGGGACTGGGCTTCCCTGGTGGCACAGTGGTTAAGAATCTGCCTGCCATGCAGGGGACACGGGTTCGAACCCTGATCCTGGAAGATCCCACATGGTCCGGGAAGATCCCACATGCAGCGGAACAACAAAGCCCATGCGCGACAACTACTAAGCCTGCACTCTAGAGCCTGCAAGCCACAACTACTGAAGCCCACGTGCCTAGATACTGTGCTCTGCAACGAGAGAAGCCACCACAAAGAGAAGCCTGAGCACCGCAATGAAGAGCTGCAACTAGAGAAAGCCCATATGCAGCAACGAAGAACCAATGAGGCCAAAAATAAATAAAGTATATTTTTAAAAAAATAAAATAAAATAAAACCATGGGATTGAATGAGACTATATAAGTACTGTAGTGAGTATAGATAGGAAAAAAAAAAAAAGAAGAAGAAGAAGCCTGAAGCACCTTAGCCAAGGTACTTCAACATTTAAGTCAAGAGAGAAAGTAAAGAAAGTGGTACAAGAAGGTGGACATGACTGGGTATGTCAAATGCTGCTGAGAAATATGATAAATCCTGAAAATTAATCAATGAATTGGCAACACAGAGGTCTCTATAACCTTGACAAGTACAATCCCATTAGGGTAGAGAGGACAAGCCTAATTTGGAGTAGCTTCAAGAGAAAATTAGTGATGAAGAAGCACAGACTGAGTATAAACAACTCATGATAAATTTTGCTCTAAAGGGGATTAGAAAAATGGGAGAGGGGCTACATGACAGGCCTGTAGACTTAAGTAGCAGAATGCAGTCACTGCTAAATCATGGCCCAGAAGGAAGTGGACCACAAGAATAAATATCCCCATCTCTCTTTCCCTCCTCCACCACTTCTGATCTCCTCTTAGTACCTCCCATTGGCCAAACTCAGATAGAAGTTGGAAGACAAGGTGAGGGAGATGACAGATGAAGCAAATGGATTTTAAAGACGACAACAGTAGCAAACACTATGTGCTAGGCACTGTTCAAAATGCAATACATATATTAACTTATTTATCCTCACAACAACCCTATGAGGTGAGTACTTTTCCTATGGTCCTCATTTTACAGACAGGGAAAGTGAGGCACAGAGTGGTTATGAAATCTTCCCAGAGTCACACAAGTAGTAAGTGGCAGAGGACCCAGGATACGAACTCAGGCCGTCTGGCTCAAGGGTCCATACTCTTAACCCTTACTCTAAAATGTTCCTCTTAAGAGGAGACATTTGTGTGCTAATAACTGAAGAGGAAGGTAAAAATTAATTGAAAAGAGAGAAGAAATAATTACAGTAGCATATTCTTTGAGTAAATAAGGAAAAATGCAGACATAATCTGTCATGAATCTTCTGTGTTTGCCCTTCCAGGTAATCTTTCTTCCCCTATCCACCCTGCTCTGTGCCCTGGGAGGCTGACCTTAAAAGACTGTGTTAACCAGCTCACTTGTCCTCTGGCTTCCTATTGCGGTCCACTAATAGGAATAACCAGCAGAAGATCAGGGAAGGGAGGAAAGAGGGGTTGGGATGTTTATTCACCCAGCCCTGTTCTTGCTGGGTCATGGTGTGGCAGTGGCTGTCTTCTTCCTAAAGCCATCATTCCTCTCAGGCAGCCTTCTAATAATTACAGTTCTATTTGTGTTACAGTAACAGCTCACATGCTTTCCCTGTTCCTTCAAGATTCCCACTGTTCCTAGTCCCCAAGTGCTTCCATCCCTGGTTGATTCCCTTAACTCTGCCCCATCTCTTTGTAAACAAATTCTTCATTAAACTCTCTTCAAGAAGGCTTTCTGTTACCTTCCAGGACTCTGATACTCTATCCAAGAGGAGGATTTAGTCTTAGATAAAAGGAGGGACAGTTTATCCACATTAATAAAAGAAAAGGCAAAACACATAGATACAGATATAGGTAGGTTGGTAGATCAAGTACTGAAAAAATGAGGAAGTTCTCTTTTGATTGTTTTTATTGTCTCAATAAAATAAGAAGAAAGGTCAGCAGCTAAATTTGAAGAAGGTGCAGTGTATTGCATTTGAGAAGAAAAAAAGGTATGAAATGCTCCCCCTGGGAACAAGAAAGTGAACTGTCCAAGGAAACATAATAGGCTTTTGGGTCATAATTTAAAGTGAAACCAGTTAACAAGGTTGTATGTATTTCTACAGCTACATTTAGCTGCAATGGTGCAGACATGGAATAGACAGAGATGGGTTTAACCAGAGGTTGGTTTTGCCGGCAGATGGAGAGACAACAAAGAAACTGAAGATGTATATAAAATGATTAAATATAGCAATGAATCATGTCTTTTAAGCTGGACCTGAAGATTTATGGTAGCTAACAGATCACGAAAATAAAATGTGTGGGGCCAATGACTTAGAAGTGCTTATGGGATCAATGATTGATATGGGAAATACAGAAATGAACTGGATCAATAGAAGGTAACGAACGATGGTCACAGAGTAATATGTTTAAAACTGAGATTTTTAGAGGGGTGTGGTTATTAATATTGTTAAGATATAGAGTAAAATCTAAGAGTGGGTGGCTGAGATACAGTGAAGGAAGAGATTATTACCAGAAGAGAGATCAAGAAACTGATAAAAGGAACTGGACTGGTTCCAGCAAAGGAAACCAAAAACAAGACCAAAAGACAACTCTCAGAATGGGAGAAAATATTTGCAAATGAAGCAACTGACAAAAGATTAATCTCCAAAATTTATAAACAGCTCATGCAGCTCAATAGCAAAACAACAAACAACCCAATCCAAAAAATGGGCAGAAGACCTAAATAGACATTTCTCCAAAGAAGATATACAGACTGCCAACAAACACGTGAAAGAATGCTCAACATCATTAATCATTAGAGAAATGCAAATCAAAACTACAATGAGGTATCATCTCACACCAGTCAGAATGGCCATCATCAAAAAATCTAGAAACAATAAATGCTGGAGAGGGTGTGGAGAAAAGGGAACACTCTTGCACTGATGGTGGGAATGTGAATTGGTACAGCCACTATGGAGAACAGTATGGAGGTTCTTTAAAAAACTACAATAGAACTACCATATGACCCAGCAATCCCACTACTAGGCATATACCCTGAGAAAACCATAATTCAAAAAGAGTCATGTACCAAAATGTTCATTGCAGCTCTATTCACAATAGCCCGGAGATGGAAACAACCTAAGTGTCCATCATCGGATGAATGGATAAAGAAGATGTGGCACATATATACAATGGAATGTTACTCAGCCATAAAAAGAAACGAAATTGAGCTATTTGTAATGAGGTGGATAGACCTAGAGTCTATCATACTGACTGAAGTAAGTCAGAAAGAGAAAGACAAATACTGTATGCTAACACATATATATGGAATTTAAGAAAACAAAAATGTCATGAAGAACCTAGGGGTAAAACAGGAATAAAGACACAGACCTACTTGAGAATGGACTTGAGGATATGGGAAGGGGGAAGGGTAAGCTGTGACAAAGCGAGAGAGAGGCATGGACATATATACACTAGCAAACATAAGGTAGATAGATAGTGGGAAGCAGCCGCATAGCACAGGGAGATCAGCTCGGTGCTTTGTGACCGCCTGGAGGGGTGGGATAGGGAGGGTGGGAGGGAGGGAGACACAAGAGGCAAGGGATATGGGAACAGATGTATATGTATAACTGATTCACTTTGTTATAAAACAGAAACTAATAAAAAAATAATAATAATAAATAAATAAATAAATAAGGAACTGATAAAAGGAACCGGACTGTCCAAAAACAAAGGCAAAATAATGACAATAATTCAGATTTGAAAGTATGAAGTTATTATGTAGAATACTGCTGTCCATTTTCCTATATCCTTCATTCAATATCCAGAGTCATAGTCCTCTCCATAATCATCCATGTTTATAAAAAATTCATTGCACTAGCCCAACTCTTCCATGTTACAATTATAAATACTCAAATTCAGGAAATGGAAGTGTCTTGCATCAAAATCTATTTAGTACTTACAGAGAACCCTATTAAATATGTTATATTTTCCATATCTCCAGCAGCTCCATTTCTAGAAAAACATATAGTTTAAAAAATTAGATTTGTATGAGGAAAATAGCAAGAAGAAAGTGAACATATATCCTGAAAAATTATTAAATGGAGTCCTGCACCTAAAATAAATAGGTTTGGTTGGATGGTATTAATAACCTCAATTAATGAAATCTAAGCATCACCTTTATATTTATAATCATTGTCCTATTTTGATCAGTTGAAAAGCTCTTAAACCCTTCTTCAAAAAACTCTTGCTGCTGGGCTTCCCTGGTGGCGCAGTGGTTGAGGTCCGCCTGCCAACACAGGGGACACGGGTTCGTGCCTCGGTCCGCGAGGATCCCACATGCCGCAGAGCAGCTAGGCCCGTGAGCCATGGCCACTGGGCCAGCGCATCTGGAGCCTGTGCACCGCAACGGGAGAGGCCACAACAGTGAGAGGTCCGCGCACCGCAAAAAAAAAAAAAAAAACTCTTGCAGCAACTATTTATAAAGACCAAGGCTTCTTTCTGAATGGTTTATTTTCAAATGGCTTATTTTCAAAATTGAAGGTTTTTCTGAAAGCATTATTTAATATTCAGTATAATTTGTTTCTGTGAGTTTAACAATGCTTTAAACTTTTAGGGATTCATGATTAACTCATTTTGTAAGACCTGGCATGCCCACTGGAGTTTGGTAGCTCTAGGTACATTTAATGACCCAATTTGCATATATATGGTCCTGTAAAGAAAATTCTAATCTTATGGTTTTATTAAAGTTTATGATTTTGACAGCAAACTGGAAACTGAATATAAGGTAGAACCCAGAGACTCAAACTAGAAACCAGGAAAATTTATGCTGTATGGTGTCTGTAGGTTATTATTGGAAGGTTTGGAATTCCTAACATAGTCTTAGAAGTTCTGGGCTTCTGAGCAACAAATGAGGTAGAGGAGAAATATTTTCTTAAGCAACTCTTAGGAGTGACTCATGTAAACAAACTAAGGTAGACCAATGTTCCTCATTCTCCACCACTTCTATCTTTTGCCAGGAACCAGAGATAACAGGAGGAAGGGGAAGCCTTTCCTGTGAGACACTTGTGGGCTATTTCTTCTCCCATTGCTCCTTCTTGAGGTTAATGCTTTTTGACATTCAATACCAAATTGAATGTTGAAAATGAAGAGGTAAGATACAACATTGAGATCTATGCTTCAGTATAGCAGGGTCACACATACAACTTATACCACACCATGGTATAAGTGGCATGGTGGCAAACAAAATGTATAGGTCTTTACTGTGTATGTGTCTTATCCAGCAGCTTCAGAAGCCCTCAATCACTGGTTAATTGGGAAAAGTGACCACTCAATCCAGTTTAAAGTGTAGTCTGGCTCAATAATTTAAAGTCTCTCTCAGATAAAACTTTTCATTCATATAGCCGACCCCTCCTCCTTCTCTCTAAAATAATGCCCCGTTATATGGGAGTAGACAATTCTGGGGTCAGACTTGTGGTTTATCTGCCATCATAGTCTTGGGGATAGAAATAGGTTGTGTTCATTGGATCTACATGCTGTCCTTGGGCTTCTCTGGTCCTTGAGCAATGACCCTGTTCATCTGCTCACTAGGCATACTGCTAGCCTCTGATGCAGAAGTCTGTTTGGTGGGACCTGGGATCCATTCTTTTGGCTCAGGCAAAGCTCCAGGTGCTCCGCCTGGTGACAACACTTTTGCCTTGGGCTGTACTGGCACTACACTCCTACATTGCTTCCTGAGGTCACGTTATAATTCCCAATCAGTACAGATGCTGGCTGGAACTTTCCTGAGATGCTGACTTAATGCCAACAACTGCCTACCTAAGGACAACATAGTGAAAATAAAACCCTACTTACTTACGCTTTCCTCTCCTTTCAAATTAGTCCATTTCTAACTTAAACAAGAATCTAACACAGTCCCAGGCATGCAACAACACTCACTTATTCATTCATTCATTTAACAAATATTTATTTAGTGGCTATTATGTTCTAAGCACTAAGCTAAAATAAAAGATACAACAATGAATAAGACAGGCAAGAATGCTCCTACGGAATTTACATTCTAGTGGAGAAAGCCATACAAAATGCATAAACAAACAAAATTTCTCATAGTGATACCTACAGTGACAAAAATAAAACAGGTAATGTGATAGATGTGACTTGGGGGTGGGATGGAGGTGAGGAGTGAGGTGAAAAGGCACTTTAGAGGCACGGAGACCTAAATGATGAGATAAGAGAGTAAGACAAAGATCTAGATAGAAAGGTACTCCAAACAAAAAAGAAGCATGTAAAGTGTCCTGGGGCAGCATTTAGGAACAGAGAGAAGGCCAGTGTGGCTGAAGTACAGTGAGTAGGGAAGAGTGGTAAGAGATGAGATGAGAGGTAGGCAGAGCTGATAGGGAGCCTTACAGGTGAGAAGTTTGAATTTCATTCCAAGGATAATAGAAGACTAGAATGTTTCATTAAATAAATAGTATCTAAACATTTTTAAACAAACACAATACAGTAGTATGAATTATACCAGTATACAAGTAACTCCTTATGATTTTACTGTTTGATCCAAATAACTATTTCAAAGTACTTATCACAGTTGTACTTATTTAATGTCTGTCTCCCTTATTAGACCATGAGCTCCATGAAAATAGGGTCCACATCTCTCTTGTGACTAAATCCCCAGAGCCTAAGAGTGTCTCTTAGATAGCAGGTGTTCAAAATAGATTCTGTCAAATGAAAGAAATTTAATGATTGACTATTCCATGGCAGACACGGAATTAGAACAAGTCCCTGCATTCAAGAAGCTCACAGTCTATTGAAGGAGACCAACATGTAAGCAATTAACAATAATAAAACATACTAAGTGCTACACCAGAAATATGAACAAATACTAAAGGAATGTAAAAGAGAAAGTAATTAATTCTGCTTCCTGGCAGGGAAAGTATTAAGGAAGTTTTTAACTAAGAATAAATATTCATTTCCTTGGGATAAATGTTTATACTAAGAAAGAAGTCTATATCATGTTTTATTAATTTTATTAGTTCTACAGTTCAATAGAACATACACTCTATTGACAAAATTGTTTAACATATTATTACCATGATATTTTAAGACATCTTGAAAAGGCTTATTTCTAAAATAATCTTTTAGAAATTTCTCTATATTTTTGTTATTATGTATATCAACTCCCTACATATTAAAGTTAAATTCAAGACTAAAATATTCATAATATTATTCTTCTACCTATGGGAAAAAATAGATGGAGAAGCCTATTGTGCTCTGCTTTTTTGCCAGCTACCATATATCAACCATACTGATCATCACCAGATTTTCATTTATTATGTACCTTAGCAGAAAATACCAGATGCTTTCATGCTCCCAACAAACTTTTGGGGCTTCATTACCTTACTGTGTATCGAAGTCTAATATGCTATCAAAATAAATTAATTTTTTGCTATTTCAGTTATAGCACAAATAAAAACATCCTTCATTTTTAAAACAACCACCCTTATAAGCATCCATAGTACATAAATTTAGTTAAATGGTGCCATCTGGTGACATAAATCCTGCAGCAAATATACAAAGTCCAGAGCCAAGAATGACATACAATCCTCTTGATGGTACCCAACCTAAAGTGTCAAATTTAACTTAAGATATATTTGATCCTACTTGACATGAAACACACAACTAATCACACTCAGTATACGGCAGTTTAACAATGGGAATTTTTTTATTATTTTTTTTATTATTCTGCTTTATAACAAATTTAATCAGTTATACATATACATATGTTCCCATATCCCCTCCCTTTTGCGTCTCCCTCCCACCCTCCCTATCCCACCCCTCCAGGCGGTCACAAAGCACCGAGCTGATCTCCCTGTGCTATGCGGCTGCTTCCCACTAGCTATCTACCTTAAGTTTGGTAGTGTATATACGCCCATGCCTCTCTCTCACTTTGTCACAGCTTACCCTTCCCCCTCCCCATATCCTCAAGTCCATTCTCAAGTAGGTCTGTGTCTTTATTCCTGTCTTACTCCTATGTTCTTCATGACACTTTTTTTTTCTTAAATTCCATATATATATGTGTCAGCATACAGTATCTTTCTCTTTCTGACTTACTTCACTCTGTATGACAGACTCTAGGTCCATCCACCTCATTACAAATAGCTCAATTTCGTTTCTTTTTATGGCTGAGTAATATTCCATTGTATATATGTGCCACATCTTCTTTATCCATTCATCCAATGATGGACACTTAGGTTGTTTCCATCTCCGGGCTATTGTAAATAGGGCTGCTATGAACATTTTGGTACATGACTCTTTTTGAATTATGGTTTTCTCAGGGTATATGCCCAGTAGTGGGATTGCTGGGTCATATGGTAGTTCTATTTGTATTTTTTTAAGGAACCTCCATACCGTTCTCCATAGTGGCTGTACCAATTCACATTCCCACCAGCAGTGCAAGAGTGTTCCCTTTTTTCCACACCCTCTCCAGCATTTATTGTTTCTAGATTTTTTGATGATGGCCATTCTGACTGGTGTGAGATGATATCTCATTGTAGCTTTGATTTGCATTTCTCTAATGAGTAAAGATGTTGAGCATCCTTTCATGTGTTTGTTGGCAGTCTGTATATCTTCTGTAGAGGAATGTCTATTTAGGTCTTCTGCCCATTTTTGGATTGGGTTGTTTGTTTTTTTGTTATTGAGCTGCATGAGCTGCTTATAAATTTTGGAGATTAATCCTTTGTCAGTTGCTTCATTTGCAAATATTTTCTCCCATTCTGAGGGTTGTCTTTTGGTCTTGTTTATGGCTTCCTTTGCTGTGCAAAAGCTTTGAAGTTTCATTAGGTCCCATGTGTTTATTTTTGCCTTTATTTCCATTTCTCTAGGAGGTGGGTCAAAAAGGATCTTGCTGTGATTTATGTCATAGAGTGTTCTGCCTATGTTTTCCTCTAAGAGTTTGATAGTTTCTGGCCTTACATTTAGGTCTTTAATCCATTTTGAGCTTATTTTTAACAATGGGAATTATAAGGACTGTTTGGGCCGCATTTTATGCTTACTACTCTTGTTTCTCAAGGGCACCCTCAAACTTAAACAAGCCTTTAGAAGAGATTTAAGTCTAACGTGTGCTTTAGCCAACCCCTAGAGAACATTTTTAAAGCATAAATATCAAGAACATCTTGAACCCCTGTTTAAATCACATCTACTTCCTCACTCTCCTTCTGATCTCTATGAAACTGTTTAATTGTCATCCCCTAAAATGTCACTTCCCTAAGAAAGCTTTCCCCAATTCCACTGCTAAGGTTAAGCTTCTCACGCATAGCATCCTCTACTTCTCCACTGTAGCATTTTCACAATTGTAAATATAAACTATTCGTGCAATTTTGTTTAATGCTTGCCTCCCCAGTTTTATATCTGGCACAGTGTTCAATAAATAATTTTGAATGAATAAAGGGATGGATGGATGATTAGATGGATGGATGAGGAAAAATGTCCTTCTCTATCCTCTTTTCTTAGTCAAATCCTATCATTGACAAGACCCAGCTCAAGTTTACATTTTATATAAAATCTTCCCCAGCAACACCAACCTACAATAAACCCACACTTCTCTGAACTCCTACAGTTTGGTCTAGGCTCCAGAGTTTAGTCCTTGATTACATCCTGTCTTATATTTGTTTGTATATATGTGAATATTACCTTCCCAATTGACTTTAACACCTTTAAGTGTAGGAATTTGGTTTTTAATAATATCCACCTGCATATGTCCATGTAAATAGGTAAACACTTCATAAATACCTTGTTAATTATTATAATTAAATTGCAATAACTGAAATACCTGCATTCATTTTAGTGAAATGAGTATTCTAAACAAATAAGTAGGAACAGAGTAGACCTTGGTATTTAAGAATCTAACATTCACCACTTTGACCAGTCAGTACTTATTTAAATGTCCATAACATGCAGTAATTAAATGTGTTTCAAAGGAGCACATGCTTTGAGGCTGTGAGTGGCATCAAGCACTTCTCTAGTGAGTGAGCCTCGCACTTGCCAACAGCAGCATCTCAATGTCGCTTATCTGCTCTTCTCTATCCATAGCCCCATAGGTAGAAACTACCATTAAGCATCCAAAGGGAAAAAATTACTTAAATGTTTCAGATATACTATTGTCCTTTAAAAAGAAAATTAGATGCCATAATGATATTCCTAAATTTATGGATCCTCAAAGTAGTCAAGATATATCCCAGAATGATAATGGCTCATTGTATTTCTTAAAGATCAAGTCGTCTTTATAAAACCCAAGAATGAAGAAATACCACTGTCATATTTTCCCAAATTTATTAATACTATTCACATACTATATTACTTTCCTTGAGTGGCCAAATACCTAACCATTTAGAAAATATGTTCTCAAACTTTAGCATGCCTCAGAATCACCTGGAAGGCTTATTACAACACTATTTGCTGCACCCTGCTTCCAGAGTTTCTAATTCAGTAGGTCTGGAGTGAGGCCCAGGAATCTGCAATGCTGACCAAATTCCCAATGAGGCTGATGCTGCTGATCCACGAACCACACTTGGAGAACCTCTGCTTTGGAGGATTGAAGCCGAGTTGTTCCAAATTTATATAACCATTTCACTAGAATCTATAAAAAATTCTTTGACCTTCTTACAATCAGGTGGCAAAAATTATACATTACAAAGGCAAATCAAGACCAAAATAACCATGATATTTTCAAATAGATGTTATTTTATTTTGAAATAAAATATTATATTAGAATTACTATACTGAGAAAATATGTAGTTTTTTTTTACTCAAACTAGAATCTGGTAAAACTCCTATACATATCAATTTTGTAATACTTATTACTGTTATATTTAAATGATTAACTGATTGCATACCTAACATCTCTTTTCTCTCTACTTGATTTCTCTCACTTACCCATAAAGGCAAGGACTATCCTCTCCTCTAGAGTTTACTGTTGTATCCCTATTGTCTAGCACAATGTGTAATACATAACAGGTATTTTTTAAATAATTGTTGAATAAATGAATAAAAAATTTATTGCCGGCCTATTATTATTAAAGGTCCACATACTGGGGATACAACTGTTAGATATAACCTCAACTCTCAAGCTACTTACATTCTACTGAGGGAGCAGAAATATATTCAGTTCATCATAAGTCAGTGTAATAAGTGCCTTAAAATAAATATGAACAAAATGGTAAGAGACATAATGAAAGGGCTGGTTAAAGCTGCTTACAGGTAGGGACATGATAGAAGGCTTCAACAAGGAGGTGATAAATCCTAATATGTAGTATATCTACTGTATCACCCCTATTGCTAATAATTTCAAGTATCCATAAGGGTCTACACTAAGCTTTATGAAGATAAAAAATATTCTACTCTAATACAAAGTCTGACATGCAAGCCTCCATAAAGCAGGATAAGTTCTTTTCTAAGATGTTGCTACTAGTAGACTTTTAAGGAAACTATCACTCTACTACCCATTCTCTTCTAAATCTTTCCCCAAAATTCCCCCTCAAACACTGCAGTGAAGTAAGAGGAAATAAAATTAGATAAACAAGGTTAACAAGATTTTAGAAGGGGTTGAAACCCATTAAGTATACATACATAGTTCTGCCCATACTTGTACATAAAAGTAATGTAAAGAATAAGAATAAAGAATAAGACAATTTTTTACCATTGCAACAAAAAGAATAAAATACTTAGGAATAAACCTACCTAGGGAGACAAAAGACCTATATGCAGAAAACTATAAGACACTGATGAAAGAAATTAAAAATGATACCAACAGACGGAGAGATATACCATGTTCTTGGATTGGAAGAATCAATATTGTGAGAATGACTATACTACCCAAAGCAATCTACAGATTCAATGCAATCCCTATCAAATTACCAATGGCATTTTTTACAGAACTAGAACAAAAAACCTTAAAATTTGTATGGAGACACAGAAGACCCCGAATAGCCAAAGCAGTCTTGAGGGAAAAAAACAGAGCTGGAGGAATAAGACTCCCTGACTTCAGACTAGACCACAAAGCTACAGTAATCAAGACAATATGGTACTGGCACAAAAACAGAAACACAGATCAATGGAACAAGATAGAAAGCCCAGAGATAAACCCACGCACCTATGGTCAACTAATCTATGACAAAGGAGGCAAGGATATACAATGGAGAAAAGACAGTCTCTTCAATAAGTGGTGCTGGGAAAACTGGACAGCTACATGTAAAAGAATGAAATTAGAACACTCCCTAACACCATACACAAAAATAAACTCAAAATGGATTAGAGACCTAAATGTAAGTCCGGACACTATAAAACTCTTAGAGGAAAACATAGGAAGAACACTCTTTGACAAAAATCACAGCAAGGTCTTTTTTGATCCACCTCCTAGAATAATGGAAATAAAAACAAAAATAAACAAATGGGACCTAATGAAACTTCAAAGCTTTTGCACAGCAAAGGAAACCATAAACAAGATGAAAAGACAACCCTCAGAATGGGAGAAAATATTTGCAAATGAATCAATGGACAAAGGATTAATCTCCAAAATATATAAAGAGCTCATGCAGCTCAATACTAAAAAAACAAACAACCCAATCCAAAAATGGGCAGAAGACCTAAGTAGACATCTCTCCAAAGAAGACACACAGATGGCCAAGAAGCACATGAAAAGCTGCTCAACATCACTAATTATTAGAGAAATGCAAATCAAAACTACAATGAGGTAGCACCTCACACCAGTTAGAATGGGCATCATCAGAAAATCTGCAAACAACAAATGCTGGAGAGGGTGTGGAGAAAAGGGAACCCCTTTGCACTGTTGGCAGGAATGTAAATTGATACAGCCACTATGGAGAACAGTATGGAGGTTCCTTAAAAAACTACAAATAGAACTACCACACGACTCAGCAATCCCACTACTGGGCATATACCCAGAGAAAACCATAATTCAAAAAGACACATGCACCCCAATGTTCACTGCAGCACTATTTACAGTAGCCCGGTAACAGAAGCAACCTAAATGCTCATTGACAGACGAATGGATACAGAAGTTGTGGTACATATATACAATGGAATATTACTCAGCCATAAAAAGGAATGAAATTGGGTCATTTGTTGAGACGTGGATGGATCTAGAGACTGTCATACGGAGTAAGTCAGAAAGAGAAAAACAAATATCGTATATTAATGCATATATGTGGAAACTGGAAAAATGGTACAGATGAACCGGTTTGCAGGGCAAAAATTGAGACACAGATGTAGAGAACATCTGTGGGGGGGGTGTGATGAATTGGGTGATTGGGATTGACACATATACACTGATGTGTATAAAATTGATAACTAATAGGAGCCTGCTGTATAAAAAAATAATTAAAATAAAATTCAAAAATTAATAAAAATAAGACAATTTTCAATAAGGTATAAAAGAACTTTTGTAGTACATATCTAAAAATGAACTAACTCATTATATTATATAAATGGTTTTTACAAATAATTATGGTGGCAATACATATCTTTAAATTTCAAAGTAGATCTGGAAGGGAAGTATAAAAAGAAAAACATTCCATCTTGCTCCTTCATCACCTAAATGAAGGGGAAATAACCTAATAGAGTGCCTTGAAAGTCTGAATGTTTTAGCTATGCTAAATGAAAGAGATCTAACTTAATTTGTAAAATATCGTGGAATTCCAACTCACTTATATTCAAATTCTGAAGTGTTAATAATGCAATAATCATAAAACTATAATTATCTATTGGACAAAATATTTTCCTCAGTATTACCACAAGATGTCACCCTAAGCCTAACATCAAAATGTGCAGCTTTGCTGTTTCAGGCATTTTTCTTCTTTTGTACATTAATGAGCACTAATTACTAACTTTTTAAAAGTTAAGGTGTTTTGTTTTTGTTTTAATTTATTTATTTAATTTATTTATTTTTGGCTGCATTGGGTCTTTGTTGCTGTGCGCGGGCTTTCTCTAGTTGAAGAGAGCGGGGGCTACTCTTCGTTGCCGTGCATAGGCTTGTCACTGCGGTGGCTTCTCTCATTGCAGAGCATGGGCTATAGAGCACAGGCTTAGTAGTTGTGGCACATGGACTCAGTAGTTGTGGCACACGGGCTTAGTTGCTCCGCGGCATGTGGAATCTTCCCGGACCAGGGCTCGAACCTGTGTCCCCTGCATTGGCAGGCGGATTCTTAACCGCTGCCCCACCAGGGAGACCCTAAAAGTTTGGGTGTTTTTTTTACACTTTCTGTTATTGGTAAATGGAAAGCCAAAACACAGAATACAGGGACTAGAGAAGCAAGAAAGAAGAAAGTTAAACAGTTCATCACCCTATTTACTATAAGAGAAGTGCATTTTACCCTTGGATTTTATTTTCTTCTTTGACTTTATTTTTAAAAATTTCCATAATGAGCATATATGTTTATAATCAAATAAAGGTATATTTTAAAAAGGAAAAAACAATACCTCTGCTATCACCCTCCACCCTATTATCACAGAACCCATTTATAAAATGTTTTTTTGAGATATAATAATGGTTAAAGTTATGGAGACAGAATTCTGTCCTCAAGGATTATACCATCTAAGACGTAATAGTGTTTGTGTTTTCTTTTTTAGGCATATGATGAAGTACCACAAAAGGAGGATAGTATTCATTTTCAAAGTGATGCTTTTCATCTGTAGAGAGAAGGCCTGGTTTCCTGGTCACTTGTAAATGTTACAGCACATTCTGCAATAATAGTGTTTTACTCTACTATCCATTTATGATGGGTTTTCTGCACTATGATTCTCTTCTATTTCTTCAGGTGAGATTCATGCAAGGTATTATTTCAACATACTGGCTACCTGAATACCAGAATAACGGGTGAAAGTCACTATCTTCCATCACTTGTAACAAAAAAAAAAAAAAAATGGGGAAGGGAAGTTGGTCAAAACAGAAAGCAAAATATAGAGCATAACTAATGCCCTAGTGCTTTGTGAACACCTAGAGGAGTGGGATAGGGCGGGTGGGAGGGAGACGCAAGAGGGAGGAGATATGGGGATATATGTATATCTATAGCTGATTCACTTTGTTATAAAGCAGAAACTAACACACCATTGTAAAGCAATTATACTCCAATAAAGATGTTAAAAAAAATAATAATGCCCTATTTATTAATGGTTCCCTACTTATCCATTTATAAAGATATAATCTCCTTCAGGATGAACAGGGCTACATAGTTTTTCTTCTGTGTCCTTAAAATTGCACAGTGAGACCAACTCAAACATTCAATAATAATAAATTAGTAAGCAGTATTTAGCAACCTACACAGGATTCAACAGAAAATTATGTTTTGTTGTATAGCATTGCTCCATTCTTTGCACTCTGGTTTATCCCAAAATGACTTAAAAGACCAGCCAAAGCAAATCTATCCATTCAAAGCTGGGCATCAGGATTACTTACGTAACAGCTTTTTACAGATTACTGTTGCCTCTCATCTTATTACAGAAATTCCAATTACACTACAGGCTTTTTGCCAAGATATTTATCACTCACTCAAAACAATGGCAAAATACAACTCTTTGTCATTCGTCTTTTTATTCCCCCTGTAATGATGTTGCATTACCAAATGGTTACACTACCTTAGTAGAATTTTCTAAAGCATCCAACAATATTCTTCCTAAATAAAGTTCTCAAAAACTCAAACTCTCAAAAGTCATAGCCAAACTTATCTAAGCACATTATACAAATCTATTTAGAGGCATTGCCATTCTGTTAATGGCCTTTACTATTTATCAACTAGATAAAACTATTAATTTTTAATTGAGAAATTTGTTGCTTAAAAGTGTTCTCTAAAATACTATTCTCTAATGACAGGGTTTATTTAAATTCTGTAAGACTCCATTTAGAGCTGTTTTTATTTAATACCAACTAAGATGATTATAGTTATTTGTGTCATTAATTCTTACCAGCCATATAAGAATATTTTAAAGAAATTAATCCACAGGCAATAATCCTATAAAGCTTTTTACTTCTATTTTTATTCAATAGACTGATTCTCAATTTTTCAAAATTTAATGGTTTTTTAAATTATATTCAAACCATAAAGTTATAGTTTTGTCAATAAGTGTAGACATTCATTATAATAAAAACACAAATAAAATATTTTCAAGATTAACCCCCATAAATTCACATTTTTTGTTTCTATATCAATAACCATCAAACCTGAAAAAGACTAACGTCTGGTAGATTCAATTATTTCTTTAATATATGCTGTTTAAGTCCAGTAAAATCTATAGTGTAATTGAGTGAGTCTTTTTCTAAATTCTTTAGTTAGTTGGTTGCTTTTGTTGAGGGGAGGTATTTGTTTCTATTTTTTATTTAATTCTAAAAAAAGAATTAAAAATTATCTGCATAAATGCAAAAATGTATGTATAAAGACATACATAAATAAACCATAAATTCAAGAATAAGCAAAAGGTTAAACATTATATAGTTAGATTCATGAAGCATTGACAAAACACTGAGATTTTCATCAATAAACTTCTCAGTTTGAATCATGAAATTTCTTGAGAAGCAAAAAAGATGAAAAAAGTTGTTTTTGTCTTAAGAAGAGAGTAAAACTAGAACTATGTTTCTGAGTAGAATGTAACCCATCACTTTTTGTGTTAGGGAAGTCTTCCTCTAGAAGGAGGAAACTTCCTTCTTTAGCATAATTGTCCTCAATTTTTTGCAATAAGCTACTCCAGTTTTTTCCTGTGTAAACTTGTCTTCCTATATAAAACATTCTTTCAATATTTTTATTTTTATTAACATACACTTTATTTCTATTTTATAGAAGTTCTTTTTAAAGATAACCTTAAACAAGAAAATGGGGGGAAAATCTTTTCTTCTACTTGATATCAAGAAAAATATTTCAGTTTTAAATTTGGTTATCGGGTTTTCTGACCACATTACTCAAACTCTTAAGCCCAATTCTGATCATTAAGATGATAAATAATTTTTTAATACATACCTAGCAAAGCTTGGAATAAGTTGCTCTTAAAGATACCCATCACCTTTTTAACAGCGTTTTTCAACTGCTGCTCCTCTGGTTTCCTCAATTTTTTGCAGTATTCTTCCAGTAATGATAAAGCTCGGTCAGTATCTGAAAAACATGATTTTAAAATTCTACCTTATGGTCTTAGAAAAATAATAAGCTAACATTAACTATTCTATAGTTATATTCCTAATTGCATGACAAAATAATTTAATAAACTAATCACGAATTCCATAAACTATCTTTAAAATTGATAATTATAATGAACTCAATTTTAAGAACCCACTTTTATTTCTGTTGTCTTCCAAAAGAATCTGCAACTATGAAACAAAAGAAAGGTCCGAATGGAATGCTGACCAATTGATATTCACATAGTAGATGAGACTCTCTCTTGTCAGAAAAAATTATCTTAAAATTGGTGACTTCCTACCAGAGAATGTCCAGATTCATTAACACAACCTTTGAGGCCTCCGTCCCATGATCTGTTTACAAGTTATATATTCAGCCTTATTTCCCACTATATATTATTCCACCCCCTCCACACATACACACACAGTGCCCAAGTCACATTGGATTAATCACTTCTCCTCTCCACTTCCCAACACACACACACACACACACACACACACTTTCTCTACTTTTTGTCACCTCTGCACTTTTCTTTGCTCTTCCGGCCCCCTGTATTGGAATATCCTCCCCCATACCCCGATTCCCTCCCTTGAATCAGTGTCCTATATTGGAAAGCGTTTATTGTCAGCTAGATCTGGGTCTGAAACCTACTTACTAGCTGTGTGTGACCCTCAAATTACTTAACTTCTCTGAGCTTCAGTTTCCTCACAGGTAGCAGGATTAAATTACACAATACTTAATACAATGTCTAATGCATAGAAAGTAATCAAGTCAACTGAAAACCGATCTTCCCTTAATTTAGACCTAACTCAAATGCTCTCTATTCCATAAAGCCATCGCTGACAGTTAAAATTAATCACTGTCACCCTTCTTCCAAACCATTTTGTCTACACAAATACTGCAGGCATTCTTAATACATACTGTTATATTATGGCTCTTGATTACATGTCTTCACTGCCCGCAAGACAAAATATCCTTGAAAAAGTCACCAAAGTGGCAGTGTCTTTGTGTGTAGTAGGTGAAAATGGTCTTTTTTTTTTTTTTTGGAAGTGAGAAGATTCAATTTTGTTGTTCCAATATGAAGATCTATTTGGAGAATGTCAAGTCATATATTTTTAACTAATAATAATTAGGTACACCAAGAATACAAAATACAGTAACTGATTTACTCAGACCTGAAATGCATTATGAGAAAAGGCAAGACTCATCTTAACCAGTAAACAACTGCTTTAATCATCAACTTGTGTTTTATAAAATTATGTTTGGAAAGCTTCTGAAGAAAATGTCAACAAAGTTCAGACCAGAGTCTTAAATATTACATTGATAATTTTCCTTTTTATGATTATATATATATATCTTTATTTGTTCTCTCTGAGGAATTCTTATCCGAGGAACTAACAATATACAAACTTTTCATTTATAAGGCACATTATGAAAAGGGTTTCTTATGGGTATCATTTGGGATGAAAGACGACTGGAATTATCATTGGTTTTCCACAATTTCATCCTTTGCCCAGATTCTGTCATGAGTAAGAGTTTTACTTAGAGTCAATGTCACTTCCTTCAAAAGTCTCTTTTGGTATTCCTGGCACTTCTCCATCTGACC
The DNA here is from genome assembly GCF_949752795.1 of Hyperoodon ampullatus. NCBI lineage: Eukaryota > Metazoa > Chordata > Mammalia > Artiodactyla > Ziphiidae > Hyperoodon > Hyperoodon ampullatus. The sequence goes on along the minus strand of NC_136920.1, from coordinate 47,878,768 downwards.
AGAGCTCTTCTCCTGTTACCTTATATTTTCAAATCATATGATGGATATTCATCAAAATTTCCATGCTTTGAGATTCATTCTTTTCTCTTCCAGCTTTACTGAGGTATGATTAACAAATAAAAATTGTATATGTTTAAGGTGTACAACAGGAAGTTTTGATAATACATATATATTGTGAAGTGATTATCCACAATCATTACTACAAAGACAATTGTCTTTGCATTTTAAAAGCCTTTCCCCCTTCAAATCTACCACTTTCACAAATTAAATACCAATTATAATAACAATAATTCATATTTATTGAGTACTTTATTTCATATCTTTCTCCCGAACCTACCAATTCTTCTCCCCCACAGCCATTCTCAGCTGATGATCATGCTTTCTATTTTATGGAAAATCATAAGAGGACTTCCACAAGCTTCTAACGTAACATCTACTGATTTATTTGTAACTGCACCCCTATATTCTGCCTTCCCTCCTGTTACTATGGATAAAATATTTGTGTTTCTCTCTAAGGCCAACTCCTCTACTTGAGCACCTGAGCCTAGTCTCTTTTGCCTACTCAAGGACATTGCTTCATCATCAACTGTTTTCCTCTCCATTCAATCACTCCCTTCAGCTTACAAATCAACTGTATTATCAGTGATTTTTAAAAACTTTCCTTTATGCCTCATTCCTCTCCAAATAACTATAGTCCCCATTTCTCTGTTCCCCTCTAGAGCAAAACTCCTTTAAATTTCCCTTCATTCTTTCTTGAGACTACCCTAATCAGACTTTCTTTCCAGTAATTCCACTAAAACTGCTCTTGTCAAGGTTACCTATTATCTCCAGCCTACTAAATCCAGTGGTCAAGTCTCAGTCATCTCACTTGACCCATCAGCAACATCTGATACTGTTGCACTCCTGAAACATTTTCTTCACTAGGCTTCCAAGCAGTGAATGCTGGTAAATGTTTAACAAACCAGTTCTCCAGGTAAAAAAAGAAAATGTCAAACTTTAACTTATCAAAACTGAACTCCAGATCTTATTCACCACCCCAATCTGCTTCCCCTGCAATCCCCTGCAATGTTCTCCATCTCTCATCCTTCCAGTTGTTCAGGCCAGAAATCGCTGGAGTCGTCATTCATTCTTCTTCTCTAGCTCTCTCTCTACATCGAATCCATCAATAAATCCTGTTGGCTCTAACATCAAATTACATACAGAATCCCATCACTTCTCACCACCTCCAGGGCTACTACCCTGGTCCAGACCATCATCTATCCCCTGCATTAATGAAATAACCTCTTACAGGTCTACATGATGTCACTTTTGCCCTCCTACAGTCTTCTAAACACAGCAGCCAGGAAGATGTTTTTAAGTCAGAAGTCAGATAGGATCACTCCTCAACTCAAACCCTCCAGTGACTCCCCATCTCACTCGACAAAAGCCTACCTCTCCGATTTCAGCTTTTACACCTCTCCTTTTGCTCAGTCTACTCCAACCACAGTGGTCTCTGCTCTTTCTCAAATACATCAAGAACCCTCCTACCACAGGGACTCTACACTGGCCATTCTGCCTAGACATTCTTCCTTCAAATATCCATGAAGCTTACTACTTCACTGCTTTCACATCTCTGCTCATATGTCACCTTATCAATGAGGCCTTCTCTCATGCTCCAATATAATATATCTTACCCCCTTAAAAGAAGGGAGAATTTCAATAAGCAGTAATGAATGGAGAAGGACATTGTGTAACTAGTTCTTTTTTTACCTAAGAAGGATAGAAATATAAAAATGAATATGGATGCACAGGAGCTCTCTCCAATTTTAAAATAAGACATATATTAACAAAAGATGGTGTTATAAACATATGCTAGTACATGTGTATAAACCTTTAATTTTTAAAAATGCTTTCATACTTTACCTGATATATTTTTAACAACTCTTTGAATCAGGGACAAATATTTGAATCCCCATTTTGTCAACAATTAAACAATCAGCTGTTTCCCTGAAAAGAGAGTAGCTTACTATACCTGAGCTTCTAATGCATTCCTAACCACTAATGTAAATAATCAACAATGTCAAAATTATAGTATACCTCTCTCAGTTCTCATATGTATCTTTGGGCTCTAGTTATCTGATTATCTATAGTGTTTCAAGCTTTAGCCTTTCTCATTCTTTCATTTGTTAAACAGATAATTTTTAAAAGTCTAAGTGCCAGGCATCTTTTCTTTTTTCTTTACAATTATAATTCTTTTTCCTCTGTGAAAAAGATATAATTTTGTAGGTACTCACTTATTCTGAGATTTTTTTCCTGTGAATGGCAATTCTCAAAAATGTATCAATAGCATTCCCATAATCACATCTACAAATATAATTTGTTATGTAAGGGGACTTTCACTAATTCATTCAACATATATTTATTGACTACCCAGGGAAGACACTGTATTGATTCAAAGTAGCTAGGTGTTCTCTAAACCAGCAGAGCTTATTATGCCTCTCATCTCTGTATGAGAAAAATCTGACACATAAAACAAGATGGTAGACTATAAGAAAAAACAAATGGTCAAATACAGTCAAGTCTGTCTTAGACAACTTAGGCTTTTGCATGCCAGCATCTAATGCTGGAATTCTGGCTGCCCTTTTACGCTTCTTTTGATTATCAATAATGATCACTACATAGTGTCAATTCCATTTCTGATTAAATTCTTATTTCTGATTAATGAAAGGTTGAATTTGAAGGTAATCTAAAACTAGATACCTATACAAAGATGATAAATTAAGCAAAAAAAAAAAAAAAGATGACAAGGATCTTGTTATACGAGTCAAAGATCCCTAGCCAGATGTTGACTACTTGAATAAAGTGGAAAGTTGAGATAATCATCCAAGTAAGTCAGGACGAATACTTTAATTGATGTTCAAATTAAACCAGGTATAAGTGGAGATTTTTTTCACCTGAATTGCCAATACAATGGCCTCAATTTTCCTATTTCCTTTGTTAAAGGAAATCTGTATTCATATGACTCCTGAGTCTATTGAAAGGATGAAACTAAATTTGTAATACCTGAAGGCACATACAGGAGGAAATAAGAGGGAAATCTTTTTTTTTAAATTTCCCCTTAGTTTTTAATTTTTTAATTTTTAATTAATTTATTTTTTTTTGGCTGTGCGGCATGTGGGATCTTAGTTTCCTGACCAGGAATCGAATCCCTGCCCCCTTCATTGGAAGTGTGGAGTCTTAACCACTGGACCACCAGGGAAGTCCGGAAATCATTTTTTTAAATAAAAAATTTTTGCAAATCCAAAGGATATAGTGAATGTTACATAACTGAAATTATAGGTAATCATGTGTCTGTTAATTAAGCTTCAACTCTTTCGTATTGGGTTTAAGAATAGCATTACCAAAAAGTTACAAATAATTTGGGACAGGTGATTTAAATTTGAAACAGCAATACTGCTAACAAATGAAATTTTAGAAAGAGGGAAAGGATAACATAAAATTATTTGCCACAACTAAAAACAAAAGGAAGAATTATAGAACATGTGATGGTATTGTTCAGAAAACTAAGATCAAAGTATAATAGAGGAAAGGGTAAACTAAATACACAAATCATTTAGAATACTGAAATTCTTTTAAATAAATTTATGTAATATTTTTAGTTTAGAAAGAACTTTCACATGCATTATCTGATCTGATTCCCACCCCTGAGAAGTCATATTGCCTATTTTACATGAAACCGAAATTCATAGTGGCTTGTCCAATCACAGAACTACTGAATAACAGATTTGGAGCTTAATCCTAAAGCTTTTGATTTCAAGTATAGTGTTTTCTCCACAGTACCGCCCTTAATCCTCCAGAAACAGAGCTGAGCATATTTCTATGGAAAAAAAAATAAAACTTGACCAATCAGACATAATTTTATCACTGAATTTTAGAATCTAGGGTTATATGTTGAAACTTATTTTTACATGTGTTTATTAATATAAAAATTATATTTATAACATATAAATTAAAATGGTCCTACCTTTAAAACCTGATAGAGATAAAAAGTTGTTTCATTCATTAATCAAATATTTATCTTACTATGCTCTAGACACTGGGAACTCAACACTGAACAAGATAAATATTCTACCCTCTTAGGGATTTCTTTTGTCTGAAAGTAAAGATAATTAAATAGAAAATTTAAACAAAGTAAACGATTAAAATAGAGTGGGGTCATGCTATGATGAGGTACCAGGGGCCGTGAGAACAGAGAAGTAAATTGATGCCATACAGACCATGCTATGTTAGGCCTTATACTGAAGGAGGAATAACAAGCCATGGAAGATTTTTTAATAAAGATAAGCATGACCATTTTTTAAAGTTTTAGAAAGATCATCCTAACTACGGTGTGATGTATATCAATTGAAACAAACAAAAATGATTAGAGTTTTTCCCTCTCTCATGCCATTTCAAATGAATATATGCAACATTGAACAGTTTTTGATCATTATTTACAATATAAGACATTATGACTAGCAAATAAAAATATTTTATTAGGAAGTACTTATATGTGCTTAATTCTTATTACTGACATTATTGTTCTTGTTATTTTGTAAATTAAGATATTCATATGAAAATAATAAAATGATGAATGCCAACAGAAAAGTTATCCTCATACCAGGTCTTTAAAAAGAAGCTTTTCTGGGCGTCCCTGGTGGCGCAGTGGTTGAGAGTCCGCCTGCCGATGCAGGGGACACGGGTTCGTGCCCTGGTCTGGGAGGATCCCACATGCCGCGGAGCGGCTGGGCCCATGAGCCATGGCCGCTGGGCCTGCATGTCCGGAGCCTGTGCTCCACAACGGGAGAGGCCACAACAGTGAGAGGCCCGCGTACCGCAAAAAAAAAAAAAAAAAAAAAAGAAGCTTTTCTAATATTAAAATATACAGTTCAAGGCGATACAACAAAGGTGTCATTTTATTACTAATGAAATTAGCCGGCATTTTTTGAGCAATGCTAAGCATTCTGCAGAGATCACCTTATATAATTTTCACAAGAACCCCAAGAAATACTACTATACACCTTTTGCAAATGAGGAAACAAACTGAGAGAAATGAAAAAACTTGCCCAAGGCTACATAACCAGTGTTGGAACCAGGGTATAAACCATGGTCTATCTGGCACCAAAGCCCATACTTTTAAGTATTATGCCATATTGAAACGTAACTTATTGGGGAAGGATCAGTGTTTCTTTTTTCTTTAATTGTCCTTAGCAATTATACTATACTTCCAGCCCGCCCCCTCCCAAAAAAAAGTTTTAAATATACTTCAACAAACACCTGTTGATAAGGCTATTTCCCCTATTGACAGAAAAAGATACTAATATGAAATGGTGAATTTATATTACTACCTTTCAGATAAGTCATGCTTTCAGAATTTCTACAGAATTCTTGAAGAGAACAATGGGAAAAGTACAAGGTTAAATAGTAATAAATAGAAAGAAAGAAGATAGTAAATTGCATCTTCAGCTGAATACTGAAATATGCCTTATTCCAGTTGTAACAAACTAGAAAAAGAAAATGAAAAAATAGGTAAAACTTGGAATTTAAATTGTGGGGAAAATGTATGGCCAGACTTAAAGCAGATCTAAAGACTGCAATCATTTTGTAAATATTGGATGCTTTACAGATTACTTTAGCAAAATTGAAAGAGAAGAAATACTCATAAGAAATATTATTCTATTCTAAAAAAAAAAAGCACAGTGTGGCATTCCCTTTCTGTAACCAGATGTGTACTTGCCACATCTGGGTAGGCTAACTCCAGAAGCTGACCAGGAAGCTGGACCCAGACAACTGATGGAAGGAGACAACTTTCCTCTGAACACAACTTTCCTCTTCCTTGGACCAAAAAAAAGAAAGAAAGAAAGTATTCTGATAAGCATTTGTATAGCACTTTCTTATTCCCAAAATAATTTCCACATGGGCTAGATATTTTTCTTTGATTGTCTCAATAATCCTAAGAGTTGAGTATTATTAGTGCAGTCATGTCTTAAGATGAGGAATTTGAAGCTCAGTCTGTTGATCTTCTTTAGATAAGTTATTCAGCTAATGGTAAAGACAGGATTCTGTCCCGGGACTCTCCTCCACTGCACCATGATGCCATTCATTTGTTCAAAGAATACCTTACTCATACAGTAGAAAGAACATTGGATGAGCTTCCTGTCCTAATTCTATCACTAACTTTATAAAAGTGAAGTTAATATATATTATATTATTTGATGGGGAAAAGAAATAACATATATGGGGGGGAGTATTAAACCCCTTTTAGAAAAGGAAACTGAGGTTCAGAAAGATGATATGATTTTCACAAGGTCACCTGGTGGCATTATCATAAGAAGGCATGTGAAGAAGTACCTGTTCGAGGCTGGCACTTTGAGATGTTAATTTCTTCTCTCCCTAAATGTTCCCATTTCCTTTCTTCTCATTCAAGCTGGTAACTGGTTTTGTACTTTATTGCCTCAGGGGAGGTATGTACCAGGACAGAAAACCGACGGGATTTTAAAGTTATCCCAGTGTTGCTTTCCAAAAGCCGAAACCCTCCAAATAAAAGAAATGTTTGTTTCAGAGATGAAAGAGAGATTCTCAGGTACATGCAGAGAGGGGGACATCTCCTAGCCCCTCCCCAGTCTAGAAAGAGATTTTCTCAGTTGAAAAATAAGAGAAGTTTTTGGATCCCAAGGCAGCAGGTATCTAGGCTCTGTTTCCTGGCAGCATTGTCTGAAAGGCCGAAAGACCCCAGAGAGGAAAAGCATCATTATGCAGCTAGACAAACAGAAACACAGAAATTCCGGGAAAAAAACATTTAAATACATGTCTTAGAAGTAGCAATTGTTGCCAGGCCAGAAAGAACCATCTAGACACAACAACTCATGCCTCAGAGGTAAACTGTTGTACATAGATGATCAATGACCAGAGTATACCCCCATTCCAGATGGAACCCTACCATAACCCCACGGAAGTAGGAAAAAAATCAAAAAAGATTGGAGTGATTCTGCCCACAACTTAGTAATTAAGAGTCAAAAATAAAGTTGAACTATAGAAAATAAATGGATATTTCTTACACACCTAAATTTATAGACTGAGAGTCCAGCTCAGTGATTATCAGAGCTTGTCCCTTCTCCTAGAAGCCAGGGCTTCTGACTATGGGTCTAGGTTTTTCCCACAATATCACTGCTATTGAGGATTATAGGGACATGATGCAAAGAAATGAACATGACACGATGCTAATCCCAACATACACAGTGAAATTGCCTGTGTCCATATCTGTCTCCCTAATAAATTTTAAGCATCATAAAGGCAGATACTGAGTATCATTTGCCACTGTAAAACATGCACCTAGCACAGTGCCTGGTACATAGCAGGCACTCAATAAATTTTTGTTGAATGGATAAATGATGGAATAAATAAATAGAAGGAAAGCTATTTCTTTAAGTACATACCCAAGTTTACCTTTTAAAATGATTTATAGTTTATTACCTATAAGGTATTTTACATAGTACAGAACCTAACAGGTTTATTTCAAGTCTCACCACACTTTCAATGATAAAGAAGTCACAACTCTCCAAAATGATAGGCCCCTTACAGAAGCCTCAGAGTCTTACTCTAACAGAATTAGGGCCCTAATGGCTGGCAAGATGTGTCATCAGCAACAATGGGATACATAATCTTACTCATAATCTTTGAAAGATTTAACTTAATTCATTTTCACAGGATTTTCTACTTTATATCATTTCCCCTTGATTTTAAATCCTAAAACAAATGAGGTCAGGAGAATTGTTTCATAATAGAGGTGATTTGGCCATAATTCTTGAAATAGCTTTGAAAAACTCACTAAAAACTGAACCTATGCAGAAAGCTTACTATTTGGAATTTGGAATGACTGACTGGACAGAAGAGACTGGGTAAAACTCATGATCCTTTGCTGACAAAGCAACCTACATTGAGGATACAGAGCCCTCGTGCCTTGACTGCTACAAACTCCTGAGCAGGAATTATAGCTGGGGTACAAGTGCTCTTGCTCCAGTTAAAAATAAAAAATAAAAAGATTTTATACATCTCAGCATTATACTCAAAAATATTCTATAATCACTGACATGGTTACACAATAAATATTAAGAAATAAAAGTGTATAATGAGAGTATATAATTAAGAAAGAAGAGCATTCTTATAGTTTACTGAATGTATTATAGAAGAGCGACAGATTAATTGATTGGCAAAGGCATAAATGAATTGAATGTCTTAATTTGATGTTTTAAAAATCCAATATTTTGTGTACATCTTCTCACTGACTAGACTCTTCCACCCAAAGATGTAATCAATCATAGACCTAAAGGAGAGATCAAATATTCTATCATGAATGGAGCACTTGGGCAGTTTCCCAAAAACCTAACAGTTCAAATATTTTATGGTATCAATTCATTAACATATCATTTGCAACATTCCCAATACATAAAAACTGTAAAACAAATTCAATTAACAGATAATTTTAACACTATGCCTATTATTTGCTTCATAACATACTCCTAATCAGTAGTTGAATACAAAGAGTATTCTTCTATTTCTCTCTTCAGAATGTTCTCTCTTTATGCCTCCTGATTGATGAGTATTTTCCAACATCAAGGATCTGTGGCTTGATGTAGAGAACAAACATATGGACAACAAGGGGGGAAAGTGGCGGGGGGGGCGGTGGTGGTGTGATGAATTGGGAGATTGGGATTGACATATATACACTAATATGTATAAAATAGATAACTAATAAGAAACTGCTGTATCTAAAAATAAAATTAAATTAAAAAAAAAAAGAATCTGTGGTGTCATGATTTTTAACAATTCTCTCAACCAAGGTCAACATGTCCCTTTTGAGGGATTTTAAATCTAAAAAAATCTTTAGTAAGTTATCTTACTTTGACTTACAGAAATTACAAAAGTTTGAAACCTGCCTTTTCCCATCCCTCTCTGGGGCTTAACTCTTTTGAGTTCTACTGGCTCGGAAAAAGAAAAAGCATAAAGTTTTTTGAAATTGAAAAAGCATCTGAATATAATCCTGGTACGGCAAACACAAAAGTTCAAACAAAAACTTGGTGAAGTACTTACAGAAGGGATAAAATAGCTACTCAGGTGTAGTCAATAAATTTAGGTACATATTTTCCCCCTTAGAGAACCTGAAAAAAAACTTAGTAATTGAAGAAAAGCTAAATATAGGGCGTATGCTCAGATGCTCAGATAATGAAAGGCAAATATAAACTAGTGAGATCCTACAAAAAAGAAGTTAAGCCACAAAGTGCAGGAAATAGACAATGAAAGAAATTTTTTAATGAGGAAAAATTAAACATAAGAGTTATAAGTTCCCTTCCAGAGAATGGGGAAAAAAGAAAAACAGAAATGACACTTTTATGGAGTATACAGTCAACCAAAAGGAAAGAGTGTAAACCCAGGAAACAACAATCTCAATTTCACAAATGTCCATAAGATACATGGCAATATCATGTCTTGGGATTCTAATCACACAACATTCTTCAACTTCCTTTAAAAAGAAGAATGTCAAAACATGTGAATTATGAAAATGATAGTGTTTAAGTTTCAGTACATGGTATACATACTCTATTATATGGCTAAAAACAGTTGCAACAGAAGAATTCAAAGGAAATAAAGTGTCATGTAAATTAATAACATCAGATAGACTTCTATACCAATTTAAAAGAAGAGCAGAATAGGATAATTTTTTAAAAACACAAATGAAATAAGCATCAACCTCAAAGTATTAAAAGCATTGATTTTTTTCACATATTTAATGACAATGAAGAGAATAAAAAACTGCTCAAAAAAGAAACTGCAATGTACTAAAAAATTCTGTTGAAGTATATTTTATCACTAAAACAGCAACTTTCTGCAAAAACCACAGGGGAGAACACAACTATCGTTAACTTTAATTTCTTGCATTAATCCAACATGAAATCAGATCAATTCACAAGTCTGTTGAAATAGCCCCTTACTATACATCATGACCTTGCACCATATCAGAGAATGCTGATACAACTTATCTTGGATTGGCCCTGAATTTTCAGAATTTAAAACAGGTCAAAGGTATCATAAATGCTCATTTGGGAGCAAATCAAGTTACAACTGTAGAAAAGAGAATCCTGAATGAAAAGCGACTGCTGGGAGAAAAGTATCTCTGAAGAAGAAATGATGAGTGTTCTGTTGATAAAACTGAGATCTATAAAAATGTGAAGAGAGTAAGGTAGAAGAGATAGGAAGTAATGTCATAAAGCAAAATAGCACTGAATATAGCAGTTTTGGCTTACCTAAGAACAATCAAGAATAGCACCTAAAAATGTACTTAGGGACTTTCCCGGTGGTCCAGTGGTTACAACTCTGTGCTTCCACTGAAGCGGGCCGGGGTTCCATCTCTATTCAGGGAACTAAGATTTTGCATGCCGTGAGGTGCAGCAAAAAAAAAAAAAATGTACTTAGATGTCACACCCATTCTCACTTCCTACCATGCTTGCATGTTACCAATCAGAGAAACTACTCTCTACTTTTACAATAACATACAAAATATATAACAAGTGAGAAGTATGTCTTATGAAAATTTCTTATTGTAATAAGAATATATTCAACAATGAATAAACACTTGGCTCTATGAGGATAATTATTGTTTAAAATTACATAAAGCCTAGCTTCCATCCTATCTACCACATGCAACAATGAAGAAAGAAAAAAGAGGGACTTCCCTGTTAGCACAGTGGTTAAGAATCCGCCTGCCAGTGCAGGGGACACAGGTTCAAGCCCTGGTCCGGGAAGATCCCACATGCCGCGGAGCAACTAAGCCCGTGCACCACAACTACTGAGCCTGCGCTCTAGAGCCCGTGAGGAACAACTACTGAGCTCACGAGCCACAACTACGGAAGCCTGAGAGTCTAGAGGCCACGCTCCGCAACAAGAGAAGCCACCACAATGAGAAGCCTGTGCACCGCAGCGAAGAGTAGCCTCCGCTCGCCACAACGAAGACCCAACGCAGCCAAAAATAAATAAATTTTAAAAAAATACAAAAGAAGCAGCACAAATATTAAAAAGAAAGAAAAAGATTCAAGATGATAGAGGACTGTGCTCTCTGCAGAATAAATCTAGGTTATACTTCAAAGTATTTGTTTTACTTATAGAAACAGTACAGATAGTAAGCTTAGCTAATTAAAAATATAATGTACATGTCATAACTTGTTTGGTTAGTTGTCTATAACATTTTAAAACATATCTTAACACTAACAGTTTTAAGAGATTTTTAAAAAGATAAGCTGTTTCTCTAGATTAGTTCATGAAGTAAATTACATAATGCATATACTTTAGTAATATCCAAATATGTACTTGTTAATTAGAACTTTGTACTCTGCTAATTAGAACTTGTTGCTTCCTTAAAAAATTTGACCCACTACAATCAACCCATTGGTAAAGAATAAGAGAAGAGGAAGGAGGGAGGGAGGGAGGAAAGAAGAGGAGGGGAGGAAGCAGGGAAGGAAATAAATTATTTCTCATAAAGTATGGTTTTCAATAATGTATCGGCAATTTTTGTAACTTCCTTTAAAGGTAGGAACTTTTTAAAAAAACTCAGTCTGTTGGGTTTAGAAATCTTAAGTTCACCCTGCTTAGCTAAGTTATATCTAGAACATCAATGCCTTTCCTCCTCCTCCTTCCCAGATACCTTTTTATCCCTCTCTTTCTCTCTCCCTTTCCTCTCTCCCTTTCCTCTCTCCCTTCCCTCTCTTCCTCTTCTCTCTGTCTCCGTCTCATACATACATACACACACACACACAATGTGTTTAATTCAATTACTAGTTTAAAATGAGTCCAAAAGGGACACTAACTAGAGCACAATAAATGGTAGAAAGAATAAAAATACACCCCAAGCTAAATAAGTCAAAGAAACGTATCCTTTATTGGCTCCATTCCCCCAAATCATTCTTGTTCCAAATAAACCAATTGTGTCAGGTCTGGACAGGTGTAGCTCCAAAATCTCAAGGAGAGTTTACTTCTCTCAGTGATATTATGGAGGAGAGCAGGAGAAGGAAACAAGCCCAGTCTTAAATTCCAGCATACAAAGGGACATTTCTAGGTGTTTCAGAGGTTTTGTATATCATTGTCCTTCTCTACAGACAGCAGTTGGATAAAGAATCTCACTGATTATAAGTTTCCTCAATACACCTTCCAAATCCACAGGTAGGATTAAACATCATGCAGAGCTAGTTTGCACCTTAACCTTCACACTAAGCTTTAGTTTCAGACTGTAGCAACTCACATAAATGGTCAACATTTGGATCTATACTAGTCCACTACAGTAGAGTTCAAGGGTATTGATAGACATTTCAGTTTAAAACTCTTTAAAAAAACTCCTTTATAGTTGATCTGGTCTTCTATAAAATGTCAAAAAACTAAAAACACCAGCTTCTCTAGGATCCTTAGGTGAACAAGGCTCACCTGGGGTAGATCTAGGCTAAAGTGAATCCCAAGGTCTAACCTATAATAAACTATACTTCAGGAACCTTCCAGATCTTGATCAGTGGGGGTGGGGAGTGAGGTGTTTACCTCATTGGCAGAATTTGCCAATCATGTTACTGGATAATGTATACATCTGGAAAAGCTCAACAGTTACCAAAGTGGTGCTTTATCACAAAAGTGAAGATTTCCACTAGAGTAAACCCAAACATGAAAGCTATTTTTAATAAAAGATAAATAATAAATCTATAATCGCATTCACTACAAACAACTTTATCTTTTACAACTATGTAATTTGCTTGATAAATGTTAAATCCATGAGGAAGAGCTGCACTGTACAGGTTTCTTTTTTAAAGACTGTGTAAAAGTAACCTTTAACAAGCTAAGAAAGCAAGCTAAAGAAAATCCCAAATCTGTGGTATCAAATTTACGCTGATTACAAATGGTGATTTATACCACCTGATTTAGGAAACCATAATTGTCTATAATTAAATACAACAGTCCTACTTGGTTTTCATTTAGTAAAATAATATTACTGAATGATGTACCACAGAAAAGACATCATTACAATAACTACATCCCAAGCAAAATTCTACTCTCAAATGGACAATTTAAACTGCAAATAGCAGAACCAAGAAAAAGGAGAAACATATATAGAAAGCCTCATAGCCCACCTTTCTTCTTGACTGGCATTCTTAGGTCTTTCCACTGACACAGGATTCAAGATCTCTTTTCAGGTCTCAACTTGATCCACCTGGATGGAGGCCAAGAGCCAGGTAACTGTTGCAAACCACTTCACTGTTTGAAATCCAGGCTGTCTTCTCTTTCAAATAAAGAAAAAGTGATGTATTTTTTCCACCAACTTTGACAGTGCCCACGGAGTTTAAAGAAAAATAGCTTTTGAGTTTTTCAATGTTTATAAAACATTTATTCTGTTTAAAAAGAAAATTATTGCAAGCATAGAAAACATTATTAAAACTCCTCTTCAGGCAGCAACATTTTTGGAGTTCGATGACTAACTCAGTTAAGGCACAAACCAAATTTACACAGCTGTCTCATTACTCAATACATGATCAAATCCAAAAATGAACTGGTTGATGATAAAAACACTCAATTCTTTAGAGAAAAATTTAAAACCCTCATCCCCCCAAAAATACTTTAAAAAACCTCTTTGACTCTAGTCTCTAAAAAGGTGGGTGAGTTTGGACAGTTTTCTGGGGCAGAACACAGACTGAAAGGCCCCTTTCTATTCACTGGACCAGAAGTTCCGGATCTCACCCCCTCAGTAAGACAGGATCCAGCTTGCTGTCACTTTCATTTTTTTTCTTCTGTGCTCTCCAAGCCCCTCAGGCTTGATCCTTAATGCCCCCTCTGATTCTGATCCTCCCACGTATTAACCGAGAGGATTGAAAAGAAGGAAAGCAATCCCCTGGCATGGAGACATTAAAGTGACAGTGCTACTCAATGGGCACTTGATGCAGGATGAGTTGGCGAAGATTTCTTCACACTGGAGTCATTCACATCATGCCGTCTCTTCGCATCCAAGCAGCTCCCTATCCGTCGAGGAAAAACACTGAGACTGTTCGAGACAAGTCAAACCTTCCCCCAAAGGTGTTTTCTGAGACGCTGTAGTAGTATTAGGCATGTGAGCATAAGCCGTGCAAACAGTTCGCGGTTTCCTAAATGAGAGAGTTCGGCCGCTTGGCTTCCACATCCACCCTTTTTCCCTCAGTCTCTTTCCAAACTACCCACCTTCCTTTTGCAGAAAAAACAAATCTCTGCTACCGCCGGCCACCCCTGCCCACACCCCGTTCTTATATAGAAGAGCACAGAAATGTCCTGCACCCTCCACGCGATGAAGTGTTTCCTCAGGCAGGAGAAACAGCAGCACTAGAAATTATATAACTCTCGATTTTGGCTTCTCTAAGACATGGAGACTGGAGGGTCGGGGGGTGCTGGTCTGGGAGATACTGCTGGGCACTGAACGCGCACCAAAGGGCGCCAGGCGTCCTCGCAGCGACCCCCAACCCGAAACACCGGCTGGTAAGGGGGTCTTCTCGGGGAGGGGGGGGCAAAATTCTCTCCGGTCTCTTTCCAAGCGAGGAGAAAGGATGGAATATGAGGGGACTAAAGACTGAGAAGGGGAGTCTGACGGCTGTGAGGGGAGGAGGCTAGTAGGGGCTGCTCTGGAAGCCGGTTGGGGGCTCTAGGGAGGAGGTGCCCGAGAAGCCGGAGCCTTAACACACGGGCCATGCCAGAGGGGCAAGCACCCTGAAGGAATGAAAGGGGCTGGGCAGCTCGGGCCCAGCTAACGGAGGTGCCCTGAGGAGAAGAAAACGCGCAGCGACATCCCTGCGCTCGGACCGCCCCACGTTCCCTTCAGGAGGCGAGAAGAGGGAGCTAGGCTAACAAATTAAAGAGAAGGGAATACGGGCCTGGCAGGGGGGCGGGCCCATGGGAGTCTGGACCTCCTGGAAGCCAATGAGCGGCTCCCGTTTCTGGACGCCGGGCCCAATCACAGCCAGGATGGAGGGCGCGGCTTTTGACTGGGTCGGGGCGGGCCAGGGATGAGGGCTAGAGGCGTGAGCACCACTTCCCGCCCCGGGAGTTCTGGGTCCCCGCCCACCACTAGTCACGTGAGTCGCCAAAATGGCGGCGCTCGGGCGTGAGGCTGGAGCCGACCAGAGGGCTGCAGGTGTGGTCCCGGTGGGAGTTGGGGAAGCGCCCGAGGTAGGCGGAAACCCAGGGTGGTATGGGCGGTGATTTCTGCAGCCTCAAGTGCTGGCGCACTCTTCTGAAATGATGCGCGTAAAAGGGATTTGAAGTCTAAAGAGAACAGCTCCCAAGTCCATGCAGGGCGCAATTAAATCCCTGGTTGCTATGAAAAGGGTGGGGAGAAAGTAAGAGACCTAAAGTTTAGTCCTGATTGATGTAGCCTGTTTTCTCTTGACTCGGGGCCTTTGCATTTTAAATTTCCTGCCATTTTGTCCTGACCTCTGCCTGGGTTGTGGGTTCTGAGGACATGACTACATCTTGCTTATCCGGGGGGCTTTCAAATACCAGGTGAATGTCTGAGCAAATGATGAGTGAATGTTAAATAAAATTCTGAAGGTCAAGTGAAATAATACACATAAAAGCACTACAAAACCATAAAATATTACTGGTATAATCGTGGTGACCAGTTGAGTGGCCTTGAACTGGTTACTTTTTAGATAAAATGTTAGTTATGGAGAAATTTTTACATTTCAGTACTTGTAAAAATTCTATCAGAAAGTTATCAGTATATTTCTCTGCCTTAATAACTGCCTTACAAAAACTATGCACTCAAATATTTGCTGTCCTGTTTCAGTATTTTAGGATCATAATCCTGGATATCTGTGTTTTCTATATATTGAGGTGTAGACGAGGTAGGAAGTTGGTACAAGGGATTGCCTGAAAGTTTTCTTTGTGAGGAATAAGGGACTTCAGTGAATTGGATGACAGCAAAACGAAAAGTTTTCCCAAGTTTCTGGTTAATTGTCATGTTACTGACATCTGCCTTCATGTACACTAGAGGGATTAGATATAGAATCTCCCTTAGATATTGCTATCTTGTCTCTTCCATTTGCCATTTAGATGTCAGAGAGAGGCAAAAGATTAAATCTAGTCTTTGAAAAATTGTAATTTATAAAATATTTTACTTTTTTTTTTCTGTCCTCCCCAGATATTTTAAAGAAAAAGAACTGGCTTGAGTACAGTTCTTCAATGATGCAGGGAAAGAAACTTGTCCATTATTACTCATTGTTTAATACCATATGAAGATTCAAAAGAGCCTATACTTTCAGGATGTTGATACCATGGATGAATTGGCGTTTCATTAGGTAGGGTTAGGGCTGGTACATACCACTTATTCAGAAAATGAATATTACAGTGATGTTCAACATGTGTCCATTGACTACCAGCATCAGAATCACTTGGTGTTATTAAAATGCAGATTTCTAGACTTTACCCTACTCCTGTTGAATCCAGATATCTCAATAGGGAGCTCAAGAGACTGCATTTCAGATAAAGTCGTGATTCCTGGCCACATGAAAAGTTGAGAATCTTACTAAGTCTCTTTTGTGTCTTTTATGCTTAACCCTCTCTGATTCTCTTGCCCAGGACTCCTAAAATTTGAGACTTATTAGTCTATGCCCTTGACCATAAATGTTGTTAAAATGGAGAATCATATAAATTGCGAAAGGCATAGATTTAATCTATTCATTGGCTAATCTGGAATCCCATAATGCCAGTATGGCAAAAGATGTAACAAATATTAAGACGTTTCACAGAAATCTGAGAGTCTTACCCAGAGCAAAATATTCAGAAGGGATCTTTTCTGAGGGTCCCGTTTTGTTTTGTTTTGTTTTCAACTACTGGTTTCTGTTAAGATGCTACTGGCCAAACCTCATGGTCCCTTGACATTAGCAACTGTCTATTCATACATCACACTTGAGACACAGGAACTTTCCAACCCTGGAGCCCAGTGCCGTAGGTCCAGGCTCCCTGATATACTGCATAGCAATTTCCAGCAAAGGCCCTACTTCTGCCTCAGTAGGGATCTGGATATATATACCTTATATAATCCAAGGTAACCATGATCCACTGCCTCTTCCTACGCTGGAATGTGTCCCTCTTTCTGATGTTCTCTCTCGATATTCTCCAAGGCAATCCCTGTTCTCTCCTACCTCTCCAGGAAACTCAACATCATCTCCAAAAGCTCAGGCTTTCATGAGACAGAGGATAAAAATAGTGGTCAACAAGTAGCTACTGTTTACTTTCAGCTCTGAAAAAGCTAGAGCATGGAGAACTACAAAGGGCCTGGCTACCTTCAGGGAAAACTGTAAAGAAAACAAAAAATATCTCAGTAAATTATCCTTCTACAACAAGTCCTCAGGCAAGTCAGCCTCTCTGAACCTTGTTCATATCATCCATAAAGGTGGAGATGACCATTATCCTACCAATTTCTCAAAGTTGTTATGTGAATCAAAAAGCCATCGTCTAACAGATAATAAGAGCTCACTAAATAGTGACTGAATCATTAACAAAGTATATGAAAGCAGATGACAGTACCTGACACTTTTACTAGAGTCTAAATTAAATGTTTTTTAATCTGAATCTGTAGAATTTATAAGATTTAATATTAACATCATTAGCTATTATGGTTCTGGATTTTTGTGTTTTTCAGGACATCAAGATGCCAACATACATATATGGTCAGTCCAGTCCTTCTCTAGGAGATGCAAAACTCAGAAAACCAATGATCATCGAAATCATAGAAAAAAAAATTGAATATCTTAGAAAAGAAAAGTAAGAAACTCACCCAGACTGAAAGTCAATAACTTTATTTGCAGATCTTCTGTATTGCCATTGTTTCTAGGTATCTAAGATCCTGTTAACTTCATTGAGTTGGTTATAAAGAAAGCTTATTTTAAAAAAAGAACTGGAGGGAAACATGAGCAGATGAAAATAGTGGTTTGTTGGAATACTGAGACTGGATAATTTCTTTTCTCTCTTGAAATTGTTTTGTTTCTAAAATTGTTGAAATGTTATTTGTGCAATAAACATATTTTAATTAAAAGTAATTAGGAGGGGCTTCCCTGGTGGCGCAGTGGTTGAGAGTCCGCCTGCCGATGCAGGGGACGCGGGTTCGTGCCCCGGTCCGGGAAGATCCCACATGCCGTGGAGCGGCTGGGCCCGTGAGCCATGGCCGCTGGGCCTGCGCGTCCGGAGCCTGTGCTCCGCAACGGGAGAGGCCACAACAGTGAGAGGCCCGCGTACCGCAAAAAAAAAAAAAAAAAAAAAAAAGTAATTAGGAGAACACCATCTTGAGGGCTACTTAT
This sequence comes from Hyperoodon ampullatus, assembly GCF_949752795.1. NCBI lineage: Eukaryota > Metazoa > Chordata > Mammalia > Artiodactyla > Ziphiidae > Hyperoodon > Hyperoodon ampullatus. Next base: position 47,860,403 of record NC_136920.1, on the reverse strand, counting down.
ATTAATTATCAATTGTAATTAATTTCAGTTTAGAATTTATTACCTCAGCCATAGTGCTGAGCTCAGCAAAAGGGAATACAGATTCCATGATGTACATATAGTCTCACATTACCCTTCTGACTTTTAGATTAATAGAGCTCAAGAATAAAATCAGAGGGCGTTGATCTTAGACTTTAAACATTTCTGGATTTAGGTATGAGTCAGAAAAACTAGATCTTTCAAATTTCTTTGGATGAAGTTTTGGAAATCCTAGACAAATTATTTTAAATGTATCTGGACTACTCAAGAAATAGTTATTTTCTAGAAGGCCTAACCAAATGTAAAAAACTTTTTTCAAATGACCTTAAGCAAATTAATTCTTTTAGTAGAAAGAACAGTATTCTAGGATTTAGATAGTTCATAAAATTTGGCTACATTGGAACATACTCATATTTATTTGTGGCCAAAATTTATTCTCTCTTTAAAAGAGCTCCATCTTAGAACCACTGTATTCTCAGAAAGATAATTATATTGTTCTCTCATTAGAATGCAAGTTCCATGAGGGGTGGAATTTTTTTTCCTTTTTTTTTTCCGCTTTATTCACTGCCCCACCCTCAGCACAAAGAAAATACCTTTCTTTGTCTAGTATTGAGCATAGTAATGCTCAAGAAAACTTTGATGTTGAGTAAATATGTAATAACAAACCCAGGAAAGGATATATCTATTAGAAGAATATTATGTTGAACTTAATTCTTCACTTTGTTTTTCCAATTAGGACTTTAAATATATATGGAACAGTGACCTTTGGAACAACAGCTGGTTTCTCTGGAATATTGGCAAACTTAATTTTCAGACATTGCTTCAAGGTTAAACATGATGCTTTGAAGACATATGCATCATTGACTACACTTCCATTTTTGTCTACCATAGTTTCTTATGAGCTTCTTGTAAAACATGCTTTGTATTCAGGTAAATTTAAATTCATTGACATATAATATATTTATATCTAAGTAAAATTATTCATTAACATATACCGTTGCTACTGCTGATAATAGTCCCTTACATTTGTGTATTTCTTTACCACTAACAAAGTACCTTCACATATATTGTCCTGTTTCATCCCCACAACAATCCTCCTAATCAGCCAGGGCAAGTATTATTGTGTCTTTTCTTTACCGGTAAGAAACTAAGCTGAGACATGTTCAAGTATACTAAGCAGCAGCATGATATACTGGGAAAAAAGGAGGCTTTGGTATACTACATATTTCACTTAAGTTTTGTGACACTGGGCAAGTCATTTAATCTCTGAGACTCAGTTGTCTTATCTATGAATTAGGACTAATAGTACTTACCTCACAGGATTGTTTTAAGAATTAAGATACTGTATGTTGAATGTCTAACATAGTATCTGGCATACTATGGGCTTCTAATGTTATTTCCTACCTCCTCCCCTTACCTTAAGTTTCACAACTAGTAATTGATGGAACCTCTGACCCCTGTTCATCAGGTCCCTGCTTAAATACCTTTTCCCCAGGGAAACCTCTGATTCCCTCAGGTTAAGTTTCTAGATACATTCTCTATTCATTTTACCTTCAAAGCATATGCACACTTAAGATTATTTGTTTAAATATTTGTCTAATGTATTTCTTTCTTAGTAAACTGACGTGAAGGTCAGAGATTGGATCTCTTCTATGTAATACTGTATCCCTAGCACATGCCTGACACATAGACAATATAAATGTACTACCCTAAAATCCAGATATCTGGTCTGCTAGTTTAATATTCTTCACTATGAAATTACTTCTGCAACAGCCATATAAGTAAGAGGTAACTTATCTTTATGTGAAGTATAATAAAAGCATTTTTTAAATGTCATACATTTAATCTATTGTGCCATAGACTGAATTTCTAATATTCTTTCTACTATTTTGCTATGCTTGAGGACAGTGCAAATAACTACTGTATGAGGACCCAAGACTCTTAATAGTTCTTATGCTGAGTTTTAAAGGGAGATCAAATTTACTTCTGTTTTCCAGGTAACATAAGCCGGGAAAATTGTGTTCTGAGAAGTTCACTGATTGGCATAGTGTGTGGTGTTTTATATCCCACTGCTTTAGCTTTTTCTAAAAATGGACGTCTGGCAGTCAAGTAAGTCCATCTTTTTGTTCCGTTTCTTCCTTTCTTCCCTTTTTCTTTAATTAATTTATTTATTTATTTTATTTTTGGCTGCTTGGGGGTTTTCTCTAGTTGAGGCAAGCAGGGGCTACTCTTGGTTGCAGTGTGCGTACGGGCTTCTCATTGCGGTGGCTTCTCTTGTTGCAGAGCACCGACTCTAGGCACACAGGCTTCAGTAGTTGTGGCACGCAGGCTCAGTAGTTGTGGCTTGTGGGCTCCAGAGCGCAGGCTCAGTAGTTGTGGCACACGAGCTTGGTTGCTCCACGACATGTGGGACCTTCCAGGAGGGCTTGAACCTGTGTCCCCTGCATTGGCAGGTGGATTCTTAACCACTGCGCCACCAGGGAACCCCCCCTTTTTTTTTAATGTTAGTAAACTCTCCTTATTCTTTAGATGCCAATGACACATTTTCATCAAAATATCATAGTTTCATATTTCAAATAGCTAAGTTTAACCTTTTTTGCTATCTACATGAAAGATCTAGAATAGAAATGATCAGTTTAGGAGACATCAACAAATTTTTTATAGAATTTACTTCCAGAGGAAGTAATTAATCCTTTTTCATTTTTAGGTATCATACTGTTCCACTGCCACCAAAAGGAAGGGTTTTACTTTATTGGCTGCTGCTTTGTCAAACAGAGATAAAAGCAATGGTGATTCCTCTTATCCTTCAGACAGCCCTTGGAATATATCATGGTTTACAGCATTATGCAATATTTGAAAGTACACTTGAGCAAACTGTACATGAAGATTAACCAAAGAATGAATGGATACTAAATCAGTATAATGGACTTTTTTATGATGAGGACTTAGGCACTGCTGAAAGAGTTAAAAGTAATTCTGGATAGACAGTTTGTTTCTTTTCCTTTTGCCTGGTGTATAGCAGGTGCTCAATAAATATTCAGTAATTAAATAAATGTAGGTTTTGTCTCTGTTTTGTCATTGTATGTGGAAATGGATTTGAGGCCTCAAGGTCTGATCTATACATTTATGTATGTATTCATTCACAAACATTTATTGAGCACCTGCTAGGTCTCAGACATTGTGTTACATATAGTAAGAAATCGTCCTTATCCAGGAAGAACTCACAATTAGAAATGTGAACACATAGCATGAGAGGGTTTGAGAGATATACACATAATTCTATGGGCACACTGAGGGTGTGGCTGTTAACCACTTGTGCAGAAGGGAAAGCTATGGGTGGAAGGTGACATTTGTCCTAGATTTTGAAGGGGAAGTTGAAAGTTCACAAGAAAGCAATATAGAAATAACATAACAGCCCATTCCTCTACTCTAAACTCTAATTCAGTACACTTACTAGCTCTTCTCATTGACAGATTACCTTCACTGTGCTATTTAAAGAACATTTATTGAGTGCCTATTTGCTATGCATTAATATAGGCACCAGGGGTACGAAAATTCAGTCACTGCCCTCAAGAAGCATAAAATCTAAAGAAAGAGATCACAGCATGCTTCTTTAAGTCTGCTAGAGCATTCTTGAGCTACATGTTTAGTTAGGGAAACAGGAGAGGAAATGAATGCTGTCTGATGAAAAGAATAAGACACAGAATGGAACCCCGTAACTCATTCTCCTTGTCTTAATCACACTCATCTTGAGATTTAAAGATTTGGTCATCTGAGGCCCCAAGCAACACAAAACAGAAATGGAAGTCTTAACGAGGTGCTTTACAGCATCATATATAACAAACTTAAACACATACACTCTTTCACTAATAAAAAAAAAATGGTTAGTAAGCCGTCCAGCTTTGTATTCTCAGAATAATTCATGATACTTGAGGAAAGGGCAGGCAACTGGGGGGAGAGAGGAAACCAAGTCAAATAGATAACAAGATCAATGGTATTAATATTAACTCTTAAACAATTATTATACAAGTACATGAATACCTTCTTATTGTGAGATATACAAATGATCCAGAAGTATATAGAGCATGACTTGAAAGTCCCCCTTCACTCCCACTCCGTCCTATTTCTACTCCATTCTCCAAAGGCAACCATTATCAAGTTAGCACATCTTTTTCCTTGTAGTATTCTTTTGTAACTTACATATTTTTTTAAATAAATGGTATTATCCATACATATTATACTGGAAATTAATTTTCCCTTCAATATATGTCTTGGAGATCTTTCCGACTCATTATGTGTAGGTCTAACATGTTCTTTTTGGTGACTGAAAAACATTCTTGGTGATTCTAGTATTCACATAGGTGATCCTTCCAACACCCTGGTCTCTCTATCCTACCACTTATTCCCATGGTCATAGTTTAGACCTGTGCTGTCCAATATAGTAGTCATTAGCCATGTGTGGCTCCTGAGCATTTGAAATGTGAGTAGTCTAAATTGAAATATGTAGTAAGTGTAAAATACACATGAAGTTTTAAAGATTTACTATGTAAAAAAGAATATAAAACATCTCAATAATCTTTTGATTACATGTTGAAATGTTACTCTTTTGGCTATATTGGATTAAATAAAATACATTAAAATTAATTTTACCTGCTTTTTTTAATCTGGCTACTATGAAATTTTAAGTTGTATACACAGCACATATTTTTATTGGACTGTGTTGCTCTAGACCTTGTCATTATCAATAAATTGAAATTCTTCACATTCTCAATTGTAAAATCCCATATTCTGATCACTACCTCCTGTCCTTCCTGTTTATTCCTTCTCATACCACAATCCGGCATTACTTCAGCTCTACCAGAATCTATAATCCATCAATCCCACTACCTTTTCACTGTCTCTCACCCCCCTCACATCCTTACCATCCTTCTCCAGCTTCAGCCACATTAATCTTTCTAAAGTTTGCCAATATCAAGGAAAAAAGAAAAACATAAAAATGAATCTAGCTAAGGTTGACTTTGAAATAAAGATATTTTCCTCTTGTTTTCTTTTGTGAATTTTCTGTTCATGTCTTTGGCGCATTTGATTTGTAGGTCAAATAAATTCTCTATAAATTCTGGGTATTTTGTTTCTTCATATGCTGAGATAGTAATCTGAGAAATACAGCAAGGTTGATTTAGGTTCACCTCCCTTGCTACCTGAAAGCAGGAGAGATTTGTATCTTACTCCATGACTTCAATTTGCCCTTTTTACAATAGAAAAGGCAGGGAAGTCTATCAATGTTTTCCACTGGCTTTGGAAGCAGTACTTGCCAAAGTGGCTGTAAGAGGCCTGAAAGGAGAAATTAGGGAAAATTTGACCTGGGCCTGAGCCCAAAGGTGAAGCTAGGTGAACCACAGTGAAGAAAGGCAGCAAGTCACTAGAGGCAAGATAGTTCAGAGGTGTGAAGTATAGCCTGGAGCTCCACTATCAAAGTTCAAATCCTGGCCTTACTACTTACCAACGGGATAACTTTTTTTTTTTTTGCGGTACGCGGGCCTCTCACTGTTTTGGCCTCTCCCATTGCGGAGCCCAGGCTCCGGACGCGCAGGCTCAGTGGCCATGGCTCACGGGCCCAGCTGCTCCGCAGCATGTGGGATCTTCCCAGACTGGGGCACGAACCCTGTCCCCTGTGTCGGCAGGCGGACTCTCAACCACTGTGCCACCAGGGAAGCAACGGGATAACTTTGAACAAGCTATTTCACCTCTCTGCACCTCACTTGCCTCATCTGTAAACTGAGAAATAAAGATTGTACTTACCTCATAGTGTTGTCAGCACTAAATGAGTTAATACATGTAAATCAAAACAGTGGCCAACTCACAGGGAGTCTGTATATGTTACTGCCATTACTGTTGTTCCTGTTGCTCTTACTGCATGCCAGCTAGCACAATCCTTTCCCTAGCCTGTAGTTATCTGTTTAGCATTTTTCTAGGAAAGATTAGAAAGAAGCACAGCAAAGAAGATTCACAAGATATCTTTCACTTGAATAAATACATACTCATTTATTCAACTAATACTGATTCAAGATACAGCATATGAAAGAGATTGTATACCACACGTTGGGCAATCTACCTAACCTTTCTGTGTTTCCTCTTAAAACATAGTAATAACTGCTTTGCAGTGAGGTTATAGAAATGGAACCATACCATACCTGGCCTATAGGAGGTGCTCAATAAATGTGTTTACATTGCCTGTTTTCCCCGATGTTCTCCCTTAGTTATATGTAATGACTAAGATATGGTCCCAACTATGGGAATTTACCTTCTCTCTTGGCTTTTCCCCTGCATTTTCTCCAACTGCCTTAGCCATGTGATTATCCCCCTGCTTTTGTATTTACTGCATCATATTGCATTACTTGCTATGTATTGTATCATATTCATTTTCTTCCTGCCTTTGTACAATTATATTGTCTTGTGTAAACTATTCAGTATTTGAATTTCCAACTTTAAGCAGTAATCTAATAATGAAGAAGTGGTATTCTACAGATGTGGCTGATTTCATAGAACTTGTTCACTTACATTCCTAAGCCTCATTAAAAAAAAAAAAGATTCTTCCAAAGATACATAACCCATATTCCCCTATCTTCATCATCTTATCCCCACAAAGACAGTCACGCTAACATTAATAAAAAGAATAATTGAATCTTGGTACCCCTGAGTCCCACCAGCTTCACTAAAGTAATGACCCCCAAAAGCCTTCCCAAGATTAAACATAGCAGAAGAGTAGTAAACTTAAAGACACAATATCAACTTCAAAGTAAAACTGAAAAAAAAACCTAACATAGTATTAGTGAGTAGCCTTATATACCTGTAATTAAAGTCAATTAAGGAAGGGATGAGCAGAAAAATTTTTTTGAAATACTCATGGCTGAAAATTTTCCAGATTTGATGAAATGTATAAAACAAAAGATTCACAGATTTCCAGTCCAAGGTGGTAATACAGGAGACCCCTAAACTCATCTCCTCCCACAAACACACCGAATCTACAGCTACACACAGAGCAATTCCTTCTGAAAGAAATCCAGAAACTAGCTGAGCAACTCCTACGCATCAGGCAAACAAGGAAATATCCAGACCAAAATAGGTAGGAAAGGCAGAGAAACATTCTAGCCATAAGCCCCCCTGCCAGCACAGCAACATACTCTCACGAGGAAACTTGAAAATCCCAGTCTCTCCCACGCTGTTGGCCACACACCTTCCAGGTGTCTGCTCCTCTAGTGACACGGGGCTGGGAGATGCTCTCCTCAGCTCCTTGCCTGGGTGGGCAAGTCAGGCTCTAGGGCCAGCAGAAATCCGCATTTGAGGGTCCCACTAAGGTCCCCGGTCAGAGTGCTACAACTGAGCAGAGCGGCTGCTTGGGACTACTGCTCAGGTGCTGCAGAAAGCCTTCTTGGAATCTGACATGTTATTACTTTTGGACTGTTGGCCAGCTGCTCCTGACTTAGCCACATGAAGGCTCAGACTATCCCAGTATCTGAACTGAAGAGAACCAACACTATTAGCATATCTCTCACCACCATGAATGCAAGGTATTTCAATGAAGAGTATCAGGAGGACATCTACAAATCCCAGACTGGCATGTGCAAGTTCTGAGGAATGATGGAATAACCCAATGTATCTGGGTGACCTTTGCAGACAGCTGAGACAGAGCTATAACAGGGCAGTGGCTGACACACAACTCAAAGCACATCTTTTCCAGCCATGTGGCTGACAGGGTCTTGGTGCTCTGGCCGGATGTCAGGATTGAGCCTCTGATGTGGGAGAGCCAAATTCAGGACATTGGACCACCAGAGACCTCCTGGCCCCATGTAATATCAATTGGGGAGAGCTCTCCCAGAGATCTCTGTCTCAACGCTAAGACCCAGTTCCACTCAACAACCACCAAGCTCCAGTGCTGGACACCCCATGCCAAACAACTAGCAAGACAGGAACACAACCCCACCCCTTAGCACAGAGGCTGCCTAAAATCATAATAAGTTCACAGACACTCCAAAACACACCACCGGATGTGGTCCTGCCCACCAGAAAGACAAGATCCAGCCTCATCCACCAGAACACAGGAACCAGTCCCCTCCACCAGGAAGCCTACAAAACCCACTGAACCAACCTTACCCACTGGGGGAAGACACCAAAAACAATCGGAACTACGAACCTGCAGCCTGGGAAAAGGAGACCCCAAACACAGTAAGTTAAGCAAAATGAGAAGACAGAGAAATACACAGCAGATGAAGGAGCAAAATGAGAAGACAGAAAAATACATAGCAAATGAATACCAGAACAAACAAATGAAGAGGAAATAGGTAGTCTACCTGAAAAAGAATTCAGAGTAATTATAGTAAAGATGATCCAAAATCTTCAAAATAAAAGGGAGAAAATACAAGAAACATTTAACAAGGACCTAGAAGAACTAAAGAGCAAACAAACAATGATGAACAACCCAATAAATGAAATTAAAAATTCTTTAAAAGGAATCAATATGAGAATAACTGAGGCAGAAGAACGGATAAGTGACCTGGAAGAAAAAACAGTGGAAATAACTACTGCAGAGCAGAATAAATAAAAAAAGAATGAAAAGAATTGAGGACAGTCTTAGAGACCTCTGGGACAACAGTAAACACACCAACATTTGAAGTATAGGGGTCCCAGAAGAAGAGAAAAGGGATGGAGAAAATATTTGAAGAGATTATAGTTGAAAACTTCCCTAATATGGGAAAGGAAATAGTCAAGTCCAGGAAGCACAGAGAGTCCCATACAGGAGAGATCCAAGGAGAAACACGCGAAGACACATATTAATCAAACTATCAAAAATTAAATACAAAGGAAAAATATTAAAAGCAGCAAGGGAAAAGCAACAAATAACATACAAAGGAATCCCCATAACAGCTGATCTTTCAGCAGAAACTCTGCAAGCCAGAAGGGTGTGGCAGGACATATTTAAAGTGATGAAAGGGAAAAACCTACAACCAAGATTACTCTACCCAGCAAGGATCTCATTCAGATTCAACAGAGAAATTACAACATTTACAGACAAGCAAAAGCCAAGAGAATTCAGCACCACCAAACCAGCTTTACAACAAATGCTAAAGGAACTTCTCTAGGCAGGAAACACAAGAGAAGTAAAAGACTTACAATAACAAACCCAAAACAATTAAGAAAATGGTAATAGGAACATACATATCGATAATTACCTTAAATGTAATGGACTAAATGCTCCAACCAAAAGATATACACTGGCTAAATCAATACAAAAACAAGACCCGTACATATGCTGTCTTCAAGAGACCAACTTCAGACCTAGGGACACATACAGACTGAAAGTGATGGGATGGAAAAAGACACTTCATGCAAATGGAAATCAAAAGAAAGCTGGAGTACCAATTCTCATATCAGACAAAATAGACATTAAAACAAAGAATATTACAAGAGACAAAGAAGGACACTAACTAGTGATCAAGGGATCAATCCAAGAAAAAGATATAACAATTGTAAATATTTATGCACCCAACATAGGAGCACCATAATACATAAGGCAAATGCTAACAACCATAAAAGGGGAAATCGACAGTAACACAATAATAGTAGGGGACTTTAACACCCCACTTTCACCAATGGACAGATCATCCAAAATGAAAATAAATAAGGAAAAACAAGCTTTAAATGACACATTAGACACGATGGACTAAATTGATATTTATAGGACATTCCATCCAAAAACAACAGAATACACTTTCTTCTCAAGTGCTTATGGAACATTCTCCAGGATAGGTCATATCTTGGGTCACAAATCAAGCCTTGGTAAATTTAAGAAAATTGAAATCATATCAAGTATCTTTTCCAACCACAATGCTATGAGACTAGATATCAATTACAGCAAAAAAGCTGTAGGGGGCTTCCCTGGTGGTGCAGTGGTTAAGAATCCGCCTGCCAAGGCAGGCGACATGGGTTTGAGCCCTGGTCCAGGAAGATCTCACATGCCAAGGAGCAACTAAGCCTGTGCGTGATAACTACTGTGCCTGAGCTCTAGAGCCCACGAGCCACAACTACTGTAGCCTGCGTGCATAGAGCCCATGCTCCGCAAGGAGAGAAGCCATCGCAATGAGAAGCCTGCGCACTGCCAGAAAGAGTACCCCCACTCACCGCAACTAGAGAAAGCCTGCGAGCAGCAACAAAGACCCCGTGCATCCAAAAATAAATAAATAAATTTTTTTTCAAAAAGCTGTAAAAAATACAAACACATGGAGGCTAAACAATACAGTACTAAATAACCAAGAGTTCACTGAAGAAATAAAAGAGGAAATCAAAAAATATCAAGAAAAAAATAACAGTGAAAACATGATGACCCAAAACATATGGGATGCAGCAAAAGCAGTTCTAAGAGGGAAGTTTATAGCAATAAATCCTACCTCAAGGAACAAGAAATATCTCAAATAAACAACCTAACCTTTCACCTAAAGCAATTAGAGAAAGAACAAAAAACCCCCAAACTTAGCAGAAGGAAAGAAATCATAAAGATCAGATCAGAAATAAATGAAAAAGAAATGAAGGAAACAATAGCAAAGATCAATAAAATTAAAAGCTCGTTCTTTGAGAAGATAAACAAAATTGATAAACCATTAGCCAGACTCATTTTAAAAAAAAGGAAGAAGACTCAAATCAATAGAATTAGAAATGAAAAAGGAGAAATAACAACTGATGCTGCAGAAATGCAAAGAAAGGATCATGAGAGTTTACTAACAAGCAACTATATGCCAATAAAATGGACAACCTGGAAGAAATGGACACATTATTAGAAAAGCACAACCTTCCAAGACTGAACCAGGAAGAAATAGAAAATATAAACAGACCAATCACAATCACTAAATTGAAACTGTGATTAAAAATCTTCCAACAAACAAAAGCTCAGGACCAGATGGCTTCACAGTCGAATTCTATCAAACATTTAGAGAAGAGGTAAGACCTATCCTTCTCAAACTCTTCCAAAATACAGCAGAGGGAGAAACACACCCAAACTCATTCTACAATGCCACCATCACCCTGATAGCAAAACCAGACAATGATGTCACAAAAAGAAAACTACAGACCAATATCACTGATGAAAATGATGCAAAAATCCTCAACAAAATAACAGCAGACAGAATCCAACAACACATTAAAAGGATCATACACCCTGATCAAGTGGGGTTTATCCCAGGAATGCAAGGATTCTTCAATATATGCAAATCAATCAATGTGATAAACCATATTAACAAATTGAAGGGAAACACGATATGATCATCTCAAAAGATGTAGAAAATGTTTTTGACAAAATTTAACACTGCTTTATGATAAAAACCCTCCAGAAAGTAGGCATAGAGGGAACTTACCTCAACATAATAAAGGCCATATATGACAAACCCACAGCCAATATCGTTCTCAATGGTGAAAAACTGAAACCATTTCCACTAAGATCAGAAACAAGAAAAGGTTGCCCACTCTCACCACTATTATTCAACATAGTTTTGGAAGTTTTAACCACAGCAATCAGAGAAGAAAAAGAAATAAAAGGAATCCAAATCAGAAAAGAAGTAAAACTGTCACTGTTTGCAGATGACATGATATTATACATAGAGAATCCTAAAGATGCTACCAGAAAACTACTAGAGCTAATCAATGAATTTGGTAAAGTAGTGGGATACAAAATTAATGCACAGAAATCTCTTGCACTCTTATACACTAACGATGAAAAATCTGAAAGAGAAATTAAGGAAACACTCCCGTTTACCACTGCAACAAAAAGAATAAAATACCTAGGGATAAACCTACCTAAGGAGACAAAAGACATGCATGCAGAAAATTATAAGACACTGATGAAACAAATTAAAGATGATACAAACAGATGGAGAGATATACCATGTTCTTGTAATGGAAAAATCGACAATGTGAAAATGACTATACTACCCAAAGCAATTTACAGATTCAGGGCAATCCCTATCAAACTACCAATGGCATTTTTCAAAGAACTAGAACCAAAACTTTCACAATTTGTATGCAATCATAAAAGACCCCGAATAGCCAAAGCAATCTTGAGAAGGCAAAACGGAGCTGGAGGAATCAGGCTCCCAGACTTCAGACTATACTACAAAGCTACAGTAATCAAGACAGTATGTTACTGGCACAAAAACAGAAATATAGATCACTGGAACAGGATAGAAAGCCCAGAGATAAACCCACGCACATATGGTCGCCTTATCTTTGATAAAGGAAGCAAGGATATATAATGGAGAAAAGACAGCCTCTTCAATAATTGGTGCTGGGAAAACTGGACAGCTACATGTAAAAGAATGAACTTAGAACACCTCCTAACAGCATACACAAAAAAAACCTCAAAATGGATTAAAGACCTAATGTAAGGCCAGACACTATAAAACTCTTAGAGGAAAACATAGGCAGAACACTCTATGACATAAATCACAGCAAGCTCCTTTTGGACCCACCTCCTAGAGAAATGGAAATAAAAACAAAAATAAACAAATGGGACTTAATGAAACTTAAAAGCTTTTGCACTGCAAAGGAAACCATAAACAAGACGAAAAGACAACCCTCAGAATGGGAGAAAATATTTGCAAACAAAGCAACTGACAAGGGATTAATCTCCAAAATATACAAGCAGCTCATGCAGCTCAATATCAAAAAAAAACAACAACCCAATCCAAAAATGGGCAGAAAACCTAAATAGGCATTTCTCCAAAGAAGATATACAGATTACCTACAAACACATGAAAGGATGCTCAACATCACTAATCATTAGAGAAATACAAATCAAAACTACAATGAGGTACCACCTCACACCAGTCAGAATGGCCAGGAAGTCTACAAACAATAAATGCTGGAGAGGGTGTGGAGAAAAGGGAACCCTCTTGCACTGTTGGTGGGAATGTAAATTGATACAGCCACTATGGAGAACAGTATGGAGCTTCCTTAAAAAACTAAAAATAGAGCTACTATATGACCCAGCAATCCCACTCCTGGACATATACTCTGAGAAAACCATAATTCAAAAACAGTCATGTACCACAATGTTCATTGCAGCTCTATTTACAATAGCCAGGACATGGTAGAAACCTAAGTGTCCATCGACAGATGAACGGATAAAGAAGATGTGGCACATATATACAATGGAATATTACTCAGCCATAAAAAGAGACGAAAATGAGTTATTTCCAGTGAGGTGGATGGACCTAGAATCTGTCATACAGAGTGAAGTAAGTTGGAAAGAGAAAAACAAATACCGTACGCTAATACATATATATGGAATCTAAAAAATATAAAATAAAATAAAATGGTTCTGAAGAACCTAGGGGCAGGACAGGAATAAAGATGCAGATGTGGAGAGTGGACTTGAGGACACAGGGAGGGGGAGGGGGGGCTGGGACAAGGTGAGAGAGTGGCATGGACATATATACACTACCAAATGTAGAATGGATGGCTGGTGGGAAACAGCTGCATAGCACAGGGAGATCAGCTCGGTGCTTTGTGACCACCTAGAGGGGTGGGATAGGGAGGGTGGGAGGGAGGGAGACACAAGAGAGAGGGGATATGGGGATATGTGTATACGTATGACTGATTCACTTTGTTATACAGCAGAAGCTAATGCACCGTTGTAGAGCAATTATACTCCAATAAAGATGTTGGGGAAAAAAAGAAAGAAAATCCCACTTTCTCCCTGATGAGGGAAGGGAAGGGTTTGGATTCAACACCAGTGCCCCAACATTTGACTTCCATCTGAGGAGTAGCCCTTCAAAACACCTAGCTCTGAAAGCCAGTAGGCTTGCAACAACTCCATGAGACCCATTTGTAGGAGCACTGGCTGTAGCTATCCTCAGGGCTCAGTGCAGAGGGAGCAGGCAAAAAATGTCAGTCAGTCTTCCAGTCTTCCCTGAATGGGGTCTATTTTTGCACACTTTAAGAAATGCTGCCTGAAGGTCAGAATTCTAATTTAACTTGCATCTAGGGGCTAACTGCAATCCTCCCCAGAGACCAGGGAAGCCAGAACACACCTTTCCACCTTCTCTCTTGAGGCTGCTCCAAGTCACCAGTATCTCCCTGGAAGGAGCTAATATACTCATCTGTACCCCAGCTTTTGCAGCTGCTTCCCAAGGGGTGGGTCCACAGATCTCCTGGCTCTGATAACCAATAGGCTCCCATTCACTAGTCCCACAGACAGTAGCAAACAAAAAAGCAATTGTTAAACTGCTATACCCCCAGGGCTCAGCACAGAGTAAGCACGCACAAACCCCCATCTCCCAGTCTTTCCCTAAAAGGGGTCTCTTTGCATACTTTAAAAGATGCTGCCTGAGGTCAGGCTTCTAATTTAGCATGCATCTAGAGGCTAACTGCAATCCTCTCCAAACACTAGGGAAGACTGTGGACACCTCCCATACCCTCTCCTTTTGGTCCGCTCTGAGTCACAGTTATCTCTCTGGAAGGACCTTGTACACACATCTGACACACCAGCTTTAGCGGCTGCCACCTGAGAGAGCCAGGCAATCTGCACCCAGATTGCCTGGCTCCGAAAGCCAATGGGGCTTGCATTCAGGAGTGTCACAGGATTGCACTAAACAAATAACAAGTTCTTAATGAGCTCAAAAACACTCCCCCCACTTTGGCTCTACACCCCAACCCAGTGTGGAGAGAACAGACAAAAACTCTGAACTGCCACTGGGACCGGGAGTGAAGAAACAGAGAGATGTTTGTAAAAGGGTACAAAATTTCAGCTATAAGATGAACAGGTGTGAGGATCTAATGAATACCATGGTGACTCTAGTTGATAACACTGTACTGTATAATTGAAACTTGCTAGGAGACTAAAACTTAAATGTTCTCAAACACAAAAAGATAAATGTGAAGTGATGGATGTGTTAATGAAACAGATGTATATGTACGTATATTAAATCACTGTGATGTACACTTTAAATATCTTACATTTGTATATATTAATTATACTTCAAAATAGGTGAAAATTTTTAAAACCCCAGATTCAAGAAGCTCAATGAACTCCAAGCAAAATAAATATGAGAAAAACTACTCCCACACCACATCACAATCAAATTGCTTAAAAGCAGTAATAAAGAGAAAATCTTAATAGGAGCCAGAGAAACACCTAGAGAAATAATAAGAATGATAGCAGACTTCTCACTGGTAATAATGCTAGCCAGAAAACAGCACAGCAAAATCTTTAAAATACTAACATTTGACAAAAGTCTACCTAGAATTCTGTACCTAGCAGAAATATTTTTCAAGAACTAGGGCTGTGGGCTTCCCTGGTGGCGCAGTGGTTGGGAGTCCACCTGCCGATGCAGGGGACACGGGTTCGTGCCCCGGTCCGGGAAGATCCCACATGCCGTGGAGCGGCTGGGCCCGTGAGCCATGGCCACTGAGCCTGTGCGTCCGGAGCCTGTGCTCTGCAGCAGGAGAGGCCACAACAGTGAGAGGCCCGCATACCGCAAAAAAAAAAAAAAACTAGGGCTGAAAAAGGAGGATGACATCAGCAAAATGGCAGAATAGGAAGCCACAGACCCTCCTTCTCCCATAGACACAGAAATTTAACAATACTACACAAACCATGTGCCTTTGTGAGAAATCCAGAAACCAGTTAAAAGGATCCTGCAAGGCATAACCCTCCCAGACTTCAGACAATACTACAAAGCTACAGTAATCAAAACAGCATGGGTACTGGCACAAAAACAGACATATGGATCAATGGAACAGAATAGACAGCCTAGAAATGAACCTACCCACTTATGGTCAATTAATCTTCAACAAAGGAGACAAGACTATAAAATGGAGAAAAGACACTCTCTTCAGCAAGTGGTGTTGGAAAGGTTGGACAGCCACATTTTTTTTTTTTTTTTGGCCATGCCACGCGGCTTGCAGGATCTCAGTTCCCCAAGCAGGGATTGAACCCAGGCCATAGCAGTGAAAGTGCCAAATCCTAACCACTAGACCACCAGGGAGCTCCCTGGACAGCCACATTTAAATCAATGAAGTTAGAACACACCCTCACACCATATACAAAAAGAAGCTCCAAATGGCTTAAAGACAAATATAAGACATGACACCATAAAACTCCTAGAAGAGAACATAGGCAAAACATTGTCTGACATAAATCGTACCAATGTCTTCTTAGGTCAGTCTCCCAAGGCAATAGAAATAAAAGCAAAAATAAACAAATGGGACCTAATTAAACTTACAAGCTTTCGTACAGCAAAGGAAACCATAAACAAAAAAAAATGAAAAGACAATCTACAGAATGGGAGAAAATATTTGCAAATGATGTGACCAATGGGACTTCATTTCCAAAATATACAAACAGCTGATACAATTCAATAACAAAACAACCCAATTGAAAAATGGGCAGAAGACCTAAAGAGACATTTCTCCAAAGAAGACATACAGATGGGCAACAGGCATACAAAAAGATGCTCAACATGGCTAATTATTAGAGAAATGCAAATCAAAACTACAATGAGGTACCACCTCACACTGGTCAGAATGGCTATCATTAAAAAGTCTATAAACAAGAAATGCTGGAGAGGGTGTGGAGAAAAGGGAACCCTCCTACATTGTTTGTGGGAAAGTGAATTGGTGTAGCCACTGTGGAAAACAGTATGAAGGTTCCTCAAAAAACTAAAAATAGAGTTGCCATATGATCCAGCAATCCCACTCCTGGGCATATATCCAGACAAAACTATAATTCAAAAAGATATATGCAACCCTATGTTCATAGCAGCACTATTCACAATAGCCAAGACATGGAAACAACCTAAATGTCCATTGACAGATGAATGGGTAAAGAAGATGTGGTACATATATACAGTTGACTACTACTTAGCCATAAAAACAGAATGAAATAATGTCATTTGCAGCAACATGGCTGGACCTAGAGATTATCATACTAAGTGAAGTTAGTCAGAGAAAGACAAATATCAAAGATATCACTTATATGTGGAATCTAAAATATGACACAAATGAACTTATCTACAAAACAGACACACAGACATAGAGAACAGACTGGTGGTTGCCAATGGTGGGGGGGGGCGGGGATGGATGGAATGAGAGTTTGGGATTAGCATATACAAACTATCATATATAGAATGGATAAACAACAATGTCCTACTGTATAGCACAGGGAACTATATTCAATATTCTGTGATAAACCATAATGGAAAAGAAAAAGAAAAAGAATGTGTGTGTGTATATACATGTGTGTGTGTGTGTGTGTGTATATATATATATATATATACACACACACATACATATGTATAAGTGAATCACTTTGCTATACAGCAGAAATGAACACAACATTGTAAATCAACTATACTTGAATAAAATAAGTTAAAAAAAAAAAACGGATCCTGCACCCCAGGTGAGCACTAAGCCAACTGCCTCAAAGTTGGCAGGAAAATTCACGGCACTTTCTCTTGCCAGAACCCCTACTGCCCACACAGTGTGGCACCATTAGGAGGGAAACCTCAATTCGCATATTCTCCCTGGTGAGAGAAACAAGTAGAACGTATGTCCATTATTCTGACTTTTAGGGGGGCTGCCTGAGGGACCATTTTCTGTCTTACTTGAATCCAAGTACTGGCAGGAATAGAGAGGCCAGATTAGGGGTATCTGAGAACAAAACCATCAACATTCACCAGTTTTCATTACCAGAGACACTAGGTAGAGTTCCAATACTGCAGTTTATTACAGTACCAAAGAGGTCACAGTATCAAAGAGACACTCCAGTGGGAGCTCTCAGGAAGAACTGGCAGACTTCCCTGGTGGTGCAGTGGTTAAGAATCCGCCTGTCAATGCAGTGGACACGGATTCCAGCCCTGGTCCAGGAAGATCCCACATGCCGCAGAGCAACTAAGCCCGTGTGCCACAACTACTGAGCCAGTGTGCCACAACTAGTGAAGCCCACATACCTAGAGCCTGTGCTCCACAACAAAGAGTAGCCCCCACTCACCACAACTAGAGAAAGCCCGTGTGCAGCAAGGAAGACCCAATGCAGCCATAAATAAATAAATAAATAATTTTATTCTTAAAAAAAAAAGAAGAACTGGCAAACCTCCTAAAGTCCAGAGAGGATGCATCCCTAGAAAAGATTTGAGTGGTCTCCAGAATCCCTAGCCAGGCTCAGTGGAGAAAGTTCTCCCTACACAATTGCAGATTAAAAAGTCTGGGGGTGATGGCTGCTTCTTCAAATGCTAAAATCCCAAGAAAAAAATAACAAGCCATACAAAGAAACAAGAAAAATGACACATTTAAAGGAAAAAATTAAATCTCCAGAAACTAATCCTAATGAAACAGAAATATATTAATTACCAAAAAAAATCAAAATTATTGTTATAAGGGTGCTCAATGAATTAAAAGAGAACGTAGACAGACAACTAAAATGAAATCAGGAAAATTATGCATGAACCAAATGAGAATATCAACAAAGAGAGGGAAACTATGAAGAAGAACCAAACAGAAATTGTGGAACTTAACACAATATCTGGATTGAAAAATTCACTAAAGGGACTCCACAGCAGACCTGAGCAGTCAGAAGAATGAATCCATTAACTTGATGGCAAGACTTTCAAAAGTAGCAGAGTAGCAAAAAGAAAAAAAAGAATGATGAAAAATGAAGGGGAGCCTAAGGCACTTTTGGGTCATCATCAAATGGAACCATATATGCACCATGTGAATCCCAGCAGGAGAAGAAAGAAAAAAAGGAACAGAGACTCTATTTGAAGAAATAATGTCTGAAATCTTCCCAAATCTGAGGAGAGAAATGGACAAACAAATTCAAGAAATTCAAGAAACTCCAGTTAGGAAAAATCTAAAGGGATCTACAAGAGATATTGTTCGAAGAGGTAATCTGTTAGAAGACATGACCACTGGTTGACCTAAAAGCTGGACCAGGGCAAACAGAGGCTTCTCACCCACTTCCCTGTCCTTAGAATGTACGTTCTGCCCATCATTCCCACAGTGGGAACCGTTTTCAAGGACACAGCCTTGAGAGAACAGTGTTGTTGAGACCATCAAGACAGTATACACGACTGAACCTAGTTCAGGCCTCTCTATAAACTTTTAAGATTCTGGCAGGTAGGTGATGTGGAGATTACTCATCTTGCGGCCACCCAAGACAAGCCTTGTATGTAAATTCCCTTGTTTATTAAAATTACCACCTACCAATATGAAGTGGTCTGCTTCATTCTTCAGTCTCTCCTTACCCTCCTTGTAGAGGGGCCAGTTTGTAAGCCAACAGACGTTATAATCAAATTGTCAAAAGTCACAGGCAAAGAATCTTGAAAGCAGCCAGGAAAAAGCAACTTTTATGTACAAAGGAGCTACTAGTAGATTGTCAGCAGATTTCTCAGTGGAAAGCTTCCCTGGAAGGGAGTAGGATAATATATTTAAAGTACTGAAACAAAAAAAATGCCAACCAAGAATACTATATCTTGGAAAACTTTTCTTCAAAAACAAAGGAGAAATTAAAGAGTTTCCTACAAAAACAAAAGTTAAGGGAGTTCCTTACCACTAGACCTGCCCTACAAAATGCTGAAGGGACTCCTTCAAGTTGAAGAAAAGGATTATAAACAACAACACAAAACCATACAAAAAAATAAAACTCCCTGGTATAAGTAAATATTTAAACAAATATAGAATTCTGTAGTGTGATAATGTATGTGTGTAAATCACTTTACAATCTAATATAGAATTTAAGAAACAAAAGCATAAAAAATTGTTACAAATTTATGTTAATGGATACACAATATAAAAGAGGTAATTGTATCATCAATAACATATATAGGCATACCTCATTTTATTGAGCTTTGCTTTATTGTGCTTTTCAGATACTGCATTTTTCACAAATTGAAGGTTTGTAGCAACCCAGCATCAGGCACCATTTTCCCAACAGTATTTGCTCTCTTCACATCTCTATGTCACATTTTGGTAATCCTTGCAATATTTCAAACCCTGCACCTGATGAAGATTACAATTCACTGAAGACTCAGATGATGGTTAGCATTTTTTAGAAATAACGTATTTTAAAATTAAGGCATGTACATTGTTTTTAAAGACATAATGCTGTTGCACACTTAATAGACTACAGTACAGTGTAAATGTAACTTTTATATGCACTGGGAAACCAAAATATTCGTGTGACTTGCTTTATTGTGATATTTGCTTTATTACAGTGCTCTGGACCAAAGCCACAGTCTCCAAGGTATGCCTGTAATAAGAAAGGCAGAGATGTAAAGGAGTAGAGATTTTATAGGCAATTGAAGTAATTATCAGTTTAAAATAGATTGCTATACCTTTAAGATGTTTCATGCTATTGCAGTGGTAATCACAAAGGAAATACCTATATAATTTACACAAAGGGAAATGAAAAGAGAATCAAAGTATGGAATATTCTCAAGATAGGTAACATGTTAGACCACAAAACAAGTCTTTTCACATTTAAGAAGACTGCAATCATACAAATTATCTTCTCTGGCTACAATGAAATGAAACTAGAAATAAACAGTAGAAGAAAAATAGAAAAATCCACAAAATATGTGGAAATTAAACAATGCACTCTTTTTTCAAGTTTATTATTCAAATATATATATATTACTCAAATGTATTCTGCTCTATATATTAACTTTAATTTAAATCTGTTTCTTCAATAGGTACAACTAAAATCCCTCAAATTTCAGTCCAAATATATTCACTTTGTTTGTATAAACCAAATCCATCTTATTGTGTTTGAACCAATTCACATCAGTGTCGGGAGAGGCAGCCCACCATGGGCCCTCCTGCATGTCCTTGCTGAGTGTATCAAACTGCAAGCCTTACCTCTCCTCTGATGCTGCACCCTTTCTATGGCTAGTCACATAGGCAATTAATAACTAAAGTTCACCACAGATGCCTATAACAATAATAAAACATTCTTCACTTTTTTCTTCTTCACACACAAAATTCCTATTTATTTAAATTTTTAAAGATAAAACACAAGGTTTTAATCATTTTTAAAGTATTTATATTTTGGTTTCTTTTTTTATTAAGACATAATGGAAGATTTCCCTGGTGGCACAGTGGTTAAGAATCCACCTGTCAATGCAGGGGACACGGGTTCGAACCCTGGTCCGGGAAGATCCCACATGTCGCGGAGCAACTAAGCCCATATGCCACAACTACTGAAGTCTGCACACCTAGAGCCCATGCTCCGCAACAAGAGAAGCCACCACAATGAGAAGGCTGCACACCATGACAAAGAGTAGCCCCCACTCAAGACAACCACAGAAAGCCTGCACGCAGCAAGGAAGACTCAATGCAACTAAAAATAAATAAATAAAATAAAATAAAATTTCAAAAAAAAGATATCCAGAAATCTCTAAAAAAAAGACATAATTGATATTATCATTATCATCAGATTATCATACTAAGTAAAGTAAGTCAGAAAGAGAAAGACAAATGTCATATGATATCACTTAGATGTGGAATCTAAAAAAATGATACAAATGAACTTATCTGCAAAACAGAAATAGACTCACAGACATAGAAAACAAACTTATGGTTACCAAAGGGGAAAGGAGGGGAGGGATAAATTAGGAATTTGGGATTAACAGATACACACTACTATGTATATAATAGATAAACAGCAAAGAGCTATTGTAGAGCACAGGGAACCATGTTCAATATCTTGTAATAACTTATAATGGAAAAGAATCTGGAAAGGAACATATATATATTTATTATATACATATAACTGAATCACTTTGCTGTACACCTGAAACATTGTAAGTCAACTATACTTCAATAAAAAAAAAACTTTTAGGGACTTCCCTGGCAGTCCAGTGGTTAAGACTTCACCTTCTATTGCAGAGGGTGCGGGTTCGATCCCTAGTTGGGGAGCTAGGATCCCACATGACTTGCGGCCAAAGAACCAAAACATAAAACAGAAGCAATGTTGTATAACAAATTCAGTAAAGACTTTAAAAAATGGTCCAAATCAAAACAATCTTTAAAAAAAAAACTTTTAGAAAAAGACATAATTGGGGCTTCCCTGGTAGCACAGTGGTAGAGAATCTGCCTGCCAATGCAGGGGACACGGGTTTGAGCCCTGGTCTGGGAAGATCCCACATGCCACGGAGCAACTGGGCCTGTGAGGCACAACTACTGAGCCTGCATGTCTGGAGCCTGTGCTCCGCAACAAGAGAGGCCGCAATAGTGAGAGGCCCACGCACCGCAATGAAGGGTGGCCCCCGCTCGCCGCAACTAGAGAAACAGAGAAAGCCCTCACACAGAAACGAAGACCCAACACGGCCAAAAATAAATAAATTAATTAATTCATTTTTTAAAAAGACATAATTGACATAAAACATATTAGTTTCAGGCACACAACATAATGATTTAATTATGTATACATTTCAAGATGATTACCACAATAAGTCTAGTTAACATCCATCACCACGTATATGTATAATTTTTTTTCTTGGGATGACAACTTTGAAGATTTACTCTCTTAGCAACTTTCAAACATACAATACAGTATTATTAACTATATTCACCATGATACAAATTACATCCCCAGCACTTATTTATTTTATAACTCCCTTCACCATTTTGCCCACCCCAAACCCTCATCTCTGGCAATACCAATCTTGTTCTCTGTATCTATGAGTTTGGTTTGTTGGTGGTGGTGTTGGTGGTGTTTTTGTTTTTGTTTTTTATTTTTTTGGATGTGGACCATTTTTTAAATCTTTATTGAATTTGTTACAATATTGCTTCTGTTTCATGTTTTGTTTTTTTGGCCATGAGGCATGTGGGATCTCAGCTCCCCGACCAGGGATCAAACCTGCACCTGCTGCATTGGAAGGCAAAGTGTTAACCACTGGACCACCATGGAAGTCCCAAGTGGCGGTGGTTTTAGATTCCACATATAAATGAGGTATGTGGTATTTGTCTTTCTCTCTCTGGCTTATTTCACTTAGCATAATCCCCTCAAGGTCTGTCCCTGTTGTCACCGATGGCAAGATCTCCTTCTTTTTATGGCTGAATAATATCCCATTCATCCCTTAATGGACACGTAAGTTGAGCCCATCTCTTGTCTATTATAAAATGCTGCAGTGAACATGGGGTGCATATATCTTTTGAAGTTAGTGTTTTCATTTCCTTCAGATAAACACCCAGAAGTGGAATTGCTGGATCATACAGTAGCTTTATTTTTTAATTTTTTGAGGACTTCCATCCTGTTTTCCATAGTAGTTGAACCAATTTACATTCTGACCAACAGTGCACAAGGGATTCCTTTTCTCCACATCCTTGCCAACATTTGTTATTTCTTGTCTTTTTGATAATAGCCATTCTAACAGGTGTGAGGTGATAACTCATTGTGCTTTTGATTTACATTTCCCTGATGATTAATGATTCTCAGCACCTTTTCATATACCTGTTGGCCATTTATATACCCTCCTTGAAAAAATGTCTATTCAGATCCTCTTCCCATTTTTTAATGAGATTTTGGGGGTTTTCTTGCTATTGAGTTGTATGAGTTTTTTATCTTTATATATTTTGGATGTTGACCACTTATCAAACACATGATCTGCAAATATTTTCTCCCATTTGGTAGGTTGACTTTTCATTTTGTTGATGGTTTCCTTTGCTGTACAGAGCTTCTTGGTTTGATGTAGTCCCACTTGTTTATTTTTTATTTTCTTGCACTTGCTTTTGGTGTCAAATATAAAAAATCATCACTAAGACCAATGTCAAGGAAAGAATGTACTATTAAACAACAAATGGGTCAAAAAGAGAGCCTTATAATTTAGAAAATTCTTATTTTCTAAAAGAAATAAGGAATTTATTTATTTATTTACAAATACCTAGATCTTTTCTGGATCTGAAAACCCACAACATATCAAAACTTATGGATGCAGTGAAAGTAGAACCAAGAGGAAAGTTTACAGCAGTAAACACTTACATTAAAAGAGAAGGGTCTCAAATCAGTAACCTAAACTTACACCTCAAGGAACTAGAAAAAAAAGAACAAACTAAACCCAAAGTTAGTAGAAGGAAGGAAATAATAAAGATTAGAGAATAAATAAATGAAAAGAGAATAGAAAGACAATAGGAAAAAAATCAATGAAATCAGTAGGTGTTTTTTTAAGATTTACAAAATTGACAAACTCTTAGCTAGACTAAAATAAAACAAGACTCAAATAGCTAAAATTAGAAATGAAAATAGGGACTTTACAACTGATGTAACAGAAATAAAAAGGATTATAAGAGATTACTGTGAATTATTATATGCCAACAAATTGGATACCTTAGAAGGAATGGATAAATTCCTAAAAACATACAACCTTCCAAAACTGAAACATGAAGAAATAAAAAGTATGAATATACCTGTAACTAGTAAGAAGATAGAAGCACTAATAAAAAATCTCCCAACAAAGAAAAGCCCAGGACCAGACGCCTTCACCAGAGAATTGTACCAAACACTGAAAGAGGATTAGCACCAATCCTCCTCAAACTCTTCTTAAGAACTGAAAAGAAGGGAACACTCCCAAACTCATTCTATGAGGCCAGCATTACCCTGATACCCAAACCAAACAAAAACACAAGAAAATAAAGCTAAAGACCAATATTCCTGATTAACAGTGATGCAAAGATCCTAAACAAAATACTAGCAAACTGAATTTAACAGTACTTTAAAAGAATCATACACTATGACCAAGTGGGATTTATACTTGGAATGCAAGGATGGTTCAATATACAAAAATCAATCAATGTAATACACCACATTAACAAAATCAAGGACAAAACCACATGATCATCTCAATCAATGCAGAAAAATTCAACATCATTTTATGACAAAAGTTACTCAACAAACTAGAAATAGAAAGAAACTATCTCAACATAACAAAAGCCACATATTAAAAGCCCATAGCTAATAACATATTCAATGGTAAAGGACTGAAAGCTTGTCCTCTAAGATGAAGAAGAAGGCAAGAATACACAATCTTGCCAATACTATTCAACAGAGTGTGGAAGTTCTAGCCAAAGTAATTTAGACATAAAAAAAGAAACTGGAAAAGAAGAAGTAAAATTATCTCTGTTCACAGAAGACATGATCTGATATGCAGAAAAAACTAAGAATCCCAGAAAAAATAATGTTACAACTAAAAACAATTTCAGCAAAGTTTCAGGATACAAAATCAACACACAAAAATTAGTTGTGTTTCTCTTCACTAACAACGACCAATCCAAAAAGGAAATTAAGAAAACAATCCCATTTACTACAGCACCAAAAAAAAAAAAAAGATAAAATACTTAGGAATAAACTTAACAAAGGAGGTAAAAGACTCATGCACTCAAAACTACAAGACACTGCTAATAATATCAAAGAAGATACAAATAAATGGAAAGACAGCCCATGCCTGTGGATTGAAAGACTCAATATTGTTAAAATGTTCATAGGACCCAAAGCAATCTGCAGATTCAATGCAATCCCTATCAAAATCCCAATGGCAATTTTTTCAGAAATAGAAAAAAATTCTAAAATTCATGTGGGACTTGACTGGCCAAAACATTCCTGAAAAAGAACAAAGCTGGAGGCCTCGTACTTTTTGATTTCAAAACATACTACAAAGAAACAGTAATTAATACAATATGATACTGGCATAAAGATAGATATATTAACCAGTGGAACACAATAGATAGTCAAGAAATACATCCTTGAAAAATAGGCCAAATGATTTTTGACAAGGGTGCCAAAACTACACAATGGGAAAAGGACAGTCTCTTCAACATATGGTGTTTGGAAAAATAGATATACTTCCACATGCAAAAGAATAAAGTTGGGCCTTTTTCATACTCCATATCCAAAAACTCTTAAAAGAAGACATGGCAGAAAAACTTGAGGACACTGGAAAATGATTTCTTGACTATGACACCAAAAGCCCAGGCAACTAAATAAAAAACAGACATACAGGAGTATATCAAACTTAAAGACTTCTGTACATCAAAGGAAACAATCAACAAAATGAAAAGACAACCTATGAAATGGGAGAAAGTAATTGCAAGTCATATATCTGACATGGGGTTAATACCCAGAATATATAAGAAACTTCTACAGGGCTTCCCTGGTGGCGCAGTGGTTGAGAGTCCGCCTGCCAATGCAGGGGACAGGGTTCATGCCCCGGTCTGGGAAGATCCCACATGCTGCGGAGCAGCTGGGCCCGTGAGCCATGGCCTCTGAGCCTGCGCATCCGGAGCCTGTGCTCCGCAACGGGAGAGGCCACAACAGTGAGAGGCCTGCGTACCGCAAAAAAAAAAAAAAGAAGGGAATCCTGTCACATCCTATAAAATGGATAAACCTAAATAAAATAAGCCAGTCACAAAAGGACAAATAATATATGATTCCACTCACATAAAGTATATAAAGTAATCAAACTCATAGAAACAGAAAGTAGAAAGGTGGTTACCAAGGGCTGAGGGGAGTTAAGAGGAGTAATTAGTGTTTGGTGGGTATAGAGTTTCAGTGTTGCAAGATGAAAAATTTCTAGAGATCTATTGCTTAACAATGTGACTATACTTAACACTACTAAACTATACACTTAAAGATGGTTAACATGGCAAATTTAATGTTGCGTGTTTTTTACCACAATTTTTAAAACTAGGACAAAATACTTTTTAGATTTCCAAAATGTGAAAGATTTCATCACCAGAAGATGTGCTTTCTAAGAGAATACTTTAGGTAGAATTATACCAGATTAAATGAATCTATAAAAAGAACAAAAAACACCAGAGATGGAAAATATGTGGATAAATATAAATTTTCTTATTTTTAAAAGTTACTTCACAGACAAATGACTACTGATATCAAAAAATGATAACTATGTGATATGTGGTTTATAAAATATGTAGAAGTAAATGTATGACAACAATAGCATAAAGATTGAGAAGAAATGAAAGTACACTGTTGTAACATTCTCATACTATATGTAAAATGGTATATTACTTGAAGATAGATTGTGACAAGTTAAAGATGTTGTCATGAGTTGAATTGTGCTCCTCCAAAATATATTTTCAAGTTCTAATCCCCAGTACCTGTGAATGTAGCCTTATTGGAAATAGTGTCTTTGCAGATGTAAGTTAAAACGAGGTATATTGGGTTAGGGTGAGCCCTTAACCAATGGTGTCCTTATAAGATAAGAGGAATTTGGGTACACAAACACACACAGAGGGGAAATGGCCATGTGAAGTCACAAAGACACAGGGAGAAACGTCATACGAAAATATAAGCAGAGATTGGAGCGATGCTTCTACAGGTGAAGAGACACTAAGGGTTGCCAGCAACCACCAGAAGCTAGGAGAGAAGCATGGAACAGATTGTCCTTCAGCACTTCCAGTAGGAACCAACTCTGCCAATACATTGATTTCAGACTTCTAGCCACCAATATAGTGAGTGAATATATGTGTTATTTTAAGCCACACAGTTTGTGGTACTTTCTTAGAGTAGCCTGAGGAAACTAATAGAGAGGTATACTGTATATGCTAAAGCAATCATTACAATTTTTAAAAAGAATTATAGCTAATTGGCCAACAAAGGAATAAAATAGAATAAGAAATATTCAGTTCGTTCAAAATATAAAGGCAGAAAAAAGGGAAAGGGGAATGTAGAACAGGTGGAACACATAGAAATCAGATAGCAAGATGATAGATTTAAAACCCTAGAATATAAAAATCATATTAAATATAAATGGCTTAGACACCTTCTTCATTAAAAGTCAGAAACTGTCAATTTAGATTTTTAAAAATCCAATTATATACTGTATTTAAATATAAAGACACAAATAGGTTAAAAGTGAAAGAATGGGAAAAGCATTGTCATGTTAACACTAATCAAAAGAAAGTTATTGGAGGGACTTCCCTGGCAGTCCAGTGGTTAAGACTGCACTTCCACTGCAGGGGACACAGGTGCAGGCCCTGGTCAAGGAACTAAGATCCCACATGCCGCCTGGTGCAGCCAAAAAAAAAAAAAAAGAAAGAAAAAATGTTATTGGAGTGGCTATATTAATATTATGTAAAGCAACTATACTCCAATAAAAGTTAATTTAAAAAATATTAAACAAAGTAAATTGCAAAGCAAAACATATCACCAATTATTAAGAAGGTTATTTCATAATGATACTGGGATCAATTTACCTTAAATGTTTATTCATATAATAACGAAGCTTCAAAATACAAGAAGCAAGAGGTGATAGAACTGAAAGGAGAAATAGAACAATTCCCATAAAAGAGAGTTCAATAACCTTTTCTCAAGAATTGATAGAATAAGTTGGTAGAAATTCAGAAAGAATAAAGAAGTCTTAAAAAATGCTATCAACCAACTTATGCTAATTGATGTTTTCGAACACTTGGCATAACATCAGCATATACATTATTTTCAATCACACGTGAAACATTTACCCAGATGGACAAGAGTCTGAGCTATAAATATCAATAAATTTAAAAGAATTCAAATCATACAAAGTATATTCTCTGACCACAATGGAATATTATTAGAAATCAATAGCAGAAAGATATTTGAAAATTTTAAACTATTAGCAATGTAACACACTTCTTTTTTTAAATAGATTTATTTACTTACTTATTTATTTATTTATGTCTGTGTTGGGTCTTCATTGCTGTGCATGGGCTTTCTGTAGCTGTGGTTCGTTGTGGTGCACGTGCTTCTCATTGCGATGGCTTCTCTTGTTGCAGAGCACAGGCTCTAGGCATGTGGGCTTCAGTAGTTTTGGCACGTGGGCTCAGTAGTTGTGGCTCGTGGGCTCTAGGGCACAAGCTCTGTAGTTGTGGCGCACGGGCTTAGCTGCTCCTCGGCATGTGGGATCTTCCCGGACCAGGGCTCAAACCCATGTTTCTTGAATTGGCAGGCGGATTCTTAACCACTGTGCCACCAGGGAAGCCTAGGAAAGTAACACACCTTTAAATAACCCACAGGTCAAAGAAAAAAGCAGAAAGAATTTACAAGTATTTTGAACTGAACTAAAAGAATGAACAATGTTTCAAAATCTGTGGGTTATAGTTAAAGCAGTACTTGGCAGGAAATTCATAGCGCTAAACTCATATATGGAGGAGAAAAAGATCTTACACCAATGACCTCAGCTTCCTCCTTAAGAAATTACAAAGAGGAACAACTTAAATCTCAGGTAGGAATAAGAAAGGAAAAAATACAGATCAGAGCAGAATACAATCAAACTGAACACAGAAAAAAGCAAAACAATCAATTAAATATGAAACTAGTTGAGAAGGTCAAAAAAATTATAAACCATTAGCCAGATTGATCAGACATAAAAAAGAGAAGACACGGATGACCAATAACAAGAAAGAGAGATGTGGGCTCACTACAGATTCTGCAGATTTTAAAGAATAATAAAGGAAAGTTATGAGCATTTAAGCCAATAAATTTGAGATGAAATCTGACATTTCATCTTGACATTTCAAAAGAACTAATTTTTTATAAATCTCAACGTACAAAATTGTCTTTATTACTCCAGAATGGCATGCTACAGACACTGTACAGCATGCACATTTATTAACTTCAAAATTAGCTTCAAACCATTGACAATTAAATTGGAATAAGAGTATAAAATGGAGTGTTAGGGGGGAAAAGATATTCTCACACATACACACACACATACACACACACACTCACACACACACACACGTTAGAATCCAAAAAGCTGGTTTTCAAAAACTTTCTCCTCATTTACTCGGAAACTTTCCGATTGGGATGTATGCTGACTTTCCACCTCAGAATATGAGGACCAGTTTTTATTTTCTGGTTCGTTGACAAGCCACGATTTTGACATCAGATAAATCTCACTCAGCGAAGGAGTTGGGGTAGCGGAGTCTTCTCCTGCTCACCTCTTCTATGAAGTTTTCCCCCTTTATCTTTTTTTTTTTTTTTTTTTTTTTTTTTTTTTTTTTTTTTTTTGCGGTACGCGGGCCTCTCACTGTTGTGGCCTCTCCCGTTGCGGAGCACAGGCTCCGGACGCGCAGGCTCAGCGGCCATGGCTCACGGGCCCAGCCGCTCCGCGGCATGTGGAATCTTCCCGGACCGGGGCACGAACCCGTGTTCCCTGCATCGGCAGGCGGACTCTCAACCACTGCGCCACCAGGGAGCCCCCCCCCCCCCCGCCTTTATCTTGAATACCACTTTCTCCCTAGATAAAGCTCAATGATTTTCCAAGCAACCTGGGTAAGAGCTTTTATAGGATCCTCACAACTTTACAAAATAATCAGTGAGACTGTTTCCCCTCCTGCTTTATAAGTGAGGAAAGAGGCTGCAAAGGGGAGACCTGAAACAGAGGTCTTCAGAGGTTTGGTCCAAGACTTTGATTCTCAATTGTCCTGACGGAGCCACAAGACTCCTTTGCTCTCTAAACAGTTTTTCTTTCGTCTCATTCACCTAATCCTCCTTTTATAAGCAATACTCTACAGGGTCCCACAGATCCTCAGAAAAAAACAAGCTCCTGCTTGCTCTTGAGGTGCTCAGATTATGGTGGCACAACCAAATCGTAACATGGCACAAGGAGCTCAAGGTCCAAGGGAGAATATAATATCGATGGAGCAAAGAAATCTCAGGTACTTTTAGACTTTTTAACTGAGTACCTATCTCGTATGCCAAGGGTTGTGCAGTTTTTATATATCCCTGGTCAATACACGAAGTATAATGTATTGGCCAGGAAGTTTTAAGTACCATACCTAAGGTAGATTTTCAACGAATGGGGCAGGTTTAAGATCACTCAGTTTTCATCCGGAAATTTCACAATTTCTGCAGTCTCTATCCTGAGGCGTGGGTAAGTTGTAACCAGTATCCTCCGCGGTCTCCAAACCTCATTGCTGCGCGACACAGCACCTCCCACTGCTAGAAGGCCCTTGAGCTCAACCTCGGTCCTGGAAGCCCAATCAGCGGCCCGGCAGCGACCCAGTGCCCGCCTCGGGCCGTGTCACGTGTCAGCCAAAATGGCTGCGCCCGGGCGACTTGAGCGCAGCTTGGAGTGAGCACTCGCGTGGCTGATGGAGGTCGGAGGAGGCAGTGACTGCTGGGAGGAGAGCGTAAGATAGCAGCATTCCGGGTAAAGGGGTGCAGTAAAAGGCGAGTATCAAGAGAAGCACAGCGTGGTAATGAGATCCCGGGACTGAGTCGCAAGGGGAGGAGGGGAGTCGGTTCTACCGCGCCGACCGTCCCTACACTTTCCACCCTAGAAAAAAAGATCTTATATTTAAATTAAGCCTACAGGGGGCAAAAAACAAAAGCCTGTACTTGAATTTAATCCCGCGTTTACTGCCAATTTACAGGGTGACCTTGGCCTAATTTAATCTTCAGAGGCCCCACTTTCCTCATTTGTCTATCTCGGGAGCTATCTTGAGTGATGTGAGATAGCTAATGCAAAAGGCTTTTGAAATGTTTGTAATATTTAAACGTGGCATTGTCTTTGATAGGGATTTATTATTAATAACCGAGATACAATGGCCTACTGCGGGCTGCCAGATCAGAACTTTTACCGAATTAAGGGTGACTTTTAATAGCGACACTTTACTTTAGAAATGGCTAGTTCACAAAACCAGGAACCTCACCAATATGCAGAGCATAGAACAGAAAACTAGTGATAGCATTAGGCTGGACTTTCTGATGTAACAGTATTTCAGACATATACACTATACATTTTATATATACTGAATTTGATTACTGTTTTTATCTCTCTCCACCACACCCCCAACCCCACAACGTAAAATTATTCT
Organism: Hyperoodon ampullatus; assembly: GCF_949752795.1. Lineage (NCBI taxonomy): Eukaryota > Metazoa > Chordata > Mammalia > Artiodactyla > Ziphiidae > Hyperoodon > Hyperoodon ampullatus. Next base: position 47,828,528 of record NC_136920.1, on the reverse strand, counting down.
AAGTTCCTGTAGGGCAGAGATCGTAACGTTATTGTAACCAAGGCCCTCAAAAAGTTTGAGTCCGGGGAAACCCAGACGTAAATTTCTAAGCCTGCATTGTACTACTTATGTTAATTTTAAGTTTAGGGATATGAAATTCAGTGTACTGAACATTTTCCAAGCCATCTAATGGCTATCCAGTAAATATTTGTTAAATTAGTGTTATAAATTAATCTTGTAGCAAATGAATAGTGAACCAAAAAAATTAAATTTCAGAGTCATGTCTGTTCTTTCTGAACTTTTTGATTTTCTTAACTCTGCTACCCTGAAATCTTAATGAGCTGTATCTTCAGGCTAAAATTCATCATTCACTCATTCCCTTAATCTTTTATTCACCTCAACTAGCGCAGAGATCAACAAACGACCTGCCTGTGGGCCAGACGAAGCCTATCGCTTGTTTCTTTACAGACAGCCAAAATGATTTTTATATTTTTTAAGTTTTTTTCTTTTTAAGTATTCGACAAAAGACCATTATGTGACCCGCAAAGCCTAAGATATTTACCATCTGGCCCTTTAGAGAAGTTTGGTGACCTCTGCTCTAGGTATACCTAGATGTGAAATTGCTGGGTGTATGTGTCTTCTACTTGTTAAGTACCAAATTCTTTTCCAAAGTGGTTGTACCTATGCTTCCACCAGCAGCACATGAGTTTCAGTTACCCCACATTCTTGCCAGTAATTGAAATTTAATTTCTATTTTCCTGATTATAGTGGTTAAGCATATTTTCATATTTATTGTCTGTTTGACTTTCCTCTCTGTGAAGTGCCTGTTCAAACCTTTTGTCAGTTTTTCTATTGGGTTGGTTGCCTTTTTCTTATTGATTTGTACTATTCAGTACTTTACATATTCTGGGTACCAACTACTCCTTTGTCAGTTATATTGCAAACATTTTCTCCCCAACTGGCTTATCTTTATGGTATCTGTAAATGAACACAAGTTCATTTTAATTGGTTAATATTAGTTTAATATTAGCTTTATGTGTTTTATGGTTAGTGCTGTTCGCAAATTTACAATATTTTTAAGGGTTACAAAGATATTCTATATTTCCTATAAGCTTTATGTGTTGTCTTCCATGTTCTGGTTTCTATTTCATAGAATTGTGGGGGGTTTTTGGGGGGGTGTCTAATGCATTAATTTTTCAGATTATGAAATAAAGCTATGGCTACTTCTTTTAAAATTAAATATTTATGGTCTTCCAAAGGCTTTTTATAAGCTCTTTTGCTGTTTTTCTATAGATACACATTATTGAAAAATGACATTTTAATTTAAGGCTCAAGATGGAAAATCATAAACCAGATGATACTGTCAAGAAGAACTTAATTGAAATCATAACCAGAAAAATTAACCAACTTCCAGAAGCAGAAAGGTAAGATCCCTTCTTAATTAAAAAATTCTTTTATCAGGTGGATTTTCATCAATTCATCTCAAATTTCTTTGGTTTGAATATAAACAAACATAGAATGTCAGAAGGAAATTGAGTTTTTTTTCTTACATTGATGAGAAAACCAAGGCTCAGAGAGATTAGCCATTTTTCTTTAAGTCAAGGCTAAAATTCATTTCTTTGGACATCTGATAGTGCTCCCAGTTTTTCATTTGGCTTAGAGTATAGGCAGATGTATATATTTATGGACTAATTTAAATAACAAACCTTTAAAATAGCTTTTAAACTGTCTTCTTTCTCAATTCATTTCTATCACTACACTTACCAGTCTAAGAGAGTGCCATGTAACACACACAGCTAGACAAGGAATGTCAGAGAAATGGGATCATGGCTAAAAGATCTTTAAGATATTATTAAATTTATATAGGAAACATACTGATCTTTGAAGACAACGCTGAGTGAACTCCAGTACTCTCCCACAAAATGTTCTTCAGGCAGGCTTTCTAACATTCCATTTAAACTGAAAATATGAGACCAAAAAGGATGAAGAAGAGTCAGCCTGGGGAGGAGGAAGGAATGGCATATGCCTAGGCCGCAGGACAGCAACGAGTTTGTCATATTTGAGGAACCAGTGTTACTAAAGTACAAGGGAAGTGGGCATAAGGTTGAAGGAACAGGAGTTTTAAGCAGGGAATGATCCAGCTAACATTTCCAAAGAACATTACAGTTGCTTTTTGGAAAGTAGATTTAAGGTAGGCGAGAAAAGGAAGAAGAGCAGTAGGAAAACTGGCATAGTAATCCTGGTGAGTGGTGGTGGCAGTTGAAGTGAAAAAAGGATGGATTTGAAATACATTTTGGAAGTATAATCTTACTATCTTGTACAAATTCCAATCTTGCTGATACCAGCTCAACACGGGAGAACCCATAAACCAAGGGCAGTAATAAGATGTATATCCAACCTCCCTCTCCCCCCACCACAAACACACACTGTACATCGTTTTTGTTATTGTTTTCCAGAGGTAAACAGAAACTTTTTAAGCAAATAAAAGACATGTGCCCATGTTTCCAGGCCAGTAAGGTAGGGAAAGCCAGGAAGAATAGAGATGTGACAGCCTTGAAGAGAAGCAAGCAGGCTGTGTTACTGGGACTTTCACCAAATTAGAAATAATAATCAATGGGGAAGTAATCTGGAACTGCAAAGTAAGCTTTAATTTGGAATAAACTGCTTTCGAACAGTGGCACCTAAACAGGGCAGATGACAGCATCTCATCTTTGCTTTGTTCGCTATTTTCCTCTGCTTCTATTTTATCTATCCTGGTTCTCCTAAGTTTGAATCCTCATTTCTTGCATTACCAATTTAGATATGTTTAATAGTTATTTGAAAAGTTCTTAAGTGTATGAAACTTTAGTATCAAACATTTCACTTTCTAATCTACAGAATTTCATGTGCCATCTACTTCACTGCCACTTGTTATTTCTGGTCTTATATTTCATGTGTTAGTTCATGTATCTAGTTATTTTATGGGTATTATCTTGCCAAAAAATCTTGAGTTCACGTTTCTAATTGTATAGGCACTTTTTGGGAACACTGACTGGCAATGGGGCTGCTAGATAATAACAATTTTGTATTGAATTATTAACAATGTGACTTTAAGCCACAGGAAATTAAAATCTGGTTGGGAGACTGCAAACATTGCTATTCAGATTCCAGTTACACTCCTTGTTATATTTAGGTACTTATTTATGTAATTTTTAATAATATTTAACATTAATATATCAACATATTACAATGTATATAATAATTATAATTAATATATAATATATATGGGCAAATTATTTACCTGAGCATTTGTTCCTATGACTAAAAATGAAGATAATACATATTTCACAGTATTGTTATGAAGATAAAATAAAAATATTTTAGAGGAAGTGCTCAAGTTTCCCATTCCCTCAGCTCCCACAAGAATACACAGGCCTTTTCACATGCATGTGTTTCGTTGTTTGGTAGCTCTCTAGGCCCTCATCACAATTTAAATATTGTCTTATGTACCCTAAGTTTCTAAACTGCCTCCCTTGTACTTGGCTAACATTACCATTTCAATACACTTTTGTTATATTGGGTTGAGCAAAATGTTCGTTCGGGTTTTTCATGGAAAAATCTGAACGAACTTTTTGGCCAATCCAATATATCAAGTTTATGTATCTTTCATTCTCCAATAATAAACTATGAAAACACTGAAGATAATTTTTTGTGCCTTCATCACCAAGTCTGCGGCATGCAATAAGTACTCAATGACTGAATGACAAGTACCATTGTGATTGCAAAGTGACAGGTAAGAAAAGTAGTACCTTACACAATGTAGAAAGCTCAATTAGGAATTCCTAGAAAACCTGTCTTAAGTTGAGTGTTAACCATAGAAGTTAGAGGGGATAGTGTGTGTGGCTAGTTTGGCTAATTAAGAGAGTAATGAGAAAATTAAGAGGTTGACCCCTGTGTTATAGGAAGCCAAGCAGATGGTAAAGAAGTGATAGGCTGAAGCTTTGAATTGGATACTTTCAATATTCAGCAGTTTTAGTTTTTTTCCCCAAAACTAAAGAATGCATAGAACGTGCATTTTAAATTTCATACATGCCTTCCTTAAAAACCAGTTCTACCACTTACTATCCCAAAACATCAATTTATTCTTATTTCAATGAGTTCTTATAAAGTACCTAGCATAGAGTATCCCTTAAATGTTAGTACTGCTCCACCCCCTAATCCTGACTCTAATGCTTCAAGGAAGAGTAAAAGGAAACATCAATTTCACCTTATTGAATGCTTTCTATGTGCCAGGTGCTGTTGAAACCAAGATATTTTTATCTTTGTATCCACTGTCTTCAAGTTGTTTACAGACTAGTTGGGAAGCCTGACAGTTAAATCTGTGATAAGCTAGTACCACCTTATAATGTGTTTTGCTACAGAAGTTAAGTATTGGGTATTGTGGGAGCCTAGAGAGGCATCCAAGTCAGACTCTTCAGAAGCTCTTCCCTGCTGTATACTTGGCGGGGGTGGGGGGGGTGGAATTTCCATACCAATATTCTTTGCAAAATTCCACAATACATTTAGCAAAACTAAATGTATCACTGTATCCTTAAAGTGTTGACCATATTCAAAGCCTTTTAGAATAAAAATCTATATGTAAAACATAATGATTTTTAAAGGTTTTTGTTTTATGGAGCTATAAGATATAAATGTTGGATCCTGTTAATCCTAAAGTCCTGATAAATTCTGTAACATATGCCAGAATTGTTGGAGAGCTTACACACGCAATACAGCCAAAAAGTTACTGTTTTTTCTCACCGACTCAGGAATCTGCTTGAAAATGGATCAACATATATTGGACTTAATGCTGCCCTCTGTGGCCTAATAGCAAATAGTCTCTTTCGACGCATCCTACATGTGACACAGGCTCGTGTAGCTGCTGGCTTACCGATGGCAGTGATCCCATTTTTGACGGCACACGTATCTTACAAAGGTTTTGTAAGTTTACCTTTGAATACAGGTAAATTCTATTTCACTGTCAGCAGCAAGTTTGCTTCGGTATATGTACATTATTTGCACCTTCCATTAATCCTTAAATCATCATAGCAATTGGCTATATGCTGTAATACAGTCACTGCTTGGATAAGACTGAACCTTGCTAGCCTATGTAAAGCAGCAATTAATTCAGATTAGCATGGTCTACCAAACAATATATACACAGTAATTCTAAATATTTTCCTTTATCTAACTTATCTCTCCCACAGTGTTTAGTAAAAAATATTTGGAAACTTTATTTTTTTTTAAATGCTGACTGCCTTAATTTTTAAAAAATTATAGAATTTTCTTAAGGGGAAAAAATTTTTTATGGGAACAAGACTCTTTATCTTGTTCCCATAAAAATCACCAAATCTCTAAAAGCACTAAATGTGTATATGTGCAATAGTTATCAAATACATGGAGACTTGATTTCCTTTGGACAGTTCACCATATTTGCTGAGTACTCCAAGTATAGCTAAATCATGAAAGAATTTCTGATTAATAATTTTAAAAAAAATTATTACCACAGGTGGTAGTAGGGAGGCAGTCCATTTAAATTCTCTTAAGTGCTACTTCAGATTTGTTTAAATTAGATGAGTATTTGCTTGAATCCCCAAGATCAGTGTGGAAAGACTTTTTACGTGCAGGGAAACTTACTGCACAATAAACTGAACAGAATGAGTGAAAACGTAGGTTAGCTTAGCTTTCTATTTTTAATACCTTGTACTAATCTGGAAATGAATAAACAATTTTATAAAAATAAAATCACACTGTATAATGTAAAAATGTAAGATAAATCAAATTGTTAAATTTCCCATGGGTTTAAAAAGTTTCTTAAAGACAAAAATATTAGCTCAGGTTTGCGAATACATGCGCAAAAAGCTAGCAGCAGTGCAAACTGAGTATTATATTCAAGTTCAAAACAAATTAGGGTATTTTTCCTAAGATGGTTTTATCAGTTATTCCTGGCTGTTTTAGATTATCCATATGTGTAATTATACCTTTTAACATGCCTTGTAGAAATGCATTTGCTGTATTACTGCCTGAAAATTTAGTATCTGTGATACATATAAGGGGACCTTGCATTCTTTAAATGTTTGCTTCACTATCCATTTGCTGAACTAGTTTATTTCCTAGGTGATTTACATTGTGAAACCTGTACCATAACACGTGGTGGATTGGTGGGTCTTGTTTTTGGTGGCCTGTACCCTGTTTTCTTGGCTATCCCTGTGAATGGTGGCCTAGCAGCCAGGTAGGACTGCTTTCCATAATTATTGAAAAACTTTAATATATATAAATGATTGCCTAGAAAATGCAGACTTTAAAACAGCAAGTACATTTTCTATTTTTAAGGCAATGTTACCTGTTTGACTTGAAAGAGTTAACAAGACTTGTTTTTTCTGGGTAATCAAAGAATACTTCTCAAGAATTTGAAAACACTTCCAGAAATTTATCACACTACCTCTTGGGTGTGTAGTTCAGGTTCTTAACTTTATATATTGAATACTAGCTACAAAGCTGTAAAAAGTACTGTGACTAGCATGAAAGGTACATTATATGCATAATGTTCTTAGGGTTTGAGTACTTCCTCTAAAAAAAATTCCATCAGAAAATGTCTTGCTATAAGCCAAAATAATTCAGTTATTCTCTGATGAACTCTTGTACCAAGCAATCTATACTATATGAGCTTCCAGAGGTGAAACGGAGAAAAGGACAAAAGAAAACAAAAGGGCAGTTTTTATGACTAAAAGACATTGAAGAGAATAGCATTACCTCAGTCTTTACCTAAGCTAGTTTTAAGACTTCTGGAATTAATATGTACTGTACACAGATTTGCCACTTGATACAACTGTCTCTTCTAGTGAACTGTCTCAATGTTTTCTTACAGGTATAACTCAGCCCTGCTACCCGAGAAAGGAAACATCTTAAATTACTGGATTAGGATTTCTAAGCCTGTCTTTAGCAAGATGTTATTTCCCATTTTGCTCCAGACTGGGTTTGCAGCATACCTTGGGTCTAGACAATATAAACTACTTATAAAGGCTCTTCAGTTACCTGAACCTGACCTAGAAATTCAGTGATGGTTAAGCAAATCTGTACACAAAAATAAAACTGTAAAAATAACCTACATCTAAGTATGAATAAATAAGACTTGTAATTTATCACATGAGGTACAATTCTGGGATCTACAACAAAAGGCTGAATAAATTGTTCAACACTACCCACTTAGACAAGAGCCTACTTCTCCAGTGTTCCCAATACCGTCTCTCCCACATTGCTTGCTCTACTCCTTTACATTAGGCAGTTTGGTCTGTAATACAGGGAAAAAACCACACAGCAGTTTTCACTGAAAACCTCATAAAGAATCCAAACAGGAATGAAAATGGCAGGGGCCAGGGTGGGGAGTATCAATACACTACAGAAATGTTACACTTCATTTTCTCAATTCACTGTTTCCATAGGTATTATTCTTTCATAGAATCTTAGAACATATTTAAAAACATTCCTTACAGAGGGATCAATTCCCAGTATTCTTCACAGATGATTATTCAGGCTCAGCTTGAGCTGTCCTAATGATAGTTACCTACTTCAAAAGTCATCTTATTTATATCATTGGAAAGCTATACTCTTATAAGATTAAGGCAAATTCTATCTTTGAAGCTTTCATCTAGTGTGGTATAATTCTTTAGAAGCACAAAGACCTGAGCCATTTTTTTTGGCTGTATGATGCTAAGCAAGTTAACTGATCTCTCTGGCCCTGAGTTTCCTCATCAGTAACCTCACTCAAGATTGGTATCATATATGTAAGTTGACCTAACGTAGCACCTGTCATCAGGCACTCAAATTTGAGGTAGCCATATTCTTCCTATTGTTTCGGTTTTGTTTTTTGAAATATCCTAGGTCTATTCCTCAATTCCTAAGATAGATCACTTAAATTTTTGAAACGATCTATTGTGTTTCCCTTCCTAAAAGTTTTCATCTCAGTTCTTGAAACCATTTTCTCATGTAACAGCATCTAAATCAGCATTGGCCAACAAACCTTTCTGTGATGATGAGGAAATATTTTATATATGACTGATAATATGTTAGCACTAGCCATATGTGGCTACTGAGCACCCAAAATTTGACTAGTGCACCTGAATAACTGAATCTTTTATTTTAATTAATTTAAATTGTTTAGCCACATGTGGATAATAGCCTCAGTATTACACAATGCAGAGCTAGACCAACACTTCCTTATGAAACAAGCCAGTCATACCAAACAATATTTGTGTCATCCAAGACCACATTCACAAGCATCTTAACTATTCTTTTCAAATATAGTGATATATCTGTTAAATAATCTTATGCTACTTAAAATTATATGAAAGGATTTAGCCTGTCACCTAAAAAAAGGCAGCTCTGAGAGTGGGACAGGCTTTCAGTGTCCCTTGAAGAAAGCAGTGCAGCCAAAAATTTAAAATTCAATTAATAAAATACAAGGGCATTCCCTGGCAGTCCAGTGGTTAGGACCACACACTTTCACTGCTGAGGGCGCAAGTTCAATCCCTGGTCCGGGAACTAGAATCACGCAAGCCACGTGGCGAGGTCAAAAACAAAACAAAACAAAACACCAAGTCAAAACCAAATAGAAACAGATTATAAAAAAAAATTCCCTATCAAACTATGTTTGATTAAAAAAATGATCCCAATTATCAGACAAAAGAATCTGTATTTTACTGTGGATATTCTCTGGGTTATAAAATTAAGGCTGATTTTTCTTTTCATTCTGATTCCTTTCTGGATAATCCCAGCTTTCTGAAATGAATATGCTTTACCTTTACAACTAGGAAAAACATATATAAAAGGGAAAAAAAAAAAACCAAAAATCTTTATTTCACAAGCTAAAATACCATGATAAAGCTGTGTGACCCAAAATTATACATTTTATGCGTGTGCTGTCATTTTTATTTAAAGCAGAGTTCTACTTATCACAGTAAAAAAAAAAATTAAAATTCCTGACTTCAAAAATAAGAAACCCAAATTACTGAATTAGACTCCTTTAAAAAGACAGAATGGTGTAATGAACTTAGATAATTCAAAACCCACTGATATTACTAAATGGATAATTTAACGCAAATTGTTTCCTTACTTATCCTGAAACACTCCCACTGTACTTACTCCCTAGCATACCACCATCTATAAACACACAAAAATTTACAATGGTTTCTGCAACCAAAAACGATTTCTAACATCTGTCCTCTACCATATTTTTCTTAAATCATCTTCCCAGTTAGTAGAAATGGGCAACATAAGCCAAAGAACATGTTACTTTAAACCTGTTGCTACAAATCTACTTTACCAAAATTTTTGGTCAGGGGGCAAATTTGTGTGAACCTCCTGTGATCTGCATTACAATTTAAGGAAACAGTCATTTTTAGCTAAGACCTAAAGAACACTGCCTCAGTCAGGAAAATAGTTTATTTCAATTCTGTCACAGTAAACAAACTATTTAAACCTGTCTTTCAAAATTTATTCTGTGTAGTTATTTGGCTTTAAAAAAGAAGGTTCATGTTATACTGTACTTAAATTAAGATGTTAATTTGTAAACCCCAGACTATGGTACCTTAGAAGCCAGAGGGGTTTGACCTCAGTGGGTAAAAAGGAAACAGAATTTGATGGCACATTTTAAAGGAAGTTGGGCCACCAATAAAATTCAAATCCGTACATATTAACAGCTACACGAATGTTCAAAACACCAAGTGACCAGATTTTTAAATTAGATTAACTGAAAATTGAGCAAAAGATGAATTTCAACAAATTTTGGGTCAACAAAACTACAAAAAATTGGGAATTCCCTGGCGGTCCAGTGGTTAGGACTCCACACTTTCACTGCAAAGGGCCCGGGTTCACTCCCTGGTTCAGGAAGTAAGATCCCACAAGCCACATGGCATGGCCAAACAAAAACTACAAAAAAAAATTATGAAAGCCCACTGTGACCTCGTTTCTTTTTAAAAAGTGGGAAAAAAGGCTAACTAAAAAATCCTGAATGTACAAATTGGGGAAAGGTAAAAAACTAAGAATAAAAACACTATGAGTAACCAAAGCAATGAACAGGGCAACTTTCTTTTAACCTTTATCTTTAAAAAATATTTTTCCTCTAATATTACATGATTTGTTGCTAACGATAAAGTAATTTACTTTCTGAATAAAATTTAAATTATCTCCAGTTTAATTTTTCTGCACTTTAAAACTGCATGTAAATGACCACTTGCAGTCTAGGTCAGAGCTCTGAGCTCAGTCTGGTATTATAAGACAATAGGGAGTGACCGGCAGAGAGAGTATTGAGGTATTCAAGTTCAAATATGTAAAAAATACTGTGCTGGCCAAACAAACACTTTACAAGTTTCTAATGGAGGACCTCCCCTTTGTGATCCCTGGCTTAAATGGTAACTACCTGGTTTCTTTCTTTTTTTTTTTTTTTTTTTAAATGTAACCATTTATTTATTTTATTATTATTTTTTTTTTTTCGGTACGTGGGCCTCTCACTGTTGTGGCCTCTCCCGTTGTGGAGCACAGGCTCCGGACGCGCAGGCTCAGCGGCCATGGCTCACGGGCCCAGCCGCTCCGCGGCATGTGGGATCTTCCCGGACCGGGGCACGAACCCGTGTCCCCTGCATCGGCAGGCGGACTCTCAACCAGTGCGCCACCAGGGAAGCCCCAACTACCTGGTTTCTCAACAAAAAACAGTACAGTAAAATATAAAAATATAACCATTTGGGAAAGTCTCAAAATTTTGTATTGATAGGCTGGGGAAAAAAACTAAACACTTGAAAATATTTTACTACCTATTCAACCTTAAATAGTCATAAGATTGTTTAGCTTAAAAGCATACCTCCAAAATACTGAACTAGGTAATCACATACTTTAAAAGGTAATGACTCATTATCAGTGAATTATCCACTCTATTCTATCAAAGCAGTAGTTACAGTCACCAAATAGTGTTGATGCCTACCTGATTTTGGTTACAATACAACCAGCTGTACTGTTCATACTGTAGGAGCATCCATCTATCACATAAGCATAAGCCACTGGGAATGCTCTTTGCTGCCTGGCATCAGGGACACTGAATACACTTACAAGAAACTGAGTGGATTTAATAAATTTTTTATATCACCATACAATAACCAAACTATAATTATTATGATGAATCGTTCTGGAAAGAAAATAAGAGCCTATCTCCTACCCCCTCCCACTTCTATCATCTGCACACTTCCAAATGAGTCAGTAAGATAAAATGACTCAGTCTAGACCAGGTGAAATAATTGTATTAACATAATCCAACAAAAATGAAATAAAACAACCAGAGTTTTGAGTGTTTTTTCACACTTGTAATGAACTGGAAAAATGTTTCAATTAAGTAAAACAACCATATTCCATGAAAAAAGCCACTCCCATCATCCAGAATACTAAAGCCCTTACATACTAGAGAAATTTTAATATAAAACAGTAGAAACTAGTATACCATTCATTAGAAACCTCAAAATATTTTTAATAAGTCCTCAGAGAAAGCTCAAGAAGCCAAAAACCTCAGAATCCACACATCTTGGCATTACCCTGAATCGCAATTAACTACCCACACATTTAATCATAATCAATTTTTCAAAGATATACAGACAAAGCAATGCATCTATTTTAAAAGACTACTCTTTAAAGACTTTACATTAACTTTTATATTCTACTCAGCAACGTCTGTCTGTACTTCAGATTAGTTCTCATGTTCCAGGAAATAAATACAAACTCATGATATGCCTGTGATCACTGATGGCCTGTTTATGTAATTCTACTCCACTAAATCTAATTCCACAGAATGTGCGCTTGATTATGTAAAGAATCTAATATTCCTTGATGAAATACTATCATTCTCTTCTCCAATGGTTACAATTTTTAAAAGGTATGCAAAGAACTGAGTATCACTCCCATGAAAGACAAAAAAAAGTATAATTTTGTTCCAAAATTAACTTTGTCTCATGTATTTCTATTAAGTCTTTCAAGGATTCCAGAGAATCTTTTCATATCTCCATTTCTGGAAAGTGAAATCAGTATAGAAGTAATTTGGGAACTTGAAAATGGCATTCATTTTTTTCAGCAGATGCCAAATTTTTGACCGACATGGCTCCCACAATTACTTTGTTACCATCAGTCCAGTCAGTTAACAGGTTGTAGGAAAAGATTCGTTTTTGCAGACACTGCTAAGCTGTTTAAAGAGAAGAGAGAGAGATTAATTTAGTGATTATCAAATGCACAAATATTTTAAATATTTCGAACACTTTTTGTCGGATTATATCAGAGGTGTGACTACATTTTAACAAACGTGGACTTTTTAGTTAGGTTTGGTCAAGGAAGCGCAGAAACATTAAGTCAATATGATGTGTTAGTTCAATTAATGTATAAATTCCTGTCACCATCGGAAGACAAACATTAAAAGCTACATCTTTACTCTAGTACTTGCTGTATCATTTTGCCACAGAGGCACAATTAGGAAAAAAAAATTTATTTTTAAAAGATTCCCCAAACACTAAATTGCTTTCATCCATTACAGTAAATAGAGCCAAACCTGAAAATTTCTAAATCCATATTATATTCCAGAAATCTCCTTTATCCAACTACTAATCATTCAGAACACAATTTTCTAAAAATAGTAAGACAACAGTTTCATATTAATCATAACTTTTTTAATTAACAAGTAGTGAATAGGACACTTTAAGATAGTTTACTACATACTGAAATAAACATATCTGTTGTAAATTCAGAAACCCAAACATTTACAGTAAAATGTGTTTACACATAAATATGACCAAATTTATTTAAAGCCCCTGTTAGATAGGTCCTACATACATGCAATACCATGTAAAAACAAGACCATGACGTTGATGCAAAAAATGACAAAATCACTAATTTACCAAAATTAGAAAAAAAAGAGAATGAAATGGAAACTAAGAAAAGACAGTTAAAACAGAAGCAACCTAACAAAGCAGCTTTTAAAATAGTCGATACTAATCTCCATTTTCAAAAGTTCTTAATCAAGTATTTCCAAAAACTGCCATTTATAAAATGACATTCTAAAAATCTATACTTGGAATGTCAAAGCATCCCAATTCAGAAAGCTTTGACTACTGTTTCTCCCCAGCCCCAAACTTCAAATAATGCAGGAAAATCATTGACATTAGGAAGAAAATATTCCAAGGGAATGGTATAATTTTTAGAAAAACGCACTTACTGCCTCCAGAACCTTTTAAGACCCACAGCATTAACAACAATCATTTTTCCTATTTTCATCCATTATTTTCTAATGTCATGTTAGAGATGAATAAATTATTTGAGCCCATGACTGAAAGATCAACAAACCTGGTTTTATTATGACACCATATTTTTGTCATTGGTACTGCACAAAATTATATACAAAGAAATATATACAAAATGTTCAAGTATTAATTAACTTTCAATTCAAGGCTTCTGTTTCAAAAAGCTACATTTAACATATTCCATAAAGATAGCACAAATTAGTCATTTCAAATAACTTTTCCAACTACTTTTGGTTTTTATATATATTTATATATATAATTCAGTAGGCACTAAAAATCCATGCAGCTGCATTGTGAGAGGCTTGCTCCTGCACTTAGGTATAAGCAGGTTCATCACTCCAGGTTGTGAGTTTGGCTACTATCCATTCATGCTCAAGTGCAGTAGATGATTTTACAAAATATGCTGTAATGCACTGGAAACCAGAGACCAAGTTAGGTCTCAAAAGTGTATTATCTAGCAACAAAACATTTACAGTTCTGCAAGAACAAGATTCCATTTTCATAACCAAATAACAACAAAATAAAACATTTTATATGTAAGATAACTTACATCTTTGGACTGCTGGAAAATACTTTTTAATTATGAACATTTTAAAATAAAAGCAGAAGCCCTGATATTACCTCTTTTTCCTCATTTCTTATACTACCTTTTAAAATAAAGCAGGAAATGTGGCCAGCAGCTGGTCCCGTCTCTTCTGCCCCAACAGCTGTATCCACTTTAGCACAAAGAAAAACAAGGATGCTAAATACGTATATACTTTATCAAACAGTGATGTTTCACAAAGAATTTCTTAATGTCTCTTACACTGAAAGACACTGTGACTCAATCTATACAACTGGACAATAGATAATAGAGTACTTCAAAGGAAGACTATGTCCCAACTTTGGAAAAAGTGTCAATCGTGTCATTAAGTCACTTAATTTTAAAACTTACTTTTAAATAGGACAAATACCCTTGAAATATGGAGAATAAGATTCTTTGTGAAGCCTCACTTTACACGTTTTCATTCACATTTCATAACCTTCAATATCTAATCATACATAAATTTAACCTAAAATTTTAATACAACAAAAATAAAGGTGTTCAACAATTTATTCATACTCAGTGATAGGGTAAATCACTGTGCTGGTCCTCAAAGAAACATTTCATTAACCATTCTTATTCTTCCTTTAAGTAACTAACACAGGAGTCTGATATGCATGTTAATTTCCAACTTCTCTAATGGTGAGATATAAAAATCTATTAATCTGAATAGATTGTATATCTAGATCTATGAAAACTAAAAGGCATTCTTGAATATTTAAGAGATTTCTGTCATCTCCACAAAATAACTATCACATTTGTGTATGCCCCAAGTACTTATTGTCAACCTCTGAAAAGTTGCTCTAAAATTGGAATTCCAATTTGCACCTTGTACAACTCGGAACTTCCATTCAACTTCACCTGTGTCACTTTCTCCAAACTGTATCTCTATTAGCAGCTTTCAGTGTACAGTTGGAACCGATGTCATCCAAGGCCATGTCCACACTGGGGACAGAAGAGCTAGGTACACGCAAGTCTGAACAAGGGGACACATTAACAGCTATTTCAACCAGAAGAAGCAACTTGAATACAATATTGACCAGCACAAGTCTGTTTCCAGGGTGGACAGGGCCCAAATTAGATTCCCCTCCCACCTTCCAAAAAAGAAAAGAAAAAAAAATCACACACACGCACACAAATTGAGATGTTGCCCATTAAAGTAGACTAAGCAGCAGAGCATGAGCGTTACGTGAAGAGATGGATCCTTACCAGGTTGTGAGGCGGGAACGACTGTTCTGTAACCCCTACAACGGAGCCTGGCAGGAAGGAAATCACCTAAAAAAGAAACTGTCAGAGAGATTTAATAGTGACATGTTATCATTAGGAGTTGGTTACAGTGTCACATTCATGCTTTTAGCTAAACACTTAAAGATTCAATATTACTTTTTTTTCCTCCTCTGAAATGTGTCCAGTGAAGATGTCCCACTAAGGTGTTTTACATGGTGTAAGGGAGTTGAAAGGGGTAAACGCGGATAAAGAGCAGATTACTTGACCCTACATTTTAAGAGAAGACGACGCCTTCCGGGCGCACGCCGAGCAGAACTCCACCGACACCTTATCCTTGTCCACATGAAGACACACTCCTCCGGCTGAGTCGTCCTCTTCCAGCAGGTCCTGCTGCTGCTTTCCCACGGGCAGAGCGTAGTCATGGTCACCGGCGGGCGAGTCTCTGAAGAGCGAGGTGGTCAGCCGCAGTCCCACGCCGCTCAGCCGGCTCAGCAAGCGAGCCAGTCCGGTCTCGTTGGCTAAGACGGCCCGTAGGTAGCGACTCTCCTCCTGCAGTGCTTGTACGCGCTTGCCCAGCTCCCGATTCTCGGCCCGCAGCTCCTGGTTCTCGGCTGCCAGACCCCGTACTCGACTCTCCAGCCCCATCACGTACTCCTTCTTCTTCAGCCGATTGAGACGGGCAGCAGCCGCCGCCGCCTTCCGGGGACTCTTTGTCGCCGCCTGGTTGTTATCGTTGCCGCTGCTGCCGCCGCCTCCTCCCGGGGACTTTCTCCGCCTCTTTTCGCCGCCGACACTGTCACTGCCGCTGCTGCAGCCTCCGATGCCGTTTAACAGCCTCTGCAGCAGGTCAGAAAAGCGCTGCATCTCGGCAGCCGCGGCCTCGTCGTCGTCGTCCCCTCTCCACAGGCCGCCGCTATCCGAGCCTCCGCCGGACGAGGAGAGAGGCCCGGGCGAGTTGAGCCCGGGCTCCAGATGCCAGTCTGGTTGCCGGGGGTCCAGCAGATCCGCCAGTTCCAGGCCGGACAGAAAGTCCATGTCCTCCGTCTCCTCCCCGGGGACGCTGGCGATAGCCTCCTCCTCCATCTCCTCGGGCGAGGGCGCGCGCGCGGCCACGACGCCGCGGCCCCCCCTCCCGGCGTCCGACTCGCCCTCGTCGCCGCGCGGCTGTTTGCGGCCGGGAGACCCGGCCGCCGCCGTCCCCTCGTCCTCCGCTGCCGCCCGGGTCAAGTCCGGGGGCAGCGAGCAGGTCGCGACCGGCGCCGGGCTCTCGCTGCGGGTTGGGGAGTCGCTGCCCGAGGCCGCCAGCAGTTTGGTCAGGCTATGCCTCATGGGGCCCGACGGCGGGCCCACGTAGGCCCCGGCCCCTCAGACCGGGCCTCGCGGGTCCCAAGGACCCAGAGCGGGTAGCCGGGCAGCAGGCCAGAACGAAATGAAGAGGAAGGTCCGAGTCGCCTCCCGCCCCACTTGGCTGGTCGACCCCCCGCGCCGGGGCGGGGGGGGGGGGAGGGAAGGGAGATGGAAGCGGCGAGGCCCAACGATGACTCGACCGCGCCACCCAGACAACGGCCTGGCCGGAAGTCAGTCGATCTCTTTCCAGCCCCTCCCACCGCATTTCGCGCTCCACCAGGCTCTAGTATCGCGAGAGTTCGAATGAGATCTGGAGCTGGAGTAGCTCCAGATCTCCAGTGATGTCATAGTAACACCGGCAAATATAACAACAAGCCTGGGATTTATTGAAAAAGTGGTCTACCCTCTCGGCCCTCACTTCTCAATACTCTGTATTCTAGCTTCCACCTCCAGTGAAGCCAGTCTCGCTCAGAATTGATCTTTTAGATACCTAATTTATGAATAATCTTAGTTATCCTGGAACTTAAGACTGCTGATCAGATTCTTCTTGGAATTGCTCCTTTCCCCTTTCGCTATATCACAAGATCTTTTCACTCAAACACTTATAGAGTACTAGAAGAAAAAAGAGGTGAATAAGTCATTCATATGTAATTTAATTTTTCCAAGTTTTTTTTATAAAAATTTCCAAATATACAGAATACGTGAAAGAATATTACAGTATCCACTCTAATTCAACAATAGTACCCAATACCCAGACTCAACAATTCAACAATTAACATTTTGCCGTATATGCTTTATCTGTATATAAATGTTTGTAAAACTTTTTTTTTTGCAGAATCATCCCAAAGTTGCAGACAAGACACACCACCCAAACATGTTGCAGTATGCACCTCTAAAGATAAGAACATTCTATTTCATAGTCATAATACTATTATCAGGTCTTGAGAAAATTAACAATCTTGCTAATATCTATTACCCATACCATATCCAAATTTGCTCAACTTTCCTCAAAAATCATCTTTTATAGCAGATATGTTCTTTTGAACCAGGATCCAATCATGGCTCACTTACTGCATTTAATTGTTTTTTCCCCCATTTGTCAAACTAGAATAGTCCCTTCCACGTTTTAGTTTTTCTTAATATTGGCTTTCTGAAGAGACAAGGTCAGTTGTCTTGAAAAATGCACCATATTCTGTATTTGTCTGTTTCCTCATGGTGTTATTTTGTTCCTCTAGTACCATAAGGTATTTCAGATTTTGAGCAGTTCACAAATACTCTAGAATACAGTGAAACAACTCAAATTTTTACAGAGCAAGGCCAGTGAAAATACAGATGAAATAGGAAGATAAGGAGTTCTGAAAGGAGGAAAAGTTTGTATTAGAATAAGATGGACGTAAAATCTTACACAATTCCTCAAGTTGAGCCAACAATAGACTAAACTTCCTGGTAACCCAAACAAATAAATAAACTTTCCTTTATTTGCTTATGAGTAACGTATACATGAATTCCTCAACTATGTTTCCAGTTCTCATGTCTTAAAGAAACTTCTCTATGGGATACTGAATAAAGTAACAGATAGCCTCACCAATAGCTACCTTTATATGGCTGTTTATTAGAAGGATAGAAAGCAAGTTCCAGGAAAGCTGGACACTGATAGGTCCCAATATTCCAGAACAGCACCTGGCACAGGAGAGGCTTCGATAAATATTTGTTGGATGAATGAATGAAGAAGGTCTCCAACTTTTAGCTGAAGGCATTGCACTAAAGCTCAACCAAATGAAAACAATTCTTCAAGGGGCACAAATAAGCATTACATATGGTATCTAGAAAAAGAAATAAGTGGCCTCCATGTCCTTCTTAACCTTCCCATTAGGAAAGGTTTTGCTAAATTAGAACAGCAAACAGTTTGAGATAATAAATATTCTGCATATTTTGACTTACAGGTGTTTTGTGTGGCTGGTAATCCCATCGAACTGCATTTTCTCCTAGGGCAAAATCAAGATCATGGATTGATTTATCATTTTTTCCCTAAATTACAAGATTTTAGATTAAATATACATTGCCTAAGAGCCTCTCCAATTGGATTAAGAGGAAAGTAGAAAACTGAAAGAGAAGAAAGTTTTTACAACGTAGCCTCAGAAGACAAAAAAAGCAACTGAAGCAAGGGTAAAACTCCCAGAAAATGGCTTTCCCTCCCTTTCACCGTTCCTCCCTTTTCTTCTCCTCATTCTTCTCATTCTCTCCTTCTTCAGAGTTGGTTTTTCTTTTTTCTGGTTATAATGATCATTGCAAAAGATTCAGATAGTGCAGAACTGTACAAATAAGTAGAAGGATATTACCCATAATCTACCTCAAAATAACTATTATTAAAATTTTGGTGTATAATAGAGTTTTTCTATGTACAGACATAGAACAACACATTGTTTATTTTAGTTCTTTGAACTCTACTCTTTTGGTATGAATATTTTGTGGACATTTTTCATACAACTAAATATAGGTCCACATGCTTATTTTTGATGACTGCCTACAATTCCATTTCATGAACTTTCCAGCTTTCATTCAACCAGTTACTCACTGATAGCACTTAAGTTGTATTGGATTTTTCACCATTATAAACCACACAATAATATTGTGCAAACATCTTTGTTCACTTATCCTATGATTTGCTTAGGATAAAGTATTTGAAGTAGAATTTCTGGCTAAGTTTTTATACATAGACCCTTATTTTTTTATTATTTTATTATTTTTTTTTTGCGGTACACGGGCCTCTCAGTGCTGTGGCTTCTCCCATTGCGGAGCACAGGCTCCGGACGCGCAGGCTCAGCGGCCATGGCTCACGGGCCCAGCTGCTCCGTGGCATGTGAGATCCTCCTGGACCAGGGCACGAACCCGCGTCCCCTGCATCAGCAGGCGGACTCTCAACCACTGCGCCACCACGGAAGCCCCATAGACCCTTCTTACATACGGGAAGGTATCTCTCCCCAGTGGTGGTCACGGTATGTAGTTCCTATGCACTCATGAGAGTGGATTTGTTCTTTTTAGAATGTGCCTATCCGAAAATTAAAAGTGATATCCTTTTTTGTGAATGTGCATTTCTTTGATTATTAGAAGGTTGAATGTTTTTCACATGACTAATTGATTTCTAATGTGAATAGCCTTTTTACCTCCTTAGCCCATTTTTCTCTGAGGTAGGAGAAAATGTTTGTCAGGGAAAATATCTGTCTTTGTCCTTCTTGATTTATATGAACTCTTTGCATTATAAGGAAAACATACCTTTGTCTCTTATATATTTTCCAATTTTCCCCCCAGTTGATCATTTACTGGGGGAGGAAAGGGGTAAAAACTGCTTGTTTTGCTATAATTTTTAAATGGTCAATCTATCAAAATTTTCTTCCTGGTTTCTGGCTTTGATGTTAAGCCTAAAAAGGCTTTATTAGCCTAAATAATACTGATATTTACCTATATGTTTTAGAACTTCTTTAATTACTTCTATTTATAATTTACTAAGAGTTTTTTTTTAATTAATTTATTTTTTTGTTAGGTCTTTGTTTCTGTGCGAGTGGCAAGCGGGAGCCACTCTTCATCGCAGTGCGCGGGCCTCTCGCTGTCGTGGCCTCTCTTGTTGCGGAGCACAGGCTCCAGACGCGCAGGCTCAGTAGTTGTGGCTCACGGGCCTAGTTGCTCCGCAGCATGTGGGATCCTCCCAGAGCAGGGCTCGAACCTGTGTCCCCTGCATTAGCAGGCAGATTCTCAACCACTGCACCACCAGGGAAGCCCTACTAAGAGTTTTTAACAAGTGATTATTTCATTTAGCTCCAAATGGAATTTATTCTAGTATAAAATGTGACATAGTAATATAATTTTTTCAAAAAGTTATTTGCCACAATATGATTTATTGAACAATTCATACTTGCCACACTGATTTCCCAACATGTATACCAGATATTAAATTCTTACATAAAGTTGAATGTATTTCTGGTCTTTTTCTTCTATTTCATTGATCAGTCTAACCAATCTGGAAGCAAAATCACTACATTTTTATGCAATTTTATAATATATTTTAATATGTCATAGGACAAGTCCTTTTTTGTTAGTCTTACTTTCTCAGAATTTTTAATCTCTATTTGAATATTTATTCTTCCAGATAACTTTATAAAATTTTCCAAGTTCAAAAAAAAGCTGAGGGCTTCCCTGGTGGTGCAGTGGTTGAGAATCCGCCTGCTAATGCAGGGGACACGGGTTCGAGCCCTGGTTTGGGAAGATCCCACATGCCGCGGAGTAACTAGGCCCGTGAACCATAACTACTGAGCCTGCGCGTCTGGAGCCTGTGCTCCGCAACAAGAGAGGCCGCGACAGTGAGAGGCCCGCGCACCGCGATGAAGAGTGGCCCCCGCTTGCCGCAACTAGGGAAAGCCCTCGCACAGAAACGAAGACCCAACACAGAAAAATAAATTAAAAAAAAATTAAAAAAAAAAAAAAAAGCTGAAATTTTCATGAAAATTGCATTAAATTTATGAATTTATTTTTCCCAGCAACTTTATGCATTTTTTCCTACTGGACTAAATTATTTCTTCTTTTATATTTTCTAAATGGTTATTATTGCTACATAGGAAAGCTATTGATTTTTTTGTTAAATTTTTAACTGACTTACCCACTCAACTTTCTTAATAGTTTTTATTTTTAGCTTATTCATTCAAATTTCCCTGGTAGACAATTATATCACCTTATTATATATAATAATTTTGGCTCCTTCTTTGCAATACTTATTTCATTATCTTGACTTATAATGAAACAGCATTTCCAGATCGATATCAAATAATGCTGTTAATAACCAACTTACTTCTCTTATTCCTGACTTTAGCAGGAATGCCTCTGGTATTTAGTTGTTGCTTTGAGATGGGTATTTTTATTTGGTTAAGCTCGGTTGCAGGTAACAGAAACCAATTCAGCTATTTTAAGCAGAAAAAGATGTAATACAGAGAAGGTGTTTACAAAGTAATTGGAAGGACTGGAGGAGTGGGCATTAGGCTGGGTGATCAAGAATGCCTCTCAGTACGATGTCGCCAAACAGGCCTGATAGGTCACTGCTATCTCTGCCCCAGTTGGGAAAGTTGTAAATAGAAAGCTGGAATGTTAGCTTCAAGAGCACCGCTGCTGCCAAAACTCTCAACCTGTTGTATAAATTATCTATTGCTGCCTAAAAAGTTACCCAAAACCTAAAAACATCAATAAAACAACAATAAACATGTGCTTATTGTTGCGGCTTAAAATAACAATAAACATTTGTTATCTCTGGCGGTTTCTATTGGTCAGAAATCTGTAAGTGCCTTGGCTATACAGCTTAGCTCTGGAATTCTCATGGATTTCAGCCAGATTTTGTCCTGGGCTGGAGTCATCTGAAGGCTTGGCTAAAACTAGAGGATCCACTTCGAAGGTGGCTGACAGGTTGCTCCTGGGGGAAACATCAAAAGAAAGATAGGAAGAAAGGAAGGACAGAAGGAAGGACTAATTCGAAAAGATATATGCACCCCATTGTTCATAGCAGTATTATTTATGACAGGCAAGATATGGAAGCAACCTAAGTGTCCATCAACAGATGAATGGCTATATACATATATATACGAATGAATATATAATATATACATATTTATGGCTGGTATATTACTCAGCCATAAAAAGAATGAAATTCTGCCATTTGCAACAATGTGGATGGACCTAGAGAGTATTATGCTTAGTGAAATAAGTCAGAGAAAGAAAAATACTGTATGTTATCAATTATATGTGGAATCTAAAAAAGTAAACCAAACTAATGTATGTAACACAACAGAAACAGACTTACAGATACAGAAAACAAACTAGTTGTTACCAGTAGGGAGAGGGAAGGGGGAAGGGGCAAGATAGAGGTATGGGATTAAGAGATACAAACTACTATGTATTAAATAGATAAGCAGCAAGGATATATTGTACAGCACAGGGTATTACAGCCATTATTTTGTAATAACTTTAAATGGAGTAAACTCTATAAAAATATTGAATCACTATGCTGTACATCTGAAACTAATATAATATTGTAAATCACCTATAATTGATAGATGATTGATAGATAGATAGATAGATAGAACGAGTGAATGAATACTAGGATGAAAACCCAATGTCTTCAAGAATGTGCTTGGCAGCAAAAACAGCCAAAGCAGAGGGAAAGGATCCCTACCTCATTTGCATCTTCCAAATATAACTGCAGAGGTGTCTGGCAAATATAATTTGTTTTTGTGTTTCTTTTGTTTTAGTTTTTCCATTTGTGCCATACAGGAAAGCACATTAAAAATGATGAATTGGGAGATTGGGATTGACATATATACACTAATATGTATAAAATGGATAACTAATAAGAACCTGCTATATAAAAAAATAAAATAAAATTCAAAAAAAAAACCACATTAAAAGAAGGACTGAAATACATTATGAGTACCAATCTATCAAATCCTCCACAAAGACCGTGACTTTATGGTTCTTCATCACCAATACATACATTTATTGGCTTTCCTAAAACAGAGAGTTGGTGTAGAGATGGTAGGGTATGCAGCTGAATCAGGGTTGGGATTTTGCTGAATAGATACAGCAGAAGGATAAGAGTGCTACAGAGGCCGGAATGCTCATTTTAATACAGTTTGCCTATGCACTCATGAAGTATAATCTGTAAAAGGTAGGAACTAAGACCATGAGAGGATTTTTATGATTGGATGAACATTAAAGACTCAAAAGATTGACATTGTCTAGGGTACTATAGGATTATGTTTACAAGTGCTACATATTTGCATGGATTATGTTCAATTCTCAGTGTGCTAGCTGTTTTTCCATTCCTTTCCTCTCAAAAAACCATTTCTGAATGTAAATTATAGTATTGTGGACTAATCTGGAATCCGATTTATTTTATTTTAAAATGACCAACATTTGTAACCAACTAAAATAGTAACAAATTACTGGTATGCCTCCCAACTAATCAAGCCCCACAGTTGCAGCCCCTGAAGTTGAGATTTGCTGCTCTGGTGGGGAAAAGGGAGAGCAGGTGTAGAGGAAGTTTGGGCATTAGAGATTTGGAAGGGTAGGAGCAGAGCTTTTCGTGTTCTGATGGGAAGGGCTCCACTTCGCAGGCAGGCGGGAAGTTGTCTTATCTCTCACCCCAGGCACCCCAGAGCCAGACCTTGACTGAGCTGCTCTTGCTTCCCATTGCCAGTTTCAAATCATTTCTCCTCCTCTCTCCTTCACAAACCTCAGCTCTTTATTAACTTTAATTTTTTAAATATTGAAAATCTGCAATCATACAGAGCTAGAGAAAAAAGTATGCTGAATCCCTTGTATGCTCCTCCTCCAAATTTAAGAATTATTAAAATTTTGCCACACTTGCTTCATCCCCCTGCCTTTTTTCTACCCTGAAATATTGTAAAATAAAAATCCTTGACATATGTCATTTTATCCCTACACACATCACTATACATTTTTAACAATAAGGTCATTTTTTCTGTAACCACAATGTCATGATTGCAACTAGTCAAATTATTATGAATTTCTTGGTGGTATGTAACCTCAGTCAATATTCAATTGTGTCAAAAATTTCCAGCTACAGATGGCTTGATTGAATAAGGACCCAAAGAATTCTAATACATTCCTTATATCTCTCAAACCTCTTTTAATCTAAGACAGCATTCCTCCACCCCTTTCACCAATGCCATTTGATTTTCCGAAGAAGCCAGGTCAGTTGTCCTGTTCAATGCCCCATTATTCTATATTTGTCTGTTTGCTTTCTTGTACTGTTTTACTTTCCCCTCATCCCCATAGTTCCTGTAAGCGGGAAGTTAGTTCTCAGGGCTTAGTTAGCTTAAGGTTCAACACTTTTGGCTGGAATACTTGCAGGGAGGCGCTGCTCTTCATGGCCAGTCACCTCAGGAGGCATATAACATCTAGCTTTCCTGTTTTTAGTGATGCTAAGATTGATCAATGTTTTCAAATGGTGACAGTAAAATTCTCCATTAACCTTTCTCCTAATGGTTTCATCTAATGATGATCAGTGCCTGAATAAATTATTTCACTACTTTTATTACCTGGGATTCTTTTCTTATCTGGGATTCTTCAGTGAAAAGCAACTTTATCTCACCACGTATGGGCCATTTCCCCTGTGAAATACAGGGGATAGGAAAAGTAGGATAAATGCTCACTCACTGATAGCTTTAGCTCTCTGATTTCCTCTTCACCCAGTAAGATCTTATTTAAGGATACCCAGTAAGTGACATGATTTGAAACAAGGCAGTCTGATGCCAATGCTCCCCTTCACTCACTGCACTAATACCTTGACTAGTTTGTTGATCACAGATTTGGGTTTCTATAGGGCGTAGTGAAAGGATTTGAGTGGGGATAGGGCATGGGGAGGATTGAGCTAAGATTTCTGACAGGGATGGAGATAAATATGGATGTGAGCATAATTGGATTAATCTAGCCAGAGTCTCTTGTTAGAGTCTACTGTGAGTGCTTATTCTGCAGCCCTAGATGGTGTGGCTATTGTGAAAGCAGTTTTCTTACCAAGAACAGGAAGTGCTATGAAGGCTCCTGAGCTTCTTTAATGCTTTCCTCCTCTCTGCTCTTGGACAATTCTTATACATTATATAGGCTTTAACTTAAATGCCACTTCTAGGAAAAGCTTTCCCTAACCTCTTCTACCTTATGTTAAGAAACCCTGCTATGCACTCCCATGTCATCCTATCCTTTAGCATTTTCTTCTTACCCACTAGGATGCAGATTCAGTGAGGATAAGTTCTCTGCGTTGCTCACATTCTGCCCAGCACTTAACATAGTGCCTGGCTGATAATAGGCTCTCTATAAATATTTGTTACATTAATGAGATATATTAAATAAATTAGTTATTAATTAAAATTGAATATCAGAGTGGCTTGGCCTGCCTTACCTCTACATCTTTTTTTGTCTGTTAGGTCAAAACCAAAAACCAACACCCAAAGCCTAAAAACTTGAATAGATGAGAAAATAGGCTTTCCAAAATCTAAAATTTAGGTCTCACACAGACATGTGAAAATCCATGAGAAAAGTTAATACATTTAAATCTTTATACTTAGGAGAGAAATAGGAATCATAGGAGGCAGTCCTTAGGGTAGAAAAAGATACTGTCATTAGCTGTATGTGGCTGAACATTAATGAAATCAGCAGCCTCCAGCTGAATGGCCTGACCCAGATCTGTCAGGCCATATTTGGCTCTATAGAAAATATGTCTTGTCTACTCAGTTCTTGGGGAAAGAAAAATCTGTAGGCTTTTTGAGTCATCTGCACAGAAATACAGCTTATTGGGAAGCAATTATGCAGAAGATATTTTTTGTTTTTAATTTTAATATACATGTGTATATATATATATATATATATATATATATATATATATTGCGGGGGGGCTGTGCCATGCGCCTTGTGGGATCTTAGTTCCCCAACCAGGGATTGAACCCAGGCCCTCGGCAGTGAAAGCACAGGGTTGTAACCACTGGACTGCCAGGGAATTCCCAATTTTAAAGAGGTGATATATTCACATGGTTCAAGAGTCAAATGATACAAAATGGGATAAGTTGAGAAGTTTCCTTCACACTCCCATCCTTAACCAGCCCTGTCCCCACACTCATCCACACCACTAATAAACACTTTCTTTTTAGCATTTCTTTTTTCCAATATTTATTTATACAGATGGGGGTACATATGTTTACATTCTTATCCCCCCCATTCTCTCCCCCTTACACAAAAGTAATATATGATAGATGTTCTGCACCCTGTTTGTTTTTTAAATAAATTTATTTTATTTATTTATTTATTTTTGACTGCGTTGGGTCTTTGAGCTGTGCTCAGGCTTTCTCTAGTTGTGGAGAGCAGGGGCTACTCATTGCGGTGGCTTCTCTTGTTGTGGAGCACGGGCTCTAGGCTGTCGGGCTCTAGAGCGCAGGCTCAGTAGTTGTGGCGCATGGGCTTAGTTGCTCCGCAGCATGTAGGATCTTCCCAGACCAGGGCTTGAATTTGTGTCCCCTGCATTGGCAGGCGGATTCTTAACCACTGCGCCACCGGGGAAGTCCCTGCACCCTGTTTTTTTCCCCTGCGTATATCCTGGAGATATTTCTATATCAGTGTACAGAGAGCTTCCTTTTTCTTTCTTCCTTTTTCTTGCTCTTTTTTTTTTTTTTTGCATTTGCAATGTATTCCAAGGTATGGAGGGCCCAGAGTTTATTTAATTGGTTCCTTATTGATGGTATGTAGGGTATTTCCAATCTTTTGCTATTACAAACAATTCTGTAATGAATCATCTTAAACATGAAAAGGAAGATTATTTCACACTAGTGCACATAAGAGTGGATTAGAAGCATTAAATAGGGAGAGTCTGACAAATAGCTAGGATAAGTCCCTTTGTTGAATTGAGGAGTGAGGGGGTTGGAGAAGGGGCGTTGTAGTTAGTTGACTGTGTAATGAATGACCAGGGAGTTCTGTCCAAGGGAAAATTCTTTTCTTGGATTAGTTTTTGCCAAATGGGATAAACAGAAGGTTTGAAAAGAACAACATCAAGTAGCCCTAGGCCCTTAAATTTAATAAGATGTTCTTAATGTTTGGAAAATAATATCCAGTTTGTCCTTAAGGAGATGGACAAATGATTAGAAAAGTCCATTCTTGGCCACCTCCCAAAATTCCAACAACTTTTTTAAGAGGCTGAGATTGAAAAAAAAACAGACTCCCTGCCTGACAAAGCCCTGTCAATCTAAGTAGATGTGGTACAGCAGATACTGTTGGTGGCCCACCCAACATCCATCTCCCTTCATCCTTGCTGGCAAAGCCCTGCTTTTGTCAGGTAGTCCCATCTACTATATGCCACAGAGATTGGCTTCATTCCTATCCTATCCAGAATCCAGGCAGATCCTGATTGGTCCAAGTCAGTCATGGTGGCAACATTGCCCATGAAGATGTTTGGTTGGGGTATTTGCATATGGCCCAATTTTGGCCAATGATAATGAAGACAAGTCATCTGGTCAGCTTTGGGGAGAGTAGTTAGGGTCGTGGCCCTTTTTCCTTTATTCATGTGCCAAGAGGTAGTATCTCAAATGTCTGCCCAGTTCTCTTCATCTTGTCATAGTGGGGAACAGAGAATCATTCCTGCCCCGACCCAGCCACAGCTACTCCACAGGTATCTGAGCCAATGAGGGCTGGATAGAACAGCAAGCACCTGGGCAGGTATTCCTTCAAACAATGTTCTTTAAAGGTTTAACTTCAATGTAGTGGAGTTGGGGAGAAATAGATTTTCTATCAATACTTTGTTTATTAGAAACAAATTAACTTCAGTTAATTTTCACTAAGTGAAACAGAGACAGTGTTGTGAAAACATCAGCCAGTCAGTTCACTTTTCCTGTAGTTCTCCTTCCTTTTCTAGCTCTCTTTGATTTTTTTTTTGAACCAGACAAGTTCCTTAGAGGCACACTGAAGGGCTTACAGTGTAGGTAACACAAAAGATCACACTTAGCTACACAGCACTAGTCACACGTTATTTGGTTTTAGAATCTCTGTTCTATGGATTTTCATTTTAGGGTTACTGCTTGTGGATGCCACAGACAAATTCACTAGGGATCTAGGTCTGCTTTACAAAGGAGTTTTGTTGTTTTGTTTTTAAATTTCTCCTCAAGGGCAGTCATTTGGAGGTGGCCGATTTACATTTTGACAGTTTGTTCCAATGATAAACATGGCTTTACAGATGAGCATACCACAATAACTAGTTGCCCATGCCCTAATCTGGTCTGGGTCACAGATTAAATACAAGATAAGCACTGAGAGTGGAATTACAAAGTGCTGTGGAGCACAGAGGGGGAAAAAAACCCAACCAACCAACCAAACAAATACAAAACATTGCCCTTTTGTGGCTGGTTAGAAGGTGGTTTGTATACTGAGAAAAAGCATGGGTTTTAGAGCCAGAAAGCAGGTCCAGCTACATAATTTGTTGTGCCCAGCATAAAATGAAAATGTGGAGCCCCTTGCCACACAATTATTAAGAATCTCAAGGCAGCAGCAGTAGAACCAAGTGCAGGGTCCCCATGCAGGTGGCACGTCCATGAAGCCGGTCCTGCCAGAGGGGCTTGGGTTCAAATCTCACCCGTCACCCCAAAACTTCCTGGCTTTGGGCGAGTCACCCTCTCTCTCTGAGTCTCATTTTTTATCTATAAAATAGTGATAATTGAACCTCCCCTGAAGAGTTGGTATGAGGGTGATATGAAAAGCACTTGACACATGATAGGTTCACATTACTGTTACTTTCTTCCTTTGTGTTGTGGACTCCTTTCCTCAGCTGTTCTCTAGGCATCCATCTTTGACCTTCTATTCTCATTACCCACTTTCTTTTCAATATCTTTCAAAAGGGTATTAGAGTGAGCATTATGGAATGGCCCACATCTAATCATTTGTAACCTACAAAGTGGCAATTTTATATGGTTCAACCTAACACAAACTCCTTAGCATGACTGAACAGTATTGTCCTTAGACCCGGTCAACTGAGACCCTTTCTTTGCGCCCACGTTTTAGGGAGCATGCACCTTACCCATCCCCCATGCTCTTCCAGACGCACCCTTCCCTCCTAATGAAGAGCCCAGGTGGCAAGTCCTCTACTAGCCCACACTCCTGCACGAGGATCCCAGAATTCCCTGCTCAAATGGCCCTCAGGACCCGCTTGGCCTTTGCCCAGGAGCCTCTTCCTCCTCCTCGCAGGCTGGGCACAAAAGTTGAATGGGAGAGATCATCACCCCACCCGACAGCTGTTTGGGCGGAGCTTGCACGGGCCAGCGAGGGTGGAGGAGGGGGCGGGAAGAGATGCTGGCAAGCATGCGCACCAGTCTCTTCGCTAATCCGCCCGAACCTGCGTGGGAGGAGGAGGAGGGCTCGTCTGTGGCTCCTGTTTGTGCACTTGCCAGTCTCCTCCCGCCTCTCTTCTCTTCTATCTGTAGAGATGCTTCTCCGCACCTCCTCCCAACTACTTACGATTTCCAAGTATTCTGGACATTTTCAAAAACCTCTGTGGCTTTCTACACGATGCTGTCTGAAATCTTTCTCCCTTTTCAACACCTGATAAAATTCTACTAGTTATTTAAGAACCAGCTTATATATCAACTTCTGTGTTAGTCATCCCGGGCAATCCTCTCTACCATCCCAACCCTTACCCTCAGGCTTTTAACTGGTGTGTGCGTGTGTGTGTCTTACTCGCTGTGATCTCATAACACCCCTTGTGAAAACACATTACACTGTATGTGACTGCTCTTTTGCCCCTGGGCTAGACTGTGTGGGAGCTCTTCCAGGGCAGAAAACATGCTTCTTCATGCTTATTCTCAGTGCCCACCCCCAGAGCTTGGTACTCAGTAGACAGTCAATAAATCTTTCAGTGTGATGTTGTCATCAAAATCCCGGCTCCCCAGTGACCAACTGGCCTTGAGCAAATTACTGAATCTCAGTTTCCTCTTCTTTGAAACAGAAATGAACACTATTAGCTTCTTCAGTGGTGCTAAGGATTAAATAAAACAATACATTGAAAGTGCTTCAGCACAATGATGAATAGTATGCACTCGGTAAAGGGTAACCTTAATCAGCTCCTATATATTCTGATTCTTGGTAATGTGTAAGAGGAAGTAAACAGTCCTTTCATGCCAGCAAGGTGGATCCTTAGAATTTGTATTTAATACCACAATCTTAATAGAACTGTGAGAAAATAGGTTTTAAAAATTGCTTTAGGTAAGGCAAGTGATGCTTAAAATTGTTTATTAAAAAGGTACCAAGTAATATTTTTTAATAAATTCAAATCATTAGGTAACTCTTGGCACTCTTGGCACTAAATGTGTGAGAAAAATACTACACTGCAATCTATTTTGGGAAGTATTCATAATAATGCTTCTAGGTCAACTAAATACAGGGAAATAAGGAAACATAAAGTGTAGTTTTACATCTACCTCTTTAAGAACTTTGCATAAATATATAATAACTATTATGTTTTTATCATTACACAGTTAATTATTCCTACAAAAATGATGTAAGTATACATACATACATTCCATTTAGATGGGTTTTTTAATAAAAGGAAAGAGTTGCAAGAAAGTATGTTAATAGACACACAACAATCACTATGTGTTTCTGTATATCCAGTGTGCTGTGACCTATTACCCCAAACTGGGGACTTTTGTCTATTAGCATATGGTGCAATATTAAATGAAACTACTGATATTTGCTTTTTTGTACCTTTAAATCCATTTCTATTAAGGAGAAAAACGAAGAAAATGGAATGTGATCTAAGCTTGCAGGAAAAATTAAAATGGGTTGATTTTACTTACTTGAATCTTATTGCTCATATAGACTGACTATAATAAAGTTTGCCTACTTTGGAAAAGAATTTAATGAGCTCAATTTTTGTTCTCCAAGCTAGTGCGAATAAAATAAAATAGAAAGGATACTGCCATAAAGCAGGTGAAGCGAGCAACTGTTTGTCCCATTGCAAAATCAGACACTTTTCTGCAAGTTACCCATGCTATTAATATGCTATTAACTGTTATAGATTACAGTCTCAACTACGGGAGATTACAAGCTTACCTATCTACAAGGGCTAATTATACTATTTTTTTCTTTTCACAGTAACACATCCCATTGCACTTTTAAGATTCACTCAAGTCCATAATGGCTGCTAATTTTAAAACTTAGGACACATGAAGATATCTGAGGTTGAGAATGAATAAGTTATGGGGGAGGTGAAGATACTGATAGCAAACTTAGGAAGACTTCAAAGGCACAGAAAGAAATTTGGTAAATCTTGTGTATTCTAGGTGGTAGGACTGAAAATTAGTGTTATCCTGACAATGGCAACAACAATATCATAGTAAAGTAGTTTTTCTTTGAGTGGTCTCTTGTACTTAAAAGTAGAATAAATGGAATCCTATCTTTACTCTCGCCACAAGGCACAAATACTTGATTTCTAAATTGGAGGCCAGAGGAACCAGAAGCTTCCTTATGGAAAGAGATGGCAGAGTTTGGCGTTGAGTTGTCTCTCCTTGCTTAAAAGATCCAGGCTGTGCTTTTTGAAGGCTTCGGACTGCAGCCTGAGTTCATCGTAGGCCTTCTGGATCCCATCTACCCTGCGCTGGAGTTCCCGGACTCTCAAGTTACTGTCCACTGCCACTGCCTCTTGTTCAAACCGCTCTAGCGCATGCCTCCTGGCCACATTGGCCGTCTCCAACTTCTCCTCAAGCTGGCAGATCTCTGCTTGCTTGTTCTGAAGCACCTTGCCCCTCTCCATGGACAGCTGCAACAGCTCGTCTTTCTCACAAGTGACGGTCTGCAGCCTGGCCTGAAGCTCCCGGTTCAGCTGGCTGTGTGCCTGCTCAGCCTTGGCCATCCGCTCCATGGCCTGCTGGTGCTGCTGCTTGAGGCTCTGCAGCTGGCTGCGCAGCTGCTCTGTGTCCTTGGTGTGGGCGCAGGCCTGCTGGCTCTGGAACAGCTCCAGCAGTTCCTTCTCTCGGGCCTGGGCCTGGCAGGTCTCCTGAGCGCTCCTCTGTTTCAGAGACTCCAGCTCCTTGGTGAGGGCTTCACTCTGGGCAGTGAGCTGCAATACTTTGGCCTCCTGGTCCTTCAGAGCCTGGCTGAAGAGGTGGTCATTCTCCATCCTCAGCTTCTCATTCTCCTCTCTCAGCTTGATGTTCTGACTTTTGTGTTCATCCTTGAAGCGGATCATCAACTCATGGTTGGCTGCCAGGGTCATAAAGCGTTCCTCCAGCCTCTGGGCCTGCTCGCTCTTGGCCTTCAGCTTCTCAGCGTCCTGCATCCTCTGCTCCTCCAGCTCTGTGTTGAGCAGCTCCAGGATCTGGCAGCGCTCCAGGGCCTCGTCTGACCTCCGCTTCAGGATGCAGATGAGCTGGGACTGCTCCTGGATGCGGGAGTACAGCATCGCCTTCTCACTCTTCTCCTCCTCGGACAGTCCCCGGAGGTTTGCTAAGGCTTCCCTCAGACCATCCAGTTCCTTACACTCCATCTCCTCTTCCTGGTTTTCTAGTTTTTTGTTTTGCTTATCTAAGGGTTCTTCAGAGGGTGGGGTGTCCATCCTGAGAGCCGTCTCTTCCTGAGGCACCAGCACTCTCCTCTACTATCAGCTGACTGCACGGCCTCCCCCTCCAGATTTCAAAAGCCGCAGTGTTGCTAGGGACTCCTGGCAATGTCTAGCAGTCATTTTTTCACCCAGTAAGGAGCCCTGTGATTGGTGGACAGGTCTTTAGAATGCCGTGAAGTAACAACAGGGGGACCCCGGTGACTCCAGAACCAATCTGGTCAGGTTATACTTGCCTTTCTAACCAGTCACAGCTCTCAGCCCAGTGTCTGGCCTGTACCGTACAGAGATGCCAAGCCCACTTGATTTCCAGCCAGCATCAGGGGAAGAAGCCTGACTCCACATAATTTCTTGTGGGAATAAACAAATCAAGCATTGGTGACATATTCCTCTTCCCTCTCCCCGCTTCAGTGGTCATGAGAATAAAGTCCTCTCTGTGGAAAGTGTTGGCTCCTTAAAAAATTTGCAATCTATAAATACAAAGTAGCAGTAGTACTCTGAGAGCGGTGATCCTAAATGGCTGTGAGTTTGTACCTGTAGTGTTTAACACACCTCAGTGAAAGAGCAAACCCCAGAGAAATTTCTTTTGTTTCCCGAAGCACTGTCCCCAACTGGGAATACATTTTATTAGCTATTCAGCACTCCCTGTTTTACCCACTGGCACAATAGGGTTACAAAGAAAAGTTTAATGGACAATATAGATGTGATAAACATTAAAACAGAAAAAAAGATTCAAATGAGGCTTACCTTATACACAACAAAGTCAATTCCAGATGGATTAAACAGTTAAATGTAAAGACTAAAATGAAAACAAAGTATTAAAAATGGAAACTAGAGGAAAATAAAGGTAAGCATTAAAGTTCTGGGTCAGGAAGGACTTTCTTAGCTTAAATATTATGTAAGAGATGAATAAGGTAACACTTAATTGGACTTAAACATCTAAAGTTATATATAATTTAAAAAATTATGTGACTCTAAGGTCTCTCCAGCCCTTTCTTCCTCAGGACCTGCCTGACGTTTTAGTTTTATTCCCTAGCCTAACACCAGCTATTGACGTTTCCCTAGCAGGCCCTGTCTGTAGGTGTTCCCTCTGCCTGGAATGCTTTTTCCCACTTTGTCCCTTGTCGCTTTAGTAATTTACTCAGCACTTTATACTTAGATAAGAATCACCTCCTCTGTGAAACGTCTCCTAGCCCCTAAGTGTAGACGTGACCACTCACCTCTTTTAGTGCAGCCACTCTAGCCTATTTCTACTTCCAACAGAGCATTTGAAAGCCTTACTGCACTCATCATTTACTCCCCTGCCTTCCCCTGTTAAACTCTGAGATCCTTAGGGGCAGGAACTGTGTCTGTTTCAGCCTTGATGACTAGACCAACACCTTGGGGAGACTCAGATAAATATGTGTTGAATGGATGTTGAAGGCAAAAATCGAATAGAGAAAAATATCCACCATAAATATGACAGACAACAGATTTATATTTTTACAAAGAGCCTGTACAAATCAATAAAGCATTAACATCTTAAAAGAGAAATAAACAATTGAATTCATAGATGAGGGGACAGAAATGGCCAAGAATTGAACCCTTTCAGGGATCCAATAAATATAAGTTAACATTAGATATCATTTCATCTATCAAATTAGTCAAAAATTTTCCCATTCTTTTAAGATGACCCAGGACTGGTAAGGGTATAGTGAAATAGGTACTCTCTTATACCATGGTAAAAGTCAATTGATGTATTGAGAACTTAAAACACCTTTATGCCTTTTGAACTAATGATTGTCCGTCTGGGGGAGATCTTTGCTGAAAGAAAGGCCTTTTTCTGAAAGAAAAAGTTTTGCTCAAGTGTGGTTTATAACAGCTAAAAGTTGGAAACCAAAATGTCAAAAAAAGAGAAAATTTTAAGAAAATTACAATATTTTCATAGAATATTATGTAGACATTAAACATTATCATGTTTATAGGTAATTTAATGGCATGGAAATACTTGTGTTTGAAAGATAATTGAAAAAAGCAAGATAAAAAAGTTAAAATTTAGAATGATCTCAATGATGTGAAAACTTAAGTACAGAGCAAAGAGTTAGCTATTCCTGCAATCACTGTTAAGTCTGTGGTCAGACTTAATTTCTCAAGTCACGATGATAAGGAAAAAGCCTGGGGTGTTATTATACATGGATGGATTTTTAAATGCTTCAGGTTTCACTTGGAGCAAAATAGATCTGAAAGAAGAGTTTGAGATTTTTGCTTTGATCTCAAAGATCAGGATCTCCTGTCCCAAATCCTGAATCTGTCTATCAGGGAAAGCTTTCACCAGCAAAAGGCTGGGAAAATCTCCTGAACTAAAATTTTAATAACTTAAATTGTAGGTTATTTAGGGTTTATGAAAGTGAATTTAAAAATGTGAGTGAAACTTATTTTTAATTTCCCCTTCACATCTCTTCTTCACTTTTCTTTAAATTTCAAGCTTCATATACTGAAATGGAACTTGAAAAGTTGAGGCAAATGACTAGAAAATTAGAATAGTCCTCTTCATTTAAATAAAAGGGTCAGACATACATTGAAAATTTTATTTGCTGATTATCATATATGGTTGTCTGATGTAGTAAAGTGAATTCACAGAATATGTTTCCTAAGAAAAGAGGAAAAATACTCAAGATGTTAATAGCAGTTGTTTCTTGAGGATGAGCTTATGGATGCTTTCCCCTCTCTTTGTACCTAAGTCCCTTGCACATAATGGATGCTCAATGAAATCTGTTGATTAAATACATTTTCTACATTAGGAATATTTTATATCTCTCTTCTATATTAAAATTATTTTAAATATCAAATTCATAGATCACTTGTCAAGGTTAAAAATCTCAAAAGATCCTAATCAGTATTCATTCACTGATTTATTCAACAAACATTTGTAATGTATGGTGCGGTGCTAGATGCTAAGTATACATGAATAAATTAGGTATATCACTCTTCTCAGAGAACTTTCAGTTTAGTAATAATGACTTTTGGCTCCTTTCTGCCATGCTTTTCTTTGTTATGCCATTTTCCCACCTACCTTTGACCCTGAAGGTATCCAGTATATTCCCTTTCCAGAGGTCCAAGTCATGAACCTTGGCCAATGTTCTCCCTAGTGGTGACCAACGAGTTCCCTCCACTTGTCTTTGTTAAGTCTTTTAACATCTCCTTTTTAAAGCTGCTATTTACAGAGTTCTTCTATACGCCCTACATAGTACTAGGCATTTGTACATCTTCTCTCATTTAATTCTGACAATATTCTTGAAACACAGGCATTATTATCCACATTTTATAGTTAGCAGGGAACAAAGAATCTAATGCACAGAGAGGTTAAGTTGTCCCAAGTCACTCAGAGAGTAAGTGATAGAGACAGAATTCAAACCCAAATTTTTTGATACCGAACCCCATGGTCTTTAGTTCATCATTCATTCATTTGCTTAATCATTCATTCATTCAATTCACATACTGAGAATCTGTTATGTCCAAGGTTTGCAGTCCCAGCTCTTAAGATGATTACAGTCTAATGATGGAGACAAATAATAGAAAAACAGCAATTCAGTATGATAACTGCTAACATAATCATGGATAAATTGGACACATCACTCTTCTCAAAGAATAAAAATAGGGGCACAATGATCTGAAGTCTGATCCCACATCCTGACTGAGGTGCTGAATATGAAGAGTGAGAGTCTTCTTTTTGTAAGGCTGAAGGAGAACCAGTTCTTTTGGAACAAGTCAGCCAAAGAAGTGGAAGGAATGTTCTGTGATTGGATCAAATGTGTGGGAGCATTTGTTTTGTAAAACAAACTAGTGAAATTAGTGAATGAGCCTGCGGGGGAGTGGAGACAGGAGAGGAGATAGGAGAGCAATCCCAAAGGAGAATGGGGATGCTTCTTGGGACAAGAATTCTTCTTGGGACAACTTAACCTCTCTGTGCCTTAGTTTCTTTGTTCCCCGCCAACTATAAAATGTGGATAATAATGCCTATGTTTCAAGAATATTGTCAGAATTAAATGAGAGAAGACGTACAAATGCCTAAGAGTACAAGAGAAGGCAGATGTTCGGGGACTTTTTACTTAAATGGTGAGTATGGATGAGAGACGTACAAAGAAGTCCAAGCAAGTTCCCTGGACGTAAGCCTAGGCTAACAGTAATCATGCTTTGGTGGGTTCCTAGGCCATGTGAACAGGTTATGCAGTTCCCAGGATCCTCACCATCTACTTAAAAGCTGCAGCAGTCATGATGGTTGGGGAAATTTCAGCCTCCCTGGAAAGAGGCAGCAGTGACTCTTTGGAATATTATTTCATATTTTAAATAATGGAATTTTGAAGCATTTTCACCAAAGGGGGAAACAAATTACATGGCTACCTAGCTCTTGATTTCTCCAATGCCCATGTGTATGATACCTTATTCTTCTGAAAACGGATCACTTCTCCCTGGCCACAGGTTGGACACATAATCCACGCAGGGCCAAGCATAAGATCTTACCCTATCCATTCCTGGCTACCGTGAGTGGTCCAATAGGTGGGGACGTGACCCAAGCCTGGCCAGTTTCTCCCAGAGCTCTCTCAAGCTGAATCCAGGAAAGAGAAGTGCTT
The DNA here is from genome assembly GCF_949752795.1 of Hyperoodon ampullatus. Taxonomy (NCBI): domain Eukaryota; kingdom Metazoa; phylum Chordata; class Mammalia; order Artiodactyla; family Ziphiidae; genus Hyperoodon; species Hyperoodon ampullatus. The sequence goes on along the minus strand of NC_136920.1, from coordinate 47,791,298 downwards.
TAGCTGAGAGCTTGTGATGCTGGAGCTGCCTGTCCCTGAGGAAGAGGAGAGACAGTATCTGAGTTCCTGGTTCCAGCCCACGAGTCCCCAAAGTAATCTAGTTCCTGTAGTACTTCCTTAATTCTCTGGGCTAACAGCTTATTTCCAATAAATCCCCCTTTTGGGCTTATTTCTGGTTGGGTTTCTGGAAAAAGAAAAAGAGCCCTAAAACATACAGTTCAAGGAAATGCCTCCAGTTTAAGAAAATAAAAAATTTCAGCAGGGACTTTGCCTAAAAATCTCACTGGATGAAAAGTCTGTCAACTTGAGTTCACCAAAGAATTCAGGTTGCCTATACTTTATAATGCATGAAAATCCCATTTAGCCTTCCTCTTGTAGCCAGGTGAGATTAAAGCTTTTGTAGTTTTTTTTCGGAAAAACAATGTGACACGACATCCCCATGGATGACCTGAGGCAGTTGGAAGTTCTGTGGGCAGATGTAAGGATGGTTCTATTGTCCCCTCTGGTGTTTTGGGGATCTGGGGATGGGGGAGGCGGGCATTCCTAGTCCTAGATGGAGAGATACTAGAACCCATCTCTTTCATGTTTCATAGCTGGCTGGATGCTGACAGATGGCTGAGCAGGTAACTGAAAAAAGGGCTGAGAAAGTAGCTTGTACTATGAAGTGGCAGGAGCTGGAACAGGATTTGCACTTCTGCTACGGCTCCAGCCGATCTTGGAGGTGTGCCTCCTTTCACCTCATCTTGTCCCTCCCTGCAGCCAGAACAGGAAGAGGAAATACAGCTAGATTAACCACCCTCCTAAAAGATCTTGAGAGACAATGAGGGAAGGGCGTTGTTTTAGGTTAGTTGCTCTTACTGGCCAGTGGGTCGAAGGTTCTAGCATCTGTTTCGGGGAAGGGAGGCAAGCACTCCAGATGTTTTCAATGACATTTGTTAGATACCTGTTGTAAGATCTCACCCTCCTCTCACCACCCAGGCTTCCCCCAACCTATATTAAATCAGGGCTTGTTTTGAGAATGGCGAGCTAGTGGGGTTCTAAGGGGGAGTAATGCTTTATGTATTAAATGACCTAAAAATGTCTTTGTGGAAAACTTTAAGAATAAATGTTAATGTATCTTCAAAGCTTTTCAACTACCTTTTTTTTAAAAAAAAAATTTTTGGCTGCATTGGGTCTTCATTGCTGCGCGCGGGCTTTTCTCTAGTTGCGGCGAGCGGGGGTTACTCTTCGTTGCGGTGCGTGAGCTTCTCATTGTGGTGGCTTCTCTTGTTGTGGAGCACAGGCTCTAGTCACGTGGGCTTCAGTAGTTGTGGCACATGGGCTCAGTAGTTGTGGCTCGTGGGCTCAGTAGTTGTGGCTCACGGGCTGTAGAGCACAGGCTCAGCAGTTGTGGTGCATGGGCTTAGTTGCTCCACGGCATGTGGGATCTTCCCGGACCAGGGCTCAAACCCGAGTCTCCTGCATTGGCAGGTGGATTCTTAACCACCGCGCCACCAGGGAAGTCCCTCAACTACTTTTTAAAAATAAAAGTTCTACTCTTAATAACACAGCTGAAGCTTCCAATTTAGAGGAAATGATGCCCAGAGTTGCAGTAAGGACTCTGGAGAAATATTAGCCCAAAAGTTCTTTAGCCTTGCTAGGGAATTTAGACTTTAGGGTTCTTAACATAAAGTATTTCATTTAAAACAAGAAGTAAGATTAATTTGACAATTAAATCATATAATAATTTATTTTAACGGTTTTTACAAAATGCTTTATGAAAATTATACAAACACAGGAAGTACAGTATAATTTAACAATTTACATTCTAATTAAAACTTTGTTGCAAGGCATGTCTGAGACCACTCTCATGCTCTTTTCATATAGTAGAGTTATAAGAAAAACAGAATCTCATATATGCAAGGTTTTGTTTTATATACGGGCACTCTATTACAAAATACAGGTTTGAGACTTATCTTGGGAGAAAATTAAGCCCAAAACTAAATTCCACCTATGGCCAGTGGGTGGCACCAAAGCACATTTGGGACTTTAACACTGGGAAAAGGGAAAGTTTCTCAAGACAAAAAATATATGCAGTAAATATAGTCTCATTGCCCTAACATGGAATTCCATTTTCAATAGAGATTACAGAGTAAATAGTTTTCTTATGAACAAATTCTTTATCATCACTGATATTCTGCCTTTTTGTCCCCTCGTAGGAGTATCCTTCAGTCACTCTTCTACAACCAACATTTTTTCAGTTCATGCAAGGGTTTTCAAGGATCAAGTGGCAGGCCCTTCTAACTGTAGCACAAAACTGTGGTTTGAAACACATGGTGGTGGGACTACCCTGGTGGTCCAGTGGGTAAGACTCCATGCTTCCAGTACGGGGGGCGTGGGTTCGATCCCTGGTCGGGGAATTAAGATCCGACAAGCCTTGTGGCATGGCCAAAAAATGAAAAAAAACAAAAAAAGAAACACATGATGGCAAACTGGAAAACTTTGTTCATTAACAACACCCCACATTTAATTATTTTTGGCAGCTTTTTCTTTGAAGCAGCAGCAATGGTTTGATTTTCTTAACTTTCTCAAATATCTTCTTTAATGTTGGAGTCACAAACACATTACATGTTTTGTTATCATTTAAGTCTCTTGGGCCTTGTAACCAAAGAAGTACATGCAGGTTGACTTTAACATGCTGTGTAGCATTTGTTATGGCAATAGATAGAAGGTGAGGATCTCTGTCTACATAGTAACATTTTTAAGATCAGATTCCACCTGTTTAGTAGTTTTCAGTGGAGGAGCCAGTGGACTCTGGGTTCACTTGGAAATCTTGGCAATCAACAGCATTCTAAGAGGCAGGGTTGCTTCAATCCAAGTGTTGGGGGAATTTACCATCTTTTCCCAGAGAGCAACTTCCTCTGAAGTAGAGTCCATCCAATCCACTTCAGTACCATAGCTTTTCCCTGGAGAAAAAGGGAAGCTTTGCATTTAGAAAGGAATAGCTCATTGGGAAAAACTGAGTCATTCCCTAATTATAATTACCAATGGAAACAGCTAGGAAGAGTTTTAACATCACCAGGAGGGCAGAGAAAGAACTGTTTAACCATCTGAGATATCCAATAATGGGACCCACCACAATTGGGATTATTCTCATTACTCTCAGAGTAATGATTTCTCTTCACATCCATATAAAAGGTAGATGAGAATCTGTCAGGTGCATAAGGGGATAGTAGGGAGGATTCCAGCATTGGGTTGGAAGTGACAGTAGGTGATCTCTAGGGAAGTGCGGGTACAGCTTTAGTGTCTAATAGACTCGATTTTGAATCCTGGCTCTGCCACTTATTAGCTGTTTCTTAATTTCTTGGAACATCAGTTTCTCTGGGGATAACATTAGAAACAACTCATAGAACTGCTGTGAGGATTAAATGAAATAATGCAAATAAAGCACTTAGTACAGTGATCACTGCTCCATAAATATTAGTTACTATTATTATGCAAAGCACACTTTTAGCCATGAAGAGCCATAAATGTTTTTTCAGGAAAGAGTAGTGATGAAGGCTTTTCTAGTTTCCCCCACAATAACTTAAGTTCTGTGTGGACGGACATTGCATCCTGTTAATCTTTGTATCCAGAGTCCTTGGCACACAGCCTGACATTCCTTCACTCATTCATTTCATTATACTTAACAGAAACAATATCTGTTTTCATTAGGAAGAAGCAAAACAACAAACCAACCAATCTCTAGTGTCTCCAGAAGCATTTGACTCATGGAGAATTAAAAATGTAACAAATGTTACCTGTTCCAAAGCCAATCCGAAGACCTCCCAAAAACTGGTTGGTTAATTTGTAATGGTCCCAGACGGTAAGCTCGACACAGGCTTCCGTCAGATCCTCGGGCCTGAACCCATCATACACCATCGTGTGGTTGAAGACAGGGTTGGTGGTTTTCCCTACAGCTCTCGTCTTCTGGCGACTTTTCCTACTTGTATCTGGAAGGATGGTACTACAAAAGGAAACATTATTGTGAGAGCATTTTAATAAGACAGTAAACTAATGCTTTCAGTGTGCTTCAGCTACTGAGGATTGGCGAGAGGAAATGGAAGAAAAAGAGTGTTAGAGAGATGGTGATGGTGATGGCGATGGTGGGGCATCCTGCTGGAAAGACTCTCTGCACCAGAGTGGACCACACTTGCTTGGAATCCTGACTCTGCCACTTAGTGGCTGTGTAGTATAGGAAATTGACTTAACCTCTTAGACACTTGCTTCCTCATCTATAAAATGGGAATGGTGATGCCTACCTCAAAAGGTTAATATTAGAATTACATATTAAGCAAACAACTTAGTTCAGTACCTGCACTTAGTGTTTACTATGTAGCAACTGTTTGAGGATTCCTCTAAAATCTATTCCTGATTATCTGTGATAGCCTAAGAAATCAGTCTTGTACAGAACTGCAAAAGAAGAGAAACCTCTCCAATTTGCTAGATTTGACTTTGGGGATAAATTATGTTACATATTTGCAATTATTTACATTTACTTTATGGTAATAATTGAAATTAATTTAACCTACCATGTCTCTTGTGAAGGCAAGAAGGGCCGGGACTAGTCTTGGAATGGGAGACTGACCTGAGCTGAAAAACTTATCAGTTGACATCTATGAAGAATATGTATAGGGGGCTTCCCTGGTGGTGCAGTGGTTGAGAGTCCGCCTGCCGATGCAGGGGATGCGGGTTCATGCCCCTGTCCGGGAAGATCCCACATGCCACAGAGCAGCTGGGCCGGTGAGCCATGGCCGCTGAGCCTGTGCGTCCGGAGCCTGTGCTCCACGACGGGAGAGGCCACAACGGTGAGAGGCCCACGTACCGCAAAAAAAATAAATAAATAAATAAATAAAATAAAATGTATAGGGAAAATCATAAATAAGGTCATATAAACTTAAATAGCTACAACTGGTCTTCTGGTAGAATCTATATAGATAAAATTAGTCAGAGAGAGTTAGGACAGCACAATAATATCTGTTTAGTTACTATTTACTAGATGCCAAGCATTTATATTACAACAGAGAAAAAGGTTGCAACTTAAAAACCCAAATTGTCTTAAGCTCTTATGAGCTAATTATTAGTATGGGTCTATTTAGCAAATAACTTCCCAGATATTTACAGACTGATGCAAAAGGCCTTTTGCAAATGGGCCACAAAACAGATGCTCCACAAAGGACCCAAGAGGTGTGGCATCACCATTAGCCATTTCATAAACTCTTTAGTAATGAATATTGTCCTCATCAGCAGATGTACCTCCTAGAAGACATTACGTATCTGAGTATGTGATCTCTGGTTTCGATTGTATATATTCCCTCTTATCTTTATGATTTTAAAACTAAATGAAGTACTTCCCTGGTGGTGCAGTGGTTAAGAATTGCCTGCCAATGCAGGGGACACAGGACACAGGTTCAATCCCTGGTCCGGGAATATCCCACATGCTGCGGAACAACTAAGCCCATGCACCACAACTACTGAGCCTGTGCTCTAGAGCCCGCGAGCCACAACTACTGAGCCTGCGTGCCGCAACTACTGAGGCCCGCGCGCCTAGAGTCCGCGCTCCGCAACAAGAGAAGCCACGGCAATGAGAAGCCCACGCACCACAATGAAGAGTAGCCCCCGCTCGCCACAACTAGAGAAAGCCCGCACGTAGCAGCGAAGACCCAATGCAGCCAAAAATAAATAAATAAATAAATTTATTTTAAAAACCCAAAAAGCAAAAAACTAAATGAAGCCTTGGAGGGGGTTCATGTCAAAGATCCCTCTAGCTCAAGTCGCCACTGTCTCAAGTTATTTTATTTATACTACGAATGATGATTTTCAGCAACACAGATACAGAAAAGTAAAACCAAGCAGCAAAGGCCAGGCTATTGTAGAACTGAGGGTGGAGAATTATCAATGCTGTTACCATTTAACAAAAGAATTTAGATGGCTGCCCCTTAGCATTGGTAGATCAAGGCATTCCTTCACCCAGATGTGCACTTCTCCAGTTGTAGGAAGCTTTTTACCTGTAACAGAAAAAAGAGAGAGAAAATGAAATTCCACTGCCATTCCTCTCTTGGAAGTACTGCATCCAAAGATGCCAACCTAAAAATGGTCTGACATAGCAATGCTAGCTAGTGCTTGATCATATGATCCTAATTGATTATATCTATTCTTAACTATATCTTTCATAGTCTGGCTGTACTGAGCTCAGATAGCTCTATGAAAATAATTTAATTGATTCCAAGTACAGAGTATTACATCATTCTTTTTGGGTTTTGCTTGGCTCAATGAGATCAATTATAGATATTAAGTATGTGAATCATCCATTTACAGTTATATTAAAAACTACTCAGTGAAATGCATATACCTTTCAAATATTAATACCAATATCAATCGGTGCTGATAGGAGGCATTTTAAACATATTTGAGTACAGAGTAACCAAAACAGGTACTGATTAAGGTATAGTCACTCTTCTTGCTAAAAGTAGTTACAAATTTTATAGAACTATTGTACAGACACGCATAACAGCCAGTATTATGGACAGGGAATTACTGAGAAGTTGGCTTAGTCTGAAGTTGTTGTCTAGGTTGGGTGCACATGGATGGAGGAATACTACCGTATATTTCTGGATGGGTGGGCCCAATCAGTCAACCAACCAGTATTTAATGAGCATCTATTATGTGCTCAGCCCTAGGCTAGGAATGTCATTGGACATACAAGGAATACAGGAAATCTATGTCCTTGGGAGATGTTTACAGTTAAGCTAGAGAGAGAAAATCAATAAAAACTATAAAAATGTAATATAAGAATGAAATGCAAAGTTATTACTGCAATGTTCTAGAAGATGATGTGATCAGTGACGGTAAAAACATTCAGGAAAAGCTTTAGGGAGGAGATGGGATTTCATCTAAGACTTTGATAGGCTACTGAAAGCACCTGAGTTTGCAACCCCTGATTTCAGTCCTAACATTCATGTAGATTCTTAAGGAGGACAACTTGGGGAACTGTGTGGGAAATGAGAGGGGGGTTAGCACTCATTTCCTGACAGTCCTTAACTGTGCTGGAGAACTGAGGCCCTAACATCAAGGATGCAATTAAAAATTCTGAAGAAAAAGCTTTCTCCTCTAATGAGACCTTGAGAGTAGAGGACAAATGAGCTCTAATTTCTTAGGGGCTTCATATGAATTCTCCCAATTCCCACCTATGGGGGAAAAAAACACACCAGTTCCATTTGTATCTCAGCACTATACAGGAAAGGCCATTCACGCTGTGGAGATACAAACTTTTGGGAGAGTGAGGTAAAAGTTAAAACAAGGGCTGTAAGCTGGACTGAAAAAAAAAAAGAATTTTTCTCATAGACACAGAAAATAGAATGGTGGTTACCAGGAAGGGGAACCTGGAGGGAAGGGGAAGAAGGGAATTGTGGTGTAATGGGTATAGAGTTTCAGATATACAAGATGAAAAAGTCCAGAGATCTGCTTCACAACATTGTACATATACTTAACACTACTAATGGTACACTTAAAAACGGTTAAGAAAAATTTTATGTTATGTGTTTTTACCACAATAAAAAAAAGAAAGAAAATTTTGTAGTTTACAACTGTGGATTGACTCAATTCGGTCTATACGATTACTAAATTGGTAAGTTTATTTAGGGCTTCACCTTTGAAAAAATCATAGAACTCAAAGAAATCCTTGAAGAGGGGAGACATAAGGTAAGGACATAAATCTGGACAGAAAATCACTACATACCAGGCATTGGCTCTGGGACATACTGGAGAGCTAACTTTATTTCACCTCTGTTTTCTGCTTCAAAGGCAACTGGTGCTGTCTGGAAAATGAAAGAATGTCAGCAGGTATGAGACACAAACCATTTACCCTGTTTGTTGGTGCTGTTATGGGACAATATCTGCCTCATTTCTCAGATTAGGTATCACTCATGAGTGCCCTGGATTAAAATTTCCCTCCCCATCAGAGCTAGACTGTAGCTTTCATATCTGAGAAAGCTATATTGTGTATCTTTGTGGGGTACACAGAAAACATCTCAAGGCCTTTAGTTCAGAGAAATCAGAATGGCTTTCTTGGAGACAGGAGAGGTGTTCTGGGATGCTTTGGTTTTTATAAAAACACATACATTTTGTCAGTCATTCAGCCAGCACATAAAACAACTTATTTGTATTCTCTTTCTTTGAAGGAGTAAGAAGAGTCGGGGCGGGGGGGAAACAAATATTACATTTTCAAAGCTGCATTAACCTAATTATTTTAGACCAAACGAGGAGATGCCTGTAAGAATAACAAAGACTGAACAATAATTTTAAAACATATCTATTATAAGAGAGAGAGAGTTCTACTTTCAAATACTGGTCTTTTAGAGCCTTGTTTCCAAAACATGGCTACATGTCAGAAACATAAGGGAAGTTAGTTAAAAATGAGATGCTTTTGACAACTTCTGAGGAATTCTCATCTAGCAAGTCATGGGTAGACCTAGAAATAAGTGCTTCAGGTGATTCTGATGTGATATTTTGGAACCATTTCTTAAGTGGAACTGTTTTATTGTGTAGATACTTAATAATAGTTTGTATTAATTGTATGTATCACTTGCAGCTATGATGGACTAGCTGGGATCACACCAACCCTCATGATGAGGATAAAAAAAAAACTGGATTAAAAGAATCTATTTGAAGGTGATGAAGAATTATTATGATAGACAGGACTCAGATGGACAAGATGTTGGAGACTGACATTCTCTGCTTTCCACTTTGAGGCATTAGCTGATTTTCAAGTAGTGCCAACTGAGAGCACAACAAGCCTAGCAGAAAGAGACTAAGAAGCTGAGCAGGGCTTCTCACAGTGCTGGGGAGGCAAAAACTGGCCAGCTAAGGAGAGATGGTCTCAGAAAATACTCTAGACCAGTAGTTCTCGAAGTATGGTCTCCAGGCCGGCAGCATCAGCAATGCCTGGGAATTTGTTAGAAATGCATATTCTTGGGCCAGATCTTACCAAAACAGAAATCCTCGGAACAGGGCCAGAAATCTATGTTTTAATAAGTCCTTCAGGTGAATTGGATACATGCTAAAATTTGAGTACTACCTAGGTTTTCAGTTGCAACCCATGAAAGACCACAGTCTAGGAATATGGGCAAAGAAAAACTAGATCAGACCATGTGAAAGCTGAACCCCAGCTTCTAGTCAGTTCATTACCAGGCTAAATTAAGGCGGTGTGTCCCTACTCTGTGTGTCAGATGCAAAAGTAAACCCTCTCAAATTATCCCTAGAATTTTTCATATGCAATGTCCAGCATGCAATAAAAAATGAACAGGCATAACAGAACAAACGACCAAATGACCAAACTAAGATAAAAAATTAGATAAGAGAGATTCACAAATGTTTAAGATATTGGAGTTTTCAGATACACACTTTAAATAACTTTGATTAATAAATTCATAAAGATAAAGTGAAGATGGAGAATTTTAGCAGTGAAATGGAATCTATAAAAAAGAATGAAATGAAAATGTAGATCTGAAAAGTATAATTGAGGACCTGTAGATGGGTGTAACAGCAGATTAGACACAGCAGATAAGAAAATTATTGAACGGGAGCCGGAGGAAGATGGCGGAAGAGTAAGACGCGGAGATCACCTTCCTCCCCACAGATACATCAGAAATTCATCTACACGTGGAACAACTTCAACAGAACACCTACTGAACGCTGACAGAAGACCTCAGACCCCCCAAAAGGCAAGAAACTCCCCACATACCTGGGTAGGGCAAAAGAAAAAAAGAATAAACAGAGACAATAGGATATGGACGGGACCTGCACCAGTGGGAGGGAGCCGTGAAGGAGGGAAGGTTTCTACACACTACAAGCCCCTTCGAGGGCGGAGACTGCAGGTGGCGGAGGGGGAAAGCTTCGGAGTAGCGGAGGAGAGCACAGCAACAGGGGTGTGGAGGGCAAAGCAGAGAGATTTTGGCACAGAGGATCGGTGCCCTCAGGCACACACCAGCCCGAGAGATTGTCTGCTCGGCCGCCAGGGCGGGCGGGGCTGGGAGCTGAGGCTCGGGTATCGGCTTTCAGTCGGAGCGCAGGGAGAGGTCTGGGGCTGGCGGCAGGAAGAGAGCCTGAAGGGGTTAGTGCTAGCCCGGAGGGAGTCCGGGGAAAGGGTCTGGAGCTACCGGAGAGGCAAGAGACTTTTTTCCCTTTTGTTGCCTGGTGCGCGAGGAGAGGGCATTCCCCTCCCTCCCCTCTGCCTGAGTGAGCCAGAGCCCCCGAATCAGCGGCTCCTTTAAACCCGTCCTGTCTGAGCGAAGAACGGACGCCCTCCGGCGACCTACGCGCAGAGGCGGGGCCAGGTCCAAGGCTGAGACCCGGGAGCTGTGAGAGCAGAGACAGGGAAATCTCTCTGTGCAGCCTCCGAGGCAGCGGATTAAAGCTCCACGGTCCATTTGATGTGCCCTGCGTCTGTGGAGTGCATGAATGGACAGCGAATCATCCCAAATTGAGGAAGTGGACCTTGAGGACAAGATTTAAGACTTTCCCCCCCCTTTTTTTTCTTTTTTTCCTCTTTTTACAACGAATTATCTCAAATTAAGGAGGTGGACTTAGCAAGATTTCAGACTTTTCGCCCTTTTCCTCTTTTTACAACGAATTATCCCAAATCGAGGAGGTGGACTTGGAGAGCAAGATTTTTGATTTTTCCCCCTGCTCTCTTTTTGTGAATGTGTATGTGTAATCTTCTGTGTAAGATTCTCTCTGTATAGCTTTGCTTCCACCATATGTCCCAGGGTTCTTTCGGTCCGTGTTTTTTTTTCAATAATTACTTTTTAATTTTAATAACGCTACTATATTTCATACTTTATTCTATTTTACTTTACCTGCTCTTTCCTTTTTTCCTCCCTTCCCTTCCTCCCTCCCTCCCTCCGCTCCTCCTTTCCTTCTTTCTTTTTCTTTCCTCCATCCCTCCCTCCCTCCCACCCTTCTTCTTTCCACTTTCTTTTTCTTTCCTTCCTCCCTCCCTCCCTCCCTCCTGTCTTTCTTTCTTTCTTTCCTTCCTCCCTCCCTCCCTCTCTTCTTCCATTCACTCTTCCTTTTGCTTTCATTCCTCCCTCCCTCCCTCCTTTCTTTCCTTTCTTTCCATCCTTCCTCCCTCCCTCCTTTCTTTCTTTCTTACTTCCTTCCTTCCTTACTTCCCTTCTTCCTTTCTTTCAATCTCTCTTTCTTTCTTCTACTAATTATTTCTTTCTACTTTTTCTCACTGTTATTCTGAGCCGGGTGGATGAAAGGCTCTTGGTGCTGCAGCCAGGAGTTAGTGCTGTGCCTCTGAAGTGGGAGAGCCAACTTCAGGACACGGGTCCACAAGAGACCTCCCAGCTCCACATAATATCAAGCAGCGAAAATCTCCCAGGGATCTCCATCTCAACACCAGCACCCAGCTTCAGTCAACGACCAGCAAGCTACAGTGCTGGTCACCCTATGCCAAGCAACTAGCAAGGCAGGAACACAACCCCACCCATTAGCAGAGAGGATACCTAAAAACATAATAAGGCCACAGGCACCCCAAAACACACCACCAGACGTGGACCTGTCCACCAGAAAGACAAGATCGAGCTTCAACCACCAGAACACAGGCATTAGTCCCCCCCACCAGGAAGCCTACACAACCTACTGAAACAACCTTAGCCACGGGGGACAGACACCAAAAACAACGGGAACTACGAATCTGCAGCCTGCAAAAAGGAGACCTCAAACACAGTAACATAAGCAAAATGAGAAAGCAGAAAAACACACAGCAGGTGAAGGAGCAAGATAAAAACCTACCAGACCTAACAAATGAAGAGGTAATAGGCAGTCTACCTGAAAAAGAATTCAGAATAATGATAGTAAAGCTGATCCAAGATTCTATTTCCCAGATCCAAAATCTTGGAAATAGAATAGACAATATGCAAGAAACAGTTAACAAGGACCTAGAAGAACTAAAGATGAATCAAGCATCAATTAAAAACACAATAAATGAAATGAAAAATACTCTAGATGGGATCAATAGCAGAATAACTGAGGCAGAAGAACGGATAAGTGAGGTGGAAGATAAAATAGTGGAAATAACTGATGCAGAGCAAAATAAAGAAAAAAGAATGAAAAGAACAGAGGACAGTCTCAGAGACCTCTGGGACAACATTAAACGCACCAACATTCGAATTATAGGGGTTCCAGAAGAAGAAGAGAAAAAGAAAGGGACTGAGAAAATATTTGAAGAGATTATAGTTGAAAACTTCCCTAATATGGGAAAGGAAATAGTTAATCAAGTCCAGGAGGCACAGAGAGTCCCATACAGAATAAATCCAAGAAGAAATACGCCAAGACACATATTAATCAAACTGTCAAAAATTAAACACAAAGAAATCATATTAAAAGCAGCAAGGGAAAAACAACAAATAACACACAAGGGAATCCCCATCAGGTTAACAGCTGATCTCTCAGCAGAAACTCTACAAGCCAGAAGGGAGTGGCAGGACATAATTAAAGTGATGAAGGAGAGAAACCTGCAACCAAGATTACTCTACCCAGCAAGGATCTCATTCAGATTTGATGGAGAAATTAAAACCTTTACAGACAAGCAAAAGCTGAGAGAGTTCAGCACCACCAAACCAGCTTTACAACAAATGCTAAAGGAACTTCTCTAGGCAAGAAACACAGCAGAAGGAATATACCTACAATAACGAACCCAAAGCCATTAAGGAAATGGGAATAGGAACATACATATCAATAATTACCTTAAATGTAAATGGACTAAATGCTCCCACCAAAAGACACAGAGTGGCTGAATGGATACAAAAACAAGACCCATATATATGCTGTCTACAAGAGACCCACTTCAGACCTAGAGACACATACAGATTGAAAGTAAGGGGATGGAAAAAGATATTCCATGCAAATGGAAATCAAAAGAAAGCTGGAGTAGCAATTCTTATATCAGACAAAATAGACTTTAAAATAAAGACTATTAGAAGAGACAAAGAAGGACACTACATAACGATAAAGGGATCGATCCAAGAAGAAGATATAACAATTGTAAATATTTATGCACCCAACATAGGAGCACCTCAATACATAAGGCAAATACTAACAGCCATAAAAGGGGAAATCGACAGTAACACAATCATAGTAGGGGACTTTAACACCCCACTTTCACCAATGGACAGATCATCCAAAATGAAAATAAATAAGGAAACACAAGCTTTAAATGATACATTAAACAAGATGGACTTAATTGATATTTATAGGACATTCCACCCAAAAACAACAGAATACACATTTTTCTCAAGTGCTCATGGAACATTCTCCAGGATAGATCATATCTTGGGTCACAAATCAAGCCTTGGTAAATTTAAGAAAATTGAAATTGTATCAAGTATCTTTTCCGACCACAACGCTATGAGACTAGACATCAATTACAGGAAAAGATCTGTAAAAAATACAAACACATGGAGGCTAAACAATACACTACTCAATAATGAAGTGATCACTGAAGAAATCAAAGAGGAAATTAAGAAATACTTAGAAACAAATGACAATGGAGACACGACAACCCAAAACCTATGGGACGCAGCAAAAGCAGTTCTAAGGGGGAAGTTTATAGCAATACAATCCCACCTTAAGAAACAGGAAACATTTCGAGTAAACAACCTGACCCTGCACCTAAAGCAATTAGAGAAAGAAGAACAAAAAACCCCCAAAGTTAGCAGAAGGAAAGAAATCATAAAGATCAGATCAGAAATAAATGAAAAAGAAATGAAGGAAACGATAGCAAAGATCAACCAAACTAAAAGCTGGTTCTTTGAGAAGATAAACAAAATTGACAAACCATTAGCCAGACTCATCAAGAAAAGAAGGGAGAAGACTCAAATCAGTAGAATTAGAAATGAAAAAGGAGAAGTAACAACTGACACTGCAGAAATACAAAAGATCATGAGAGATTACTATAAGCAACTCTATGCCAATAAAATGGACAACCTGGAAGAAATGGACAAATTCTTAGAAATGCACAACCTACCAAGACTGACTCAGGAAGAAATAGAAAATATGAATAGACCAATCACAAGCACTGAAATTGAAACTGTGATTAAAAATCTTCCATCAAACAAAAGCCCAGGACCAGATGGCTTCACAGGCGAATTCTATCAAACATTTAGAGAAGAGCTAACACCCATCCTTCTCAAACTCTTCCAAACAATATCAGAGGAAGGAACACTCCCAAACTCATTCTACGAGGCCACCATCACCTTGATACCAAAACCAGGCAAGGATGTCACAAAGAAAGAAAACTACAGGCCAATATCACTGATGAACATAGATGCAAAAATCCTCAACAAAATACTAGCAAACAGAATCCAACAGCACATTAAAAGGATCATACACCATGATCAAGTGGGGTTTATTCCAGGAATGCAAGGATTCTTCAATATACGCAAATCAATCAATGTGATACACCATATTAACAAGTTGAAGGAGAAAAACCATATGATCATCTCAATAGATGCAGAGAAAGCTTTCGACAAAATTCAACACCCATTTATGATAAAAACCCTGCAGAAAGTAGGCATAGAGGGAACTTTCCTCAACATAATAAAGGCCATATATGACAAACCCACAGCCAACATTGTCCTCAATGGTGAAAAACTGAAACCATTTCCACTAAGATCAGGAACAAGACAAGGCTGCCCACTCTCACCACTCTTATTCAACATAGTTTTGGAAGTTTTAGCCACAGCAATCAGAGAAGAAAAGGAAATAAAAGGAATCCAAATTGGAAAAGAAGAAGTAAAGCTGTCACTGTTTGCAGATGACATGATACTATACATAGAGAATCCTAAAGATGCTACCGAAAAACTACTAGAGCTAATCAATGAATTTGGTAAAGTAGCAGGATACAAAATTAATGCACAGAAATCTCTGGCATTCCTGTACACTAATGATGAAAAATCTGAAAATGAAATCAAGAAAACACTCCCATTTACCATTGCAACAAAAAGAATAAAATATCTAGGAATAAACCTACCTAAGGAGACAAAAGACCTGTATGCAGAAAATTATAAGACACTGATGAAAGAAATTAAAGATGATATAAATAGATGGAGAGATATACCATGCTCCTGGATTGGAAGAATCAATATTGTGAAAATGACTCTACTACCCAAAGCAATCTACAGATTCAATGCAATCCCTATCAAACTACCACTGGCATTTTTCACAGAAGTAGAACAAAAAATTTCAAAATTTGTTTGGAAAAACAAAAGACCCCGAATAGCCAAAGCAATCTTGAGAACGAAAAACGGAGCTGGAGGCATCAGGCTGCCTGACTTCAGACTATACTACAAAGCTACAGTAATTAAGACAGTGTGGTACTGGCATAAAAACAGAAAGATAGATCAGTGGATCAGGATAGAAAGCCCAGAGATAAACCCACGCACATATGGCCAACTTATCTTTGATAAAGGAGGCAGGAATGTACAGTGGAGAAAGGACAGCCTCTTCAATAAGTGGTGCTGGGAAAACTGGACAGGGACATGTAAAAGTATGAGATTAGATCATTCCCTAACACCATACACAAAAATAAGCTCAAAATGGATTAAAGACCTAAATGTAAGGCCAGAAACTATCAAACTCTTAGAGGAAAACATAGGTAGAACACTCTATGACATAAATCACAGCAAGATCCTTTTGGACCCACCTCCTAGAGAAATGGAAATAAAAACAATGATAAACAAATGGGACCTAATGAAACTTCAAAGCTTTTGCACAGCAAAGGAAACCATAAACAAGACCAAAAGACAACCCTCAGAATGGGAGAAAATATTTGCAAATGAAGCAACTGACAAAGGATTAATCTCCAAAATTTATAAACAGCTCATGCAGCTCAATAGCAAAAAAACAAACAACCCAATCCAAAAATGGGCAGAAGACTTAAATAGGCATTTCTCCAAAGAAGATATACAGACTGCCAACAAACACATGAAAGAATGCTCAACATCATTAATCATTAGAGAAATGCAAATCAAAACTACAATGAGATATCATCTCACACCAGTCAGAATGGCCATCATCAAGAAATCTAGAAACAATAAATGCTGGAGAGGGTGTGGAGAAAAGGGAACACTCTTGCACTGCTGGTGGGAATGTGAATTGGTACAGCCACTATGGAGAACAGTATGGAGGTTCCTTAAAAAACTAAAAATAGAACTACCATATGACCCAGCAATCCCACTACTAGGCATATACCCTGAGAAAACCATAATTCAAAAAGAGACATGTACCAAAATGTTCATTGCAGCTCTATTCACAATAGCCCGGAGCTGGAAACAACCTAAGTGTCCATCATCGGATGAATGGATAAAGAAGATGTGGCACATATATACAATGGAATATTACTCAGCCATAAAAAGAAACAAAACTGAGCTATTTGTAATGAGGTGGATAGACCTAGAGTCTGTCATACAGAGTGAAGTAAGTCAGAAAGAGAAAGACAAATACCGTATGCTAACACATATATATGGAATTAAAAAAAAAAAAATGTCATGAAGAACCTAGGGGTAAAACGGGAATAAAGACACAGACCTACTTGAGAATGGACTTGAGGATATGGGGAAGGGGAAGGGTAAGCTGTGACAAAGCGAAAGAGAGGCATGGACATATATACACTACCAAACGTAAGGTAGATAGATAGTGGGAAGCAGCCGCAGAGCACAGGGAGATCAGCTCGGTGCTTTGTGACCGCCTGGAGGGGTGGGATGGGGAGGGTGGGAGGGAGGGAGATGCATGAGGGAGGGGATGTGGGAACAGATGTATATGTATGACTGATTCACTTTGTTATAAAGCAGAAACTAATAAAAAAAAAAAAAAGAAAGAAAATTATTGAACTAAAAGATAGTTTAGCAAAAAATAGCCAGCCAAAAGGATAGAGAGGAGAAAAAAATAGAATAGAAAATATAGAAAAGAGCATAAGAAACATATGGGACAGAGTGAAAAGACATAATGATCCCAAACTATGGGTAAGCATTCTGAATGAAAACGCAATTTTACAGCAGCTCTCTCCTGTATCCTAGGCCCCAAACCAACCAACCAACAAACCAAACAAAAAACTCTGCACTTACCTTCCGCTTTAGAGGGTACCACTTCAATTGTTTATTCTGTTTGTTGTCCCAGTCCCAAGTTTCCAAATCAAGTTCCACTTCCCCTAGAAAACTATTGCGCTTAAATGTATCTCGATGCCAAACAGACAGGTTCAGTTTCTGTGTCTTTAAGATTTGCCTGTCGATTTTATACTGCAGTTCAAAGAAGGAAATTAAAGTGGTAAATAATATTATTTTATGCCAAAGTTATGACATAGAGACGAAGAAAAAAGTCATCTGTGTAGATCAGATTTTCTCATCTGTTAGGTTTCAAGTCTCAAGAATATTGCAAAGTCATCTAATTCTAAGTGTCTTGTTTCAAAGAGCTCAAATTCATCTTTCACAAAAGCTCATTTTTCTTTCCCCCCCTGGAAAAGCAAATGATGGCTCAAATATCATAGCCGGTAATAGCTCTCTAAAAACAAAAGCCAATTATTCAATTTTTACTGGATGTTTTTAGTTCTAACTAGATATAACATAAATCAAATTCAGTCTAAAAATACAAATGAAGTTTAATCCAATGGTCTATTTTCTACCTAAGGACAAAGTATTTTTTAATGGACTTTATTTTATAGAGCAGTTCTGGATTCACACAAAATTGAAAGTACAGAAGAGTTCCCATATATCACCTGTCCCATATACATACAACCTCTCCCACCATTACCCTGCAAGGACAAGATATTTTTCAAGAAAAGATCAACCTGTTTTTTTTTTGGCATCCTAATAGTTTTAATCTAAAATGTAGTCAATCCTTGATTATATATAATCATGGAAGGGATAATAGTCTTTCTAATCTAAAAGTAATCTCTACTTGGCTTTATGATAAACTACTTGACTGTCCATTTTGGTTGTAGCAGACTTGCCTTTCTCTGAGTTTACCATTTAAACTAGCTGGTTTTTCCTGAGTATAGCGTTGAAGTAGCTGACCTAGAAATAGCTAGGGTTCTGAGGTATATCATAGTCAAATCATAATTAAAAACTTGCTATAGAAAATTCACCCATGGATAACTGAGGGTTAATTTAATGCTGCTCCTTTTCTCAGAGGATAACCAAATACTTGGACAGAATTTTCAGAAAGAGGGAATGAATAATCCTTCTCATATTTGTAGTTTTAAATAATCCGTTACTCATGACTAAGGCAGCATAATAAAGTTTGAAGGAAAAAGGAATATGGGCATTTGAGCCAGGTATAGTCTTCATTCATCTATCCATCCATCTATCCTTCCATCTATAAACATTTTTTAAGTACCTATACCAGACACTGCGCTAAGAGCCAGCATTTACTAAGTGTTTAATGCATACTAATTACTTCATACATATTGGTAGGTAGGTACTATTCTTATCTCCCTTTTGCAGATCTGAAGTGCAGATGGGTTAAATCATTTGCGTAAGGGTAGGCAGTTTACAAGCAACACAGAGTTGGTCCCTGCCCTCATGGAACTTACAATTAAACCAGTAGTTAAAGTGCTGAATGTTAACACAGCCTATTGTAAAACTAGGAGACTGAGGCAGCAGGCAGCAGGGAAACTTAGGGGTTAAGGACAGCTTCTCATAGGAAGAGGCATTTCAGGCTGTGGGAAGTAGTTATGGACAGAATGTGGGGAAGAATATCCCAGTCTGAAGGAACAGAAAGTCCCAGCATTGTGAGAAAATGTAGTTCCTCCAAAGAACAGAAAGGAATCAGGGTGACCTGAAGAAAGACTATGAAAGTGGAATGAGGCTGGAGCTCAGGTTATCAAGGGAGTGGTGTGTGTGTTAAGATGGGTGTACTTGACCCTAAGGATAATGGGAATCCTCAAATATTTTAAGCAAAGAAATAACATGATCAGAATTAGGCTTTTATAAGATTGTTTTGGCGGCAATGCTCAACTTTATCAGCTGTGTACCCTTGAGCAAGTTCCTTTATTTCTCTAAGCTTTATTTGCCTCATCTGTGAGACGCAGATAATACTATCCCCCTGGCAGGGTATGGAGGGCATGCATGAGATAATGCATACAACAGTCATGGTGTATCATCTCATACAAAGCAGATTCTCAGAAAATGGTTATTCATTTCCTTCTCTCTTGGTGACTGACTTCCTCTGTAGAGATACTACCCAAGATGACATGGCCTTTTAAATGCATAGGTCACTATTTAGGATTTTCCTAGATAGAGAGGTCATAGATACCCGCAGTATCTCATTATACACAGGATTCAACGTTTTCTTCACTACAAGCGTTTTCTTCTTGCCCATTTTGCCCTTGTCTGGTAACAGATAAGTCTTTACATATCTAAAAAGAGAATTGAACAGACAAGAAGGTCAGAGAACATAAAAGTGATGTGTCTACCTCCATTTTTTAAAATGCATTGGAAATTGATAGAAATAATTATTTCATGACACTAGGAAAAGCACTATGTAATAAATGCTCTCACCAACACCTTTACACTTAAGCTTTTAAAGTGATTTCAGTGGAATTGATAATTTTATATTGTTTTGAAGATTTTTAAGGGATATTTCCTGAATTCCTTTCTTCCTTTGACCTTAACTAATGTGGGGCAGGGGGAAGACGACAGACTTCTAACGTGATGCTTAATTCTATTGGCTAGTTTCCTATTAAGAAAAGGCTTTGATGCTTGCAGAATTTAAAGTTTTTGTGACTGTCTTTTGAAAAAAATAATCTGGTACATACCTAGTCAAGCCATATGAATGTTAAAAAAAAAAAAAAGAAGAAGAAACAGAAAAAAAACAAAAAGGCTATTAAGCCCAGTTCCTTTTAGGATTGGGCTTATGCTAGCAAAATAATTAAAAATCAGACTTCCGCATAGGGATAAGTAGGGAATACCATTCAACTTTGTAACTAAACTGAAATGCAATTAAACCTGTGATTTCAAAGATGAATTGGTAATTCCCCCTAAAGTTCTATAGAATATAATTTAAATATGGAAACTACCTTATTCTAGAATCTTAACTATTTCTGCACCGCAGAGCGTTATAAAGTATGTCCCACGTGTCCCTAATCTTAGAGAAAGTTTGAAAGTGTGTGGAGATTGGGGCTCAATCTATCATTCCTCATTTTGCTGCTGAATTTATGTAAACAGTCGCTTATCTTCTCGGTCCCTTGTTTCCTTATCTGTAAAAAGAAGGAATCAGGACAAAATGACCTCAAAGGTCCCTTCCAACTTGAAACGTTTTGTGCTTCTCTGATATTTTTATAATTTAGTAGGCTTGGCATATGAATCTATAAAGTAAACAGCATCTCCCCCCAACTTTTTTTTCCCAAACGTTCCTTTTAACACAGTCACACACATACCCTCCCTTCAATTACTTTCTTTCCTTCTCAATTTCTACAAGATTAAGAGTAACTAAGAGAAAATAGTGACTCCAAAATGTACTTACGGGTCCGAACGCTGTTTTTTAATATCTGCTGCTGCTAAGTCTTTACACTGGGCCACAAAGACATGCAACTCCTTCAGTGAGTCCACATAGTCGATTGCAAACTGAATATTTCCCTTCACTTCCAGATTGCCAAAGTCTCCACTATAAACACTCATCACACTGCCGCTCACCTGAAAGCGTAGGAAACAAGCAGTGTTTGTCTCTATCTCATTCTTGAACCCAACACAAGGATCATGGATGTAATCTTTGTTTGTCATTATTTCTCTAGTTTGCATATAAAAGCAGTTAATTTAATATGGCATCAAAAAAGCGTACCAACACAGACAACCTGACATGATATACATGACATGATGACTAGTGTTTAACAAAAATTGCCTCTAAGAGACATAGATGAAAAGTGAAATGCAAAGCTTTTTAGATGCTGACTCATTTCAAAGCAGGGTGATTTTATGGTAGGGGGCATTCAGAGTTCCATTTTTAGGCATGCTTAGAATTTAAAGTGTTAAAGAAAGAGGATGTGAGAAACCTCAGGCACACAAATCACAGTGACACATTGCTCTATCAAATTTCCAAGGCACTAAAAAGGAATTTTACTATGTTACCCATCCACTGAATCTAAGAAAATGCTTACTGAGCCATACACTTTTAGAGGTCAGGAAGGGCAGAAAATGGATGATTGATGAAGGAAGTTTAAAGCCTTCCCAAGGCCATACATTTGATTGTCATCAGCAGAAATTCAATTAAAATAGATTTTTTTTACAAAGAGTTTGAAAAATGCAAGGCTAGTAAGAATTTAAGCACAGATTTATCATTTGTTTAGCATACCTGGTGAGATATGTGCATTTGTACATATATCAGAGATACTTGGATAAGTGTATGTGGACATATTTACATATATATTTCTACACACATCTTACATGCACACACAAAACTACCTCACTTTATGAAAGTTCTGTGTAAAGTCAAATTCTCTAAATCAAATCTGAGCAACTACACCTAGGGAGCTTTCCTTTGAAAACTCCATTCTGAATCCCTCTATGGGGCAAAGAATCGCCTCTCCTATTCTTTTATGTGAATCAGTACTTTCATTCATCAGAATAAAAGTCTTGCTAAAAGAGAGGTACAATTCTATACCTGCACACAGTATATAAAAGCATATCAGATATAAGCATACTTTGTGATAGTTACCCCATTTGTTGCACAGAAAAATTTAGTGGTTCATCTTGCTGGTCATTTAGGTTTATTTTTTAAGTACTTACATCCAAAAAACCATATTTATTTATTTTGGATATGAACTCTCTTGTGACTAAAACAGAGAAAAAGGAAGATTTGGCTAGCCAGAAGCCAACTGTGGGTTAGAGAAAAAGCTCTCATGCCCCTGGAATCTGAGAAATACAACAAAAGGCCCTTTTACAGTAGCAGGAGCATGGTGGAGCAAGTTTCGCAGAAGCAGAGGGATATTAACATGAAGCCTTTGTTTACATACAGAAGACAAGGACGTCATGCCAGAGGAGCTGCTAAGATTGGTTAAAGAGCTCGGGCTCTTCTTGTGTCTGCTGAGCTGGTAACTGCCTTCTGATGTTGTATCTGTTTCTCTGTCATCACTCTACAAAACATCATATAATATATGCAAAATTTAAATTCAGAATGAGTCAAGATCAAAATCTGTTTAGATAAAGATAATATCTTTGTATCCCACTGATCTATGACATTTTCCAAGGTCAAAGTGCTAACTGCCAAGGAATGGTATTCAAGATGGGGTGGGTGGTCTGCCTTGGACCTCATCTTAGGAGGACAGCAGTGGTTAGGTACTGAAATAACAAAGCGATTTTTTTCACCTACAAGGTGGCCCCAAGGCGCATTCTCTTAATATTATACATTTATATTGCTTGGAAAACTTTATTGATACATATGAGAAATTAACTTTACCTAGACAATAAATGGTCTAACATTTACTATCAAATCATAAAATGTCATGCCTAATTCCTCTCGTTAACATAGGCTTAACTTCCCTAAAAATCAATAGTGTCTCATTTTACTTGAGACACTATTAGACTAGGGAAAACAAATGCTAATCTGATCTGTGTTTCAAGTTTTTTATACATATGTATATATGTGTGTATATATAATTTTAAACCACCTCTTAGGTATTTCAACAGTGCTATTGTGCTTATCTTTTGTGTTGCTATAGGGAAGTATACTGATTTGTACATTCTGCCCACATTAGATTTTAACAAATTAAAAAAAAAATAGCAACAAGATACTTATTTTAAATATGTCCCAGGAAATATTTACCTGGGTCAAGAAAGAAAAGTGACAATAATAAATTTTATTATATTTAGATCTATAGTTTATTAGATGGTAGCTTTAAGAATTTATGCTTCAGAATGAGTTCCTTTTGGGGTTAGACAGTTTATGGAGCAGTTCAGTGGCTCCTGGGGTTAGGGAAACACCTTTATGGAGGAGTGATTAGTTCATGCCAACATATTCCAGGGCCCATGCAATTACATGTCAATATAACAGAAGCCAATCCTAACGCAGATTAAGAAAAGGGTTAAAAAATTATGATTTATATGGATGAGAAAAGAATCCTTCCTCAAGGGTGAAAAAAAATCCATACATTTTTCATGTCTCTATTATCATACACCCTTCCCACATGCTTACAGACCATTTCCCCCTATCATAGCCATAATACATTCTACCTGGTACATCAGATCATTAGTGATTATTGGAAGGATAGGACCTTGTCTTGATGACCTGGAACACTGATTTCCATAAAGTTGGTACTCAACAAATGTGACTGACACTAAGCCTCAAAGGGGCAGTGGACAAAGAAGCAATGCCTGATTTCATCCCACTTCCTTTAACATTCAGTCCAACCCCAGGTACTTTGAAAGGTAAAATGATGCAGCTTAATTTGGCATCTCTGATGTACAAACTCAAACAATTTGGACTGTCTTTTGTGTGGAGCAGTGAGGCAGCAGGTTAAAACTGAAGGGAGGAGAAAAATAAAAAATCAGGCCAATCAGGTATCATTGGCCTCTCAAATTATTAGATGGTTCATTCATATGACCAACCAAGACCAAAGCATATCTACAAAGGTATAAAACCATAGGAACTACATGAGGGGCCTATGCTGGCTTCCAGCTAATGAGTTAGTTTCAAAGAATGAGTGATTCTTTCCAGAGGAACTGTAACGTGGGTTCTTAAGCATATGCAAGGGCTGAATACTTGCAGGTACAGTTCATCTAAGGCTAAGAGTAGACAGAACGGTGCCCAGGCGGTGGGGGGAGGAGGGATGTAATTTATATATTGTCCAGAGCTTTCCTTACATTCCATCCACTAAGAGAACACTTAAGGATGAAGCTTTTATTTCGCCATTAAAAATCAGACCAGGGTTTCCCTGGTGGCGCCTGCCGATGCGAGGGACACGGGTTCGTGCCCCGGTCCGGGAGGATCCCGCATGCCGTGGAGCGGCTGGGCCCGTGGGCCATGGCCGCTGAGCCTGCACGTCTGGAGCCTGTGCTCCGCAACGGGAGAGGCCACAACAGTGAGAGGCCTGCGTACCGCAAAAAAAAAAAAAAATCAGACCGAAACTGCAAACAGAACAGTTAACATTAAGGTACTCTGTGACAGCACTGTGCACGTAGCAAATTAGTAGCATGGCCAGAACTGGGAGTGCCTAACCTCAAAGCTCAGGCTCCTAACTAGCTGGCTGCAAGAACATGGAATATTAGTTAAGTCACAGGACCTGCGTTCAAATCCTAGATCTACTTTTTCGTAGCTGTTGGATTTGGGGAAAGTTACTTAACCTCTGTGAGGCTCTTTCTTCTTTTATAAAATGGAGAAATTTGTACCTACCACACTCTGTTTGTGAGAGTTAGACATCAGAGCGAATATCAAGTGCCTGGTACTTACTAGGTACCAAATGAATAACAGGTAATAGTCATGTTCTTACTTGAGACAGTAGGTATAGTAGTTAATAGCATGGGGGTCGGAACTGGGCTCCAGTGCTGGTTTAACCCCTTTCTAGCTGAGTGAGGTTACCTTGCCTCTCTTACTCTCAGTTTCCTCATCTGTAATATCTTGGGATAACGATGGTGCCCACCTCCCAGGGTTAATGGAAGATTAAATGAGATAATGTACGTAAAGTGCTTACCCCCAGTTGATATCCTTTAAGTTTTCTATGTCATTGTTACTTTACTATTTTAACATATGCTTTCAAGCTAGTCATGCTACCTAGACTTAGCTTTCACGAATCAACTGTACTCTAAACTACAGAGGAGCTCATGCCAACATTTTTCTGCTAAATTTCTTATTTTGTACCCACTTTGAAACAAAAGTCACATTCCCAAATCTATGCACTTTGACTTCACCACCAATAAGAGTTACTGTATGAGTCAAATGAGATGTGCCTTGCCTTGTTCCAGGACTAACAACACTACCTCTATTGACATGAGAGGCGAAGGTCAGTCCTGCTGACCTCTTCGGTCTCTGCTATGGCTGAATACAGACACACCAACCTTGGCATAGCAAATCCACCTATTTGGTTCCATTTTTCGGAAGGTACAAAAGACAAACTTGCCTCATCTTGGAGAAATGCTGGAACAGACTTGCTCATCCTTTTGAGTTTGTCAGGGTGGGAAAACTGATTATCAGGTTGTGAAGGCACTGTGGAAACTAAACAGTAGCATTTCCATTCAAAATTATCCTCACAGTTGTCAGACAAACATAAGGCATAAGTTGAAAACACACTTTTCTTTCATCTATGAACAGAGATGTTTTTGTAAATTGGTTAAAGGCATAGTAGTTCACATGCACAGGACCATAAGGTAAGCAACATGCAATTATAGAGAGAGAACTAGCAAGGAGTTGAACCAAATAGAAGACAAAAATTTAAAAACCACAAGGTTTACTGGACTGCAGGACTGGATTTGAATTATACTGAAACCTACTACCAATGTGAATTGGTTTTAACTTATATTTTTTCACATTAGAGCTTTGAACCACAAGATCTGTACTTTATTGGTTCATCTCCTTGAGATATATTACATTTTTAACATGCTGCAGGCTGAAAAACTATTTCATCAGATAGCAAGGATCTTTGTACACATAAGTTTATGTACACATAAAAGTTTTCTGGCTATTGAGTGTCTAAAAGGAGGTTGGTTTCTTTAGTGATTGTTGGGATTACCTGTAAGAGTGTTTCGCCCTCAGAAAGTCGTGAAAGACTACAATTTCAAAACTAATTATTTTTTGAAAATAGAAATTATTTAGATACCTGTCAATTCAGAGTTTTCAATAGAGATATCCCAAGGCAAGTTTGAATGATTCAATTTAAGATACTGCTAAGAAATTACTATGAAAATGTAGCATATGATTTCTTTCTGATACAGTAAGTATATGTGTGGAAGTCACAATAAGATGATGAATTCGCTTCCTCATTTGTATAACTCTAGTTAGAAAACTTTCTTCTTCTTTGCCTAAGAATGACAATGTCTAAGCTTTTCTTATGGTGAATCAGAGCTTCTATATTGAATGGCTTAATATTTTTCAAGGCACTTAGAAGAGTGTCTGGCACATATTAGGCCTTATGTAAATATTTGCTAAACAAATAAACATTATCTGATAGGAAATCTTTAAATTATCTTTTCAGTGTGATATAAATATACTGACTTGACTTTCTCATTGAAAGAGATACTAGGAAAACAGATAAATAAAAATCAAATTGTATTTCTACATGTAACTCAAAAGGCTCAAATTTAGTCCTGAGCATTAGCTAAATTCATCTTTAGTTAAAAGAAACCTAATGAAGAAAGACAGAAACTTGAACTACACATATTAAATATTTGCTTATTCACATAATAGTTCTCACCTAGCTTTAGGTTCACAAATGCATCAAAATACATTTATGGTGTCTCACAAGATGATACCTACTTTAATTACTTCCCATTAAACAATAACACATGTGTGTGTGTATTCAGGTGACTTATACTGAAGCAGTAAAAAAGTAGATCCCACAAGGGCACAATGTAGCCCAATGAGTATGCAAAACTTTTTTATCATAACACTACTCCCTATTATTTTCAAAAGTATATATCTGTTACTCAAATGTAGTCAGTTTTACATTTATTGGGCTTTAGTTATTTGTGTTTTGATCATGCATTTCATTTTGTCTTGTGGTAAGAATACACTCTTTACTAGAGAAAATGAATAACCCCAGCCCAGACATTAAGAGTCATCTTGGAAAATATCACAAAAAAGAGAAATTAATTTACCCAGAATTTAGCACACGATTAGCCTATTTCCCTTGACCAATAACTAAGCTAATTAGGAGGTCACATATGAAGACACAGACATATAGGCATACATTGTCTATGCCTATGTTTTGTTTCCACTTCTCATGTTAAATGTTGAACAAAACACAGAAAGATAAACTAGGATGCCCAAACTTAAGTATCCAGTTGCCAGTTCAAAAGCAACTGGAAAAGCCTCTTTACCCAACACCCCTGAGGGACAGAAGTCTTGTTTCCTCTGCAGCAGCCGGACAGAGAACACACACCAAGGGCTGAAGCCTGGATTGCCTTCTTTCCTAGGTGGTTCTTAAGAATTTGTCAGGTCATGTGCCAAAGCTCAGCTCCTTCATCTCTGGCAGGAGAACCTCATGAGCAAAGTTTCAGATTTCAGATGAGATGTCACAGCTTTCAAGCAGTAGCACTTCTCTACCTAATGGCTCCTTCCTTTGGCTGCTCTTCTCTTTAAGAACCATCAGCACATCCAAAGACTGTTGGGAAACTGTTATTAAAAATTATGTGGACTCTTGAGGGCAGGTGTGTGTATCATTATCTTCAACCCTCCAGTGCCTAGGATTATGAAACCACCTCAAACAGGGACGTCAAGAAGACACACATGCATATCTGCATGCTTTGCTAGCCTCCACAAACACCTTTTTAATGCACTATTTGTACTCAAGACAATAGTCACAGTTAAGAACAGCAGTCTTAAGATTGAACAGAAAATGGTGAATAATCATTATCTTTTCTTCATGGTGGATATTAATTAGTTGACGCATATTAGCTACCACAAGTGTACATACATTTCTTTTTTTAAATTGAAATATAGTTGACATACAATATTATGTTGTGTACTAATTAATAACTTGACATTTGCATATAAAATGACCACCATAAGTCTAGCAACCATCTGTCCCCATACAAAGTTATTACAATATTATTGGCCATATTCCTTATGCTGTATATTACATCCCCACAGCTTTTTTATTTTATAACTTAACCTTTTAAGGTTAAGTTATAAAATAAACTTAACCTTTTCCCAGCCACCATGCCCCCCAGCAGCCATCCGTTTGTTCTCTATATCTCTGAGTCTGTGTTTTGTTTTGTTTTTTTAGATTCCACATATAAGTGAGATCATATGGTATTTGTCTTTCTCTGACTTATTTCACTTAGCATAATACCCTCTAGATCCATCCATGTTGTCACATACATTTACGACTTGAGATTCAGATGTTCATTTGCTTTATATATTGAACTATACTAGAGTTTAGTTTTGAACCTCAGAGCTTAAACCCTGCGCATTATAAAATTTGCTCCTATAGATAATGTAGAGAGGCATATATGACCATACTACATACTAATTGTCAAAGTACAGTTCTTTCTTAGGTCCAGATACATTATAAATTGCTTCATGTCTATAGCCTTGCGTAAAGGCCATAAGAGATCCAATACTCCAGACCATACTGCAACATAAAAGCCAAGTGATATTAGAAGGGGCCAACTTCATTTTAAGTAAAGACTCAAAGAGCAGAGAGACTGGCAAAAGTATAACAGTACTGAGCAATAACATGTGTATATATAATACATATACATATGTATACATAAAAATTCTAAATATATATAACTATCCCTCAGTGGAATCATGAATTAATCTTTCAACACAGATAGTAGTAAAATATTTTTAATAAAACCCTTGTCAGAATGAAATAGTTTTGTAAGCTGCAAGAGTTTAGTATAATAATAAATGCTACATTAATGGGGTTAGTTATTTCAGCACATTTAACACCATGTAGAGCGGCAACATTCAGTCATTTGTGAGAAAGATCCTGCTACTCACTTCCTGGAATGCATTCATTTGTATCTGGTTCCTGATCTGCTTTTTGATCTACTCAGAAGAGCAACATTGAGAATAAATACCATTTTAACAGAAAGATGAAAGAGACACGAAAATAAAGCTCAAATGTCAGTTTCACAACTAAGACTGCAGAATACACGTGACAGTTTTTCAGCTTGCTTTCCTCCATTCCCCAGTGCAATTCTTCACTAGCCTCTTTGAGGTCTCCTGTTCAACTAAATATCCAACATCCAGCACAGGAGATGTGCAGTGTCTTTCCTCTCACTCAATAAGCCACAGCATGGAAAATGGAACGAGCACTGAACTAGGAGTAGTGAAGCTGAGATGCCCGTCCCCACCCTCCCACTGACTGACTAGCTACAAGAGCTTAGAAAGATCACCTAATTTCTCTGAGCTTTTCTCATCTGTAAAATGAAGATAAAAATCACTGCCCCACCTACTTCAGTGAGGTGGTTGTAGACATAAAATGAGAAAGACAAAACTATTACATAAAAGTGAGGAATGACCTTTGAAGAGCTCTGTTGCTGCATTTTACATGAGAAAGCTCAGTTGATATACATTTTTATCATTATAGTGCAGGCAACTTAGAAAACAAAATTCTAGCATACAAGTCTAAATTATATTTATGTTTGCATAAATGCTGAACCATAAAAATCAGACTCATTTCCATCCCTCCCACCACTATTACCCTATTCATTTTATAACTGAACCAAGTAATACCTGATCCATTGACAAGCTGCAAGACCTTCTGGCTCCTTAAAATTCAGAATCAGTTAATTTCACCCTTGGTCTATACTTAGTTATTTACTTGAGCAGTGGCAGGATCCCCACTCTTGTTCTGGGACCCTTTCCTTTGACCTTAAGTCTTTACCAGTTATACCTAGAGAGATCTAAATGCTGAGACTTGAGAATCAAATATAGCAATAACTTAACCCAGAAACCCACTCCACTCTCCCTGCCTTCACAAGGAGTTTTGCAAGTCAGAGTAGCAAAAATCTGCTCATACCCATAGAAATACAATTTCCTATTTTTAGAAACCCTCGCTTCCCAAGGGTCTCTGATGAGATCCTCACAACAGTATCATCAGCAGAAACCTTAAGAATACAAGCAGTATTAAATGCACCAAGTCAGAACCATTTTATAATAACTTAGGCACAATTCATCACATAGCGGCAAATGACGTTCTTCTATTTCTCTAACAGCTGCATCCCGGTGACTGCCCAAACCATCCCAGAACCTAATACACAGACAGACATGCAAATACATAAAGATATTTACCATTTTCAGCACTACGCACTAATTCTTCTGGCAGATTATCTACTTTTGCTTGATCTGTGCAGGAGAAATTAACAAATGGTTAAAACGACTGACCCTTGGCGAGAAAGAACAGTGAGATTGTCCCTGGAAGCCCCCGGAGTTGGAAGCAATTAGTCAAGATGCGGTGAGGGGTGCAACCAAGATGTCTTCCCCAAAATACTTTCTCTTTAGATTAGCTAGTTGAGCCAGTGCCATAGCGGGAGCTCCCATTTCAGCCCCGATGCAGCTTACATCAGCACACTGCTGCACACGGACTCCCAAGGGTTAGAGGGTTAGCTCAGAGCAAGCAATCGGCTGGCAGCAGGAGAAAGCACAGGGCTGCAACAGCCTCTTTATTCTTCTGGAAATGGTAAGATGCTAGCCATGACTAACACCTTCTCAAACCCACGGTCATTAACAAATATTTCTGTGCGTGCATCATCATTTGTGTATGCCTCTGGGAGCCTTGCTTGGGAAGTCAACTGAAGAGATGTAACTGGGGACCAGCTGCTAAGTGGAATCTTGGCAGGCTCGTGTGAGAGTGGGTATCGGTATTTGGAAAGGAGCATGCAGGAATACCCGTCAGCTGATGGTGTTTTTTATTTTAACTCTACACATTCCTGAGTACTTTAAAGCTGCACCATGGAAATAGCCACATGCTTCTCAGGCAAGAGGTTTGCCAAATTGGACAATTGTTGCTGAGTTTTGGGTTTTTTTTCCCCTCAGGGCCCATCACTAACATCAGGAAGAACAATCAGGGCTGTCCGACAAAGGACTGGACTCGCCTTCTCTGGAAGCATTCAGGCGGATGTGGGGGGTTG
Source organism: Hyperoodon ampullatus (assembly GCF_949752795.1). NCBI lineage: Eukaryota > Metazoa > Chordata > Mammalia > Artiodactyla > Ziphiidae > Hyperoodon > Hyperoodon ampullatus. The sequence continues at coordinate 47,760,492 of NC_136920.1, read as the reverse complement.
GCCACCTGTTAGGGGGCTTTAGAGGGAATTCCTGCACTGGGGGGAGTTTGGAATGGGTGACCTTCAAGGTCCCTTCCAACCCTGAGATTCCAAGATCTTTGGTAGGGTGAGGACTGCATTCCAAACTGGGACTATCGCCCCCAGAGCCCTGAAAATCTCTGAATTTTAAGAATTGTTTAGTGGCATAGCTTTTTCTTTTTTAAAACCTGAGTTTTCAGTCTCAGTTGCAGATGCATAAAAATATCCTAAACATGACAATGGTCAATTTTAATCATATGAGTTTGGCAGTGGTTAACTGGCACTCAATAAGTTTTCGCATGACCATCTGTAATCCCAGGGGTGCATTTTAGCTTAAAAATATTAAGAACAAAACCCCAAGAAGTCACAATCTCTAAGTCCCTATATACATTATGCTGTATGTTAGTACTCTAGAAATCCTTCACCAGTTAAAGCAGCAGCCAGTGGGGAATAGTGTGCCTGAAGTGTTGCATGTCAGATAGCCTTTGGGCTTATAATTCCACTATCCAAAAGAAATGCATGGAAAGGGATAAAAGAGAAAGCAAAGTCCTTGAAGCCAGGGACTAATTCATCTCTATATCATGCAAAAATTCATCAGACATCCAACACTGTCATATGTAACACGGTCTCTTCATAAATGCTCTTGTTAATAGCCTGTTGATTTTGAGTCCCAGCTCTGCTGTATGAAAGGAAGCAAACTACTTTACCTCTGGGAACTTCACTTTCCTCATCTGTAAAATGGGAGTAACAATTTGTCCCTCACAGGGTTGCCTATGCCAGTTAAATGGGAAAATGCATATAAAACACTTAGCCAAGTCCTGGCACACAGTGTTCAATCAATGTTAGCTATTACCACTAGAACCACTAGCTACCACAGTCTTTTAAAACTCACTGTACTTGAATAAACACTCAAACTGGGATTCTTCAAGGAAACCTAGTATTCTAGTAACCAAACCTCACGTGTTATTTAAGTTCCAGCCACTTTAGGCTGAGCCTCTTCAGCTCACTTGGGAAAAGTTATTCTCATCTGTTAACCCCCCTTTAGGGTTTTCAGTGCACAACAGCATGCAGTGAGGCCACAGAAGAGCACATACGCATTTTTAAGCTGAGATGGGGGCATGAACAGTGAGGCAAACTTTATTCTCACTTGATGAATCTGATGCAATATCTTCTAGACTTTTGGAAGGCATTTTCCTAGCAGCACTCCTTTCCAAAGTTTTCAAAACAGGACTGGGTTCTTCTTCTGAACCTGTTGCAAGACAAAACCGATGAATACTGCACAAAAAAGAAAACAACCAAACTCTTAATAATCAATGGACACTGAAATGGTAGGTTGAAAGGAGGCATTATGCCATAAGCCTCTATACTTTTACTCACTCTATGAAGCACTCCAACAGAAGAAAATAAAATTTCTCCACTAAAGAATATTAGTATATTCTTTAAATAACTTTCCTGGTCAAGAAATATTTGTAAGCATAAATGATACAGAAACAAGATTAACAAGATTCCCACATTAATAGAAATGTGCTCTCTTAGTCTTTTACACCTCTATTTTAGGCACATGATTTGTTCTGTGCCAGACTTTGAATCTTTCCCCTTCACTTCTAGCTTTTGAAGACAGCCACAAAATGGTTTTAGGAGCATTAAAATAATTAGCTGAAAACCATAGAAGGCAGGATTCAGATGTTTTAACATCTGTGTATAATTGGGTACACAGATGGGTGAATTCTCCAGATCAACAAATGTAGGCTTTTTGGATTTCACGAACTGGTGAAAGTTCCAACAAAATGTTGGGTAATGACATGAGGTAGTCAACTTTTTATTTTACTACGGCATTTGCGTGGGGGGGGGGGGGGTCTCTATTATCTACTAATGCCTTTATTTTATAAAAGGAAAGGCATTTTAGGACCACAAGGAAAAAAAAAAAGGAAGAAAAAGGGCATAACCAGAGAATAAGAACAGTTCTTTAAATACATCTAATTTTATAAAAGTTTTTCTCTAGATAGTCCTTAATTGTTCCATTTTGACAGTGGAAACTCCATCATGGATAAGCCCTGGTCTGAGTACTCTCATTCATCACTGCTGTAGTCTCAGTGACTAGAAGAGTGGCTTGGCAACAGGCACTTTGAAAATGTTTGCTAAATCAATGAATGATTCCATTAATGAGTCGATGAATTTGGGAACTACTTCTCTAGACAATACTTTCCTGAAATGCATCCCAGTTCTGCCCAATGTTAATAGGCATTCTCCAGTAAATGGATGCTAAAATGAATTAGATTTGGGATGCTCTGTCTTCAAACTTAAAAGGTTTCTTACTGCAGACCTTCTCAGTGACTTTAATATGCTTTAGTGTACTAATCATGTGCATGATCTCCCAGCATTCCCTCCCCCCTTTTTAAAGGAACATGCTGACGTATTGGTTGGTTAAGAGCTCAGCCACAAGTCAAACATGTTAGGCTGCTCATCAAAATTATGGTGCCTTGTTGTCAGGTTCTTCCCTACTCTCACTCCACCCCCACTCACTTATTTAAAAAATAATAATTTAGGTTAGAAGATACAAAACTAGGTACTATTTTATACCTCCTACTTGGCTTATAATTTTAAAATATCTTCTCTGGGCTCTGTCTGTCTGGGTGGTTATTTATATCGACTATTTCTTTTTTAGATAGGCTTTTTTGCTGTTCAATCTGTTATGCTGGTATACTTTAACACAGCCATATACATTAAGCAGTAGTCTGTAAAGTAAGTGCAAATTTACAAGCCCTTCACCTCCTATAGGTCAGTTTGGCCTAGTAACTCATGGGGTAGCTTAGTAAAAGTCTACTTCAACAAGTTTAAGATGTTGCCTTACACTCTTGCATATGTCTGGTTTGAGAGACTGGTATTTTATTTTCCTTTTCTCACCAGTTACAAATGTTAAAGGGGCTTCAGCTTGATTAATTAGGATTAAAGGTGGATTCTTTGGTCAGTTTTCAATAAGAGGCCCTATAGCTACTTGCAAAGGAGCCCAAACCTCACAAATCAGCCACTCAGTAAAGCTCATTTGTTCTCATTGAGACTGAAGGGAGCCAGAAAATGACAAATTCTATTAATTTTCTACTAAGGAAGGTGATCAACATTAGTTGTTGTGCAATTTTGGTTAGAATGTTCCAGCCAGAGAGCATCCTTTATCATTTCATCACTCTAATCAGCTAACTTCTAATCCCTATTTGTTCCTGGGTTTCTCTCCCAAAATAGCCAGGTTGCTCAGAATAGCAAACTGAGACAAGCCCTATCTTTTATAGCCTGGCTGAAACCAGAAGCCCAAGTCCACTTAGGTGAATATGGTAATTGATTAAGCTCTCCATCCACTTAGCTAAGGCTGGAGCCAAAGAAATGCAGCAGGCCAGGCAATGCCCTTATAGGTGGAATCAGGTGAGGTCATCAGACTGAGGCATACCCTAGAAGGGGAGGATCCTGCAGATAATTGCAAACAAGAGGGAGAGAGTGGCAACAGAAACACCACAGCCCAAGGTATCTGAGGGAAACTTCCAGCCTTGCACTTTGTTCCTGATACTTAGCCACTAATGTGGTAAACTACTGTTCTTAAAAGGGAAATGTGTGACCAATATGGGAGTTTCTTGCCACAAATCTTACTAGAGGCTCCTGTATGGACTGCCAATTAGGAAATTCTAAATAGTTCCAAGAGGAAAGCACACTTGGATGTTTTAGAGGTACTCTCTAAAACCCAAAAGTTCTTTAAAAAATACTTTTGAAACCTAAAAATTCTATCATTGATCAGTGAGAATAAAGTCAGATTCTGAAACACTGCCTGATGGGTAAAGCTATCTCTATGTAACTCATTTGATTAAAGAATATAAAAGGAAATGTAGTTTTTTATTAAGAAAATCTAGGGAGAACTGAAGTACAAAGAAGAATTTAGTACCATTTGGGATTGTCAAATTAATCCCAATTCTAAAAACTACACCATTCTTTATGTCAGCATTACATAAATCAACTCACTAACCAATCAGTTAAAAACTTCAAAATGCTCACTGGAGGTATTTCTATAGCTTTCTGCCTTAGAACTGATGTTTCCATCTGAAAAATCAGAGTCAGAGAAACCTTCTTTTTCTTCCTTTTTCTCTTGTCTCTTATATGGGGATGCCAGAATCAATTCAACTTTACTTATTTTTGTAGAGTTTTCTTTTTTTGTCAGGAGAGGAATGGGTTGCCTATTTCTGGGCACATTAATTGCTTCAGGAGCCTCTTTGAAACCAAGCTCCTGAAAAGCCCCTTCTCAAACTACTGCAACCTCACTTTTATAATTCCTGTCCTCTGGGGGTTTTATAGTTTCAGTGGTCCCTATTTCATGGTCCACAGAAAGTTGTGAGGTTCCAGGGATCTCAACCCCACTTTCAAAACCACAGAGGTCTATTGGTAAATCAGTCACAGCTTTGTCTCTTCCCAACACTTTATCACGTTGACTGACTTGAGATTTGAAAACACTACTCTTACGTTTCATTTCCGAGGCCTTTGAGGCTTTCCAGTAAAAAGAGGGCACTTTCCCCAAGAACCTGGCCTGCTTTGACTGTGAAGGCTCCTTCTCAGGAGTTTCTTCCTTCACTAACACTTGGAGCTGATAAGAAGGACCGTTAGATGATTGTTTAAGGAGTTTCTCAAAGCCAATCTCAAAAGCACTCCCAGTAATTGATGGAGCCTCAGACTTTTCTACTGTTTCTTTTATTTCCTTAGGATGGAATTCAGAAGCAGCTTGCCTGGGCACCTCAGTACTACCTATTAACTTTGATGAATAAAGAGTCCCTGTATCACTGTCATATTTTGAGCAGGGGGTTTCAATTGTTTCCTTCAGTAGTTTTTCTAAGACAGCACTGAATTCAAGGAGCTCTGATTTAGGTTGAATAATTGTTTCCCTCACAATTTCTGTCACTTCCTGAGATAACTCTTTGCCACACTGAGCAACAGTAGAAGCAGCTGAGCTAAGGGTTTGTTCTGATGGAAGCATTTGGGCAGCTAAATAAGATCCAACTTTGTGAGTTTTATCAGGAACTACACTGCAGGAATACAAATCCTTTCTGTCTGGAACTATGCTGTCCATTGTAGTCTGTGATGGGATAACTCCCAGAGAGTTTGAGGGGCTACCTTCTACCTGCGCGCCTTCAGGAAATTCTGCTTTTACTTCTCCAGAAACTACTTCCCTCCCAACTGGATAACTCAACCAAGCTTCTCTAAGTAGCTTTTGTAATACAGCCTTTACATCATTCAGTGCAGGTTTGGGTAGAAGAAGAACTTTTTCTACAGTCTCAGAAATTTCCCTTTGAGAAGGTAATGCCTTATTCTGAGGAACAAGATGAGCATCCTTAGAAGAAGGCATACCTTGGGGAGTGTTGGCCACATCCCCAAAAGAACCCTTTCTGTGGTGATAGGAAGGTTGATCCAATGGGTAAGAACCTTCTGCAGCCATCTGAAACAAGTTCTCCGTGTTTAGCTGGCACTCACCACTTTGAGCTTTCTGGGAGAGAGCTGAATTTCCCAAAGTTTCTGCCTCTGGAAAAGAAGCTAGTATCTCTCTCTGATAAGCTGATGTGTTCTGACTCCATTCTATCCCTTCTTCATAAACTCTACTCTCTTCAGACTCAGAGTTGATCCTAGTGGTTGCCGGTTCACATTTGGTTTGCAAGGGAGAGGGTGGAGTTCCAGTTGCTTCCTTCAGGAGTTTGTCTGGACTAGCAGTCAAAGTGTTCGAATTGACCTTTGGAGGAGCTACTGTTTTGTCTATATGCTCATTAATGATCTCCTTAGGTCTTTTGGCTTCTTCCTCAGTATCAGCAAAATCTGTCTTTCGAGGCCATGTCTTAATTTCAGAAATACCTGGTTCAAGAGCTTGTTTTTTATGAACTTTTCCACCAGAGGGCTGGATTACTTGTGATGAGGCTTCTGAAAGCAGCTTCTGTAAGCTGTCATTAAACGTGTCTCTGTAGTCTTTAGAGAAAACACTTGTTTTCACGATGGATTCTTGAATCTCTTGAATCTCTCGGTCAGAGTAATCCTTTTCTTCCTTGAACACTGGAATAACAAACCCTTCTGTATTTTTTCCCATGTTTTCCTTTGATGACTCATATCCTGGCAACTGATGAGTGGACTTTCTGGGTGGTCTCAATGGAAATGTGGTTTCATTTAGTAACACCTGGAGTGTGCCCTTTGAATTTAATTTCTCTATTTCCTCTCTTTCCGGAACTTTTTTCTGGCTTAGAAGCGTCTCTCTTTCATGGGTATTTTTTCCTGATGATTTAATGTCATTGAATTCTTTGTGTTTCTGGCTATTAGAAGGCACAGAATTTTTTTGGCTTGTGGTAGTATTCTTCTCAATATTATCTTGACTGTTTGGATTGGCTCCTAAGTCCCAAAACTTTCTCAAATTCTCAAATTGAGAGTGATTATAGACCTGTTCTGTATTGGGTTCATCCATTCTTTCTTTTAGGGATATAACTTTAAAGTTGGGATTCCATTCACCAATTAGAGATCTGTCTTTCTCCAAAGAGGTATGTATTTCACTCCCAACATTTGAAGGAAGTTGCAGTGGTGGAAAAGTAATGTCCTTTTCGTAATGCAAACTGTCTGTCACTGGTAATCTTCTTATAGGCTCAGTTGTCTTACTCTGAAACAGAGACACTTTACCTGGTTGGCCAGCTGAAGGATCATTTTTGGATGGACCTGATATTTGGGGCCTGGTCTCTTCAGTTTTATTTGAGGAATAAAAATGGCAGAGATGGGCTGCTTGACCATCCTTATCTAGGACCACTTGTTCGGCAGTGACTTGATTATTATATTTACTACAGCCCGTAGATAAACTGTCCATGGACTTCACAGGCTGATATGCTTTAGCAGAAAGTCGTTCCTGACTAAATGAAGATGTCGGTTCTTTATGAGTTAAGTTAGCAGTAGCTTTCTCACCTTCCCAAAAGGATATTCTGTCACTCACTCTTTTGTATTTCTCTCTTTGCACTTGGTTTTGGGGAACCTCACCTGCTTCTTGTAGTTGGACCTTAGGCTTCTTCCAAGGAGATTTATTGTTGGTAGCCTCAGGGGGTGACTCAATAGCCTCCGATTCTGAAGAAGCTTTTAGGATGTAACTATCTCTTCCTTTGCTCTCTCTCTCTGCCTTCACGTTGTCTTTCAAACTCCATTGTTCGATAACTGTTGAAGAGTCAAAATTCACTTCTGACTTTCTTCTATTTTCTTCATAAACACAAAGCTTGGGCTCTTCTTCACCTAAACTGTCAACATCCTTAGTGGTGCATGGAACTTGATCTTCTGCATGAGATCCTTTGCAAACACTGTAGGAATAGTTATTGGTTGGAGGAGGTACCCCAATTCCTTCTCCTACGTTTTTTGAACCTTGGCTATAGTCCACAGTTTTATTCTCTTGATTTGGACTGGAGATTTCAAATGGTTGCAGTATGCCTGGACTTTCCTTGCCTTGTGGGGACAAATTAATAGATTTGGGTTTGATAATCACATTTTTGCCATTTCCAAAAGGCATATTTTCCTCTACCTGGAATGTTGAATCAGATCCCACAGGTGTCAATTCAACTTTGGTGGATAACAGAGCCTTTGAGCCATTTTCTTTTTGACTGGTATCATCGGTCACCAAGGCAACAGCAATCCGTGACTTTGAGTCTGTTTTTCCTTTGGGCTCTATTTCTTGGGAATATTGGAGAGATGATTTCTTGTCATCTGAATGAGAACTTCGGTTAAACCAGTCTAGGACTTTAGATATGGAATCATCGGTTGTCTTCCTTATCTCAGTGGCATGTGGACCAGAGCATGAGGACGTCTTAGCTTTTAGGGACTTGAGAAGAGGGGGCTTACCTTGCTGATGGTCTCTAGAACTGAGATCTGGCACCTGAGATGACTCAGGCTCAACGTGAGACAGTTCATCTGCAACACAGAAATGCTTTTCTAAATAAGAAAAGAGAATGCTTAAAGAATTATTATTCAATCACTCACATTATTTTTTAAAAAGGCACTTTGTATTTACATTTTCTACACCATTAGCTGTTTATATCAGCATTTATCTGGAGTTATAATGTAAACCATCCTAATTAAGATATTCTACCAAAGATACCCTATAACAGTAAAGGAAGGTAAACATAGGCCCCTGGAAGTATGGGGTGTAAGCCGAATTGGGGAATTTCTTTCAAGTGTCTGTTTTATTCTAAAAAATCAAGTAGGTTTTGTATTCTGACCCATGTTACATTTTAAATATTAGTTTTTCTCGAAACTTTGCATAAAATAGACACTCCAGGAAGATACATCATGTTGATTTTATGACGCCACCTATCTACTGGCCCACTCATAAACCCTAGAGAGGGCTTATACTCAAGTTTGAGAAACACAGACTTAGGAGATTTCAGAAGTTAGAAAAACAACGTTCAAGGAAGATTAAACAAGGAGCTCCCTCCAAAACGTCAGAATGGCACAAGAAGGATATTTGCATCCAAGGGCCTTACTCCTGGTATACTGAACCAGAATCTCTGAAGATGGGGCCCAGGAATCTTTCCTACCAGCTATCCCAGTGGTTGTTTTGCATACTGCAGTTTGAGGACCATGGTCTCAAGAGGCTCCTCCATGATCCCCTATTTCCCTTCTACAATCTGTAAGCTGGAGATAGTCTCTGTGAGACAAAGTAAAATGAGGACTGATGGAGAATGGGATTTCTACCTGTTCCCTGATGTTTGCCAACCAACGGCTAGGAGGCTAGGGAAGGACACTTAAATTCTTTCTAGGCTACCAAGAAAGTAGGGAGAAATTATACTCCAATAAAGATGTTTAAAAAAAAAAAAAAAGAAACAGTAGGGAGAGACTTTTCTGAGTTTTATTCACAGGGCACATGGCACATGTAGATGAGGGAACTCAGTCATTCTTTCACTTTAGTTAAGACTAAAGGTGTTTCAGCATTTCTTGCTCTTCCTTATAAATGCTAAGCTACACAATACATGTTCTTGAAAATTACGTAAGCTGAATTTTTATGACGTTAGCTACATCTGAAATGCACCAGAGGAGATGTCAGTTAATAAAATTATCTCTTTGATTTTTATCATCAACTCTGGCTAAATGTAAAAACAACAAAGTCTTATACAATAATTGGCACATAGTGGATACTGGTTTCCTTTCATAACTACACATTATACTATTAAATATATGTCAGTAATGATAAAGTTCCTTTGAGAAATCTTTAAGAATTCTTTGTTAGTCTGTTTAACAGAAGACTAATAATGAAAAAAATGCTTGTACTACACTGTTAGTGAAAGAAGCAGTCTGGACAGTATAAACATAATTTAAATTATATCCATGCATGAAAATTATTGGAAGGCCCTACAATTAAACATTAGTGATAGTTAGTGCTGGGTGTTATCACAGATGATAATTGTTTTATTCTGTATGCATTTCTTCTTTTCAAATGTTTTTACACTTTTCAAATGAAAGTATATTTCTTAAAAATAAGAAGAGTTTAAAAATTTGATGGCAGATAATGTTTTGTTTCCTTTGAGGAATTCTTTTGTTTTCTTCCAGTATAATATAATGAGTGTGATAATGACTGTTCTAAAGCTCAGAGCTAAAGTCAAACCCTTATAATTCACACAGTTAGAGTTTACCATTCTTTTTTGGTCCTAATTTTCTTCTTATGCTCCATTATTTACGTGTATATATTTCTGTGGTAAACAGGGGGGAAAGCAGGGCATTAATGAGTAAGCAGAACTTTGTTTATAAGCTCTGAGATCAGAAGGCCTGTCTGTCAACCAAAATGGGTTTAGCTGATGATGGCTTCTCCCCAGACTTCACGGTAAGCTGAGATTGAGATTTAAAAATCAGAAAGCAAAAATAAATAGTTAATACAAAATTATAAAGGTAGTCTGTGGGAAAGCAGGTGCACTTTGAAAATCAGGAAAGGTTTACCATTTTTTTCTATGGATTATAACAAAGGAAAATATTACCAAAGAAATTTTTTTCATCTTTTGGATAAATACTTAAGTAAGCATCACCCAATTATTTGCTAGTGTTTATTCAAACTTTAGTAGTTTCCTTAAAATGAGTTCCTTTATATCTTGAAGAAGCTAATTTTTAATTTAAAAAAAAAATATTCTCTTCTGTTCCAATGATTTAAAATACCCAGGGAGAGGGGTGATGGAAATGCTTTGTCCTTTAAGAAGTGGATTGATTTGAATAAGTATGAAAATGTACGGCTAAGCAAAAATGACTCAGGGTCACTTAATATTGACTAATAAGGGAGGAGGAGAGCAAATGAGTTAGAAACTTGACTGTTGCTACTGTAAATTTTCCTGACTAGAAAAATTATCATAGAGTTAGATTAGGACTTAGTGAAGATGGGAGAGAGTACACAAAATGATTTTTTCCATTGCTTCTGTTTTAAAACATAAGAATTGTGAAGTAATCATATAGGTATAGGAAAGCCGTTTGAGGCATCCCTTGAGAGTTCTAAGATCTTCAAGAGAGGACTAGTCAGCTAGTTAGCAGGAAAAAGCAGTATTCTCATTGCCTCTCAGCTCACACCAGCTGAAGGAGAAAGTTCCTTCAGAGCATTTAAAGTCTAAGAACAAATGCATGGAGGCCCTGAGCAGGCCAAAGTATAAGGCTTTTTCACAGTAAGAATTTAAAGTCTAGTTTCCCATCCTTTGAGGCTAAGAAAGTGACGGTTCTCCTGAAATTAAAAGAGAAACCGAAGTTTGGTTAAATGGTAATTGATAAATTTGCATTAGGTGAGTAATAATATATTTACTCTGTACAAAGGTATTAGCATATGTTTATTTCTCACTCTGTACAAAGGTATTAGCATATGTTTATTTCTCACTCTGTATATACACCTTGATTTAACTCAAAATACTATAATTCGTTTAGTTAAATTATTGATATGATTTTTTTTTTTGGATTAAGCATAATGTGGCAGAAAGTGTGCTATCCTGGTTCTTTTAGTTATTGGTGATTGAGGAAAACATGCAAACCCATTAAGAGGCATAAACATTCCCCAGTGCTATCTGCTTGAATTTTAGCGGGAATACCGAGAAAGCAAAATGGGTTTCTACCAGGCTGGCTGGCTGGCCTGGCCATTCCAAGCCCATTGGCTCAGTTTTTAGAGCCTGGTAGTGACGAATATCTTACCAGCAGGGCTTCTGGACAACTCTGATTCAAGCCTTGATAATTCTGATGAGTTAGCTGTGTGTTCATTGATGGCGTGTGAATTCTCAGTGGACTGTGCTCTTGTAGTTAAAACTTCTTTGGGAGAATGGTGCTCATTAATTGGAAAGGAACCAGAAGTCGTTGGCTGATGTGTTTCATTTTTTGATGTACTTGGGCTTGAGGCTGATGGCTGAAAAAGCAAAGGCTTTCTGTATTGGGAAGGCTTAGGATCATTCCAAAACTCATCTATGTCCCCTGCATCTTCTGTTCCATTCTTCAACCTGTCAGATTCTAAAACACTAAATTCTCCTACTTCCCGGCCATGGACCAGCCCCAGACTCTGTGGGAGTTCATCCTTCACTGCAGAGAATCTCACATGTTTTAATGGCTCCAGTGAGTCTGAGGAGGAGTCATCTTCTAAAGAATGCTCCTTCTCAGAAATTCTCTCATGGATGGTTAGGCCAGGTGACACAATTTTGCTTTTGGGTTCAATGTTCTGATGAAAATGAATAGTTTCTGAGTCTGTGCTACTGGAACTGGAATTCCGTTTCAGGATCCCTCTTGGAGCCCCTCTTGTGTTCAGGGAGTCTGTCCTTTGTCTAGGAAAAGACTGGTTATCATCTTGCTTTAAGTCATGTGATTTATAGATCATTTTCCTGGCTTTGGGGATTGGAGCCTTGATTTGGGACCCATTCTCAGGGCCTGGAAAAGTCTGCTTTGTTTTCTCTAAATTTTGGCTTGAAATATCCAGGATAGATGACTCTTCTTTGGACTCTGACAATTCACCTGAAAAGTAAAACATATTAGATGATACACCAAGTGCAGAATAACTCTATAATTTAAAACACCTATCATAAACTTAATCTACATTTAGCAAAAACACTAAATATTAAAGACAATGAAGCATGAAGCATAAAGACAGACCTAATTAAAAAGTCTTAAAAAATTCACGCATGAACTTCATTGAATTTAAGATTGTTGTGCTTTACATACATAATTTGTGGTACTTTATACTCAATAAAAAATTTTTAAAAAAAAGAAACTTTAAAAATTCCTCAAGGAGGGTAAAGAAAAAACACAGAAGTCACTTTAAAAAATTCACATATGGAAACCAGAAAAGGGAGCTCAATTTTTTTAAATCTCAATACCTAAAACAAAAATTAATTTTGTCAAAAAGTTAAAAAAAAAACAGGTTATGTTCCAGTGACTTCTTTTCTGTAAAGTATTTTATGCTATATAAAGTGTATGCAATGGAGAGGAAAAATACACTAATATTAAAACAGGCTAATTGAAACTCCTAACTCTACTGTTTGTTAATTTTCTACCCCTTGTCCAATCTTTGATGCTTGTGGAATCTTCTTACAGTTGCTTTTGAAGAGATTAAATTGTCTAATGTTTCTTCTTAGTGGTAAGAATGGTAAAATTCCATAAGAGGCAGACTTCAATCAGTTAAGCAACAAATCTGATCAAATGCTCCTGGAAGACTGGGCTGATAATTACAGATTAGAGGATTGTAACATTGTCAAGTGGTCTTTTTATCTTGAGGCAAACTCTCAATTTTAAACAGAGAACTGTGTCTGTACCTGGTAGACATTCAATAAAGACTGTTAAATGAATGACTGAATGCCTCTGGTCAAAAAATTTCCCAGGTCACTGTGGGGGGACCCAAGACATGGAGGTCACACAAGTGTCAGCTCCGAGACTGGAATGCATGAACTTCCAGTTTCTAAAATTTCTGCTTCCTTCCCTCAGGCAGGAAACCAGTGGGCATAGTAGAAGAAAACCATCAGGACTTTTCACTTTCTCTTGAAAGCTATTTTGGTTAAAGGAACTCTGAGAATTTCCCTTAGTCCATAGATAACAAAGATAAAAATATCTAGCCCATAAAAATAATATTTACCCTCTTCTGAAGTCTGAAAGAAACCAGCCCTTCCATTTTTTGACTGCTCATTTTTGATTTGTTGAGATAAGTGATCTTCTGGCAGCATGGAGCTATTAAATGGATTCTTCCTTTGCTGGGGAAAAATATTGTTTATTAAATTCATTTTAAATGTCACAACAGCAACTCCGTGTCAGCAAATGCTTATTATCTCCAATAGTTGGTAGTTTTATCCAGTAAATTCTATCTGGCATGTTTGAAAAATGATGGTCTTAATTAATCTGGTTAGCAAAGAATTACCATGTATATGCCATACCAAAAAAAAAAAAAAAACCCAAAAAAAAACGCAGAACAAAATTGTATAAAATATACTCAATTCCAGAGTCCTCCAAAGTTAAACCAGAACCAGGCATTCAAATCTAAATCTCACAGAAGTGAAATTTTTACAGATGTGAGAAAACATGGGCCTGAACATATCAAAGAGCTGGTCAAGGTTGGGGTAAATCTGAGACTCTAATTAGGGCAGATTCCCACCTGTGCTCTTCCTACTGTATGAGACTCACTGTGATAGATTAAAGCGGAACTAAATATAATTGTAACTGACCTTTCCTACAAGGATTTAAAAGACAAGGTATCGAAGTGGTTCATAGTCACTATCATGATCATCAATTCTAATGACAGAAAGCATATCAGTAAATAGAATTTTTTTTCAATTGAAGTATAGTTGATTTACAATGTATTAGTTTCAGGTGTAGAGCAGTGATTCAGTTATACATACATACATATACATATATATATATATATATATATATATATTTTATTCAGATTCTTTTCTCCTTTAGGTTATTACAAAATATTTAGTATAATTCCTTGTGCTATACAGTAGGTCCTTGTTGGTTATCTATTTTATATATAGTAGTGTGAATATGTTAACCCCTAACTCCTAATTTATCTCTCCCCCCCAGCATTTTTTTATTAATGTAAGACTGAATATCAATATTTGCTATCTGTTGTTTCATAAATTGACAATTCCCTCCCCTAAGCAGACCTCTAACAGAGATTCAGGAAGCCATGAATAGGAATAAGGACTGATATGGAACCAACAAGCCACATTCCTATGCTTAAAAGAAGCAGCCCTCAACAGCATTAGACATTTCATTCTTTAGGACAAAAAATCTAGGTCTTCAGCAATGCAGTAACATGATATTCATAAAATTTTCCACCACAAGAGTGATTTCTTATATTAAACAGTAAAAATTATCTATATTTGGTAGGAAAAAAGTACTATGAAATTCTCTTTATTTCACGGTGCTTTGATAAAATGAGAAAAATGGCAGTCCTGCCCCAAATGAGATTTTTCAAAGTCTGAGCTCAATCTACCTTGGCTGGAGATACAGCTGACTTCCTTGTGCTTTCCTGGGATGTATCAATCATGGTGGAAGCTGGATTTACCACGCTGGAACTGCAAAAGCAACAATAATTCAGAGAGTAAAAACTTACCCTTTGAGGAAGTGTAAATCACGCCTCTGAAGCCAGAAGCTATTAAGGCAGGATAGGAGAGGAAGTTTGTAAAATCAAACTGCCAGGAAGGTAGAGGGAGTTGGAGCCTAGAGATGATTAAGCAGCGAAGCAAAGGCAATGGTAGAACAGAAATGAAAACAGGCATGAGACAAGACAAAACCATTCATCAGAAGCCTTGAAATTTTTATCACGGTACCAGGCACACAGGAGGTTCACAGTTTAAATTTGTACAAATAAACTCACCTCAAAGTCAGGACCTAACATCAGATGCAGACTAGAACAGTGAGCAGTTGTTCTCAAGAAGGGAACATCCCTGCTGAAATAAGGCCCCAAAGCATTTTAGAGATTCCGTAGGTCAGAACCAGAATGGCACTGCTTACTCTAACTCGGGTAGAAAATAGCTAAAGAAAAGACACAGGCGAGACAAGTGATTGGGCAGTAGAACAGAAGAAACAGCAGATCTAAGAGATGCTGTGCCGGGAGGATGGTGGATTGGGGCAACTTACTGGGAACTTCCAACCCAACTCTACAGGCTGGCCAGGTGAGTTCTCGTTCGAATACAAGAGGAGTAAAGACAAGCAGAGCATCCAGAAGATGGTGGGAGGTCAGAAGCCTGGAGCTGGCTTAGAGGGGAGAGGAGGATTCTCTAGACCATGATTCCCTACCGGAGGGACAGAGCAGCCCTAGGGTGAGAGTGCGGGGAGGGTGAATGGAGAAAAGTGAGTTGAGCCAGCTCCCTCCTGAACAGCTACTCCCTTGGCTGTTGAGTAAGGAGGGCAAAGAGGGTCATAGTGGCCCCCAAGAGGGAGGAAAACTACCCACTCAGACTTCCTGCTCCAGTGGCCCTGCCTCAGGCAAAAGAGGGGAAGTCACTATTGGCTGAAAGCACTGTGCCTGGTTAAACTCCACGAGTTCTCCTAGTGGCATCACAGAGTCAAGGACTTGGAAGAAGTACCTCGGAAGGTGCTGGCTTTTTACAGCGAAGCTAAAGAACTGGAGCGGGGGGGGGTGGGGGGGAGGGGAGCATTTTGCCCCAAGGCCACAGAGCCCTGCCCAAGATTGTTGTCACTAAAATTATGGACTAGATGTTCTAGCAAATTCATTTCCTTTCCTTCTCTCTGCACTTTGATTACTACTTTTGTAGTCCCAGGAACAGGCTGAACACTTGAGGAAGCCATGCTCCCTTTTGTTGCCTTCCTCACTGTTCCAGAAAGGAATTACAGCAGATGAGGCAGTTGTATATCGAATACTGACCACAGGGATGTGAGAAAGGCGGGGGAAAAGGATGGGGAGGGGAAGGGCAGGGAACAAGAGGAGGAACTTATAATGGAGGCAGAATTAAGGCTAATAGAAAAACACATGGCAGGAGGCCTCTGTTCTTGAAACAGATGAGCACAAAGTTGAATCAAGTTATCTAGCGGGCAATGTGAGAAAAGAATCCTGGTCACTGATAGAACTCACAGTAAAAACAGCCAATAGCTCAGGACTAGAAAGCAATGTCTCCTGAGTGTCACTTGAAGAAGCCAGTGAGTGATACGAGGAAGCTTATAGCAGATGCCATGTTCAGTTTTCTCACAGTGTTTTGTATCATCTCCTTTAGTAAATAAATCAGTCACACAATGAGAGGACCTGGGCCAAATGCTGATGGTTGGGGTCTCCATGGAATAGCCATCTTCTCCTGTCATCTTCCTCCTTTCTCCTTCCCACTCACCAAGAACAAAGGACAAGCAGAGCCTCTACATTCTCCTCCCTCTGCTCCCTGGAAATCCAGTTCCTGCGCCTCTAGCCACCAGGCCCACAACTGTCCACACTGTATATCACGTTGTCCCCTCCTGCCCAGAGATGAAACCAGTCTCTCTCTACTAAACTCTATGCAGCTATGGATTTCATGTCTGCTATTCAACCTCATTCTGTGCATACATATCTTATCTCTCATAGTAAACTGGGAGATACTTAAAGAGTATCTTGACCTTCTTTCTATTCCCCACGATGCCTTGTACAGTGCCTGGTACACAACTGGTGAATGACTGAACAACTGAAGGCCAACTGAGCCAGTGCCAGGGAAGGCAGCAGCACACAGGTGCCATGGTTTTTTAAAATATCTGTTGTTTGCCAAATTACAATGAGGCACATTATTTAGGTTTTAAACAAAATGTCTTTGTTCCTGCTATTCAGAAATCAAAAGAGAAGAAGAAATGAGGTATTCAGAGCACACGATCAAACACCAGAAACATACAATATTCACTGGGTTACCTTGTGGTTGGGATTGGCGGGAAATGGGATGAGGGTGAGATACTTGGTTAAGTACAGTTCACAAGTCTGCTTACTAGAAAAAAATAAGAGTCTTATGCCTCACACTGTCTCTGAAACTAAGGAACTAAGATCCCACAAGCCTTGTGGCACAACCAAAAAATTAAAAAATAAATAAAGCAGTTAAAAATAACACCAGACGTACCCTCTTCTGAGGTATTTTTCAGCTTAAATATTAACTGTGTCTGGAATCAGAAGCAAATTTGGCAAGTGTTTTTTTTTTCCCCCGTGTTTTTTGTTGTTGATTTCTCCCTTTGGATTGTTGATTTCTCCCTTTCTCCTTGGCAGCTAATGTTGTGCCCATGCCCAGTACCCAGCGCTGTGCTAACACGTATTACACTCAATGAGCCTTCAACACATCAACAAACACTTGAAGAAATATGGCTCAGGGATTGAGTGAAGCAAATTCAAAAATATGCTATGCCTTTTTTTAAAACCCCAAACACTGGTCCTTTACCACCGTGTGTGCCAATACTACCGTGCTGAAAATCAGTAACCAGAACTAGAGCTGAGATCACTTGGAGTTTTCTTGGCCATTCGAAAGGGAACCTCATTCTCTGCTCCCCTGCTCATCAAACCTCTCTCTGCTTCCCCGTGCTACAGATGCAAACAAAGATGAGTTCCAAAATAACGCAGGTAGCTTCCCAGGCTTGAATACACGCTGAATACCCACAGTGTTTTAACTATTCACAGGCAGAAGCCCACAGAATTGTACCCACAACGGAAGAAGGACTCTTGCCCCAGAGCTTATTAGAAAAACCTCCTTCAGAAGCTCCAATATCCAGTCACTGCTGGCTCACACTCCCCAACCCCTGACTCCTGGCTGACAAAATATTGACATGTATTGAGTCATTCTATTGAAGTTCACTTAGTCTAAAAGTACAGGCCCCAAAATATACTTAACACACCTAGTTCCCAAATGTTAAAGTATAGGTGAAAAACATGCTGGAACCTGATACTGAGTAAAGCAGTAGTTTCTGACATGGAAAGGAGGAATTAAACAACAGCTCCTTCTACAGTTCTGGGTGATGACCACCCATGCCACGTAATGAGCAAGGCACGCTGGATACATCTAACATTTTTATTCCTGCCTTCTCAACCTACCTCATCTATGTTAAAATAACATAATTATAAGGCCACCGGCAAATTGCCAATTTTCTTTCTTCCTGAGAAATGCCAAGTGGTTCCCATACCTCATTTCATTCAGTCTCATAACATCCTGGTGAGGCAGCTTAGTTCTGATGTACGTACAGATGAAACCCGAAAGACTCTTCTGAGGTCACGCGAGAAATGCAGCAAACAATGGAGATGCAAATGTGGACACTATATGCTCTAAGGGCAGTGGCACCTCGGTCCCTTAGGCCCTTAGAGATGAAACGAGTTCCTGGGAGAAGGACAGGAAGTCTGACCCAGATAAAGGAGTACAATGAGCTAAGTTTGCGTCTGACACCCCCAAATCTTCTCTTGTCCTCCTCTTCCCTCAGTCAGTCAGCGCTCTGGTGTCCCCATCAAACCCAGCTCTTAGGAGCTGCTCTCAGTTCCTTGAAGGGGAATCTAAATGCCTGTGTTCTCACTCCCAGAGTTTCTAATATTTAAGGTGTCCTCTTGCTGTATGGAAGGAAGGCAGGCCTTCATCCCATTAGGGAAGTTGCAGGCAGCTGGAACATGGGGAGTCACAAGGAGAAAGAGGTAACGTGTTCTCACATCCCTTCCTGAGCTCCGTGAAATACCTGTATGTATGTGAGAGCCCACACTTCCATTCAGTGAGCAACTGCTATGCGCTATGAACTATGTGTTAGGAATTCTACATGTACTAGCTAATTAGAGTCTCAACAATCCTGCTAGCAAACTATTTCATTCCCATTTTACAGCCGAGGAAACAACGGCCCAAGAAGTTAAGTCACTTCTAGTGCAAGGTCACAGAGTCAATTCACAGCTACTGTTAAGGTGTTTCAACCTCTAGCTGACATGGCCTCTACAGACATAACAGAACATTACAAATCATCCTAAAGGGAAAATAGTGCCGCCTACCACCCAGGACAACAAAGCAAGTCCTCTCCAAAAGGGAAATGGATAAATAATGGGAAACAATAGAAACAGTATTCCATTATCCGTGTGACATAACTTTACTTATATTTGACTCTGAAATGCCAGTTGCTGCCTACAGTATAGACCCTCTCCCTCACCTGTAAATTATGTTGGAAACATCCCTATTCCCCAGGTACCTCAGCCTTGGATCCTGGATCACTGACTGTCCCACCAGCAAATTCACTGACTCCATTCCAGTTGGAGAATCTGAATTGAGTTGTCTTCACTGAGGAAGTAGAGATAAAATGCAACTGCTCTCCCACCAAAGGGTAACAACTATACCGCCAAGGGACAGACACCAATGGGAAGATCCTTAAATACCTAAAAGCAAATCATCATGGTTCCAAAAGGTGTGTGGCAACGTAACCCCATAATCAGCTATATCGCAGGAACCATGTACTGTACAAATGCACGTTTTGATTGGCCAGATGACAAAAATGTATGGAAAACACAAAAAATCAAGACTGAAATACTGAGGACAATCTGCATCCTTAAGAGACATCTATTGAGTGCCTACCATGTGCCAGGTATTCTACATACGTTACCACTAATTCTCACCATAACCTTTCCTATATAGTATGATTCCTATTTATAGTTAGGAAAAGAGATTCAGAGAGATTAAATGACTTGCCCATAGTCAAATGGCTAATAAGTGGCATAGTCAGGATGTGAATTCATGTCTGCCTGGTTCCTGTGCTTGAGCTTCTTCTACTGCACCAAGCTGTTACAATTTGATCATCATTCATCTCTTTCCTGAAATGACTTATTCCCCAACATTCATTTTGGAGTATCTCTTCACTGACTCTACAGAGATATCCTTAGCACAAATAAAAAAACAGCTCTTGTTGGTGCTGGAAGAAATCACCACTTAACATTTTAGTTTTATTTACTATGCAGATCTGTTAGAAATTCTGGAAGCTGAGAAAGAGTACTGTGCAGGCTTTGTCCACATCAGGGCCCAGAATTCTCTCATACATGACCCCTTCCCATGCCCGTGAGACCTGTCTGGCATTTGCACTCATACAGCAGAACCAAGCCACGAATCCCACGTGCAGCAGCTCTCCCCATGAGCTCAGTCTCACCTTGGATTTGCAGGCGCTACATCTTCTTCTGGCTCTTCTCCAACACCGGTTAGCTCTGGGGGGAGGAAAGCATCTTTGTTGACATTATTCACCCAGCTTTCCTTTGCCCTGTTTGCTCTGTCCTTACTCTGCTCAGCTGAAACAGAAAACGATAAAGACAAGAAGGTTATCTATCTCTTACCTCCACGACCTACAACTCTCATATCAGCTCTTATCACTGAAGGCTGGAACCCAAACGTCAGGCCTCCCCTGAGTGCCCAGGCAGTCACTAATGAGTCTGAGCACTTGGGATCAGAATTGCAACTGCAAGAGGAGTCAAAACACAAAGACCTGGGCTTCCCTGGTGGCACAGTGGTTGAGAGTCCGCCTGCCGATGCAGGGGACACGGGTTCGTGCCCCGGTCCAGGAAGATCCCACATGCCGCAGAGCAGCTGGGCCCGTGAGCCATGGCCGCTGAGCCTGCGCGTCTGGAGCCTGTGCTCCGCAACGGGAGAGGCCACAAGTGAGAGGCCCGCGTACCGCAAAAAAAAAAAAAAAAACACAAAGACCTGTATACAAGACCTAGTTATATTACTAAGTTGCTCTGAGGCAGAGGGAAAGTTTTTTGAGCTCTATGAGCCTAATTTTCCTCTTCTTAAAAAGAAGACACTTGTGAAAATTAAAAGAAATCATGCAGGACTTCCCTGGTGGCGCAGTGGTTAAGAATCTGCCTGCCAATGCAGGGGACACGGGTTCGAGCCCTGGTCCGGCAAGATCCCAAGTGCCGCAGAGCAACTAAGCCTGTGCACCACAACCACTGAGCCCGCGTGCCACACTACTGAGCCCATGTGCCACAACTACTGAAGCCCATGCGCCTAGAGCCCGTGCTCCACAATGAAGAGGAGCCCCCGCTCACCACAACTAGAGAAAGCCCGCACTCAGCAACGAAGACCCAACGCAGCCAAAAATAAATAAATAAACAAACAAACAAATAAATAAAAGAAATCATGTAATTAAAAAAAAAATTACATCTGCGAGAGAAGTCAGTAGATTCCCACGTTGTTACCTCCCTACAAGTATAGTCTCCGGAGAGCATGGGTGCACCTTTAAATGTGCAGAGATGACTAAAGCAAAATTCCGACTGCCCTAGGTGATTCTGACCTGAACTGGGGTCAGGACCAAATGTGTATGGCCAGGGGACGCTCAGGACAGGGAGTCCTCACTGGGACAGACACACCATCATTACCAAGTATTTACTGAACAGCTACAATGGGCCCAACTTGAGGCTGGGCTCTGGGACACAAAGGGGAACAAATGCTTCTATTCTGGAATGTCCCTCTCCACTGCCTCCTCCTCCCCCAATCTCTACACATCCAAATTCTATATCTTCCTTAATAGCCAGCTCAGATGCCAGGGCCCCCTTAAAACCTCTGTGATCCCTCTTCAGGAAATAACCTCTTTTGCCTCTGAACACCCAGAACTCTTTACCTGAACCTCTTAGATAATTAGCATCAACTGAGTGATGACTGAGTGCCAGGCATAGTGCTGAGTTGTTTGCATGCATTATCCTATGAGGAGGTAATTATTTTCCAAGTTTACAGATTTGGAAATTGAGGATCAAAGGGTTCAAGAAACTTGCCTAAGGCCACATAGCCAGTAAGTGCCAGGAATACTTTCATCAGTGTTAAGAAGATGAAGCAATATAAGGGCTCCCAATTTCCAAATACTCACATCCACAGGTCTCTTTACACATAAGTCTGTTTTCTTCAGCTGCAAACGGAGTCCACAGTACTAACTTGCACCCTTCAAGATTTCTGAAGGTCTGGGTGGTTTTGGAAATCAAGAGGGCTGTGAGCAATACATAGCACATCATAAGAGGTCAGCCCTCATCTGTAAGGAGCATGGCTCTGAGTCCGAAAGACTGAAATCCCGGAGCTGTCATTTGCCAACTATATGACCTTGGGCAAGTTACTTCACTTCTCTGAGCTTCACATACCCCACATATAGAATGGGGATAATAATACCTACCTTACAAGATTGCTACTACAATTAGAAATAAAAGGGACTAAACGCCTATCATATATTAGATACTGAAGAGGTGACAGCTATTTTCCTTACTGAGTACAGGCTAGAACTAGACAGTGGCTGTTCTTAGGGATAAAGGTTTATACTGGCTAGTGCAGAGTTAATTAGAGACAAGGTACCCGGTTAATATTTGATGAACTCAACAGAATTCTAAAGAAGCCCTCAAAATGCTGTCTTTACAGTCCCTTAAATGATGTACTTTGTTTTTAAAGAAGTACCAGGTGTCAAGGTCATTGAACAGGGAGGCTAATCTCTTCCTGTCACCCTATTCAGGAGAAAAGGTTCTGAATTTTCAGAGTTAAAAGCCAAAGAAAGAGGAGGTGGTAGATCCCTTATAACCCACAATTGTCTAGGCTACTCCAATTCAACATGGCATCTAAAGGGCTTCCCTCATCCTTCTTCACCACAATAAGTCACTTAGCCCTGCCCTCATCCATCCAAACCCAGGGCAAGGAGATTACGACCTAGAGGACTATACATTATGCAAAACACACCCCTAAATGATTTCCTGCTGCAGATTTCAGTGACGATTCTGACACCCTTCCTTTCTCCCAAGGACTCCTTCTCCCAAACAAATGCTGGCTCTAAATGTACTAGTCCAATCAATTCACCTGCTCCCTGGTGCCTCTTCTTTCCCATGGATGCTCTGATGATATCTGCTCCGTGGATTTTGTTTCTGTGCCTTTTTGCCTTGGCTTCATAAAACCATTGGCCACTCATATTCTTCAGCTCCTGGTCATCCTTAATTTTTTCAGGCAAATGTCTACAAAAGAAAAAAAAGCTTTGCTAAGAACCCACAGTAAATAAATGAGTTTATTATGACACTGCATAAAGAAATCTGTAAACATGCAACCAAAATGAAGTTCTCAATATCTTACAAGATCCCACAAACCTCCCAGATGACTAACAAATGCATGCTTTGACTGAAAGGTCAGAGAAGCCAAGGCCAACACTTTTTTAAAATTCAAAGATTTAAGCCATGATCCCCAGATGATGCCTGAAATTTCTCAAGAGCAAATTCACTTTTTGGCTGCAGGCTTGTTGTTCACTGTTCAAATGTAAATACCCCAGAGAAAGATGACATATTAAGCTTCCCTAAGCTTTGGTTTCCTCATCTTTAAAAAGGGGTTAATAATAGTAACCCACCTGATGGGGTTGATATGAGGATTAAATTAGCTAATGTATGCAGACCACCCTCTGCACATGCCTGGCACCTAATAAACACTCAGTGAATAACTGGTGAGGAAGTTATCGCCTCATCAGTTCTTGCCATTTCACTGAAATGAGCTTATCAGAGACTTTCCTGGAAGCTTGTAGGGGACAGTGCATGAGGTCCCTGGTTCTTAATGTTATGAATGAATTGAATTCAACAAGAAATGAATTCAACAAGACTGGCTGGGATCAGGAAAGATCATATTTATATGGGGTGGGGAGTGGAGGCAGACATAAATTCCATTTGTGCAGATACTGCATCTAAGTGTTCCACGTCATTCATGCTCACTGAAAAGTTAAAACCTAAAGAACAAACCAAGTACCACCCTCCTAAAATCTCCCTCATTTACAGTGGAGGGGAAAACACTGTTCTACATGACAAGTCTTATCATCTCTGCATCTCTCTATCCACGTCAATAAAATGAGAATCAAAAAATCTATCTTTTCTTTTTGATAGAGCTGTACTTACGATAAAGTGGAATAAAAGCCTTAAGGTGACTTTGAACTCTTGGAGGGTAATGTGTTACAAAAATCCAAGAGGGTTTTATGATTGTCATTCGAGCCAATACGCACGCTTCCTAAAGCAGCCAATCTAAGTGTGTTAGCCAGAGAACGTGTATGGCAGCCACACCCAAGGTGGTGGCAGGGCTATGTGTGAGGGTTGCACGCAGGCCTGCCTGGGAACAGGGAAGGCAGGAGGGGCAGTTACCTGGGTTCTGGCAAGTACGTCTTCTCTCTCCCACGTGTGCCTGGAGAGACCTTTCCAGCCAGAGTCCCACTCTCTGCTGGAAACTCCTCTCCTCCCCCAGTTACCTAGAAAGAAGTGACCCTGTGCCAAACATGTCCAATCACAATGCTTGGACACACCTTGTTGTGACAGCCCATCACCAAATCCAGACAGGGACAGTGTCTTCATTTCATGGTTCTGAATCACCAGAGAGGTCATGGTTCTTATAAAATGTTTCTAATGGTTTCCCATTGCCTAAATTTTCTGTTTTTTTTATATTTTTACTGGAGTATAGTTGATTTAAAATGTTGTGTTAGTTTCTACTGTACAGCAAAGTGATTCAGTTATAGATACACATATATCCCACACTGGTTATACAGAGTATTGAGTAGAGTTCCCTGTGCCATACAGTAGGTCTTTATTAGTTATCTCTTTTATATAGAGTAGTGTGTATATTTACAGTAGCCAGGACATGGAAGCAATCTAAATGTCCATCAGCAGAGGAATGGATAAAGAAGATGTGGTACATACATACAATGGAATATTACTCAGCCATAAAAAGAACGAAATAGTGTCATTTGCAGCAACATGGATGGACCTAGAGATTGTCATACTGAGTGAAGTAAGTCAGACAGAGAAAAACAAATATCATATGATATCGCTTATATGTGGAACCACTGCCTAGCTTTTCAGCACAGCAAAAAATCCACCCTGAGCTGCTGGTAGAGCTTTTACATTCTCTTCCCCAAAGGACCACATTCAAGTTCAATTCCAGAAAAGAGAAGTCCTTCCAGCTCTCCTTGACTAGACAGTGAGCCCCTAGGGGCAGGGCCTGTACTCAATATAGCTTTGCTTGGTGTCTGGGTGTTTATTCAGTGGGTGTTTATTCAGCGCTTTTGGAGTGAAGGGATATCATATGAGGTCCCTGACCACCTGGCTTCAGGATACCTGTTCAGATTCATTTTCCAGCACTTGCTCCCATGCTCCCCCACGTGCCAGCACACTAGACCTCTTACTGATCTCCACACTGCTCTTACATGACCTCCGTATACATTAAGGGCAGGAAGGTGTGGCAGAAAGACTATGGGCTTTGATGTCTCCTCAAATTAGGTCCAACTCCTAGTTGTGACCCTTCCTAAGTGTGATCTTTGGCAGGTTACTGAACCCCTCTAAGCTTCAGTCTCCTTGTTTATAAAGATAGGGGAAAATAAGACCTACTCTGCAGGACTTCTGGGATGATTAAATGTGATATTTACCTGAAAGTACCTAACAGTGCCCGGATCCTGGTAAGAGACCAATAAATGTGCATTCTCTCCAGATGTCTTTCCCTCACTTCTCTGTCCAGCACATGGCCCCTCATCCCTCAGATCTAGGTAGCACCTCCCCAGGGAAGCCTTCCCTGATCCTTGAGGGCACCGTGTGGCTTGCCCTTCTCCGTGCTCCCACAGCTCCTCCACGACAGCACTCACCACACTGTGTTCCAATGATCTATTTGCACATCTGTCTTACACACTAATCTGTGAACTCTGCAAACTCCTTGAAGGCAAGGACTACCTCATAAACACCTTTGTAACACCAGCATCCAGCACGGAACCTGGCACAGAGCTGATACCCAAAAACTGTTGAGTGAATAAATCAGTTAACAAATAAATGCTCAGCAGCCAACCTAGTCTGAGTAAAGACAAGAGATAGGAGAGATCCTGTCGCTGCTGGGGTTAAGTGAACCACGCTCCATCCCAATGGCAGTGCCTCCTCCTAATGAGGCAGGCCACCTCATCTCTTGGTGGATTAGGGAAAAGCATGATGAAATACGGCATCAGCCACCATCGTGTTGAAGAAGACCACAAACCCTCATAGCATAACAACTCCCAGTTTCTCTTCATGAGATTATTTATTCACTTATCTTTGTTGTTCAACGGAAAGGCACTTTGTAAGGGTCCTTATGCAACTCTTGATCTGCTCCTGCCTAACTGACTGTCTGCAAGTCTCTGATCCCACTAAGCTTTCCGTGCACATGAGCCTGCGCCATGTGAGTCAGGCTTATTGAAGCACATGGCCCTTCATAGTAAAGCTGTTACAGTAAAGAATTGAGGTTGGGTTTCTGGCTCATTTCTTTTAAAGTGTCAAAAGAATAGGAAATTCTTTCAAATTCAGTAAGTGCTATTTATATATCTCTTATCATGATAATCACTACTAGGGTAAATCAATCTCTTTTTCTAGCTTAGTCATTTGGAATATTTTACAGATGAATCCGTATGTATGACATCAAAGCCCAAGTTTTATAAAGGTGTAGACTAAAAAAAGAAATCCGACCATCTAGGTGGTGCTGTCAAAATCTTCTCTGTACCTAGAGAATATTATGCTTAGTGAAATAAGTCAGACAGAGAAAGATAAATTCTGTACGATATCACTTACATGTAGAATCTAAAAAAAATAATACAAATTAATGTACATGCAAAACACAAATAGACTCACAGGCATAGAAAACCAACCGGTGGTTACTAAAGGGGAGAGGGAATGGGGGAGGGGCAAATTAGGGGTACGTGACTAAGAAATATAAAGTACTATGTATAAAATAGATAAGCAACAAGGATATATTGTACAGCAAGGGAATTATAGCCATTATCTTGTAATAACTTTTAATGGAGTATAATCTATAAAAATACTGAAACACAATGCAGTACTAATATAATATGAAACATAATATTGTAAATCAACTATACTTCGATAAAATAATTAAAATAAAAAATAAAATCTTCTCTACCAGCCCATATTGATCTCTTATTTTTCTTGAACTCTAATTGTACCAACCAAATTAGCACTTGATTCTCTCGTTGTTGTACCATTTAGTTGAAGTGGGAAAAAGGTAAGTTTCTTGACACACTTTTTATACCTTACCATCCTCTCCACACGTGCATGTTGTACTTAGTAGAGAGCTAAGGATAGAGAAGATGCTCAATAAACACCCATGGGCTGCTGCTGGGCAGAAGTGAAGGCAGAAGAACACTCAACCCAGAGAAGACACTGTCCAGTTGGTCATCCAGGCAGAACATGCTGGTCACACCCCATTCTTTCAGCTAATACATACAAAGCATGTGTTCGGTACTGGGCCTCACGCATGGCACTTAACATGCATCATCTCATTTAATCCTTACAATTTCACCATGATGTACAAAGAATTCAGTCAATTGCAAAATATGGCCATCTTGCTTTCTCTGTATGGTAAAGGCCATATCTGTTCATTTTTTTGTTCAACAGTTCATTAATTCCCTATCGTATACCAGGCATATGCTTGGAATTGTACATAAAAAATTTAGTCCACAGCCCTAACTGCTAACATCAACTCCTGCGGTGCAGAGAGAGTGTGAGCACTTTCAGAGGAAAGCCAGAAGAGCAGTGGTGCCCTTCATCCTGCGTTCAACATTTTTCCTGCTTGTACTCACATAGCACACCCCGGCTTCTAGCTATTCATCATGATGAAGCAAAGGCCTAACATCACAGGCAGGACCTGGTCGATATTATCTGCTCAGCTGTGCATAATAAGAATCAGCAGACTGGCCAGAGAGGTTGATTGATCCATTCCCAGATTTTTCTTTTTTAACCTTTCAGTATATTCTGGGCAAGATGGTTAGACTATGTGATTTGAAAGTACTCTTAGATGTCTGTTTTGAATGAGAGAATGTTTGTTTTGAATGGACCTTAGATAGTTACAAATGGCCTCACTTTATAGACGAAATGAGGCCCAGAGAGTTTAAGAGGTTTGCCCAAGGTCACACAGAGCTGGGACCAGAAGCCAGCCTGAGTCCTAGCCGACATTCTTTCCACGGCCCCATCATCCTGACTGAGAGCCAAACATGATTTTGATTTCTAAGACGGCTATCACACTTCACTCTTTCGACAAAGGCATTCAACCTTTGATAGAGAATCTGAAAACAAACACGTGAAAATGAAATAAATTGCAAAAGTTCTTTACAGTGGAAAACAAGAAGAAACATGCATCACTTGTGCTGTGGACACACCACAGACACCCACAGTCTGCTGCGAAGCAGCACAGTGTGTGGGAAGCACAGGCTTTGTAGTCAGATAAGCAAGGTTTCAATCTTACAGGGCACTTAACCTCCTCCACTCTATTCCCTCCCCCTTGTTGAGTGGGTTCAGCTACACTGCTGGGCGAATGAAAGGGGAAAATGTGAAGTTCTGTGTACAGTGTCAATCCTGGACACATGTTGGTTCCTTTCCCCTTTGCTTTCACAGAAAATGCCATCAGAGGTCCTAGAAAGCAGTTCTTCAATGATAACTGCCTTTGTTTAAAAGAAAGTAGGTCTTAAGGCAGCAGCTGAGGATCATAAGATGCGGTTGTGGTTGAGATGGTGTCTACTGCAAGAACGCCCATCACCCTAGATGTGGTTGTGTGTTTATGGGATGGTGGACGTGGTGCTGGCGGTGTGCAGACACACAGCGGCAATGATTTCCTGCTGGCAGTGTGATGCAAAGCACAGGAAATACCACCTCTAGAGTGTGTCACTTTCAAACCGTAAGAGACTTAAGTTACATCTACGTATGTATGGTGGTGTTTCTTTAAAAAAGGAGGACAGAGAGGGAGGAGGCAGCGGGGAGAGAGAAAAAGAATCCATCCTGATGTCTGCTTCACTGCTGGTTTGTGAAATGTCTCCAGCTGGTAGTTAGGAAAGCAAGCTGGGTAGTGAGGCATGGTAATAACTGGGCCTAGCACTGTGGTACAGGTAGGGAGGCAGCATGAAAGACAGTGACCTGGAATTGCTTTCTTCTAACAGAACCCCCGAGATACCACAGTAGATATTCCCTTGGGTTCAAATCCACATTCTACTATTAACAGGTTGAGTGATTTGGGAACTGGACGCTTCCCCTGTTTGACACTCATTTTCTCATCCATGAAATCAGGATGGGAGGTAGCATAAAGGATAAATCATCTCCAAAGTGCCCTGAAAGAGCTTGGATGCGAACAAGTCAAAGCACTGGATAAATCAGGAATGGCAAATAGATTTCAATTTAAATCCAACTCTCATCAACAGCCATATTGAAAAGGACTCTGAGGCAGTGTCTGGTCTTAGTGGGCAGCAGTGCTATAATCCATTAGTAATGTCCTCACGGCTACAGGAGGGTTATACTCCAAAGCCCATAATGAATTAGCATTTGAAATAGCAGTCTGAATTTTAGTGGCAGATTTGCCTTTCTAATGATGTTTTGCTTAGGCTAATATTAGAATTATCTAATTTATGTTTCTAAAGCCATATACTAACTTGGAGGAGGACTGGGGCATTGTAAAATGACGTTAGGGAAACAAGGTTGAGATTTTAAATTTGCGATTGATAATCCATTAAATGGTTAAATGGTAAATTCCTTGAGCACTGGGACCATGTTTCAATTACCCTAAAATTCCTTCCATTTGTTCAGAGAAGTTCCCTAGACTTAATGAGTACTCAATTAAATTTCACTGTATTAAATAGTTGAGAGTTTTAGGAGTAATTTCCTTCTAAGGAATCAGACCACTGACCAGAGAATTCTGTCCTTTTTTAGAGGCATAGGTGGAGTGGTGAATAAGGGAATTAAAATGTATCAATCACCTACTATGTGCTAAGAAGATGAAGAATTATCTTACTTAATCCTGACTGTAATTCTTTGAGTTTGGTACTAGGGTCATTCCCAGTCTCTGAGTTGAGTCTCAGGGAGGTCAAGTAACTTGCTGAATGAACCATAGTTGATCAATGGTGAGGACAGGATTCAAATTCACTAAGTTTTGACTCAAGGTCCACGCGAGGGCCCTTACTGTTCTCCTGAAAAAGCAATACCAGTGTGCAACATGGGGCAGAAGGAAAAGCAGCAGACCAAGAGCTTTTCTTACCATGGCTTTGGCACTGACTAGCTGTGTGACCCTGGGAAAGTCACTTCCCCTCTCTGGGCTTTTCCTTCATTATCTGTAAAGTGACTGATATGGACCCAAAAAATCTTTCCAGAGCTGTCAGGCTATCACTCTGATGGAAGAGCTAGAGACAAACAGCTGTGGGATGGTGACAGGGCTGAAAAGCAAAAGCCCATGGAATAGCATTTTCAGAGACCAGAAACCTAGTCATGGTTCCACCAGCCCAGGAGCAGACAGTCTCAGAACCAACCCAGGTTCCGTCAGTCCTAAAGCAAAGGGTGCCAGAGCTCCATTCCTTTTGTGTGGAGCAGGTTACAGACTCTGTCAGTGTCCATAGGCTATGGGCCTCATGCCCATCTGTGCCCCCCGCACACAGTCACTCAGTCCTGGACCTGCCTGTGGCCAAGTCCACATGAGCTGCTTGGTGCCTAATTAGGAAGGCCCCCAGAATGGTAACAGTAAACAGGACTTGACTCACACCAGATTTTCACCACCCCAAGCCTTCTTCCTATCAGTTTACAAAAGCAAGAAACAAGGGCAGCACCAGCAGCAGCTTCCGAGGCATCCTCAGAAACAGTGCATGGAAGGAGAATCTGCAAAGTCCCTGCTACAAACGGACTCACAGCGTTCCTGCTGTGGCTGTAGACTGGCTGGCACTAATGGCTACACACACACCCCTTACAAGGCCCAGTTCCAGGCAGGGCTTTGAATTTTTAAGTATATTTTCAGCAATTACTGTAGATGCCTGAGAAACACCTCCACTCATCTCATACAGAATCACAGAACTACAGGGAAGACCCAGCAGCCTGGAATCTCTGGGGCCAAGTAAATACAGAAGGGAGGGAGAATGAATCTCTCTTCGTAACCTGGCTAGATAGAGGAAACAGAATTACAGACCACACGTAAGGTCTTGTAAGTGGGAGGAATCAAAGATCGCAGCTCGCCAGGATTCAGAGTCCCCACATCCTGAGGCAGGAAGAGGGACAGGACCCGGTGCAATCCCAGCTCCACTGCTTTCTTTCCCTTCCTCTCCATCTTGTCTTCCGAGAGACGAAAGGAATTCCCATTTCCCACTATGCTTGAAAAATCAACTAATATTTTCTCTGTGCTGCCCC
Organism: Hyperoodon ampullatus; assembly: GCF_949752795.1. Lineage (NCBI taxonomy): Eukaryota > Metazoa > Chordata > Mammalia > Artiodactyla > Ziphiidae > Hyperoodon > Hyperoodon ampullatus. The sequence goes on along the minus strand of NC_136920.1, from coordinate 47,729,378 downwards.
CTCCCCTTCTTGCTAAAAGGGGTCTAACAGTCTTCCCAGGATGTCTTGTCTGCTACAGTTTTCTTAGGGAGGGGAGGTGGAGTTAGTGAATGAGTACCTGAGGGCCAGGATTTAGTTCTCACTTCCGACACCTACGGACTACATGAGCTTGGGTGAGTCACCTGACCTGTCTCAAGGTCAATTTCCTCACACATCAAGTGGGTGTAATTACATCCCACCCTGCAACCCCAACTGCACGAGTGTTGTGAGCTCAGAAGAGATAAAAGTCATGTAAGCTCCTTGCAATCTGTTAAGCACTATCGATATATGAATTATTGTTAGTAGCCATAGTCAGACACTCTGGAGTGCTTGAAGTGAATTTCAGCATGTTCTTTTATAAAGCACCCATGTTCAAATTAGGGTCAAAATATGGATAACGAAATATGGGCACAAATAACTCCATTATTCATGATCCTGCTATCCTAAGAAGTAACAACAGGGCTTATGTTCCTTTTGGATAACTCCTAGGTTGGGGATCATGCAGTTAATATGACTAACTCACATTCAGGAAACCTTTCACTGCCTTCAAGGCCCCAGATTACAAAGGCAATGGATGGCAGGGCTTGGACTCAAGCCCACTTCTTCAGCATTCTGACCTCATGCTCCTCCAACCCCGCAAGTGAGTGAAAGTGGCGGGAATGTTGATGTGGAACATTTGGGTTCCTCCCAAAGTGGATAGTGTGTCAAAGTTGCCACTCCTTCTTATGGAACACAAATAAAAAATTGGCTCAGTCAGAACTAATTTCAATTGCTGTTGAAATCAATTCAAACATTTCTGAAGATGTGCAAAAATGTGAGCTACTTCTCAATTTATTTTCTTCTGAAAACTTTAGAAATTAAAAAAATTTTCTAATTTCATACATGATCCATTTTTTAAGTAGATTCAGTTAAAAAAGTGGATATATATGTGTGTGTTTATATCTATCTATCTATCTATATATATATAGAGAGAGAGAGAGAGAGAGAGAGAGGTAGATGTATGTAGGTGTTTGTATACATTATTTCATTTTTAATCCAGTGTTTAATAAGTTAAAGGAGTTTAGTTAGGTTTTTAATCAAGACTATTTCTGGCAGGAGTCCTATGGGATAAATTAAGAGATACGGAGGAGAAAGTTCTGTCCAGGAAATAAACTTAAAATTGGAATCCGTTAAGTCAGGCTCCAAGTCAGAACTACCACTTAAGGTTGAGGAAAGAAAAGTGTCCCATCTTCTTACAGACTGCCCATCCTCCACCCATGCCCGAGGACCCGTCCGGCCTCTTACCTGACTCTCTCCTCTTCAGCCCTCTTCAGGGCAGCATCCCGCTGCAGAACCTTCATGATGGCCTCTTGCTCCTCCTCTGTCAGGAAGCTTAAGTCGATCATTTTGAAACGTGTACACAAAAATGACAGTAACAAATATGGCTTAAAATTCTCAAAGCTAAACAACAGTTACTGTAGCCCAGATGATTAGAAGATGCAAAAACGAAATGAAACGATATCTTGTTCAGTTCTTCAGCAAAAGTCTTCTATTGGCTAGGCAAAACTTTTAGGTGGCTGATAGCAAAATCCTCAGCGCCCTTTCCCTCAAGGAAGCAGTGGTCTGTGGGATGATGTCAAGAAGAGGCTCTCGGGATGCTGCATTCCTTGCCAGACAGGTCACTTGTACCTAAAGCGGCATTCCTGCTCACGCCCCCTCTCCTGGACCAGTCTGAGCACAGTATATTCTCCTACCGTCCAACGTCAACTTGATGAGAGGCAACAGCATCTGAGCATCACCTACCTGCAGAATCGTGAGATAGTAAACACCACACAGTGAGAGGCAGTTCCTATAAGCATTGCTCATTATTTTAGGATTTAAAACACGTCTGGGGGGAGAAAACTGACCATGTGAGATGGTGTCTGAGATCAGGGAAACCAGTTCTGCCAGCTTCTTGAGCAAATAGAAAATGGGTCATGAAACATGCTTCAACTCAATTCCAGACCGCCAAGATGGAGAGCGCACAAAAACGCCTGTCAATGTTTAACCATCCACAGAGAGAAGAGATGGTTTCAAAAGGAAGTGGTTCTCTCCGAAAACTCATGGGACGCTAGGCTAAAAGGTCACACTAAAGGTCAGGAAGACCAGGGAGACCTTATTCCAGTTGTCAAGTGATTACCGGTAGGAAACTAGAAATAAAAATTCAAAAATGCTCACTTCTTCTTGCATAGGGACATTCCACTAGAGTATATCTGTGCTCCGTAATGACAAGAGAATTAGTATTAGGTAGAGGTAATCTGCACAACAATGGGAATTGTTATACTCCACTTAGTCCCACCTCTAACTTTTGCTGGATCTGGAGGCAACTCACCTAGCTTGTCTCCCTTCATTTCCAAGGAGAAAGAACACTTACTGGTGTTGTGTATATAATCTGGGGGAATGGAAGAGGCAGAATTTCAAAACTCCTCAACATTCAAAGTGAGTATTTTTGTGTAGAACCATGGGCAAGAATCGTATTTTCTTTGAGGCATTTTAAACCCATGAGCAGTGAGAAGAGGAGACCTACAGAATGCCACAGCCAGGTGGAACTTCAGAGATTACTCCAGGATCGGGGCCCTTTAATAAGCACAGTACTGCATACACAGTAGACACTAAAAAACATGGGTTTAGTAAATTTTAAAGCAGCCCTACTTAAGAAAATACAGTGTGTACACTAGTAATTTTTATGAATAAATTCTTTGCTCTTTGGCAAAACAGAATTACTAAGAAGTACTCGCACCACTACTTGCTAACTACAAACTATTAGGTAAGTTACCTAACCACTCTGAGGCTCAGGTTTCTCATTAGGACATCCCTCGAAGGTTGTCAGGATTAAATGAAATAATGAATATAAAAGAGCGCATATCTTGCATCCTGTACCAAAAATAGCTAAAAATATATTCTAGCTTCCTTTCTGAGTTCACACTTTTGTCCCATCCAGCTGGTAAGAGTGTACTGGTTACATAATTTCCTTTTCTCTTTTGTATCTTTCTGATCTCCCCCATGAAGCTTGGACTTCATAGGCAGGTACTCAGGTGACCTTTATTTTATCTTCCTGTAGCTCTTTGCATATTGCCCACAGTGATGACTCAAATAAATATTAAGACAACACTTCACACTTATTTTTTTTAATTTGCATGCACTTGCATATGTTACTGCCTGCTTGTTTGTCTTGAAAAACAACTCATCCTTCAAGATGAAAGTCACCACCTCCAGGAAGCCTTCCCTCACTCCCATAGCCAGAGTTAAATGCTGTAGTAGATTCGATAATTCCTAACTCTTCCCTTCCTCCCTGAAACAGAACTATAAAATCATGTTGCCACTACAGTAAGCAGAGTATTCATCCCTATCTTTCTGGTGGTGGGATTGGCCTGTGACTTACTTTGGCCAATGGAATGTTATAAATGTGATGCAAGCATAGTCTGTGGATGTGCTTGTGTGGTTTGGCTTGGCTTCTTGTACTCTGGCCATAGACCACAAGAAGAGCTTGCCCCAGGTAGCCACTGCCTCTTCAGTCAGGGTCTCAGAAAAAGAGATACAAGAACAGACCAGAACCTCATCCACCTGAAGCAGGGCCACCTTAGCTGGACTGTAGGTATTGAAGCAAGAAGTAAATATTTTTTGTTGGAAGCTACTGAGGTTTGGGGTTGTTATACAACACTTTTGTAGCAGGAACTTGACTAACACAAAAACTTTCTCCTCCACCTACGTATCTCCAGTTATAATTATCTGTCTGCTCTCCATCTCTCCCATCTGACTGTGAGTCTCTCAATGTGAAGAAATAAGTGAATGAGTTGGGACTTCCCTGGTGGCGCAGTGGTTAAGAATCCACCTGCCAATGCAGGGGACATGGGTTCGAGCCCTGGTCCGGGAAGATCCCACATGCCATGGAGCAACTAAGCCTGTGCGCCACACTACTGAGCCTGCACTCTAGAGCTCACGAGCCACAACTACTGAGCCCGGGTACCACAACTACTGAAGGCTGCACGCCTAGAGCCCATGCTCCGCAACAAGAGAAGCCACTGTAATGAGAAACCTGTGCACCGCAACAGAGTAGTCCCCACTCACCGCAACTAGAGAAAGCCCATGCTCAGCAATGAAGACCCAACACAGCCAAAAATAAATATATAAATTAATTAATTAATTTTAAAAAAGAAAAGAAATAAGTGAATGAGTAAATGAATTAGTGAACCTAATCCAAATAGACAACTTCACCAGGGGATGGCTATCTCAATTCTTTCATGCACAGTAGCTTTCTTTCATGTGCAGTAACTTCCTTAGATCTCAAAGGCTGGCAAGGAAATAGATTCAGGCCACATTCTTGGAAACATGTCCCTCATGAGGCATCACACTGCCTCCCAGGTTCAATGGGAGATTGTTTTTAAGTTCAATGAGTTAAGGACAGGAAGAGAACAAAGGAGAAAAACAACTTAAATTTTCCAGCAGTGGTAATTGGCAGGGGGGGCTAAAGGGAGAAATGCTGGTTTCCACACCTTCAAATAGGACTATAAGCTAACCAGTGCTTCTGTGTAAAAGATTCTAGGGTTAAGTTTTTCCTAAAAATAGGCTATTTGGTGAGGCAAAGGGCAATGTCCTTATTTTACAAAGAAGTGAAGGGCTCGAACCCTTGACTCCTAATTGGGTAGCGGGGAGTTACTACCCAGACAGATCGTAGGAAAGCCCTCAGATGGCAATCAAGCCTCTTCAGTACCAGGTGCTCCCCCAACTCCCAATATTCTGGATGATATCTATCATGAGAGCTAACCAATTTCATTCATTCATTCAACAAACATTTATAGAGAGCCTGTTATGTGCCTGACACTGTTCTAAGCACTGGAGATACGGTAATGAATAAGACATTAAAAACTTCCTGTCCTTGTAGAGTGTATATGTCAGTTGGAGGGGATAATGATCAAACTAAATAATAAAAACATAAATAAAAAATAAAAACAATTATGTAACTTTTGGGAAGGTGATAAAAGCTCTGGAGGAAAACAAAGCTGGGAAGGGAATAATAAGGTGAGGGGCATTGGAGTTTTACAGAGAGTGGCTAGGGTAGGTCTCATTGAGAAGATGATATTTGAGCAAAATCTTGCCAGAGATGAGGGAACGAGCCACGCAGGTATCAGAGGGTCCTGAGGTGGGAGTGTATTTGACATGTTCAAGAAACTTCAAGGGAGCCAGTGCTGGAAGGCCAGTGTGCCAGGAGAACAGGTCAGAAAGGGTCTTTCTGAGCAGGTCAGAAAGGAAATAGGTCAGACTATATCGGGCTTTGCAAGGACTGTAAGATTTCTGCAGCAGCAATAAGGGAAGGCAGAAAAAAAAGAAGGTAATAAATATTTACTGGGCACCTCCTAACGCCTGGCACTTTACATATATCATCTCATTGGATCCTCACAAAGATCTGAGGGAGGTATTTTGTTACCTTTGTTTTTCAAATGAGGACCATGAGGCCCAGGGAGGTGTTTGCCACCAAGCTTGTGTGTGGTGGGGCTGGCATTTGCCAGTGGCTTTGTTAGAATAGGTCACCCCGATATTGACATCTCATTTAATTCTCCCCTGCACACAGATCCTCAAGCTGAGGAAACAGAAAAACGCTCTTCTGTCTGGCTGTGGACCCTCATTCTCTGCTTAAGCATAAAAGAATCTCTGGCCCAGAGCTGGCTGTCAGCATGGAGGCAACCTCAGTGCAAAAATTCGGGAGGGATGAATCTTGGCAACAGGGATGCCTGGCGTGTTTACAGAAGGAGTAGCTCCCGGGATGAGCAAACAGTTCTCCTTAGGTTCAGCCCTCCCTCCCATCCTCCTCATGCTACTGAATATGAATATGACAAAGCCATATTCCCAGGCTTAAAACCCTTCACCAACTTCCCACTGTCCACTGGCTAAGGCTCAAAGTCCTTATGTGGCCTGTAGGGCTCTCCGTGAACTCACACCTGCTTTCTTCTCCAAGCTCTTTTCCTGCCCCACTGAACTTTTTCAGCTCCTTTTGCCTTCAGGCCTTTGCATATGCTTGTCCTGGCTCCTAGAATACCCTTTCCTGAGAAAGTACCTCTTGGGTCTCAGGTGAGATGTCACTTATTGCACAGAAGCCTTCCCCATCCTCCCAAGGCCAGGTTAGGTGCCCCTCTGGAGTGCTCCATGAGCACCTAACTTCCCCACTCAGGATACTCACCACACCATCTCAAAACCCATCTACTCACATCTGTCCTCCACTAGTTTATGCGCAAGGCCAGGGCCTCTAAGTGCTTTGTATGCCCACCCAGCACCTGCCACTGTGGCACCCATCTACGTACTAGGCACTCAGGTATTTCATACGTGAACACGGGTGGAAGGGGACTGAGCTTCCACTTCCCCCTTAACGCGAACCTGGCTCTAGGGTCCATCATTGAAAAAGCAGGTCCATGTTACTCACTGGGTTCCAGCTCCAGGTCCTTCACATGACTGTCTGGTTTAAATAAATTACATGACTTCTCCAAGCCTCAGTTTCCTCGCCTGTATGATGGGTCTCTTCACTCCTACCTTCCCTTCCTTATGGAGATAATGTGAGGCTCTGGCGAGAAGGAAGAAAGTGTCAAGGACAAGTAAGGAATGAGCAGCAATAGGAACAGCGGCTAAAAGGGAAATGTGAGGGCTCCAAATGCAAAGTGTGCTTAATTCAAATTTTCCTTGCGTCATTTTGAAATGCATAGAAATACCGAATGACTATGTTGTATAACAGGAACTATCATAGTATTGTAGGCCAATTATACTTCAAAAACAAACAAACTCACAGAAAAAGAGATCAGATTTATGGTTACCAGAGGTGGGGAGTGGGGAGAGGGGCAATTGGAAGAAGGCAGCCAAAAGGTACAAACTTCCAGTTACAAGATAAATAAATACGGGCTTCCCTGGTGGCGCAGTGGTTGAGAGTCCGCCTGCCGATGCAGGGGACACGGGTTCGTGCCCCGGTCCGGGAAGATCCCACATGCCGCAGAGCGGCTGGGCCCGTGAGCCATGGCCGCTGAGCCTGCGCGTCCGGAGCCTGTGCTCCGCAACGGGAGAGGCCACAACAATGAGAGGCCCACGTACCACAAAAAAAAAAAAAAAAGATAAATAAATACTAAGGAGGTAATGTACAACCTGACAATTATAATTAACACTGCTGGGTGTTAAATATGCAAGTTGTTAAGAGAGTGAATCCTAAGAGTTCTCATCACAAGGAAAAACACTTTTTCTATTTCTTTAACTTTGTATCTACATGAGGTGATGGATGTTCACTAAACTTACTGTGATAATCACTTCATGGTGTATTTAAGTCAAATCATTATGCTGTACACCTTCAACTTATACAGTACTGTATGTCAATTGTACTTCACTGAAACTGGAAGAAAACAAACAAACAAACAACATATTTTGCATGTGTCAGCCCTGCTATGCCACATCTGTAAAAGCCTATACTCTTCTCTTTGTCAGCTGTCCAAAAGGCCCCAACAGTTGGCGTTTGCTTTTGATGGCAGCAAAGAGAAGAGCTAGGCTTGCAGGCTTAATTTCCAACATTCTGCCAACCAAACCCAGGTTAAAGTCTGATTAACAGCAGCATTCATGCCCCCAACTCTCTCTGCACCTTCTCCTTTCCCAGATGGCTGCTGCTGTACCAAAGCCTGCGGACCTCAAGGAAGGGGAGGAAATCTTAAGTAGTGACTCTCACATGATGAGGTTTTCAGAAGAGAAGCAAATTGTTCTGACAGCCCCATGACATCTCAACAGTCTGAAAGGAAGACCAGCGTTCATGTTCTCCCTGAGTCTGCTTTGTTGAGAGAAAGATGAACTTCCTCCTTCCCTCAGGGGTTCCTCACATGATGTTTTCTAAGCCTCTCACCATCTTGGTCATTTTTCTCTGGGCTGAAAAGTGAGCAGGTGGCGTTAAGATCCTTCATACACAGGAGGTCAGTTATCACTCTGCCCACCCAGTACGGCAGGTCTTCTCCACATCGTGCAGATCACACTGGGCTCGAGGAGTTAAGTAACTTGTCCACAGTCGCTCAATCAGAATGGGATTTGAACCCAGGGCTGTGAGATTCTAAAGCTGCCGCTTTTAATCTTTCATTACACCCCTCCCCCCTTATTCTCTGAGAAGTCACACAGCTAGTTAGGCACGAAGATGAAACTAGACCCCCAGGTGTCCTGATTCCCAGCCCAGTCCTGTTCTCAACCAGCTGTCCCTCCTTCTGGATGCCCTACTTTCTTCTTTGTCGTTTCCTATGAGTGAATTGCACTGGCCCTCAAAGCACAGCATGCTCTGCAGAACTTGTCAGCAACAGGAAAATGATTGGGCCCTTTGGGTTTTTTTACGGATAGACATGGAAAAGAAGACAAGCATGGAGAGAGGAAAAAAGGCACCTGTGTCAATATGCGGGTGTTTATATGTGCTCATTAGACTCTGAGAATGGTAGCAATCCCAGGAACCAGAAACTATCACTAAAAGAAGTTTCATCAGGGCTTCCCTGGTGACGCAGTGGTTGAGAGTCCGCCTGCTGATGCAGGGGACACAGGTTCGTGCCCCGGTCCAGGAAGATCCCACATGCCACGGAGCGGCTGGGCCCGTGAGCCATGGCCGCTGAGCCTGCGCGTCCAGAGCCTGTGCTCCATGGCGGGAGAGGCCACAGCAGTGAGAGGCCCGAGTACCACAAAAAAAAGAAAAAAAAAAGTTTCTTCAGATGTGTTTAAACTCAATCAGAATGTTGTTCTTGTTGTTTTTAATAGAAATGTGTTTATGTGAACAGCAAACTTCGTCCACAGCAGTGTCAGGAAACAATGCTATATGAATATTTTGTTTCTGCATGGTCTCTGCTTTCATCAGTCTACTAAAAAACATGTAAATTACTCAATCTAATGTGTTGCCTAAATTGGGCTTCTTGAGAGGAAAGAACAATTGTCTTGTGACTGGTTCAAAGTAGCTTCTCAAAAACAACCTGAGTTGAATGAATAAATAAAATGAACAAATGAAATGAACCTAGGAAGAAGTGAACAAATGAAAAAATATAGATGGAATAACAAAGGATAATTTATCCAATAAGTTTCTGTTTTATTTTTTCACAGGGGAACAACTGAAAGTCAAAATTGACAGGCACCGCAAGATACAAAGCTTTCACTCTGTGAGGATTCTTCCAAAAGTGGAAGAAATTTTTCTACTTCAGTCACCTCCTTCAGCCCCGGGGCTGATGCAACTGACAGGTAACATTTCCCATAAACTGACTTGGTGATCTCAAACTAAGGATGAAGAAAGTGCAGAGAAGGAAAGACTACTCAGATGTGACAATGCTCCCTACACCTTAATCTCCTCTTCAAACCTAATGATAATGTCTCTGGATTTCTAGAAAAGCTCACCTTCTGCCATTCCTAGGCAAGTTTAGACTTGTGGTACCCATAGGAATCAAAGAGTTTAATCAAGTCCCAGTCAAGGGTAAGATAATGGGCCACGTGAAGAAGACAGTATCACATACAACCTACCTTCGTACAAGTACTATGTCAAGTACTAATAAAGGAGGCACAAACCAAGTGTCAGGGGCCACAGGGATTTAGGAAAGAGATCAAATGAGGAGAGCCTTGGAGGCTGAGAAGAAGGGAGCAGACATTCTGGGCAAGTGTACTGGCCATGAAACCGTGAAGGCAGGGTGTTCAAAATGAAGGCTGGTAACTGGAGTGTAGGGTACAAATGGGGAGACAGTATCTGGGGTCAGACCCTGAGGGGCCTGAAATGCCAAGGGAGGGAACTGGAACTGGAATTTTTTACATTTTTCAGTCTCGATAAATGTGCCTGAACTACCCTTTTAATCTGTATTGTCTTGGAATATCAGGATTTCAAAAGATAAAAACAGTAAAGAGAAAGGAGCTGGGGAAATGGGTGGCTGAAAATTCATATTAATCTTCACACTTGGGCTGACAACTCAAATCTAAAAAAAGGGATGACAACCTACGAAAGGGATGACTTAATAACACATCCAGGAGCTTTAAGACAGTATAACAAGGTTCATCGGACATTGCACAGAGCTGCTGTAAAAGCCAACACAGTCATGGGCTCTTATTGGTTACACAGCTTGGGAAGCACCTGGAGCCCTGCCTCAGTTCAAAATGCCAGATGGAAACTTCCTCTCCCTTTGCCATGGCAGCATACACCACAGATCTCAACTCTGGAAGAGATTAGGTCGTATGTCCCAAACGTTGGAATAGTGTACACCGTCTCTGCCCTTAGAGAACTTATATTCCAGAAGGGAAGACAGATATTGAACAAGCCTGAGAAGTCCTACAAAACAGAAGAGCAGGGTGCCTTAAAACTTTTAACCAGGAGGCTTATAATGTAGTTTCGGGGGGCCAGGGAAGGCTTCCTTGAAGAACTGATCTCTGTCAATGGTCAACTCTATAGTGATATCTAAATTGGGAGTTCTACCACTTTAATCAAACTTATCATTGCTTGTATCGAAATATGGCTGATGAGCAGCAGATTCCCAGACATTGCTTAAGACCCACTGAATCAAGATCTTCAGGGACAAGGCCCAGGAATCTGCATTTTCTAAAATGTTCCCACAGGATGCAGATGTTTGGCCAGGTTTGGCAATCACAGCTATAAAGGATTCCCAATAGGTCAGAAATGGCTGACCACTGGTTAAAGAGTACAGCAAAATCAAGCATGTTGGGGGCCGGAGGAAGATGGCGGAAGAGTAAGACGCGGAGATCACCTTCCTCCCCACAGATACATCAGAAATTCATCTACACGTGGAACAACTCCAACAGAACACCTACTGAACGCTGACAGAAGACCTCAGACCCCCCAAAAGGCAAGAAACTCCCCACATACCTGGGTAGGGCAAAAGAAAAAAAGAATAAACAGAGACAATAGGATATGGACGGGACCTGCACCAGTGGGAGGGAGCCGTGAAGGAGGGAAGGTTTCTACACACTACAAGCCCCTTCGAGGGCGGAGACTGCAGGTGGCGGAGGGGGAAAGCTTCGGAGTAGCGGAGGAGAGCACAGCAACAGGGGTGCGGAGGGCAAAGCAGAGAGATTTTGACACAGAGGATCGGTGCCCTCAGGCACACACCAGCCCGAGAGACTTGTCTGCTCGGCCGCCAGGGCGGGCGGGGCTGGGAGCTGAGGCTCGGGTATCGGCTTTCAGTCGGAGCGCAGGGAGAGGACTGGGGCTGGCGGCAGGAAGAGACCCTGAAGGGGTTAGTGCTAGCCCGGAGGGAGTCTGGGGAAAGGGTCTGGAGCTACCGGAGAGGCAAGAGACTTTTTTCCCTTTTGTTGCCTGGTGCGCGAGGAGAGGGCATTCCCCTCCCTCCCCTCTGCCTGAGTGAGCCAGAGCCCCCGAATCAGCGGCTCCTTTAAACCCGTCCTGTCTGAGCGAAGAACGGACGCCCTCCGGCGACCTACGCGCAGAGGCGGGGCCAGGTCCAAGGCTGAGACCCGGGAGCTGTGAGAGCAGAGACAGGGAAATCTCTCTGTGCAGCCTCCGAGGCAGCGGATTAAAGCTCCACGGTCCATTTGATGTGCCCTGCGTCTGTGGAGTGCATGAATGGACAGCGAATCATCCCAAATTGAGGAAGTGGACCTTGAGGACAAGATTTAAGACTTTCCCCCCCTTTTTTTTTTCCTCTCTTTACAACGAATTATCTCAAATTAAGGAGGTGGACTTAGCAAGATTTCAGACTTTTCGCCCTTTTCCTCTTTTTACAACGAATTATCCCAAATCGAGGAGGTGGACTTGGAGAGCAAGATTTTTGATTTTTCCCCCTGCTCTCTTTTTGTGAATGTGTATGTGTAATCTTCTGTGTAAGATTCTCTCTGTATAGCTTTGCTTCCACCATATGTCCCAGGGTTCTATCGGTCCGTGTTTTTTTTCAATAATTACTTTTTAATTTTAATAACGCTACTATATTTCATACTTTATTCTATTTTACTTTACCTGCTCTTTCTTTTTTTCCTCCCTTCCCTTCCTCCCTCCCTCCCTCCGCTCCTCCTTTCCTTCTTTCTTTTTCTTTCCTCCATCCCTCCCTCCCTCCCACCCTTCTTCTTTCCACTTTCTTTTTCTTTCCTTCCTCCCTCCCTCCCTCCCTCCTGTCTTTCTTTCTTTCTTTCCTTCCTCCCTCCCTCCCTCTCTTCTTCCATTCACTCTTCCTTTTGCTTTCATTCCTCCCTCCCTCCCTCCTTTCTTTCCTTCTTTCTTTCCATCCTTCCTCCCTCCCTCCTTTCTTTCTTCCTTCCTTCCTTCCTTTCTTCCCTTCTTCCTTTCTTTCAATCTCTCTTTCTTTCTTCTACTAATTATTTCTCTCTACTTTTTCTCACTGTTATTCTGAGCCGGGTGGATGAAAGGCTCTTGGTGCTGCAGCCAGGAGTTAGTGCTGTGCCTCTGAAGTGGGAGAGCCAACTTCAGGACACGGGTCCACAAGAGACCTCCCAGCTCCACATAATATCAAGCAGCGAAAATCTCCCAGGGATCTCCATCTCAACACCAGCACCCAGCTTCAGTCAACGACCAGCAAGCTACAGTGCTGGTCACCCTATGCCAAGCAACTAGCAAGGCAGGAACACAACCCCACCCATTAGCAGAGAGGATACCTAAAAACATAATAAGGCCACAGACACCCCAAAACACACCACCAGACGTGGACCTGTCCACCAGAAAGACAAGATCGAGCTTCAACCACCAGAACACAGGCATTAGTCCCCCCCACCAGGAAGCCTACACAACCTACTGAAACAACCTTAGCCACGGGGGACAGACACCAAAAACAACGGGAACTACGAATCTGCAGCCTGCAAAAAGGAGACCCCAAACACAGTAACATAAGCAAAATGAGAAAGCAGAAAAACACACAGCAGGTGAAGGAGCAAGATAAAAACCTACCAGACCTAACAAATGAAGAGGTAATAGGCAGTCTACCTGAAAAAGAATTCAGAATAATGATAGTAAAGCTGATCCAAGATTCTATTTCCCAGATCCAAAATCTTGGAAATAGAATAGACAATATGCAAGAAACAGTTAACAAGGACCTAGAAGAACTAAAGATGAATCAAGCATCGATTAAAAACACAATAAATGAAATGAAAAATACTCTAGATGGGATCAATAGCAGAATAACTGAGGCAGAAGAACGGATAAGTGAGGTGGAAGATAAAATAGTGGAAATAACTGATGCAGAGCAAAATAAAGAAAAAAGAATGAAAAGAACAGAGGACAGTCTCAGAGACCTCTGGGACAACATTAAACGCACCAACATTCGAATTATAGGGGTTCCAGAAGAAGAAGAGAAAAAGAAAGGGACTGAGAAAATATTTGAAGAGATTATAGTTGAAAACTTCCCTAATATGGGAAAGGAAATAGTTAATCAAGTCCAGGAGGCACAGAGAGTCCCATACAGAATAAATCCAAGAAGAAATACGCCAAGACACATATTAATCAAACTGTCAAAAATTAAACACAAAGGGGCTTCCCTGGTGGCGCAGTGGTTGAGAGTCCGCCTGCCGATGCGGGGGACGCGGGTTCGTGCCCTGGTCCGGGAGGATCCCACATGCCGCGGAGCGACTGGGCCCGTGGGCCATGGCCTCTGGGCCTGTGCGTCCGGAGCCTGTGCTCCGCAGCGGGAGAGGCCGCAGCAGTGAGGGGCCCGCGTACCGCAAAAAAAAAAAAAAAAAAAAAAAAAAAAAAAAAAAATTAAACACAAAGAAATCATATTAAAAGCAGCAAGGGAAAAACAACAAATAACACACAAGGGAATCCCCATCAGGTTAACAGCTGATCTCTCAGCAGAAACTCTACAAGCCAGAAGGGAGTGGCAGGACATAATTAAAGTGATGAAGGAGAGAAACCTGCAACCAAGATTACTCTACCCAGCAAGGATCTCATTCAGATTTGATGGAGAAATTAAAACCTTTACAGACAAGCAAAAGTTGAGAGAGTTCAGCACCACCAAACCAGCTTTACAACAAATGCTAAAGGAACTTCTCTAGGCAAGAAACACAACAGAAGGACTATACCTACAATAACGAACCCAAAGCCATTAAGGAAATGGGAATAGGAACATACATATCAATAATTACCTTAAATGTAAATGGACTAAATGCTCCCACCAAAAGACACAGAGTGGCTGAATGGATACAAAAACAAGACCCATATATATGCTGTCTACAAGAGACCCACTTCAGACCTAGAGACACATACAGATTGAAAGTAAGGGGATGGAAAAAGATATTCCATGCAAATGGAAATCAAAAGAAAGCTGGAGTAGCAATTCTTATATCAGACAAAATAGACTTTAAAATAAAGACTATTAGAAGAGACAAAGAAGGACACTACATAACGATAAAGGGATCGATCCAAGAAGAAGATATAACAATTGTAAATATTTATGCACCCAACATAGGAGCACCTCAATACATAAGGCAAATACTAACAGCCATAAAAGGGGAAATCGACAGTAACACAATCATAGTAGGGGACTTTAACACCCCACTTTCACCAATGGACAGATCATCCAAAATGAAAATAAATAAGGAAACACAAGCTTTAAATGATACATTAAACAAGATGGACTTAATTGATATTTATAGGACATTCCACCCAAAAACAACAGAATACACATTTTTCTCAAGTGCTCATGGAACATTCTCCAGGATAGATCATATCTTGGGTCACAAATCAAGCCTTGGTAAATTTAAGAAAATTGAAATTGTATCAAGTATCTTTTCCGACCACAACGCTATGAGACTAGACATCAATTACAGGAAAAGATCTGTAAAAAATACAAACACATGGAGGCTAAACAATACACTACTCAATAACGAAGTGATCACTGAAGAAATCAAAGAGGAAATTAAGAAATACCTAGAAACAAATGACAATGGAGACACGACGACCCAAAACCTATGGGACGCAGCAAAAGCAGTTCTAAGGGGGAAGTTTATAGCAATACAATCCCACCTTAAGAAACAGGAAACATTTCGAGTAAACGACCTGACCCTGCACCTAAAGCAATTAGAGAAAGAAGAACAAAAAACCCCCAAAGTTAGCAGAAGGAAAGAAATCATAAAGATCAGATCAGAAATAAATGAAAAAGAAATGAAGGAAACGATAGCAAAGATCCATAAAACTAAAAGCTGGTTCTTTGAGAAGATAAACAAAATTGACAAACCATTAGCCAGACTCATCAAGAAAAGAAGGGAGAAGACTCAAATCAGTAGAATTAGAAATGAAAAAGGAGAAGTAACAACTGACACTGCAGAAATACAAAAGATCATGAGAGATTACTATAAGCAACTCTATGCCAATAAAATGGACAACCTGGAAGAAATGGACAAATTCTTAGAAATGCACAACCTACCAAGACTGACTCAGGAAGAAATAGAAAATATGAATAGACCAATCACAAGCACTGAAATTGAAACTGTGATTAAAAATCTTCCATCAAACAAAAGCCCAGGACCAGATGGCTTCACAGGCGAATTCTATCAAACATTTAGAGAAGAGCTAACACCCATCCTTCTCAAACTCTTCCAAACAATATCAGAGGAAGGAACACTCCCAAACTCATTCTACGAGGCCACCATCACCTTGATACCAAAACCAGGCAAGGATGTCACAAAGAAAGAAAACTACAGGCCAATATCACTGATGAACATAGATGCAAAAATCCTCAACAAAATACTAGCAAACAGAATCCAACAGCACATTAAAAGGATCATACACCATGATCAAGTGGGGTTTATTCCAGGAATGCAAGGATTCTTCAATATACGCAAATCAATCAATGTGATACACCATATTAACAAGTTGAAGGAGAAAAACCATATGATCATCTCAATAGATGCAGAGAAAGCTTTCGACAAAATTCAACACCCATTTATGATAAAAACCCTGCAGAAAGTAGGCATAGAGGGAACTTTCCTCAACATAATAAAGGCCATATATGACAAACCCACAGCCAACATTGTCCTCAATGGTGAAAAACTGAAACCATTTCCACTAAGATCAGGAACAAGACAAGGCTGCCCACTCTCACCACTCTTATTCAACATAGTTTTGGAAGTTTTAGCCACAGCAATCAGAGAAGAAAAGGAAATAAAAGGAATCCAAATTGGAAAAGAAGAAGTAAAGCTGTCACTGTTTGCAGATGACATGATACTATACATAGAGAATCCTAAAGATGCTACCGAAAAACTACTAGAGCTAATCAATGAATTTGGTAAAGTAGCAGGATACAAAATTAATGCACAGAAATCTCTGGCATTCCTGTACACTAATGATGAAAAATCTGAAAATGAAATCAAGAAAACACTCCCATTTACCATTGCAACAAAAAGAATAAAATATCTAGGAATAAACCTACCTAAGGAGACAAAAGACCTGTATGCAGAAAATTATAAGACACTGATGAAAGAAATTAAAGATGATATAAATAGATGGAGAGATATACCATGCTCCTGGATTGGAAGAATCAATATTGTGAAAATGACTCTACTACCCAAAGCAATCTACAGATTCAATGCAATCCCTATCAAACTACCACTGGCATTTTTCACAGAAGTAGAACAAAAAATTTCAAAATTTGTTTGGAAAAACAAAAGACCCCGAATAGCCAAAGCAATCTTGAGAACGAAAAACGGAGCTGGAGGAATCAGGCTCCCTGACTTCAGACTATACTACAAAGCTACAGTAATTAAGACAGTGTGGTACTGGCATAAAAACAGAAAGATAGATCAGTGGATCAGGATAGAAAGCCCAGAGATAAACCCACGCACATATGGCCAACTTATCTTTGATAAAGGAGGCAGGAATGTACAGTGGAGAAAGGACAGCCTCTTCAATAAGTGGTGCTGGGAAAACTGGACAGGGACATGTAAAAGTATGAGATTAGATCATTCCCTAACACCATACACAAAAATAAGCTCAAAATGGATTAAAGACCTAAATGTAAGGCCAGAAACTATCAAACTCCTAGAGGAAAACATAGGTAGAACACTCTATGACATAAATCACAGCAAGATCCTTTTGGACCCACCTCCTAGAGAAATGGAACTAAAAACAAAGATAAACAAATGGGACCTAATGAAACTTCAAAGCTTTTGCACAGCAAAGGAAACCATAAACAAGACCAAAAGACAACCCTCAGAATGGGAGAAAATATTTGCAAATGAAGCAACTGACAAAGGATTAATCTCCAAAATTTATAAACAGCTCATGCAGCTCAATAGCAAAAAAACAAACAACCCAATCCAAAAATGGGCAGAAGACTTAAATAGGCATTTCTCCAAAGAAGATATACAGACTGCCAACAAACACATGAAAGAATGCTCAACATCATTAATCATTAGAGAAATGCAAATCAAAACTACAATGAGATATCATCTCACACCAGTCAGAATGGCCATCATCAAGAAATCTAGAAACAATAAATGCTGGAGAGGGTGTGGAGAAAAGGGAACTCTCTTGCACTGCTGGTGGGAATGTGAATTGGTACAGCCACTATGGAGAACAGTATGGAGGTTCCTTAAAAAACTAAAAATAGAACTACCATATGACCCAGCAATCCCACTACTAGGCATATACCCTGAGAAAACCATAATTCAAAAAGAGACATGTACCAAAATGTTCATTGCAGCTCTATTCACAATAGCCCGGAGCTGGAAACAACCTAAGTGTCCATCATCGGATGAATGGATAAAGAAGATGTGGCACATATATACAATGGAATATTACTCAGCCATAAAAAGAAACAAAACTGAGCTATTTGTAATGAGGTGGATAGACCTAGAGTCTGTCATACAGAGTGAAGTAAGTCAGAAAGAGAAAGACAAATACCGTATGCTAACACATATATATGGAATTAAAAAAAAAAAATGTCATGAAGAACCTAGGGGTAAAACGGGAATAAAGACACAGACCTACTTGAGAATGGACTTGAGGATATGGGGAAGGGGAAGGGTAAGCTGTGACAAAGCGAAAGAGAGGCATGGACATATATACACTACCAAACGTAAGGTAGATAGATAGTGGGAAGCAGCCGCAGAGCACAGGGAGATCAGCTCGGTGCTTTGTGACCGCCTGGAGGGGTGGGATGGGGAGGGTGGGAGGGAGGGAGATGCATGAGGGAAGGGATGTGGGAACAGATGTATATGTATGACTGATTCACTTTGTTATAAAGCAGAAACTAATAAAAAAAAAAAAAAAAAAAGAAAAAAAAATCAAGCATGTTCATTTGTACATCCAGCTGTAACAAAGGCAAACGCAAAAACGAAGTAATGGCTGAATCATGGAGTCATACCCAGTTCTTTGTGCAGATGAGGAAGCTGAGACACAGAGGGGTTAGACCAACTGCTTAACGTCACACAGCTACCTAATGTGAGAGCTGGGACACTCAGAGGAGATCTCCTTTATCTTCCGGGACAGATACAGATTCAACCCACATAAGGATTTGCAAACGGGCTAATAAAATGGGTTGAGATACATTTCCCAGGACCCCTGAAACCAGCACATTGATGATAACAACAGGCATTGCAGATGAATTCTAGATTTAATTATTTTCTAGGTTTCAAATTCAGAGGAAGGGAGTGGAAGAACCAGCTGATTTATTAACCAGGCTGGAATTAAACTCAGGATCATAAAGTTAACTGAACTGTAGCAATCCTCAGCTCTGACTTTAAAAGGACTACATAAACCCTCACTTTTGGAACAATCATGTACATTCCTACTCAGCCTGGCAGTGAGGGACTCTCTCCAAATGTACAAACTCAGGGGTTCCCAAACCTGGCTGTATATTAGCATCACCTGAAAAACTTAAAAAAAATATAGCCGTGCCTAGGCCTCTTTGCCTTCCTCCCACCCCATGCCAGTGATTCTGATTTAACTGGTCTGGGGTCAGACCTTACCCGAGATTTTTTTTTAAGCTACTCAGGGGTTTGAATGTGCAGCCAGCACTGAGGTCACTGAACTCACTGGTCCTCTCCTCTTTCTGGCCCCTGCTCAAATTTAAGACCTAGGGTGAGGCAAGCAAGATGCCCAGGGCCCAAAATTCAAGGAGGCAAGGTTGTGTGAGCACAGCACACTGTACTGCAGAACTCTGGGAGTGAGGCCTCCTTACCAGTCAGGCACCCAGGCACACGATGTAAGGAGACGCTCACTCGCAGGGTATGGCAAGTGCAGTGCCAGTACTTGTGTGACGATTTCTCCATAGATTCGTGCCCTGGCTGCCTTATGTGCCTCACCCTTAGCCCAGACCTGCTCAAATCTCTCTGGTCAGGCCATTAATTATCCCATCAAAGATACATCAAGTTCTTTTTTTTTATTGAATTTATTACTAATACTATTATTATTATCATTAAATAACATATATTTTCTTTGTTAAAAAAATGTTTGAAAATCACAAAATCATACAAGATATAAAGTAAATGACCTCTTTTTCTCTCACACTTACCAACTTCATTTCAGAGAAGTAATATTGTTTTACACTGTATTATATGTCAATTCAGGCATTTTCTATTCAGATACTCATATCACATATCTCAACAAAAAAGTGGATATTGTTTCTGTGACTTGGGTTTTAAAAATTTAATAATACCCTTTCAATATTTTTGTTTCTATGTTAGAATAGATAGATGTGTGCCATTTTTCTTTAATTTTTCCTTTTTTTATTTTGAAATTAAAAAATTAATTTCAAGCTCATAAAAAACTGCAAGAAGGGCACAAAGAATGTCTCTATACTCTGCATACATTATAGTAGTTTGAAAGTGCTGCTAGAACAAAATGCCAAAAAGATGGGCGACTTCAACAGTAGAAATGTATTTTCTCATAGTTCTGGAGGCTACAAGACCAAGATCAAGGTGTCAGAGGGTTTCATTTCTTCTGAGTCTTTTCTCCTTGTCTTGAAGATGGTCACCTTCCCATGATGTTCTCACATAGTCTTTCCTCTATGAAATACCACCCTAGTGTAAGATATATCACGTTCTTAACTGTGTGCAAGGTCTTTCTTGCTCCTTTCTGAGAGACACTTGTTTTGAAATGGATACAGGTGAATAATGCCGACCACATGCATTAACTATACCCCTTGACATAAGAGGCTGCTGTGATGGCGTAGGACACTCTGGTTTTAGGGTCAAAAGATGCTTGGAAGGGGACTGATCTTTCATTAGTTCTTTGGCAGTTCCCCTACAGACTCTGGGTTTGTTTCTTGGTCTGTGCTACATAGCCAGTAAGGCCTACCTTACAGGGTTACCGTGAGGATGACACTAGGCTGTAGGTTAAATGATCTGGGACATAGTAAGGGCTTCATAAACACCAGCTGACAATAAATCTTCAACATTTCACCAACTCAATCACCTTTCTATGCTACCTTGAGGTTGGAATGTTACTGCTGCTGCTTTTTCTATTTTCTTCATTAGACTTGTCTCCCTCTTCCAACCTCCCACCCTATTGTAAGAAGAAGTCAAATTCCTGGTTTCTGCAAACACCTCCATCCCCAGAGGCCTTTGAGTAGATTAAAAAAATCTAAATTGGGGGTTGGGGTTTGGCAGTAGAGAGGGTGAGTAGGAGGATCCCATTTTGAAATTTTACCAAAATTCTTCTAAACCTTCTTGTCTCAGGCCTGGACCTCCGCTTTAGAAAATCAAGAGCCAAGAGCCTGACATTTTGGTCTCTGGTTCTACATTAACAGCCCTTCTCTAATTCTTCTTCCTCTAGAGGTGGGCAGCGAGGTGCCTTGGCATCCCTGTGTCCTCAGCACCTAGTATGGTGCCTGACTCACAACAGGTGCCTCATTGATTGAATAAAGGGAAGAAAAAAGAGATTACAGGGACAAAAAGCTTTGTCAAGTTATCTTCCATAGATGTGTTTGTTAACTCCCTGGTAGGCAGAATAAGGGTCCTCCAAAGATGTCCACATCCTAATTCCTGGAACTTGTGAATATGGTAAATGGTAAAAGGGACGTTACATATGTGATTAAGGATATTAAGGATATCGTGATGGGGAAATTATCCCGGATTATTTCAGCAGACCCAATGGAATCACAAGGTCCTCATAAGGATGCAAGATGGTCTAAAAGAGAGAGAGGAGATGTGAGGATGAAGACAGGTTGTAGTGATGAGCTTTGAAGATGGAGGACGGGACCATGAGCCGAGGAATGCACACAGCCTCTAACAGCTGGAAGAGGCAAGGAAACGTTCTTCCACTAGAGCCTCCAGCAGGAACTCAGCTATGCCAACTCCTTGACTTTATCCTGTAAGACTCATTTCGGATTTCTGACCTCCAGAACTGTAAGATAATAGATTTGTGTTGTTTCAAGCTGCTAAGTTTGTGGTAATTTGCACTGCAGTAATAGGAAACTAATACAGCCTGAGGATAGATAATGTGCCTTATTCATCTCTGAGCCCCCAGTTTGTTGCCTGGAACTCTGTTGACTAAATACATCTTTAAAAGCAACACTGAGAGTGGATGCTTTCCTCTCCTTGCCATATAGCCAATCAGTTGCCAGGTTCGGTTGACTGAACCTCTGCACTCTCCCTCCAATTCAACCCCTTCTCTCCTTTTCTACCACTCATTTAGAAGGGAACATGAACTGAACATGGCTTCTTTACTTCCTGGTTCACCCTCACTTCTGGCTACTGTATACAGTCCAGCTAGACTCATATTCCAAAGCCCCACTTCGAGCATGCCATACTCAATTTAAAAACTTTCCCTAGCTCTTCCCTGACGGCAGAGTAAATCCAAATTCCTAGTACTGACGTACTTCTCATCCCAAGCTCCCTATCCAATCTTATTTTCCATGGACCCTTTCTCACCCTGTGAATTCCAGCCAAATCACTCCTCAATATCAGCTCTACACTATCATCAGCAGACCTTTGTTCTTGCTGTTCTCGTCACCTAGAATGTCTTTCCCTTATATCTGCACACATCCAAACCTTACAAATCACTCAAGCCCCAGCTTAAATGACACCTCCTCCATGAAGCTGCTCCTGCAGCCCCCTGCCCCTCAGAAATATCCCTTCCACAAGCTAGCAATAATTACTTCTTTCACTGAGCCCTCGTAGCTCTTATCTGTACATCTGTCATCTGAAGTAGGAAAGAGCATAGGCTCTAGAGTCAGACCTGGGTACAATGTGACCCTCTTGTGCAAGTTACTTAGGTTCTCTGAGCCTCAGGCTTCTTATCTGTAAAATGGGCATCATACCTGTCTTACTGGGTTGTTGAGAAGATTTAAGCTCATATATAAGTGCCCAACACAATAAGTATTCAACAATTACATAAACATTACAGAAACTTATAAACATATCAAATTCCCACTTCTAGACTCTTTAAGGGAAAGATTTATGTCCACTTCATTTTTGTAGCCACACAGTACCTTGCACATAGTAGTAAAAAAAAAAAAAAAAACCTCTTAAATATTAAGTAAGTCACTGAAGTGTTGGGAGTATCTCCTCAGGCTTCCTGTTCTGTGAATAGTAAGGATGGTCTCATTTTTCTCCATTTAAGAGAGAAGGGGAGAAGTATTCTGGTTCTCTTTCGGATCATCTGTGTTAGAATTCTTAAGATAGAAACTTTGTAAGACCTACTCTCTTTGGTTAATGCCTCTCCACTACTCTTCAACCCAACCAACAATTTTAAATGAGTACTGTTTTCATTAGCATAAGTTATGTACATTGTTATTTTAATGTCACTGAGTTCTAGATCAGAAAAATAGCTGTTATTCCGGAGCTAGCGGGACAAAGTTCACTTTTACTCCATCACGTCTAGAAATCCCATGCGGGACATGACCCTTCATTCCTCAGTTGGGTATGCAACAGTTACCTTCCTTTAAAGGCATTCCTTAAACCACTTTTATGCTAGAGGAGAAACTTGGCCCTTTATTTCTCAATCTAGTTGGCAGCATCATGAAGAGGAAAGAACATGAGATTTAAAGTCATACGATCTGGTTTGAAAAGAGTCACCCACTGACTAGCTTGGTGACCACGAACATAGCACTTACCTGAGTCTCCATTTCCTCCTTTCTAAAATTGATTCTAACCACTGCCCACCTCCCTTGCTGAATTACTACAGGGGGCCAATAAGACCACATATGGAAAGATAATTTGTGAACTGCAAAAATGCTTTACAGCTATATTTATCCATTTACCTTCTAACACAGCGTGAGCTCCAAAAAAACACCCATAAGATTAGATAGGAGTAAGGGTTCACAGAGCACTCCAGAAGAAATGAAGAATACCTTCACTTCACCTGCCTTCATATAGTCCCTGACCCACAATAGAGAGGTAGTATTGTAATTGTAGATGCCAAATAACCATGGGCAAGTTCCCCTCACAGGATTCTTAAGGAATATCTGACTTGATATCTCTAGAGTGTTCCAAGGTGACAGTCCTGAATGAAAGGTGCTATTCAGTGTACTAGGATGCAATTAGTCAGAACTCTACCCAGGCATCATGTCAGACTCTACATATATGGCATCCCTGAATCTTCAAAACCCCACAATCCTTTGGGGTATTTGCTGTAATCCAGAAGGACCTTCACTGTGATTGAGAAGGTATGAGAAATAACCAACCACATCTAAGACAGCACTTAACATTAATTAGCACTTAATATTAGTTAGTGCTTAACATTTTTTTAAAAAAAGGGCAGCAGCCATCCCAACTCCAATCTAGATTTCCCCCATACTCTCGTCCCTTATTTCCCAGGACAGGCTGACTCAGACTCAGTACAATGCCTCACTGAAGGGTAAAAGCCCTAATGAGCAAATCTCATGAAAAATTCAGCTGGTCTTTTGGAGAAAAACAGCTGGAGCTGACCTTAAGAATTCCACTAATTCCCCCTACCACACAGCCTAAAAATAGTCAAAGAGCATTTCTAGCTCGTGATGGCCTTTCCTTTAAAGGACATGATATGCAAAAAAGGCATGCTGGGGTCATTAGCCCAAATCATGCAGTCCCCATGATAAATCTTTGGCTAAATGTTCCTATGAGAATCTGCCTTCACAAGGTCAACACTGGAATTTCATTGTGAAGGCTCCCCTCTACCCTACTCCCCAGGCACCACTGGGTCTATACAAAGATGTACGTTATCAGCCACTGACTAGCTGTGTGGCCACAAGTACGTCAATTTCCATTCTTTGGCCTCAGTTTCCAAATCTGTCAAATGAAATGCTAGACTCTGACCTCTAAGGTCTCCTTCTGGTGTAAGACTCCCTGGGAGGTCCATTCAATGGCTCCTCATTGCCTTCAGGATAAAAGTCAAACCCCTCAGTGTTACATGGGCCCCTCCAGATCTGGCCCCTGCCTTCCCCTCCATTTTCCCCGACATCATACCCTGATGGTCCTTAAATTTACCTCTGACACTTCTGTGCCTTTAGAACACAGAACTCCCTCTGCCTGTAATGCCCTTTCCCAGCTTCTTAGACTCCTCCTCATCTTTCAAGTCACAGTCCCGTTGTCACCTCCTCTGAGAAGGTGAGTCTAGCCCTTTCCTCACAAGTTGGTTACAGTCTTCTCCTCTGTGGTATCACAGGACTGTATTATACAGCAACTGCCTGCTGACTTGTCAGTCTCCCTTACAAGGACCCTGGGTACTCCCTGAAGGTAGAAACATCGTGTCCATCTCCTCTGTATTCTCACTACCTGACCCTGTGCCTGCCATACAGTGTTTGCTGATACTGGACCAAATTCCACTGAAGTACCACATGCGTTTTAAAGCGTTGTTACAAAGGACCAGAAATTGATTTTTTTTAAAGGAATGTTTTCTCTGTTCAAAAAGCGAGAAAGTAAACTATCTCCAAGCCTTTGCCTTATTAGGAAAAAATATATATAGCGGTTTGGAATTGTGACATAATCTTCGTGGACATGAAAAATATACACTACATTTGTTTCTGAGAAACCTCTCTTTAAACTAACTGAACCACAGTTTTTTAAAAAGGAGATTCAAATTTAGAAATGATGTCCAACTTGGTGGGTTTTGGTTTGGGGTGGGGTTTAAAAAAATTTTTTTTTTTTTAGCAAGAGGAAGGAAAATCTCCAAAAGAGATAAATTATACACTAAGCCTTCTGAAAATTCTCAGCCAGACCCTGGAAAAATCAGATGAAAGGCAACAAGAAAAAATGTGATTTTGTATTGAAAAGCAAAATGCCTTATTAACTACTAATAATATTGAAAAGTATGTATGTGTGTTATAAAAGATAAAAACTAAGTTAATGAAATTAATAGGTAGAACTTGGACTTGACGGAAAAGTTGGAGAAGAAACAGACATTTTATCTTCCTTCAATACCATCTTCCATCTTTATACACATTACCTCTACACCATAAGGCGAACCAGCAAAGTAGGCAGTATTGTCTGTGTTTCACAGATGAGGAAATTGAAGTTCATGGCGGTTAAGGGACTTGCCTAAACATATTTCGCCTCTAAGCTACAGAATTGAAATATGAACCCAGGTCTGCCTGGCTCCGAAGTGCTGTCCGACATACCAGGAAGAGAGTGGTGAAAGTGGAAGGTAGGGCCAGGCACACAGTACCTATGAAGGAACTCAAAGGTGCAAAGAGGAGCTGCGTTTCCCTCAATGCCCACACGCCCAAGACACTGAGCTCTGCAGTACAGAATGTTGTTAAACCTGACGTGTAATGCAACTAGTTACAAAAGGGATTTTTATGCTTTATGTGATCCAGTTTATCAGCATATATAAATAAACTCCTCAAGTGTGGACAGCAGGCAGGGAGTGTGATGATCCAGCATCAATAGCAAATCTTTTTTTTCCTAAGCCCTCCTGAACAACAAAAATCCTTGCACTGATCCAAGAAAGAGCTTTACAGTGTCAGTCAACACTTAAGATACCCTCCAAAGGCGGGCAAAAATGATCACCGATACTTCATTATTCAGAGTCAGCCTGGAGGAATAGCTGAAAACCAGTTCTTTCTCTGCTGCTAATGACTGAAACTTTTGGTGGTTTCACTTACCTCCCTGGGTGACCTCACCTATAAAATGAGGCATTTGATCTCTGATCTCTCAGATATCCTCCAATTCTATAAGTTTTTTCCTCATGAGCGTAAAATCAAATGATCAGAGTAAATTCCAACACCACTACCCAGCTAGCTGAGGGAGCAAGAGATGTAGAGGAAGAATATTGGAAAAAAAAAAAAAAAAAAAAAGTCATCCTTCTGCCCAGTGCAAAATGTCTTTTTAAGAAAAAAAAAAACCTTTCATAAGATATAGCTATACTGAAGGAGAGAATGATAACTAGTAAAACAGGGTATAAAAACTGACAAAAGTAGCCCTTCCTTTCTTTCGGCCCCTCCATCCTCCTTTCCTCTCTCATTCAGAGTGTCCCCTGTTTGGGACTGGGTGAGGCACTACAGATACAACTATTAAGTAGTAAGACCTGGTTCCTGTTGTCAAGAAGATTTGGCTGCCATGGGCTTCCCTGGTGGCGCAGTGGTTGAGAGTTCGCCTGCCGATGCAGGGGACACGGGTTCATGCCCCGGTCTGGGAAGATCCCACATGCCGCGGAGTGGCTGGGCCCGTGAGCCATGGCCGCTGAGCCTGCGCGTCTGGAACCTGTGCTCCGCAACGGGAGAGGCCACAACAGTGAGAGGCCCGCGTACCGCAAAAAAAAAAAGATTTGGCTCCCAGCAATAATAACAGCTCCCATTTGTACAAGGTTGGGGGTTTACACTATACTCTGGCATATGCGCTCTTCACAACAACCTTAGGAGGGCAGGAGGGCACGTAGGAACAAGTATCATCATAATTCTTCTTTTATTGATGTCAAAGCTGAGGTTCAGCAAGGTCAAGTGGCTTGTCCAAGGTCACACAGCTGCTAAGTGACAGAGCTGGGCAGACAACACATCTGCAGAGGAGGAAAAGGACTACAGACAAAGGGGTATATTTGTGACAACTGTGTGACGGGTGGGGAAGTGAAGAGACGAGGGCAAGAACTGGGAAGTGGTGAAACTTGAGCGGAGCTTTGACTGTGGGGTAAGATTTAGACAATTCACAACCTACACTCACTGAATCCAATGCAGAAGACAGCATAACACTACTTTAGAGAGGGCGGAGTGCAGAAAAACAAAAGGATGTCTATATTTATACACACACAGAAGCACACTGTCTTTCATTTAAGAAGTGGACATTCTTTAGCCACCATCAGTGATCAGCATGTGTGTGCTCTGAGTATTTTTCTCAGGAGCAGAAATGGGTGCCTTTTCCCTTGGCACTCACAGTGGGCATCAGGGAAAGGGCCATGTGGCAGTAGGGGCATGGGATCTGTACCCAATGAGCCAGGGTGAAATCCTTGAACTTGAACTTGGCACTCTTGACCATTACAGTAACTACGTGAGCTAACTGGCCTTCTCAGTCAGGTATTCTTCTCTGTGAGTGAGACTAGTCACATGCTTGCTTGTACAGCCAGCCTACCTTCCCAAACTGCATTCATTGCTACCTAGGCTCAAGAATGTAATTAATGAGCAACCTGGACCTGGTCCTGAAGTGGGAAGGAAGAGGAGGAGAATGTCTGAAAAAGATTTCAAGGTGATGATAGAGCCTCAAAATTACCTAAGTGTGTAATAACACAGGCCCAGGCTCTGTATATCAGAGAGAGTGGGATTTAAGTCAAACAACAGGAATTGGGCAGATTGTGGATTCAGGCTAAAGGTCCTTGAGAGGGGAGACTTTGGACACAAAGAAGTGTGAGATTAAAGTTAAACCACAGACCTGTTTGGGGTAGGGAATTTAGGGGACAGGAATTCTAGAGTTTACTCTTTGTAGAATTATAGATCTTATTTCTTACTAGTAAGACTTTAGTCAATCCTCCAGAATTCTGATTCCAAGTTTATTTCATCAGGTAACATTTCAAACAATACCTATTTCATCAAGGGTTCTGAGATGGAATTCACAGGTGTAATTCACACAGTAGAGGATATTAAACAATCCCCCCTCATCTCCAACCCTAAGCAACTGGAAAGCAGTGGGGATGGGATGGAGGCTGGGACTGTATGATGATGGTACCCAGGAAACTGTTTTGGAGTTTGGACTTGAAGCTGAAAGGGACTCTTTCCAATCAGAGGGAATTTAAACCTTCTCTTCCATCACATGAACCCAGTACTATTTGCAGAGTGGATACAATGACCAAAGATAAACAGAGCTCCAAGCTAGGCAGCAGAACCAGTGCCAGCATCTTTTCAGCCTTTCTGGCATCTTGAGGAGCTCATCAGAAGGCAGCAGAGCCTTCCACAGACATCTACCAGTGGAGTCTTGAAGACTTGTCCTTGAGTAAGTGCCGAGTAATGACTAAGCTTAGTGAGGAGGAACAAGAATAGACACACATATACTCTATCTCCCTACCTATCCACCTATCTAAAATATAGTGTGTATATATACATATATTTTCAAATATATATATACATTTGAATATAACAGCATTTGTATACATGAATATATGCTATAAATATATATATATGCACATATATATATTTACATCTCAATCATTTGCAACCAATTTATGAAATCCTGAGAACTCCTCATCCTATTGTTATATAAAGAAAACTGTTGCTAAGTGACTATAAAGCCAGGATTCTGATGCCCAGGTAAGGGGTAAAATCAGGCACCTCTCCCCAGTAAAACAATGTCCTAACAAGGCTTATTTTGGTTCAGATGTAGTTGGGGTTTTTTGTTTGTTTTCGGGGAGATTAGCAGGATTATATGTGAAGTTACTTACTGCTGTTGTAAGTAACTATGTAAGTAACTATGAAGACGCACCATGTTAGAAGACGTACATAAGCTGTGTCACTGAATCCTCAGTCCAACACTCTAAGGAAAGTATCATTATCATTCCTGTTTTACAGAAGAGGAACTGGGCTCAGAGGAGTGGAGGAACTTCACCCCCGTCTGTCTTCTTAAATACTAATTCACACACAGATATGGGTATATGTGTGTATTTTATAGATAACAGCTAGCTTCTACAAACCAATAATAGAATTTCAAGTTTTCATTTCAAAAACTACAAACAGGGCTTCCCTGGTGGCGCAGTGGTTGGGAGTCCGCCTGCCGATGCAGGGGACACAGGTTCGTACCCCGGTCCGGGAAGATCCCACATGCCGCGGAGCGGCTGGGCCCGTGAGCCATGGCCACTGAGCCTGCGCATCCGGAGCCTGTGCTCCGCAACGGGAGAGGCCACAACAGTGAGAGGCCCGCGTACCGCAAAAAACAAACAAACAAAAAAAACTACAAACATATGGGTCAGGTAATACTTATAAATTCTTATTATACTGGGGTTTTTTTTCCTAGCGAAGGTAGATCTTAAATAAATGGTTAAGCTATAATGGAAAGCTGAAATATTTAGGTAAATCAATCTTACCCATAACTTTGATTACAGAAGAAGATGAGCCCTCATTTTATAAATTTTTAATCAATGAAGACTGATCAATAAATACCTCCTAAGGACATCTCTGTGAGAGAGACTTATCAGGTACATTACGCTTCAGAGGAGGGCTCTGATTGTGGAAAACCCGAATGTACTGGAAAAAGAATACTGTCATGGGAATTAAGGTCAATCTCTCTCCCAGCTCAGACACTCCTGACCTGTGTGATGTCGGGCAAGTCACTTAACCTTCTGGGTCTTTGTTCACCTCATTTGCAAAATAATGGCACTGAAAAAGATGATCTTTCTTTTCCAAAGAGGGATCTCATAGAGCCAGCAATAAAATGCTCTGATTCATACTGGTGAAAAGAGCAAAATTCAGACCACAGCAGAATTTGGCTACAATAGGCCATGGCCCCATAACTCACAAGAACACTTTTCATCTCAAAGCCCAGAATGACGCCATCCCAATCTGGCAGGAGCAAGTTAACATAGCCATTCAGTAGTGCTCAGGCTCCTCTAAAGAGTAAGATATTTTACAACCAAATTAAACAGTCCTTATTCTTGACAGTAAACAGCAAACTAGGCAAAATTAGTTATTATTGACTAATAATAACTATAAGAATATCAAAGGCTTAGGCAGCACTTACCATATGACAGGCATTGTTCTAAACACTTTATATCATTAATTCATTAATTTCTCACAACTATATGCCAAGGTAAGCATTTTACAGATAAGGAAACAGAGAGACTAAGTAACTTAGTAAGTCGCAGTGCAGGACTCTACTCAGCTGTTCAGCACCAGTGTCCACATGCTTGACCTCCATGCCACCCTGCCCCTCTTGGACAACGGTGTCACCCGCTAGATGCCTGGATTGTAGCCTTATAAGTCTTTGGCTCTTCCTGCCCCTTTCTCTCTGACCCTTGCGGACTCTCTGGCTTGTTTCATTTTCTAGTCTCCAGCAGATTCTGCCCACCGGTTTCCTTGGACTGAACTTTCTGAAGCAGCACAAGGACAAAAGGAGCCAGAAGGCCTCCAGCAGCCTAGTGGACGCTATTCAGCCACAACAGCCATGGGTCATGTGTCCCAGAGCAAACTTCTTGGTCTGACCTGACACAATGTCCTAAAATCAGCCTTCACAAGGTAACTGAAAATTCATCTTTCTTAAACCCAGGGAGAACTCTCACCTTCACCAAGAGACAAGTCAGAGGAGAAAAGAAACATTTCCCCAGGAAAAGCATTTAATGAACTCAGATAAATTAAGACTAAACTTTGTAAAAGTTTAATGGTAGAGATGGTGCAACACAATGGTCTGAAAATAGAGTCTGGGCTTTAAGGGCAGGCTTAACCACCACATGCCTCAAATTCCTTCTGCCTTATTCTTCCATTTGGAAGGCCAAAGCCACCAAGAAGAAAAAAGGAGTGTGGTGAACCTCATGAATGCGTTGCAAAAGGGAATTAAGCAAATTAATAGAGATGTGAAGAAAAAAAATCTTATCTAAAGATATGATATTCTCTGCCTGATTTTTTTTTTCATCTTGGATACAAGAGAAGAAAAAAGAATGGGAGAAAAGACTGAGGAGATCAAAGAGAACTAGTCAGCCTGCAATGCTCTTTCACTTCAAATTCTGGGTCTATAATTATATTATTCCCCAAAATAATAGCTTTCAAATGCCACTACTATAGGCTGAGATACAAAGGAAATAAATGATATCATCATGGGGCTTCACTTTATTAAATATTCATTGTATTACATTCATGTACCTCAGAAGCACAGAAAACTACCATCCTTCAACATTCATTAAAAAAAGAATTATACAAAAAACCCCACCACCTTAAATTTTAGTGTTTCATTTCTTCCCACAATCCCACAGAGCTGGTAGGGGGAAAATGTTTCCATCACCTACATTTACAAACTAGTTTCTATCAGCCCTTGGAGTCACTAGTTACATCACAGCCTTCCGCCTGCTACAACACACCAGTATTTGCATGTATTTAATGCAGTATCTTCTTATTTGGGTGTTACTTCTTACTTGGATCAGTCTGAAGAGGTTTCAAGGTAGGGAGGAAAGAAGTAGGAGGTGAGAAAAGGGCAATTTGAGTCAAGAGAAATCCCACACCCACTCCACATTGAAATCACAGCTATATATGATGTATGGTCCCCGCTAAAGGGAAAAGCACCTGGGGGCCCCTAAAAGCTAGAAGGCAAAACACCAATGAGGTCTATTCTGTGGGACTCAGTCTCACCTGAGGACAGAGGCTTTTGTAATTCTGAACAAAACTCAAATGAAATGACATATGCTAAATAACAGAGGGGATAGAACAGACTTTCAGTATGAGCTCAAACTAACAACACAGCTCATTTGAGGGCAGATGGAAATAAACCCCCTTCAGGGATGTAAAACAGAAGGAAAAGTGGGATTTCAACTTTCCGCTTAACTAGCTTTTATCTGGCAAATGTCTAATATCTTCCTAGGAGTCAAAGTCCTTGTCTACCAGTCTTATAAAAAGAAAAGAAGATTTTTTAATTGACTTTTTAAATTGAAGTACAGTTGATTTACAACATTGTACCAATCTCTCCTGTACAGCAAAGTGACTCAATTGTACATATATATATGTATGTGTGTGTGTGTGTGTGTGTGTATACACACACACACATTCTTTTTTTTTAATATTCTTTTCTATTATGGTTTATCCCAGGAGACTGGATATAGTTCCCTGTGCTATACAGTAGAACCTTATTATTTATCCATTCTAAGGGTAATAGTTTGCATCTACCAACTCCAGACTCCCAGTCCATCCTTCTCCCTTCCCTCCTCCCCACTGGCAACCACAGGTATGATCTCTATGTCTGTGAATCTGTTTCTGTTTTGTAGATAGGTTTATTTGTGCCATATTTTAGATTCCACATATAAATGATATCATATGGTATTTGTCTTTCTCTTTCTGACTTACTTAGTATGATAATCTCTAGTTGCATCCATGTTGCTGCAAATGTCATTATTTCATTCTTTTTTAAGGCTGAGTAGTATTCCATTGTATATATGTACCACATCTTCTTTATCCATTCATCTGTCGATGGACATTTAGGTTGTTTCCATGTTTTGGCTATTGTGAATAGTGCTGCTATGAACATAGGAGTGCATGTTTCTTTTTTTTTTTTTTTTTTTGCGCTACGCGGGCCTCTCACTGTTGTGGCCTCTCCCGTTACGGAGCACAGGCTCTGGACGCGCAGGCTCAGCGGCCATGGCTCACGGGCCCAGCCGCTCCGCGGCATGTGGGATCTTCCCAGACCAGGGCATGAACCCGTGTCCCCTGCATCGGCAGGCGGACTCTCAACCACTGCGCCCCCAGGGAAGCCCTCATGTTTCTTTTTGAATTAAGTTTTGTCTGGGTATATGCCCAGGAGTGGGATTGCTGGATCATATGGTAATTCTATTTTTAGTTTTCTGAGGAACATCCATACTGTTTTCCATAGTGGCTGCGCCAACTTACATTCCCACCAACTGTGTAGGAGGGTTCCCTTTTCTCCACACCCTCCTCAGCATTTGTTATTTGTAGACTTTTTAATTATGGCCATTCTGACTGGTGTGAGGTGATACCTCATTGTAGTTTCGATTTGCATTTCTCTAATGATTAGTAGTGTTGAGCAGCTTTTCATCTGCCTACTGGCCATCTGTATGTCTTCTTTGGAGAAATGTCTATTACAGTCTTCTGCCTTTTTTTTTTTTTTTTTTTTTTTTTTTTGCAGTATGCGGGCCTCTCACTGTTGTGGCCTCTCCCGTTGCGGAGCACAGGCTCTGGACGCGCAGGCTCAGCGGCCATGGCTCACGGGCCCAGCCGCTCCGCGGCATGTGGGATCTTCCCAGACCGGGGCACGAACTCGTGTCCCCTGCATCGGCAGGTGGACTCTCAACCACTGCGCCACCAGGGAAGCCCCTGCCCATTTTTTATTGGGTTGTTTTTTTGTTGTTGAATTGTATGAGCTGTTTGTATATTTTGGAGATTAAGCCCTTGTCGGTTGCATAATTTGCAAATATTTTCTCCCATTGTGTAAGTTGTCTTTTCGTTTTTTTTTTTTTTTATGGTTTCCTTTGCTGTGCAAAAGCTTATAAGTTTGATTAGGTCCCATTTTTTAATTTTTGTTTTTAAGGAAGAGCAGATTTGTAAACAATTTCTACAGAAACTTTTTCTATTCTTCTGTTTCCAAAATAATTCCAAAGGCTGACTGGTAAGATTTTCAATTAAATTTTTAATCATTAAATGCTACAGAAAGTCTGACTTGGTCCAGGAGAATTCAGAGAGTAAAACCCTGAAAATTGAATTCTTGAGGCCTGTCAGAGTCCACAGGAGCTTAATGAGGTCCACACCCTGGACTTCCAGCTTGATTTTCCAAAGAAGCCATATACTGAGAGCCGTAGGCTACTGAAGTCCAAGAGTTAACAAAGGTAATTTTCCTTCACCTACTTCTTAGTAGAATGTAAGTTGTATAATGCTTAGCTCAAAAAAGTACTCACTGAATGAGTGCTAAATGAAAGAACAAAATATCCCCAGGGAAGGCACGACAGTGACTCCCACTTCATGCTCTGCCTGAGGTTAGACCCAACTATGCTACATAAGTAGTGTAAAAAAGAAATCTTGTTCATAGCAGCTTTATTTGTAATGGCCAGAAATTAGGAATAATCCTGATGCCCTTCAAGAGGTGAAGAGTTAAACTGCAGTATATCCATACCATGGGATACTACTAAGCAATAAAAAGAACAAACTATAGATACACACAACAACTTGGATGAATATTAAGGGAATTATGCTAACTGTAAAAGAAAGCCAATCCCAAAGGTTATATACTCTATCATTCCATCTGTGTGACATTCTTGAAATGGCAAGATTATAGAAATGGAGAACAGAAGAGTGGTTGCCAGGGGTTGGGAATGGGGATAGAGTAGGCAAGAGGAAGATGGAGATGGTTGTAAAAGGAAAGAGGGAGAGATCCTTGTGGGGATGGAACTGATAGGTATCTTGATAGTGGCGGATGCACATGATAAGATTGTACAGCACTTAACACACCCAGGTGAGCACTCTTGTGCTCACACACCTGAGTACATGTAATACTGAGGATATCTGAATTGTATGGATGTCATTATCCTAGTTATGATTATTATACTATAGTTGTGCAAGATGTTACCATTGAGGGAAACCGGGTAAAGCGTACACAGGTCTCTCTGTATCATTTCTTACAACTATATAAGAATCTATAATTATCTTAAAAGTTTTTTTAAAATCTTAAGAAATCTCTCCTCTGTCACCATAAGCACCACCATTTGAGACTGAATGTTTAACACATGAAATCTTTCCTCACCACCTACATAGATCTCTCCCGCCTCTAAATGCACAGGCTGTTTTTATCACATAATCAAACTCCTCTTCTTACATTAAGGACAGGTGTTTCAGGACTCTTATCTCCTTATAGGATAAAAGCTCCTGAAACAGGAGCAATGTCCTCTACCTTTTTGATACCCTCTCCTTGCCTAGCACAATGTTGAACCAAGAGCAGAGACTGAATAAAAATGGTTTTAATAAATATGTGAATGAAGGAATGTACACATTTTCTACTCCTTATAGTAGAGCTGGGTACCCCAGTAATTCACAATCCTTTTGCTCCAATTTTCTCAACTTTGAAAGGCCTGTAAAAGCTGTGCTCCCCACCCTAGCCTTACAGGCCTACAGTGAGGTTAAAGATCACCTCCCACTGAGGCTGCAGTAGTAGCTGCATTGATTATTTGCTGTGTGATCTTGTGCCAGCTAATTTCTCTGAACCTCAGTTTTCCCATTTGTAAAATGGGGGATACTACTTATTTTTGCAAAATGGTGGCCAATTCTTAGTAAGTTCATGTCTTTTCAATAAATAGTGTTTTATTCATGTAGCACCTTTCTCTAAAGATTGAACTTTACTTCCATTTACAATGGCAAAAGTAATGTGTGCAAAGTAAATGGAGACAGAGGATGGAGAAATGGGAGGAGACCAGTTCAAGTGGAAGCTGACAAGGGAATTTACTAGTAGCTGTTAGGACAATGCACCACAAGTACCCCTCCCTGCAGATCACTGTGGAAGAAGGCTTATCTCGGGCATGGCCTCCTCCCCTTGCTTCATGCCTTGGTCCTGTCCAAAGGCAGCATAGACACTAGGGCAAGAAACCCCAAAAGTCTACGATCCCTAAGAATAGTGGGCTGGTGGTACTGAAGAGAAGGAGAAAGGGCTTCTGTTTATTTTCTCTGCCAGGGAAGTATTTGTTTTCAGGGTAAGTCTACTGCTTCCTTCTCAGGGCTGGGAGTGCCTTAGTCCATTCTTACCCAGAGGGTGATAAATTTTCCCCTAAGTATGCAGCTGTCTGAAAACATATTTGCTCTGGATGTGTCACTGGGTTATGAAGAGTTCTATGAGAAACACTTGACACATGGCTGTTTCCAAGCCCAGGCAGTAGAGATATTTGCTGACCCATAAGACAGAGATGGACAAACACTGGATATAGTTCCAGGGCCCAGGTTTTAAAAGAATATACTTAGTTGGTTGGTCAGTCATTCTGAGCCCTGACTATACACCTGGCCTCAACTAGAAACTGAGGAGGAATCATGCATGACTGTTACAGAAGAGACCCCGTCCCTTAATGGAGATCCTGGTCTAATTTTGCATATTCACACCTTTGCTTTACTTCTACCATGATGATCTTGCATGGAACAACAGCATGTTTTGTCAAAGCCAAGGTCTTAAAAAAAGAACATCATTCCAAGCATACTCCCTATAACCAGCAGAAGTGTATGAAATAGAATATAAAGATATGTCCAAGTTAGACAACAAACGTATGGCATAACCCACAGATTTTAGAGAAAAAGAAATGAATGTGCTGTCTAGAAGGATTAAAAATCTTTAAAACTTTATGAGTTCTATTCTCTTCCTTATTAATGCAATGAATAATAGCATATACTCATT
The DNA here is from genome assembly GCF_949752795.1 of Hyperoodon ampullatus. Classification (NCBI taxonomy): domain Eukaryota; kingdom Metazoa; phylum Chordata; class Mammalia; order Artiodactyla; family Ziphiidae; genus Hyperoodon; species Hyperoodon ampullatus. The sequence goes on along the minus strand of NC_136920.1, from coordinate 47,692,997 downwards.
AAGTAATTACTACGTGCCAGGCACTATATACTAAGTCTTTCAAAGAATCAGTTCATTTAATGTTTAAAACAATCTCAAGAGTGACGTGCATAATATTTTTTCTATTTTATAGATGAGGAAACTTCAGCTTAGAAAGACCAAGGATATAAAACCAGGATCATCTGATTCAGAACCAGTATTCTTGATCTTCACACTAAGCTACACTGCTCTGGGCTTGTTTTACAGAGAAGGCCAAGGTTGTTATTGCTATTACTGAGAAGAAAGTATACTTAGTATTGGTCCTTCAAACATATTAGGTGGAACCATACAAAACTGCAATATGCAAATGTTCTGATGCACAGAAATGACAATTTCACTTGGTTCAACGTAATACAATATCAAGACAGAGAATGACATGTGCCTGGCCCCAGCACAGTCCCTAACTAGCTGTGAGACTTTGGGCAAATCACTAGTCTTCACTTGTCTCATCCCATAAAATGAAAACGTTGAGCTGAATTTGTCTTTAAGTTCCCTTCCAGCTCTATAATTACAAGGGAAGGAAGAGAAGCACCATAATTCATTTGTTCAATAATTATTTCTTAAGTGACAACTACATGCCAAACACTGTGCTTTCTCTTTCATTCTAAATTCATCTGCATTTCAAGGACAGCCTCCCAGCAGCTTCCTCTGATCCCTGGGCTCTCACTTGTTAGATGTAAAAACCCAGCTTGAGGATTCTTGCTTGCCTTCTATTTAGGGAAACTGGCATGTGCCTTAGGATGGTAGCAGCTCCTGCCCCATCACCATTCCACAGCATAAGGGAAAACCAAATGCCCTAGAAACTACTTCAGGGTGAAGAGATAAAGTATGGCATGGCAGAGAAATGGTACATGTGTACAAATGTGCATCTTCCAAAACAAAGAACTCTCAGTAAGTATACTGGCTCACAGTGACCTCCAGAAAATGTTCTTTTTTCTGGTCTTAACTTGCACACCCCCTCCACCAGGAAGATAGTCATCTAGCCTTTTAAATTGAAAAAAAATCCAGAAGGAAGAGACCTCAGTTTTGCTGGGTAGAGCACTTGAGCATCTAGTCACAGCGTTTGCAATGATTAAAGATTGGGAGTAGAGGATTATGGGAAAACAGCAAGCCTGTTTGGGGATTATGGGAAAACGGCAAGCCGCAAGACATTAATTCAACACTGACTGTGCTACTCAGTAGCTCTGTGAGCCTGGATTCATCATTCAACCTGCCTTTGCCTCAGTTTCCTCATCTGTAGAATAAAGACTGGGATAGACAACTTCTAAGTTCCTTTCCTATCCTAAAGGTGGACCAGCCCTTTATCATCTAAGTTTTTACCATCTAATCTGCCATCTGTTCCCTTTTGCACGTCCACTGTGGACACAGCAAACAGCTGTTTTCCAACACGCCTACAACAGCTCTTCAAATACATACTTCAAGTCTCTCATGTGTGCCCACTTCAATCCCTCTCTTCTGGCTTAAGTCGTGTGGTTAGCAAGATGTTGGGGGTAACTCATGTGGAGTCATATAGCTAAACTTTGAGCTCATAGATAAGGGAATACATGCAGCAAATAGCTGTTTGCTTTCTCAATTTCTTGAAATTGAGAAAGACCCATAACTCTCAACCTCATTCCCTGGGAATCCTACCAGCTGTTACAGGAATACAAAAGCTGCAGGAGAAGGGGATGAATAACCTTGACATGCTGACAGTCTAGCTGAGATCGAACCTACACACAGTATGTAACTGGTGAATTCTACAGGAAAGATTATTATTATGTGCTAAATTTGGGTATGTACCCAGTATGAGTCAAAAGAAGCCAGATGAGCAAGGTCCGATGTGGGGTATAGTCTGCTTCAGCAAAAAAACCGTTGTTCTATAGATTGGACTCTGAATCATTGAAAAAGACCCAACTCACCAGGGAAAATATGACACCAACCCAGCCTCTAACCTCTTCAAATTAGGGGTGACCCTGGGCTCTACCAATAGAGCTCTCTCAGACCCTTCTGGGATAGATCAGAAAGGGTTATCTGACAGGGCAGTGGAGGCCATTGTCAGCCACATGTCCCTTGCCCTTCTGTGTTCTATTCTCAGTCAGGGCTGCTCATTTCTCTCTTAACCTGTAGCTTAACTTAATAGTCCATTTAATGCAAACCATCGCCAAATGGGGCTCCTATGAAATGTGTCACTTTGAGTACCTTTAAGTCTCCAGAAGGATTTTTCCTCCTCCTCAAACAACTACCTTTTAGAAACCAAATAAATAAACCAAAGAATCAAAATGATTTCACAAGAGAAGTAATCACAAAAGCTAATTGTTTGTTAATAAACTGCTACTCCACCTGCCCAGTTTCATTACAAAATACAAATACCTATAAGGAAGAAAGTCATTTGAGAACTGTTATTAATCAAATTCTATGTTTTAGAGATGAGCAGTTTTCTCTTTTCTCTTCAAGGATTTTGAATTATAAACTTTCTCTAAGAGACAGACATGGAGAAAAGTTTCAGCCACATCAAAATTTGAAAACATCCATGAAATGTAAGCTGATATATCTCATAACTGATGTTTTTATAAACCTGTCCTTAAAAATCAAGGGCATGCTCTCAGTACTTTCTGTCATGGAAATTGTTCCAACAGGCAAATAAATAGGCATTTCCATGGTTAAGGCCTCACAGCTGTCATATTATTTAGTTCTGCACAAATGAAAAATCCCCAAAAAAAGGTTGGAGGATCTGCGGCTGGAATCTGGCAAACAATTGCATTTCCACTTTGTTCTGGTCAGTATGCTCCCTCAATGCAAATATGAACACCACAAAATATTTAATTAAAAACAACTATGTGGTCTGAAAAACAAGTCCAGCACAACTGGAAACATGTCCAAATGAGAAGTTAACGCTTTGCCATCTTTAATTAATGATGCTATGAAACTCATTAGAGAAAAGAGCTCACAGTTCCTCAACCCCCATGCTCCAATGACTCAAAAATGCACATTCAACTCTAAAGGACAACAGAACAAGCAATAAAATCTCCTATTTCCTCAAGGTCACAGAATAGACTTTCATATCACAAACTCTAAAGAATCCAAATTCCCAACCGGTCATCATGTTTCTCCATGAACTGGTCTCCCAGTGGGGGAACTTGAGTTTATGAAGTCTTTCCTGCTTGTTTGAACTTGATTTCTACTATTTGCCTGGTATTTGAGGGAAGAAAAAAACAACATTATGTTAGGGGGAAAAGTATGAAAAGACTCAAACATGAACTTTCATTTCTTTCTGATAAAAATTTAAAATATTGTTTAAGGTTTATATAGACCTAAAAGAAAAGCAGAATTTCCAGAAATTGCTCCAGGAATTCATGGAAAGAGAAGCCTTTCACCTGTACTATTCTTTTAATAAATAAAGCAAAGAAATAGCAAGAACTAGATGGCCTTTCAAAATGCCTAGGTTCCCTCAAATGATTGTTGACAAGGGAGCCAAGACCACTCAATGGAAAAAGGACAGTCTTTTTAATAAATAATGCTGATAAAACTGGATATCCACATGCAAAATAATGAAGTTGGCCCTTCACCTAACACCATATACAAAAATTAACTTAAAATGGATCAAAGACCTAAATATAAGACCTAAAACATACAATTCTTAGAAGAAAACACAGGGCAAAAGCTTCATGACATTGGATTTGGCAGTGACTTCTTGACTATGACACCAAAGGCACAGGCAGCAAAAGAAAAAAATAGATAAATTGGAACTCATGAAAATTTTAAAGTTTTGTGCATCAAAACACTATCAACAGAGTAAAAAGGCACCCCACAGAATGAAAAAAATTTGAAAATCACATATATCTGATAAAGAATTAATATCCAAAAGTTATAGAGAACTCCTAAAACTCAACAAAAAAAACACCCAATTAAAAATGGGCAAAAGACTTGATGTTTCTCCAAAGAAGATATACAAATGTCCAATAAGCACATGAAAAGATACCTGACATCACTAATCACTAGGGAAATGCAAATCAAAACTGCAAAGAGATACCGTCTCACATCCATTAGGATGGCTACTATGAAAGAAAAAAAAACAGAAAATAGAAAGTGTTGGCAAGGATGTGGAGAAATTAGAACCCTTGTGCAGAGTTGATGGGAGTGCAAAGTGGTACAGCCTCTGTGGAAAACAGTACAGCAGTTCCTCAAAAAATTAAAAGTAGAATTATCATATGATCCAGCAATTCCACTTCTGGGTACATACCCAAAAGAACTGAAAGCAAGGTCTTGAAGAGATATTTATACACCCATGTTCACAGCAGCATTTTTCACAACAGCTAAAAAGTGGAAGCAACACAAGCATCCATTGATAGATGAATGGATAAACAAAATGTGGTATATACATATAATAGAATATTACTGGCCTTAAAAAGAAAGGAAATTTTGACATATGCTACAATATGGGAGATCTTTGAGGACATTATGCTAAGTGAAATAAGCCAGTCACAAAAAGAGAAATACTGTATGATGCCACTCACATGAGGTACTTTGAGTAATCAAATCACAGAAACAGAAAGTAGAATGGTAGTTGACAGGGGGTAGGAGTAGGGTGAAATGGGGAATTATTGTTCAATGGGTATAGAATTTCCATTTTATAAGATGAAAAGAGTTATGAGATGGATGATGGTGATGGCCACACAACATTGTGAATGTGTTTGATGCCACTGAACACTTAGAAAAGGTTAGGATGATAAATTTTATGTGTATTTTACCACAATTAAAAAAAACTGGGGGGGCTTCCCTGGTGGCCCAGTGGTTGAGAGTCCGCCTGCCGATGCAGGGGACACGGGTTCGTGCCCCAGTCCGGGAAGGTCCCACATGCCGCGGAGCGGCTGGGCCCGTGAGCCATGGCCGCTGAGCCTGCGCGTCCAGAGCCTGTGCTCCGCAACGGGTGAGGTCACAACAGTGAGAGGCCCGCGTACCGGAAAAAAAACAAAAAACAAAAAAAAATTGGGGGAAAATGCCTAGGTTCCTATTCCTTTATAATATCACTGAAGAGCAGTTAAGTGGCTGCTCTTTGGTATCCACATTTACATTTCAGAGTTACCACTTATATGTGACCTTGGGCAAGTTACTTAGTCTCTCTGCATTTCAGCTTCCTCATTGGTAAAATATCTACTTCAAGGTATGATGTGAGGATGAGATGGGTTTGTAGGTGTAAAGCATTTAGTCTCGCATAATAAACACTACCTAAGTACTAGCTGTTATTATTATGACCTCCACCACTAAATCTATTCTCAGCATCACAAATAAAATCTCATCCCACCAAGGAGAAACCATTTGCATTTCATTCTCTGAAATGATGATGGCCTGGCCCCAGGTTCAACATCTGATCTAAAAAAAGTAAATCTTCCCTTCCTCAGCAGGAGCACACTAATGGGAACTGGGGCCCAAGTTACTCTGTCCTTTGGGCAGCAAAAGAGGTAAGACACTTACCCCCAGTTGCATTTATTCAACAAATGTTCATTGTGTACCTTGTCTGTGCTGGGCCCTGTACCGGATGCTAAACTTATTTGTTCATACCCAGCACTTCCCACTGTACTCTGTGGAGCCCAAGGCCTTGTTTCCTTACTGAAATATGCTTATCATCTAAAAGCAATGTGGTATAAAAGCATTTCCTAGGATGAAACTAATAAGAAGAGAAGAGGGCACCCCAAATCACCTATTTCTATTTTCCTCCTTATAGTTCTGTTCTTTAAAAAGAAAACAGCTCTCCATTTACTTTCAAATTTCATAAAGCAGATTGTTCCCAGACAAGTTTTTATCCAAGATTATCAGGAAGACTTCAGGCACACTTGTTCTGAAACTGACAAAATGACAGAGCAGGCCATTCCTGCCTCCACCCACTCATGGACTGCAGCACACTCCTGGGCCCTGTGAATAGAGCCAGGACCCTGGAAAGGCAATACACAAGCCTAGGGCATGCACAGAAGCCACCATTGCCAGGGAAACTTCCTCCTTCTCTAAACCTTCCGGCTAGGCACCAGAAGATAAAACTTCTCAAAACTTAACATTTACTGAGGTCCAGGTAAGGCTTAGCCACATGTAAAATACCTGATATAGTGATGGATTATTAATTATTTTATGAAGTCACACCATTGTGTTCAGGCAGCACAATGGGGAAAAAAAAAAAAAAAAAAAGAGCACTGAGTTGGGAGTTTGGACCTAGGCTTGAATTCCAGGGCTACCACTCACTAGCTGTGTGACTCTTGACAAGTATTTCACTTCTTCTAAGTTTCATTTTCCTTAACTATGTTTGTACAGCTTAAAATTCCTACCTTTGAGGATCTTTGTGAGGACTAAAGGAAATGATTCATGTTAAATACCTAGCTGATGTCCGACACAATAAAATCTCAACATTATGGATACCCTTCCCACCCCTTATTTTCAGGCAGGAAAAATGTCCCAAGGAACTCAACTCCTGATTTAGAGGAATAATAAGAATGGGTGGACCCCAGGCTAATACTGCCCCTAGTTTTTCTAAGAGCCTAGTTCTGATAACTAATATTTTTAGGACTCTGACAGTACTTCAGAGTTATGAAAAATCAAACCAAGCCTCCTCCAATAGCTCTTTCTCACCCAAATTTTACAGAGAGCAATCAAGAAGCCTTCAGCTTTATCTCACAGAGCATTATGTTCATTCACATGCCCATATGCATACAGTCTTAAGAACTGGGTTCTTCTCTTATTTGAGGACCAATAACCTCTCCAAAACTTTAATAACTCTGAAGTCTTAGCTAAAAGAAAAAAGAAAAAAAAGGATTGGGTCTGCATTTGTGGCATTTCATGGTGTGTTGAGTGGATCCCCAACACCAGCCCCAGATTTCTGATGGTTCAGTGGGAGGACTCATAGGACAGCATACAATCATACAGCCGTGATTTATTACAGTGAAAGAATACAAAGCAAAATCAGCAAGGAAAAAAGGTAGATGGGGTGAAGTCTGGGGAAAACCAGGCATGGGCTTCAAAGAGGCCTATCTCAGCTGAGTTATACACACAAGTTGTGACAACATGTGTGAAATGTTAACAACAATGCAAGCTCATTAGAGTCAGCGTCCAGGGGTTTTTATTGGGGACTGGCCATGTAGATACCCCCTGCTGGCATGTACCCAAATTCCAGACTCCCAGAAGGAAAGCAGGTGCTCAGCATAAACTGCATTGTTTGCACAGTTTAGATACAGTGAGCTACTGGTATCATTTAGAGTGGTGGGAACCCTTCTGCAATCCAAGTTCCCAGATACCAGTCAAGGACCAACCTTGCAAGCAAGCATTTCTAAGGACAAGCAGTCTCAGGCTCACTATGTTAATCCCTTCCCGCACACACAAAACAAAAACCCAAATATCTAATTAATAACTGCCCTCTGACCACTAAATTCTTATAGCCAATTGACATGTTGAAATTCGTATAAAAAAAAAGATAGTGAATATAACTCAGTGCTTCAAAATATATTCATTCAGCACATTTGTACTGTGTCAGCCTGCTGGGCTCCAGGCAATAAGGAAATAACAATAAGTGCCTGCCCTCTAAGAAATTTCAGACCAATAGGGACGATAAGATGAGTACACAAAGAGCATTAACACAGGTGGTATGCGATGACGACCATAAAAGAGGTATAAGCCAAACACTAAACCAGTTAGAGAAGGGAGAGGAAACTTCCTGCTGTGATGAACCAGGAAGGTTTTGGTAAGAATTACCACAGAGCTGCAGTTTTAGGAACAGGTAAGATTTTGAGAGCAAGTGGCAGGGCAGGGAAGAGCTCAAGAAGGGGAATAAAAGTATCGTTCCAGGGCTTCCCTGGTGGCGCAGTGGTTGAGAGTCTGCCTGCTAATGCAGGGGACACGGGTTCGAGCCCTGGTCTGGGAGGATCCCACTTGCCGCTGAGCAACTAGGCCCGTGAGCCACAACTACTGAGCCTGCGCGTCTGGAGCCTGTGCTCCGCAACAAGAGAGGCCGCGATAGTGAGAGGCCCGCGCACCGCGATGAAGAGTGGCCCCCACTTGCCACAACTAGAGAAAGCCCTCGCACAGAAACCAAGACCCAACACAGCACAGATAAATAAATTAATTAATAAACTCCTACCCCCAACATCTTAAAAAAAAAGTATCGTTCAAGGAACAGACAAGAAGCTATGTAAACAATGCACAGAGGTTGCTATAGGGAAAGGGGAATACGGTTTGAATGGAAGACTGAGTTCATAGAAGGGGATAGTGGAAGGTATGAAACTACAACACAGGTCTCAAATGTCAAACGAAAGAGATTGTGATTTATGCAGTGGGTAATGGGGGAGTCTGTGAGTTTTTTTACTTTTCTAAACATGTTACTTTAGCATGAATGAGAGGAGTCACTATAATCAAAAGGACCAGGGCTTTTGCCATAGATCTCACAAAAGCCGCAGACAGCTAGAAGGCGCAAAGAGGTGAAATATAAATGTCATTTGGGAACAACATTGAGAAGGAAGCAGTAACAATGCTCCTCAGGAGATGCAGGAATCAAACAAGACTCAAAGTTCTTAAGTCAGCTGCGGGATTAGTGCATTCAACCAGAAGTGCCTGGAAGGGCAGCCAGGTTAAAGGTAAAAACTAATAGCAGGGCAGAAAATTCAGTGGCCGTGTCTAGAACTCCGACGGAGATGAGGAACCAGTGCTCAGGAAGGAGGTGGCGACTTGAATGGCAAATGTGGAGGAAGCAGCTTAGAGGCTCAGCTATAGCAGAGGAGAAGCCAAACACTACACACGGCAAGTCAAGAGCTATGCATTTCTTCTGCCTCAAGCAAACATAACTAGGCTCTTAAGCTTGACAGAGAGATAGCACTATAAACATAAGCATGCACACGTGCGCGCACACACACACACACACACACACACGTGCACACTACTGAGAAGTGCTCTGTGGCCAGAGTGCCTCGGTTCAGATCCTGACTCCACCATGTATTAGATTTCTGATCTGAGACAAGTTACTTAACGTCTATGCATGCCTCTGATTTCCCATCTATAAAATGGGCTCAATAATAGTACCTATCTCATAAAGTTGTGGTGAGGATTCAATGAGTTAATTCATGTAAAGAGCTTAATGCAAAGTCTGTCTGGCACATAGTGAGTATTCAGTAACTGTTGGCCACTATTATTATCTTGAGTCTCACTATAATGTCATGAGATAAAGCCAGGCAATCATCATCTCCATATTACTAATAAGGAAACTGAGGCTCAGAGAGGAAATACTTGCCCAATTTTCACACAGTGCAGAATACAAGTTAGGAGTTTATAAAGTCCAGTCTCCTTAACGAGATTTACAAAGCTCTCCATGTTCAGCCCACCTGCTACCTCCCTGGCCTCAGTTCCTGCCAACCTTACCTTGAACGTGAAACTGTGCCCGCCACACTATTTCCTGCCCCTCTTAACTTTCTGATCCCTATTCATCCCTCAAGTCTCCTCTCAAGTGTCACCTCTTCCAGGAAGCCCTTGGCACTTGCTCCCTCTTCCCTCTCACCACCCCACCTCCCTCTATACTCACATCTGGCTATTAACATCACACCATGTGTAATTATAGACGTCTGCTTTCCCTACTGGACTCTGAGCCTAAAACAATTTCTGGCACACAGTAAACACTGAGTATTTATTGAATGAACTAACTCTTGTCTCTAAGTCTGATATTCTTCCCCCCAGAGCATGCTGCCCCTTTATCCACAAACGTTTGCTGTTTAATAACAGTTTAAAAAGAGTAGTGACAAAATTTCACCAAAGATCAACCAGTCATACTATACTTAAATATCAAACTAAACTTAAACACGTGGTCATTGCACCTATAGGGAGTGAAGCACACAAACACACCCTTCAAAGAGCTGACCATTCCCACCCACAGCTCATCTGTCTTGGTGCCTGTGGTCTCAAAGGAGAGAGACCAAACCCGAATCTATCAAAGGATTCCTCTTCCGCTTGATTAACCCACTGAGAAGGACCTGGGACTTGGCACATGAGGAAGACAGGTTCAAAGGTCTCACATTCCAAAAGCCCAAGGTGAGGTGCCTCCAGGAGGTTAAAGGGTTCATCTTGCAACCTGTATTCCACCTGTCAGCCTGAGACTAGCTTTCAGTTCCCAATGACTCAGAGAGTGATCATGGGGAAAGGTTACCAGAGAAGGGAAAAAGGGAGCACGTCCACTCCATCCACAGTTCCTCACACACCAAGCAAACACCTGTGTTCCATTCCACGAACATCTGTTCCCGGAAGCTTCTGACAGGTGGAGCCACATCTCCTCCACACCCTTGGCTCGGGCCACCACCCAGTTCATGTGGGAAGCGGGTGATCCTCTCCACATCTAGGCAACTCTAGCAACGGAGGCTGATCTCCCCAGGGGCTCTTGCCTGAGGAACTCCGGGTATATGTCAGGTTTTCCTGTTGGTCTGGATAAAGCTGACAACACTCAGGGAAACAGAAACACAGGCCCAGAAACATACAAACACACACTTGTGTATACTTGTGTCTGACGCTGATGGCTTGGGGAAAAGGGCCACTCAGTCTCTTGCAATTTGCCCACAGATGAGTTTTGTGGCCCACGCCTCCCTGCTCCTCCCCCGCCAGGAAACTCAGAGACTGCTAACCGCAGCAGTGCCTGCTGAGCACGAGAAATTCTGCAAAGCAGGAACCAAATTCAGCACGTACTGGGTGTCAACAATTCCCAGAACTTCAATTCTGGATATACGGCCCTTACACATTCTTTCTGGGTCCAAGCCTCAATCGTTTTGCCAGGACACCTGGGTCCTTATTAAAAGTGGTAAATTGGGGCTTCCCTGGTGGCGCAGTGGTTGAGAGTCCGCCTGCCGATGCAGGGGACACGGGTCCGTGCCCCGGTCTGGGAAGATCCCACATGCCGCGGAGCGGCTGGGCCCGTGAGCCATGGCCGCTGAGCCTGCGCGTCCAGAGCCTGTGCTCCGCAACGGGAGAGGCCACAACAGTGAGAGGCCCGCGTACCGCAAAAAAAAAAAAAAAAAAAAAGTGATAAGTATGCTTAACTCCAAGGCAGGCATAGTTATCATCTTGGAATTAATCCCCAATGTGGTCCAGTCCATAAATTAGTATATGGAGCCACCATTTTCCAACACATGTGTACCTTCCTCCAGAAGTCTTGAATTACACAGCAGCACCATCTCTGCTCCTACAGGTACCTTTTACCAAAAGCTTTAAAATATCTTATCTGTTCCCACAAGTCCAAACAAGCGTGCCTTCGATCAACCTCAAATCCACCTTCCATACTTTGGACAGTGTTACTATCCTAAAGTCTAGTTATTTCACACACAATATTGAGACACTTCCATTAGTTCCTTGCTGCCTTCAAGATAAGGGACAAGTTTTTAGCCTGGTTTCACCTTTGGGCATCCGCTCCCCACGTTAAATATATGACCATTAAATATACGCCCTCATTTAATCCTCTGAGCAAAATGTGAGGCAGGTCTGATCATTCCCATTTTACAGACACATTGAGGAAGTGATATGCTATGGTGATAGTTGCAGACTTGGGGGACAACCAAGGTCTCAGGATGCGCCCTTCAACATGTCCCAAGATGGCAGACCTAAAACAGCCCTAGAATCCATTCTATAAAAAATCAAAGAATTAAACTGAAAACGCAGACCCTTTATTTCTTTTTTTAAAAATTCTTTTTCAAATTCTTTTCCCATTTAGGTTAGTACAGAATATTGAGCAGAGTTCCCTGTGCTCTACAGTAGGTCCTTGTTGGTTAGCCATTTTAAATGTAGCAGTGTGTGCATGTCAATCCCACACTCCCAGTCTATCTGTCCCCCTCACCATTCCCCCCTGGTAACCATAAGTTCATTTTCTAAGTCTGTGAGCCAGACCCTTTATATCTGAAACTCAAATGATTCGTCTAAAACCAGCAGTGGTGAAGATTCTGCCCTAAAGAATCTAACATGCCAGAGTTCAGTCTTCCTCCCAGTGCAGATGGCTGGCAGAGTGGTTGAGGCACGGATCTGACAGGGCGCCTTGGCTTGGCCTGGGATCCGGCCCATGCCCTCAGCCTCAGAGCCCTGTGTTTTAATCAACTGACTCAGCCAGTGGCAGGAGAGACCAGGCTCCTGTGGCCGTGAGTAATGGCAGCACAAAACACATCTGTCTAATCAGAAGCTGATGGTGTCAGTTACACCAGGAGTTATAGTAAAACAATGCTCTACAAGGGAAAAAAGAATGTCTATTCGCTCAGAAGTTAAGCAATGCCTTTCTTTCTCCCTCTAACTCACAATGCAAATTTGTGGAATTGTTTACTAGGTCTTATACCCCCCTCTCAAATATTTCTTGATGCATTTATAGAAAGAAGACTTATCTATGGATAGCAAACCAAATCTGGTCTACTAGTTGCTGCAAAATATCTAGAAAGTATGACATTAGGAAATGCTTTTATTTTGGCTTTCTTTAATCTCTATCATCATTTTGAGGGATAATGCACAGCAACGTGTTTTTGTAAGTGGTAAGTACTTCACATATGTAAAGTCACTGCAACCACCTGAGGATCATTACACCACATTTCAGCATAGACTTCATTTCAGAAGAGTGATTCATTCATTCTTCCATTTGTTCATTTATTAATTCATTGAAAATACTTTACTAAGTTCCCATTGAGTGCCAGGCAATTAGATGCAGAATTAAACCAGAGATTCCAAGCCCTTAGAGCCTCAATCTTTTCCCAAATTGGCCTTTTCATCTCCAAGGTGTTCCAGCCACACCTGGCGCTCTCTCCTCTCTCCAGTCTCCTCTCTCCCTCCCTCGCCCTAGCCTACGGTTCTAAACCACTCTAGAGTGTGCTTCTCTCACGTTCTGCAAGGGTCCCGGCACAGGACCAATACCCAGTGGGCACTAAAGAAAAGTACTGTATTTAGTGATTTCAGAAGTGAGTACTTTGTGACACACACAGCCTTATTAACATAAATAACCCGCTTTCATTATACTTCTGTCAACCTACCTTCCCAAAAGTTGTCTCAAAGCAGTTCTCCCTCCTACAATCTGAGGATGTTCTAGATTAACAGTAACAAATAGATGAGCAGAAACAACTCTCCCCTCAATGATCTATGGATCATGTGTTCTGCATGAGGGCAGTCAGCTGGGGAGACCCCTAGAAAATAATGAGGGGGCACTGGAAGCAACAGGAAGTGGGAACATTTTCTGACACCTGATTCATTTGGATTCTCTACCAAACTTTTATCTGGGCAAATGTGAATGGAAAATAACCCAGAATCATAGATTTTTAAGACTGGAAAGAACTTCATCTGGTCCAACTCCCTCTATAGATTAAAACAAAAAACAAGGCTCCGGGAGAGGACATGACTAAACCTAGAGCTCACAGCCTATCTGTGAGATAGGAGTAGAAGCCAAGCCACCTGCCTCCCGATACAGGGCCCATTCCTCTCCGCAGAGCTGCTCCGAACTGGGTGAGTGCCCCCAGGGGTACATCATCACCTTTCCGGCTGCTGTCACTGCTTCCTCCCAGCATGCCTCTGCCTTGCTTTAGGCAGCTAGAGACAGCCCTCAGGAGCTGGGACTCCCTGTGCAAAGGAACAGCTCCCTTGAATGGCAAGCCTGTTTTTATTCTGTGAAATGGGACTATTTTCTGTCCTTTTCTTCGCTTCAGGATTGTGATGAAGATCAGTGAGATGCCAGCCACGTAGGAATCCTATATTCTTTGAAGAAAACAGAGTAGGGATCCAACAGAGCATCTGCGTCATAATTAAGTCCTACTGACGTTAGGTCCAGGAGTTAGATTTCAGCATTTTTATAAAGACCAACGTTTTTGGTTTTTTCTACCTTTAAATTTTTTTTTAATCGCATACACACTGACATGCGATTCAAGTAACAAACAGTAACACCTGCCACTTGGTCCTCCTAGTAACTTCGGTGAAGAAAAATCACGTAGGTGTCATTATTTCCAATTTAGGGAAGGAAAAACTGGTTCACAGAAGCTACCCAAAGTCACACAGGTACTAAAATGCAATGTTGGAGCAAGGACCTTATCTAAGGCTCTCTCCTCCTCACTGTGCTATTTAGCTTTAGAACCTTCTGCTCACGTTTTGCACATCAACAACACTGAAGAGCTACCTTTTTGTTACATCTGAGACATTTCAGATACTTGAGTCACTTCAACAAGGAGCACAACTTGACTCCGTAACTTCAGTAGCAGCCTCACTGCGAGCACTTCTTTCTGCTGGAAACTAAATGACACAGGGGAACTATAGGGGGTAAACTTTGGGGTTCACAAACAGGATTAACCTTTATGATGTCTTTAATTATTCATGATTTACTCTCAACATTCTTTCAAAAGCAACCTGAGATGGCTCTTAGCCCTGACAATAACACAATCAAAAGTAAGGGTTATATTCATTTGTTCTTTTTTTTTTTTTTTAACGTACAGATAGAGAGAAAAGATTTAGAAGGCTGTATCCCAAGTTTTGCATTAGTTGTTTCTGAGTACAGATGTATTATTATTAATGCTAATCTGTATTTTATCTTTTTCTACAACAAATAGGTATAGTTTTGGTAATAAGAAAACAAACAATAATGATATCACTTACACGTGGAATCTTACAAAAGCTAAACTCATAGAAACAGAGAGTAAAACGATGATTGCCAAAGGCTGGGGAGTGGGGGAAACAGGGAGATCTTGGTCAAAGCATACAGATTTCCAGTTATAAGATGAATAAGTTCTTAGGATCTAATATACAGCATGGTGACTATAGTATGTATTACATACTTGAAAGTTGCTAAGAGACTAAATCTTAAACGTCCTCACTACAAGAAAAATAGTAGTGATATATACATGTATGAAATCATCATGTGTACACCCTAGACTTATGCAATGCCATTTATATCTTAATAAGTCTGGGAGAGGGAAAACAATGATTGTTTTTATTTTTAAAATATATTCTTCACGCTGAAAAATGGGAAAAGAGGTTATCACCACAGGAGGCTGGGAAGCTCTATCACTATGAACCAAGTGACTAGAAAATGCAAACAATACTTAAAGATCCCAGACCAGAACCTTTGCCCTGTTTCTCCATTTGGGTACTCTCAGCCCTGCAAGAATATAAAGCAATATGCCAGGACACCAATTTTACACAAATATTTTGGGGAAGAAAACTATATATAAATATTTATCAGAAAAACTAAATTTGACAGACATACGGAATCAAATGAAAAAACCTGCATAAATCCTTAAAACAATTTTCATGCTCCCTGGGGCCAATCTGAACTATAACCCAACCCCCAGGAGCACTTGTCAGGCTTCTTTTGCTATTAGAGACTCTTCTAATGGAGAAGTTTGGGAAGCCCTAAGGCAAATAGTACCATCTTATTTCCCCCCCTTTTTGAGAGAGCAGAAACCTGATTAAAACTAAGTCACTTTTCCTTTTAACTTTTTTAAAAAGTCAAATTTGTCTTCATCTACTACCTTTAAAAACTCCTTTATAAAACAGGTGGCAGCCAACACATTACCAGGGAAATCTGTAAGCCCACAGGGGCACAGTTCACCCTACCTTCCTTGCCCGAGGGGGAGAACTATCTGGCCTGGCATCCTGGGTTCTGAGGATGTTGAGGGCCCGGGCTGCCCCAGGGGCCGCCTCACATTTCTTCAGGACAGCAGACCACTCTGCACAAGGTGCTAATTCATTCATTCCACAAATGTTTATTGAGCGAAGTCTGAGAAAGGCCTCTTAGGGGACAGTGGGATCATTCACAAGCCAACGGTCAGGTCTAACGGATCAGCTGTGGACAATCAATCTTTCATGAGACCTCAAACCACCTCTAGGATAAAGCAACCCACTCACTCACCAGCAGCTGGGTGGGATCAGGCAGGCGTTCCGGAATGGGACTGCTGCTTGAGAGACGCTAAGGCATCACTGATGCCCACCAGAATGACTGAAACGCCTGCACCATAAATGACATAACACCTCCAGAATGCTTTGAATGGAGTCTGTCACCTCGTGAAAACTCAATAACAATCATTTTTGCTGTCACTATTCCAACTTGCCCTTACTCAAGGAGCACCAAAAAAGGGAAAAGAACACAGGTTTTAGAGTCAGAAAGACTGGATTTGAATCCCAGCTCTGCCACTTACTAGCTATGTGACTAAGGGAAGCCATCTTTCTGAGCCTCAGTTTCTCATTTGTAAAATGGGGTAAATATCAGGATACCAGCTCTCACGTGGCTTTGTGAGAACTAAGGACGTGTTACATGCAAAGAAGAGTGTCTGGCCCACAAGTGCCCCCAAAAAAGTCAATATTGCCACTGCCCTGCCCCCCCCCTCCGCTGCTCTTGATGGACCCTGGAATCTCCTTTTACCTGGATCCCACACTGAGGGCTGAGGGAAAGAGAAGGGAGAGAATTGCTGGAGACCTTCCACAGAACCCACCAAAGTCTCTGCTCCTTTCAAGCACCCTCCTCCGTGTGGCTGCTCCGTCCTACTGACAGTTGGCTGCATAGCTGAGAATGGCTGCCAAGAAGGGGACGGGAAGCTGAACAGCAGTTGGAATCCATCCCACCTTCCAGTGTTGTCTGTCTGTCTGTCTGAAACCCCATGGGGCTTCCTCTGCACATCCTTGCATGGTAGAGGCTGACAGTATGATTCATACTCTGTTCTTATCTAGGCTTCCATCTCAACCCAGAGCCCAAAGCCCTGGAGGCTGCTGGTCACAAACCAGCACTCAACGAAAATGAGGACTTTTCATTCAGGCAGGAAGTGGAGCCCCTCAAAGTCAAAGGGGATTTATAAAGGGAGGAGGGAGGAAAAGGAAGAGGGAGGCTGCAGAGAGAGAGGCCCACTTCCTACATGCTGGGAGAGCCCTATGTCCTAGCTGCTGAAGCAGTTGGTTTTCTACTTTGAAAGATAATAAATCTCATTCCTGTATTTATAACTCACCACGGGACAAGGTCTGGGTGTAGGAGGAGAACTCCAAAACAAATCTGCTTATTTTCCAGGTAGAAATCATCGGCACCCAACTCCCCGTTCCCAACCCCCCGCCTGCAGATAGGTCCTAACGCCCTACCTTACTCCACCTGAGCAATCTAGGGGCAGTTACTCTGTAGTCAGGGCCCCTCAGCAGCCAGTCCCAAGCCCAGGCTCAGTCCTCGAAAGCCCCAGGAAACGCGACAGCCCACGGAACCGCCGCCTACCCAAGCACCTCGGCTTCCTGGAGACCGTCCCCTGGGCAGCGGAGCCGGCTCTTTAGTGAGTGCGAAATTGAGAAAGGGCGCTTGCCGGGTGTCAAAACGAAGTTCACGTTTTAGGACTCAGAAGACCAGAAAAGCATCACCATTCAACACCAACTCCCTCATTTAACGGAGGAGGAAACACAGACCCAGAGAGGGAAAGAAAGTTGCCCGAGGTAACACAGCGAGTGGGCAGATTAGTCGAGGCTAGAGCCGGACGCGCTGACAGCCTCTCGCCGCCTCCCTCGTCCTCTTGGCCGCAGACCCCACCGGTTGAAGCAAACCCCGCAACCCCGAGCGCGGTGCGGCGCATTACCTTCCTCTGGACTGGGCGCTGCGAGCCTCCTCTTCCCCGGCGGGGTGCTGGCGGCTCTGCCCGGCTCGCTCGCCCTGCGGTCCAGGTGCCGCCCGGCCGCTGTCAGCGATGGGAGGCGCGTGCGGGCTCCCCGTCGGGCGGCGGGCGGGCGCGCTGGGGCCGCTCCCGGAAGCCCGGGCCAATAGCTCTGCGCCCGCGCCCGGCCCGCCCCCGCGCCCCGCCCCGGCCCGGCCCGGCCTCAGCTGCCTTGGACTCCAGCCCTCTCTCGGGTCCTTCTCCCACCCCTCCCCGCCCCCCTCCTGTTTCTTCTCTTCCCCTTAGCTCCCCATCTTGGCTTCCTTCTCAACAACTTTTACCCCGAAACAACTTTTTCACTGTGCAGATAAAGAATGCAACACATTTTTTGACCACTCTGCTTTAGGGGTCCTTGGAGCCCGAGAGCGTGGAGCGCCAGGACCCCTTCCACTCAGAGAGCGGGGTCAGCCCCGGCGCAGTGGAAAGGGGCGCGCAGTGGTACGGAACAAGGTGCTTTCAGCACTCCGGACGTCAGTTTCTTCACGAGTAAAATAAACAGAAATACTTCACAGGTTGTTGAGAGGATTAAATGAGCTGATGATTTTTAAATATCTAATACAATAATACCTGGATAAACGGTGAGGGTGATGTGTACGGCCTGAGCCACCCAATGGGTGCGGAGTGAGGACGGGTACACTGCTGGAAGGTGCTGGCTGGTGGAGAGGCAGGCACACCTATAAGTACAATATTGTATCAGGGCCAGTTGAAAAAAAAGTTACCGATGGTGGAGCCAGACCAGGCAGATTTCCGAAATCGGTGAACTTTAAGGCCTTCTGCTTCCTCATCATCTCCCCAGTTACTGTTGAACATCCAGTTGAGTGTAGCCCAGGTCTGCCTTGGGTCCTTCCAAAGATCTTTCTTCTCCTGAACTTACAAGTGCTGATCCCCAAGTGTCTTCGTTTAGCGCTGGGTGCAGGACTGCTAATCGACCTAGGAATCCTTGCATCGGGTTAATGTGCGTATTTTGGCTTTCACCCAAGCTTTGAGAGACTAGTGTGTCCCCCGTGCTGAGTGAGCACTCCGGATGCAAAAGAGGATTAAGCCTTTGAAGAGACAAATTTGCAAACGATTTCAATTTAGGGTAATAACTGCTATAACAGGTGTACAATGTGTTATAGAGTCGCATACACTGGGGAGAGGAGAGCTGTAAAAGCTTGAATACAAGTGCGACCAAGATAAGTCTTGAAGGAGCACTATAACTTAGGTCAGGTGGACGCAAAGAGGACATGAAGATGCCTGTCATATGCCTGGCTATTGCACAGAGTGAGTGACAGGGGGGCAGAGATGAAGCTAAGGAGGAAGACAGACAGATGCAGGAGGAGTAGCTGTGCCTGTCTTGCTGAGGGAAGCAGGCTGTCGTCATCCTCTCGGTGATGACTGCTGGTGAATGATTTTAAGCAAAGGAGTGGCATGACTTCATTTGCTTTTGGTTCCTCAATTTCAGTGTCGATTGCACCTGCCTTGTTTATCTCCTTCCTGCTCCTCTCCAGCCTGGAGGGCAGGCACTGGGTCTTGCCCTGCCCGCCCCCCGCCATCGTTGCCTTGCATCACCTGGTACAGGGCTTTGAGGGAAACCGATGCTCGCTACTCCCAGGGTCACTCCTCTCCAGCAAACAAACAGCAACTCCCAACTGCAAAGGAGGGTCTAAGGCTTCTCACTTCAAGTTCTGGGGCAGGCAAGTGGGGGAGAAATTTTGAAGTAAGGTCTTGTCAGGGACGCTCAACTCATCCGAAGTGGCCATATCGCTCAGAGCTTAAAAGCTAGAGCTCTGACATCAAACAGCCAAGGTTCAAATACTGTCCCCACCACTTTCTAAGAGGACCTGAGCTCAGTTGCTTAACCTCTCTGTGCCTCAGTTTGTTCATCTGTTAAAGAGATGATAATCATGCCCCTCTCTAAGGCTACTGTGAAGGTTAAAATGAGAAAGTGCCTGTGTTTAGCAGAGTGTCTTGCACATAGAGAGTGCTGAATAAATCTTAGTCAACATGATTCTAGCAAGTTAGGAGCAGCTTGTTCCTCTTAACCTACAGATTGCCACCCTTCAAAATGGTTTGCATACAAGTGACACTTAAATTTCACAGAATTCTCTGTTGATATTGAAGAGAAAGACAAGTGGGTAGGGATAATGCAGTGCAGTGGTTATATGTGCGTGTCATGACTCCACTGGACTCCATCACTAAACTAGCCAGGTGACTTTGGAAAAGTTACATAACCTCTTTAAGCCTCTGTTCCTCTGCAATTAAATAGAAATAGTAATATTACCTGTCCTGTGTAAGGGAGATGCTGTAATACGCATAGCACACTGCCTGGCCCAAGGTAAGATCTCAATAAATGTTAGCTAATAGTATGATAATGGTTAGAAGAGAGTTCTTATACTTTGGGGAAAGGGAAAAGTAATCTAACAGTAATGAATTGGAAGGGGAAGTGTAATCCCTCCCCCCAAAACTAAACTCAAACGTAAAGGTTGGTGCTGGATCTGTGAAAACTGACTGGGACACAAGCAGAAGTTAGCTTAGAAACAAGCAGGTGGAACTTAGGCCTGGAGAGTTTTCCAGCTGCGCGTGGGTTATTTAAATTTGGAACCTCCGTTTTAACAAAGATTAAATTCTTGCAACTCTATGGAACTGAAATAAAATGAAGTGTTGTTTGCAGAGGTGTGTATGACTGCCCTCTGAACTGGCCTCCTGGGATGGTAGAATGCCAAAGGCTCTTGCTTTCAAATGAGAATCTGGGATTTAACCCCTAACACCACCCAGCTGTTACTGTGTAGAGTCACTGGCACATTGCCAAGTTGTTTAGTTTTATCAGCCAGTTAGCAGGTAAATATTTGTGGGATAGGCTAGGTGTAGTTCCTGCAGGCTCAGGACATCCTCACCTCTATTTCTGACCCAAAGAATCCTTCTCAGGCATCAGGACCAGGGACAAATCTCACAAGATTCTGCCCTCCTAGTTGAATGAATCAATCCTTTGAACATCTCCAACCCGCATGATGTATTACTTAAGCCTTTTCTTTTTCTTTTTTTTTAAAGAATTTATTTTTTATTTATTTATTTATTGGCTGTGTTGGGTCTTTGTTGCTGCGCGTGGGCTTTCTCTAGTTGTGGCGAGCAGGGGCGACCCTTCATTGCGGTGCGCAGGCTTCTCATTGTGGTGGCTTCTCTTGCTGTGGAGCTCAGGCTCTATGCACGCAGGCTTCAGTAGTTGTGGCTCACGGGCTCAGTAGTTGTGGCTCGCTGGCTATAGAGTGCAGGCTCCAGTAGTTGTGGCTCACGGGCTTAGCTGCTCCACAGATGTGGGATCTTCCCAGACCAGGGCTTGAACCCATGTCCCCTGCATTGGCAGGCAGATTCTTAACCACTGTGCCACCAGGGAAGCCCCTTATGCCTTTTCTTGGCATTGATTTCATTGTGTCTTTGTAGTTAGTTGTCACAGGATATGCCACTCCCCACCAGTTTTAAATCTCCCCCAATTCAAGGACCCCTTTTTTCTGTGTTTCTTCTCATGACCTCCACCCTTCCCCCAACCCCATCTCTACCCCAAATGACTGTACACCATAGGCACTTAATTAATGCTTGTTAAACATGTCATAGTAGACATGTTACAGAGAGCAGCACTGTTGCCACCATGGAAAAGTAAAAGAAATTAAAAACCAAATCTTCTAGTGAAGACATGAGTTTGTCTTTAAGCTATGTTGATTTATAACCTCTTACCCACCAAAAATGGAAGATATTGCAAAATGCTGTACAATTACATCTAGTGTGGTAATGTGGTTATGTGACTTATAGCAAGCAGTAGGTATCAAATGTACAGCATTTAGCATATAATTCAGTCATAGTACTGGGTTGCCACAGCAGGAATTTGGTTTTCTAAATAATTTGCAAATGCTGAATATCTTTTTAACTTTTGGAAGTACAAAATTTTGGCCTTGAATCAAATTGTGTTAGCAATCTCTCCACAGTCTTTAATAATGCCTTGCATTTCTACAGGGCTTTGTATTTTCAAAGCTCTTTCACTCTGATTATCTTGTTTGATCTTCACATCAACCCTATGATGTAGGAAGGGCAGCTATTAGTATCTGCATTTCACAGATGAAGATAGGAGGGACTTGAGAGGATCAGGTCCTAAGCTCAGGCCAAATGGCACACTAGTGACACAGCCAAGGTTGGAACCCAAGGATCTGTAAACCAGAGAGATTTCTGATATTCATGAACATTTTGATTATTTACGACATTTATGAGCAATGGTTTTATGCAGATGTCCTAATTTATATTCATGTGCATATATTTTCATAGAGTTCCTTTTAAAAAGTAAAGAAAAACCTTCATGGTGATCATCTCCCTCAGATATGTCATAATTTGTTACTTCAGTGCCTTTCATCTGCACATATCAACATGCATTCCAACATTAATTATTCTTTAAAAACATTTCTAGGTTTACTCTATCCGTAAGAACAAATTTTCTTACTTTAATGTTTAAAGAAATAACATGTTACTTCAAAAAATAAAGACCTCCAGGGACTTCACTGGTGGCACAGTGGTTAAGAATCCACCTACCAATGCAAGGGACAGAAGTTTGATCCCAGTGGGATCCCAGGAAGATCCCACATGCTGTGGAGCAACTAAGCCCACGCGCCACAACTACTAAGCCTGCACTCTAGAGCTTGCGAGCCACAACTACTGAAGCCTGTGCGCCTAGAGCCTGTGCTCCGCGATAAGAGAAGCCACCCAATGAGAAGCCCACGCACCACAACGAAGAGTAGCCCCCGCTCGCCGCAATTAGAGAAAGCCGCGTGCAGCAATGAAGACCTAACTCAGCCAAAAATAAATAAATAAATTTATTTTAAAAATAAAATAATAAAGATCCCCATTTATATGAAATATCTAGAATAGTCAAACACAAAAAGACAGAAAGTAGGATAGTGTTTACCAGGGACTGGGGAAGGGGGTAATCGGAAGTTATTGGATACAGAGTTTCATTGTGGGATGCTGAAAAAGTTCTGGAGATGAATGACAGTGATGGTTGCAGAACAGTGTGAATGCACTTAATGCCATAAAACTGTACAGTTACAAATGGTTAAAATGGTAGGTTTGTTACCGAACACAAGTTTGTGTGCCCAACACACAGTGAGGCCAAACAAACCGAAAAGTCGGAGTTTGCAGCAGAGAAAGGATTATTGCAGGGCTCGTGCCCCAAAACCCCCCGAACTCCCTGAAGCATTTCAGCAAGGCATTTTTAAAGGCCAGGTGAGAGAGAGGCATCCCAAAGGGTATGTGATGCATTCCTGCACAATTCTCTGGTTGATGGTGATCAATCCTTAGTCACCAGCAGGTCTGGGGCCAGGTGCTCATGATCGTCAAGTAGTTAATTTCTTCCACTTGGTGGTGGTTTTTAGCAAATGAAAAACTCAGGAAATATGCATGAGATACTATTATCTGGGTAGTCAGAGAGGAACTACAGCAGAGGATATGGGGGAGGGGTCTGTCCTGGGAAGGCCCCATAGGCTCCTGCTCCATAACAGATTTTATGTTATGTACATTTTACCACAATTTTTAAAAAGTAGAACACCATCTTATTTTATTAATATGATTCCCTCTAATAGAAGAAGTCTAGTTATAATGCAACTCATGACCTTTTTTGTTTCTTTACTTTTTTCCCAATTCACCTTACCTAAGAGCCCCTTTACACTTGCTGCAGAAGAGATGATAGCAATCTGTAGGGAGCCCTACTAACCTTTTTATAAAACTCTAAAATGAGTTTAAGGTTTGTGTGATAAGGTGGGATCCTAGTAGATTTTTATAGCTACTACTAATCAAGTACTTCCTACCTGCCAGGTATTGACTAAATGCTTTTACCTATTATTTCATGTAATCATCTGAGCAGCTCCAAGTGATAACAGATGAGAAACTGAGTTATATGAAGGTTAAGGTACTTGCCCAGGGCTGAAGAGCCAAACATGAGGTTGTAGAATCTCCCTTCAAACAGCAGTGGTCTGGGGTTACATGATTGGACTAAAGCAGGGTAACTTCCTCAAATGCTCCTTAGGAGACTACTTCCTCTGTGCTGTGATTATTGTCACCTTCCTTTTACAGAATCACCATGTCCTGTGTGGCTAGGCCTGTGCTGTCCAAAATGGTAGCCACTAGCCACATATGGCTACTGAGCACTAGAAATGTGGCTAGTCTGGAGTGAGATGTACTCCAAGTACATCTCAAAAAAAAAAAAAAGAAAGTAAAATATCTCATCAATAATTGTTGTGTTGATTAGGTGTTGAAAAGATAATATTTTGGACATATTGAATTAAATAAAACATGTTATCAAAATTAATTTCATCTGTGTTCTTTTATTTTACTGTAGCTACTAGAAAAATTTAAATTAAATATGTTGGACTTCCCTGGTGGCGCAGTAGTTAAGAATCCGTCTGCCAATGTAGGGAACATGGGTTCAGTCCCTGGTCTGGGAAGATCCCACATGCCGCCAAGCAACTAAGCCTGTGCGCCACAACTACTGAGCCTGCGCTCTAGAGCCCGAGAGCCACAACTACTGAGCCCACGCACTTAGAACCCGTGCTTCACAGCAAAGAGAAGCCACTACAATGAGAAGCCCACGCACCACAACAAAGAGTAGCCCCCGCTCGCCACAACTAGAGAATGCCCGCGTGCAGCAACAGAGACCCAACGCAGCCAATAAATAAATAAATAGTTAAAATTAATTAATTTATTTATTAAATAAATAAATAATATGTTGCTCTCATTCTCCTTCTACTGGACAAAGCTGCTCAAGGTTGCCTGGGTCACTTCTGCTACCTTAGTTCTTCACTGGGAGAAGGGGAATAACCTTCATTTCCCGATGGCCTAGTAGAAAGTTTTCCCTTCACCTCCTTCCCACCATTGTGCCATGTCCACAGAGGGCCTTCTGAGTTATTATGTACAAAATAGGAGAGACATATTGAAAGAGCTTACCTTTGTGTCTATTACTCTGCTTTCAAATTCAAAGCACAATAATTACAAAATGTTGTCATTACTACTGACTGGGGTTTTATCCCCTATTCCTTTTCAAGTACAGAGGGATCTTGAGTAATCATACATTTCAAGAACAGAATGTCTGGTTAAAATGAAACTTAATCCTGGTCTATCCTTTGTTTATTCAGTGTTCATTCATTCATTCATATATTCATTTCATATTACAAATATTTACTGAGTGAACATTATGTACATGGTATATTGCTAACTCAAAGATGAACCAGATTAGTGTCTGCTGCTGATTCTCTTTCAAAAATATATTCGTTTATTTCTTTGCTCATTACACTGGACATCACAGGCAGCCTGATATAATAAAAAAGTCCTGGACCAGGGGTCATAAGGCCCAGAATCTAGTCCTGGTTTTATGAGTTATGTGAAATGAGCAGGTGTCTTCAAATCCAAATCTCAGGTTTTTTCATTTATAAAATTGGGAAGTATAAATATACCAACTCAGCCTATTGTGAAAATAAGATAATGAAAGTGGTAAGCTACAAATGACCATTTCTTGCTTATTAAAAGACACTGCATTAGAAGCCAGGAGACTTGGCTTCCTTCCTGGACCCCACTAACAACACACTGTGTGGTTTTAACCTCTCAAGCCTCAGTGTCCTTAAATTAAGAGGTTAGACTGCATAGATTCCAAGATGTCTTCCTGCTCAAAATCCCAGGTTTTAAGAGTTTATGATTTAAAGTAATCATTCTCTGAAGATCAGCATTTAACTTTACCAGAATCATAATTATCATATCAATTCTCTAGCCATAGATCTTATAGGATTTAAAAGTATGAAGCACTAGACACTTCCCTGGAAATTGTGCCTATTTGTTTGCAGAAAAATCTCTGCATCAGCTTTTTTTTTTTTTTTTTTTTGTAACAGTGTTTTGTCCTCTGCAGTTTTTAAAAGCCAAATGGAAGAGGACAGAAAGTAAAGAAATTAAAAACAACTGTTTTGGGCTTCCCTAGTGGCGCTGTGGTTAAGAATCTGCCTGCCAATGCAGGGGACATGGGTTCGAGCCCTGGTCCAGGAAGATCCCACATGCCGTGGAGCAACTAAGCCCACGCACCACAACTACTGAGCCTGCACTCTAGAACCCACGACCTGAGCCGCAACTACTGAAGCCTGTGTGCCTGGAGCCCATGCTCCGCAACAAGAGAAGCCATGTAATGAGAAGCCAGCACACCGCAAGGAAGAGTAGCCCCTGCTAGCTGCAACTAGAGAAAGCCCACGCGTAGCAACAAAGACCCAACACAGCCAAAAGTAAATAAATAAATAAATTTATTTTAAAAAAATAAAATAAAAACAACTGTTTCAATCACCTATTGGTGTGTAGCAAACCACTCCAAAACATAGTGGTTAAAACAATGATTTACTACTCACGACTCTGTAGGCTGGGCGGTACTGCTGCTGTTCCCTCACTACTACTTGCGATTTCTGAAGTGGCTGCATTCAGCTGAGAGCTCAACTGAGGCTGGAACATCCAAGATGGCCTCTCATCCTCTGGGGCCACTCTCCACATGGCCTTTCCTCATCCAGTCTTTTAAGTCCAAGCTTCTGAAAGGCAGCTGAAGCCCAAAAATTACAAGAGACAAGCCCCCATGTGCAACTATTTGTGTCATGCTTGGTAATATCCTCTGGCCAAAGCAAGTTTTGTGGCCAAGTTCAGAGTCAATACAGGGGATCTGAATATGTGGAGGCATGTTTCATCAAGGATCACCGAGGTAATAGTCTACCACTACAACTTCCATTTGACCGAGTTCTAGATCTTATCCCTATCTCTCACACTTCTGCATAAATTATTCCATTCTTTACTTCTGTGCCTTGTTCATACTTCTATTTCTGCATATGTCACACTCCACTTTAATCATCAGTTTATATTTTTGTATTTCCCACCAAAATGGGAGGAACTTGTACAGAGAAGAGATAGTGTCTTATTCCTCTCTGAATGTCGATCATCTATCAAAGTGTCTCCACATAGGAGATACTTAATTAATAATATTGAACCACCAAACTGAATTGTTTGGAACTTCACCAAATGTCAAGAGTAGAGCGCCCCATTTCAGATTGCACAAGGGCGAGTATTCCTAACCTAGGTTCTTTATTTTCACTAAACTCTATCTGAAATTTACCCTTTCTTTCAACTGGAAATGTATGCAACAAACCACAGTAGTACTATCGGTAGGTGTGGGAGTTTTTCACCAACAGAAACCTCAAATGTTTTAATATCACATCACAGCTGACTTGTCACAAATATTGTACATATTACAATTTTTTAAATAATTGAACAATCCATTTTAATATAATTGGTTTTCTTTGTAGTCCCAAGTATTTTACTTTATTCCATTTAGAAATATTATTCTAGGGAGTATGTGGGCTTCACCACACTGCCAGGGCTTTCAGAAAAGGTGAAGAACCCCTGATTAGAATGAGCATATGACTAGGGAGAATTTAATACCTTTGGAAAGACACGCCCCCTCCTCCATCCCACTAGAGCCACGTCAGCACTAACTTGTTAGGAAAGCAAATCCTCAGGCTTACTACAGACCTTCTAAATCAGAAACCTGGGGTTGGGGCCCAGCAATCTGTGTTTCTACAAGCCTTCCAGGTGATTCTCCAAATTCTTGCAAGTTTGAGAACCACTGAACTAGGGAAAACAGTAGTGTGTTGAAACCGAGCAATACAAGGGTAGCTGAAGACCATTTAATCAATCAATAAGTATAGACAGATACCTCCTATTTCCTCAGCCCTGGGAAAAGTACTGTAGGAAAATGTTCTATATCTTAATTTGAGTGATTATAATGCAGATATATACATATATAAAAAGACTTTAGGCTCTACACTTAAGACTAGTGCACTTTACATGTGTTACATGTCAATTTAAAAAATAAGTATACATAAGAGTGTAATACATAATTCTTGTCTTCGAGGAACTTTCTGTTCACTTTAGAAATCTACTTATGCAAACATTTGTTGAGTACCAGAGGTGAGCTGGATGGTAAGTGAATAGCCAGGCATGAAATCTGTCCTAATGGAGTCCTCATTCTAGTAGGGGAGTCAGAAAATAAACAGTAATTATGAAACAGTGATAATGTCCATTATAATTATAATAAGTACCACTAAATAATTACCATATTTCATTGATTCTAACATGTCCTTTTTTTATAGCTTAACATTTCTGAAATCAAAAGGTGTCTTACATTCTTTAGTTGCCAGTTTAATTAGAAGGGTTTTCCTAATGGCACATAAAATAATGGTGCATCTTTAGTGGATGGCATCTTAGATTTTGTATATTAAGTATCACAGGTGTTCAAGGATATGTAGATCTATAAGCATTCCAGGAGTCAAAAAGGGTTTCAAGAAAGAAATCAGATTTGTGGTTCCCAGAGGTGGGAGGTGGAGTGAGGGGAATTGGATGAAGGAGGTCAAAAGGTACAAACTTCCGGTTATAAGATAAATAAGTACTAGGGATGTAATGTACAACATGATTAGTATAATTAACACTGCTGAATGTTACATGTAAACGTTGTTAAAAGAGTAAATCCTAAGAGTTTTCACAAGGAAATAACATTTTCTTTCTCTTCTTTTGTATGTATATGAGATGTTGGATGTTCACTAAACTAATTGTGGTAATTGTTTCACAATGTATGTAAAGCAAATCATTATGCTGTACACCTTAAACTTATAATACAGTGTGGTATGTCAATTATATCTCAATAAAACTGGAAGAAAACAACAAGAACTAGAGAAAGGGCTTCAAGGGCAAGGAGACTTGAGCCTGGCTGAAGGAAGAGTAGGATTTTAGAGAGAGGAGGAACAGGAGGGGCAGCTGGAGGTGAAGCACCCAAGGGGGAAGGAGAAGCTGTGATGAGAGACACAGCTCTGGGTGAGACAGAAAGGGGGAGTGTTAGGAAGCAGAGGGAGCTCAGTGGCTAAGAAAGTGAAGTCAGATTCTAAAAGGCCTAGAAAACTGAACAGATGATGCAGTTAAAAATAAGGAGCAACTAGGCTTCCCTGGTGGCACAGTGGTTGGGAGTCCGCCTGCCAATGCAGGGGACGCGGGTTCGTGCCCCGGTCCGGGAAGATCCCACATGCCGCAGAGCGGCTGGGCCCATGAGCCATGGCCGCTGAGCCTGCATGTCTGGAGCCTGTGCTCCACAACGGGAGAGGCCACAGCAATGAGAGGCCCGCATACGGCAAAAAAAAAAAGATACACACACCTCAATGTTCACAGCAGCACCATTTACATGGAATACTACTCAGCCATAAAAAAAGAATGAAATAATGCCATCTGTGGCAACATGGATTGACCTACAGATTATCACACTAAGTGAAGTAAGTCAGGCAGACAAAGACAAATACCATATGATATCACTTATAAGTGGAATCTAAAATATGGTATGAAAGAACTTATTTATAAAATAGAAACAGACTCACAGACATAGAAAACAAACTTATGGTTACTAAAGGGGAAAGGTTGGGGGGCGGATAAGTTAGGAGTTTGGGATTAGCAGATACAAACTACTATATAAAATAGATAAACAACAAGGTCCTCCTGTATAGCACAGGGAACTATATTCAATATCTTGTAATAAACTAGAATGGAAAAGAATATATATATATACATAAAACTGAATCACTTTGCTGTACACAATAAACTAACAAAACACTGTAAATTAACTATACGTCAATAAGATAAAAAAGGGAAAAAAACCTAAAAAAAAAAACCCCAAAAGATTATAAGCTTCCTGAAAGCAAAGAATGAATCTTAGCAGCACAGCAATGGCTACATAGAAAGAATGTTTAATAAATGTTTACTAATAAATGAAAAAAAATCCAACATATTCCAGAGCCTATCCCCAGGTAAGGCTGAAGTTATAGTCTATACACATTCTCATTCTTACTACTCAAAGGGAAGTTCATGAACCATTGACATCACCTGGGCTCTTCTTAGAAACACAGGATATCTAACCCCCGCCGAGGCCTAATGAAGCAGAAGATCCATTTCGGCCTGATCCCCAGAAGAGTTGTTTACACGTTACACTCTGAGCAGCACTGCTTAGTCAGGAGTAACGGGAGGGATGAGCAGGCCTGAATCTCCTGTTGGAAGACATCTAGTGGCTCCAGCTGGGAGGGACTGGGGGAGGTAGGATCTGTCAGGTAGCGTCCAAAGTGATTTCTTAAATTGTGACCTCTGTCCGTCAGGACCTGCGCAGATGGCCAGGCTGCTCTGCATCAGAGGAGCTGGGACCTCAGGCTGGCTGGGCAGGGGCGGTCTGCAGGTTGCATGAAGGTGTGAGCAAAGGTGGAGTTTCCGAGCCTCAGCCCGGGCTCGAAGGCAATGAATGTCCAGAGGTCAAAGAGACAAGAAGTCAAGTCCAGGGGTATCAGGTGAGGGAAGCTAAAACCAGTTATGCTGGTCCAGAGAGCCAGAGTCTAGAGAACAGAAACAGACGGTTCTACTAATACTTACTGAGCTGCTGATGGGTAAGACGGCTGATGGGTGAGCTCTCCTTTTAGGAAAGGCTGCTCTTTGCTCAGGTTTGTAGCTCACCCGCTTCAGTGAGTAGTAGGTGGGTGTGTCTTTGTAGCTCTGTGTCTGTAGTCCTTCTGGGGGGGCTCAGCACTACAATGGAGGCAGGGATGAGGCTTGCTGGAAGGTTCCTGTCCTGCCAACTTAAAGAGACAACAGTGTGGGAAAGTAAGAATTCCAGAGACTATTTCTGAAATTTTTGTGAGAAAATGGGCAGAAATTCCCAGGACCTTTTGCTCACACCATAACCCTGTGTATTTCCCATCAGAAGTGGGCTGCTTTTCAGGAGATAATAAGCCGACGCCCCCAGTCACCCAGACAGCATTCTCTCAGGGGGAACAACATGGAATCCTGTTATCGGAGGAGACGACCTGGTAGTTTTCAATCACTTTTTTAATCCCTGTCTTCTAACACTATCTTACTCAGATCCCTAACATTTGAAATGGATGCTAGCAAAGGTGCTCTCACTGAAGCAGAAGTTGGAGCCCAGAGCCATTCCCTTCCACCCCGTACTCCACAAGGCCCTCTGAGTCCCCTTGGTAGAATGCCTGGGCTCCGTGGGGCAGTTTGAGAAGCTCCACTTGCTCTGTACTGGTGCTGTCACTATACGAATGGGAAGGAGGTCCATGCAGACAACGTCTTCCATGACCTGGCATTAGTTCACCTCGCCATGGCCATTGTGGACTTTTCTTCACATACTCTCTCTTTGGGGCCTTTCTATGTGCTATTCTCTCCATCTGAAATACTCTTTGCTCCCTTCCATGCTTCGTTGTCTTCCCAGCCCTACTTTTGCCTGCCTGACTCCTCTGGAACCTGAGGATCTCTGCAGGGGCTTGTCTGTTCTGTCTGCTGTGCCCAGCACAGTGTCTGACCAATAGTAAACGCTGTGTGTCTCCTTTTAGAATGAATGAAGGAGACCACTTACAAGAGCCTTGCTCCACAGCTGCTTCGCCAGCTCCAAGGCTCAGAAATGCTGATGGCCCCCTCTACCTGAATATGGGCTGGTCGTGAGAAAATGCTTGTCCGGTCTGTGCTGATTCCCTCTCTGGGAGTTCTGATTGGTGTACAATAGTGTCAGGTTGAAGATCCAGGTAACTGGAAAACTGTGTGTAGGAAAAGCAGAGTGAGACACCCTTAGAAAATGTTGGTAGGTCCATGTGGTAGCTGCCTTCAAAGGGGCTGTAGGGATTGGCAGATTTGGCAGATTGGCAGGTTTTTATGATGACAGTTTTCAGACATCATCCTGACCTTCTGCTACACTGAGGGTTTAGAAATAAAGAGGTCTTAAATCAGACTACCTTCTAACCCCAGTAACCATATTTGACATTCGCAGTAGGTCATCTTCCAAAAGTTCCACAAGGAATTATTCACTACTTCCCTGGTGACAAAATACAGCCGTAAAACATAGTGTTGGATATTTCTCAGGCATCTCTGTGGTAGATGAATAAATCTCTCCCAAAAGACCCATCTGACAGAAAAAAAAAAAAAAAAGCCAAATAAATATGAATTAATGTTGTGCTAAAATTTTTCTGAATATGCAAGAAATCAGGTATGCTAAATCAGCCTAGTCTAAAATTGGCTCTCCCTATTAGTATGTGGTCAGTAAATTATTAAGGAAAACTAATTATCTTTTGATAGTATTACCTTAAACATTACTTTTACAAGCATTGTAAAATGATTCAACAGGCTAACTCAAGTCTGCTTAAGTGTCATTTTATTTAAAGTAACACTTCCTGGTAAACAAGTTTTTAATTAAAAAGAAAAATTGTATTTGCATCCCTTGAAGATAAAGAAGAAACTACATAATATTTAACTATCTACAGTTTCTGTCTATCTCTACTTATATTTGGCACCAGTTACAAAGGAAAACTACCTGGAAGGATAATTTCTCGCACAATAATCCCTTCCAGTGAGACAGGACTTAGCAATTTATAGTGTTGACATACATGATTTCATTTGATCCTCTCAACAGCCCTGTAAGTCAGGTATAACAAGAATTAGTGTTAACTTCACTTTATAAATGAGGATGCTAAGCCCGTGGAAACTACATGACTTGCTCATGGTCACCCTGGTAGCAGGGTTCAGCTAGGTCTTGAACCCAAGGTTTGTGATCCCAGGTCTATCTCAGTGTTCTTTTTTTTTTTTTTTTTGCTGTACGCGGGCCTCTCACTGTTGTGGCCTCTCCCGTTGCAGAGCACAGGCTCCAGACGCACAGGCTCAGCGGCCATGGCTCACAGGCCCAGCCGCTCCACCGCATGTGGGATCCTCCCGGACCGGGGCACGAACTCGCGTCCCCTGCACCGGCAGGCGGACTCTCAACCACTGCGCCATCAGGGAAGCCCAATCTCAGTGCTCTTATCATGAGGTAAACTATGGCTAAGTCTGCCTGATGTCTTAGATCATATTCCAGAAGGACCTTGAGGGTCTTCTAGAGCAGTGGTTCTCAAACTTTATTTCTTAGAAACCTAAAGGTCCATGGTGGTACTTAAGAAGCCACCATAGGGAAGTGAGAAGACAGGGTCCTGTGTTACTATCCCAACTGAGCAACTTTGTTTATGTCCCATATACTGGTGTTTCAGGTAAAATTCCTTTGGAATTCCACAGCTTTAAAAAGAAATCTGAAACTCCAGAATACTAATCTAAACTACGCATTTGACCAATTGGAAAAGATCCATAAATATCACGTAATTTACCCAACTAAGACTAGAAACCAGTCCACTACTCTGTGATTGGGATAAAAGTTAATTCTCTCAGTACAGTATTTTGTCTACATCCAAAGTTGTCCAACTTCAGTGTGTTATCAGGAACATCTGCAGGGCTGGTCACAGAGTTCTGGGCCCCACCTCCAGAGGTTCTATTCAATAGGGCTGGGGTTGGGCCTGAGAACCTGCATTCCAGGTGATGCCGAGGCTGCTGAACCAGAGAACACATTTTGAGAATCACTTGTCTACAGGATATAAAACAACAGAAAAGTCAACTGAATTGACCAGCTAATTGTACATTTCATCAATTTTATTTCATGCTGAGAAAATGGTAAAAGGAAATTCCTCCTTCAGAATTTATAAACCCATTGCTTTAACCACACTTCTACACATGCCTCAACAGCTAGCACTGATATTCTATCACATCAAAGATCCTAAACTAACCATGTAGCAGATGGCATTGGTGTTCCAGCCCATACCTGCTCATCCAGCTTCTGAGTTTACCTGCAATTGCAGTGGGCGGTTTCCATACACACTGCCAGCTTCCCATTTCAATGGCTGACATCTATTTGTGTCTCTGAGGACTTTCTTTAGCCAATAAGAGCTTGCTCAGTCCACAGGCAGTGTGTGTGTGTGTGTGTGTGTGTGTGTGTGTGTGTGAGTAATTCATGTCCCCACTTTCCTTCAAACAATGAGGCCATGACTCTGCTGAAAAATACTCCAGAGTCACTATCCCTCTGTGGGACAACTGTGAAGCTTGTTCAAATGACTCCTCAGAAGGTCCCTAGTGAGACTGAACCCCAGTCTCCCACAGCACCAACTTGCTCATTTTTTAAAAAAATAATTATTTTATTTATTTATTATTATTATTTTTTGGCTGTGCCAGGTCTTATTTGCGGTACGCGGGATCTTTTAGTTGCGGCATGAATGCAGGATCTAGTACCCTGACCAGGGATCAAACCCAGGCCCCCTGCATTAGGAGTGTGGAGTCTTACCCACTGGACCACCAGGGAAGTCCCCTCAACTTGCTCATTAATGCACCTTTTATTGGTATTTCTCCCTTTCCTGTTCACTTCTCTCACTTCCTTATTTGTGCTTCCAGGGATCACTTCTTAAATAAACTATCCGAATCTCAGGCTCTTGTCTCAGAGTCTGCTTTTGGGGGAACACAAACTAAGACACTCCATCTCCAAGTTCTTCATCAAATTCATGGAAGCATCACCTGCTGGCTGACCCACATCTTCTCTTTTTCACCTTTCGATTCTATGCCCTGGGGCTTTATTCGCAGGTCTTTCGGTTGGCTAATCCAAGTTAGGTGTACTCAATGGGTGTTAAATAAATAATACAATGATTGTTGCTGCCATAACAGGAGCAAAAATACAGACTGTTGCATCATGTGCAGATACTCATGATTTATTAATTGTATGCTTAAGTAGTCACTCTTCAGAAAGAGGCCCAAGTTCATTTAGTATCAGATCTGTGAAGGACGACAGCAGAAAAAAACTGGCATTATGGGGCTTCCCTGGTGGCGCAGTGGTTGAGAGTCCGCCTGCCGATGCAGGGGACACGGGTTCGTGCCCCGGTCCAGGAAGATCCCACGTGCCGCGAAGCAGCTAGGCCCGTGAGCCATGGCCGCTGAGCCTGTGCGTCCAGAGCCTGTGCTCCGCAACAGGAGAGGCCACAACGGTGAGAGGCCCGCGTACCGCAAAAAAACAAAAAACAAAAAAAACTGGCATTATGCATATTTTTCAGGCATCACTATAAAAAGCAACCATCAATTCTGAAATGGATATAAGTTTCCTTTTGTACTGTCAAAGCAAGATTAACTTTCAGCAAATATTTACATTTAAGGAGTGCAGTTTCAGCAGTGATGTCATTGACATTTGTCAAACTGCAGTTCAAATCTCAATTAAAAAAAGAACTGTCTGAGAAACAATTAAATTGTCCTCAGATTGAAGCCAAATAATGGAGACAGATCCCTTTGGTTAAAAAAATAATTAAATTAATCAAACTTCATCCTAAATAATAGAGCTATTTCATGTATTTAATTCCACTCGTTGGTGGCTTAATTTTTTAAAGAAAACAGCCTGATTGCAATATAACTGACATATAATAAACTGCATAAATTTTGACATATGTATGCACCCATGAAACCACTGTGCTGGCTTATTTTTGAAAGCAATTCTACCTAGTTTCAAGTCTATATCATTTTAAAATCCACTTTCTGGAATAATCCATTAATTATCACACTTATGCAGTGATCCATTATGGGCTAAAGCTCTTTACATTACTCCTTATTTGAAATGGCTATATGAGTATGTTCCAAAGTGCATCCATGCAAAATAATAAATACATTCTAATCCCCAGAAATTATGAGGCATGTCTTACAAATAGTAATAAAAGCTACCACTTATTTAGCATCTATCATTGCCAAGGTCTATTTTGTAACTTTTTAGATACATCATTTGTAACCCTCACAACAATCCTATGAGATCAATATTATTAACTCTATTTCACCAGTGAGCAAATTGAGGTTAGAGACATTGAGTGATTTAGAGACATTTACATAGTTAGAACATGACGGAGCTGGGAACTAGATTCATCCCACTATGGTAATATTTTCCAAACTGTTAATTTATTCAACAAATATACGCCAGGCTCTAGGTTAGATGTTGGAGATACAGTAGTGAAGGTCATGGCTTCCAACATCATAAACTTTACAGGCAGGGATAAAGAGATATGCCATTTCATTGAAATATGTCTGACATATGTATACACCTTTGAAACTGACAGCACGCTGAAGATTATGAACGTACCCATTACTACCATAAGAGTCTTCATGATCCTGTGTAATTCCTGCCTCCTGACCCTACCCTGCCCACGACAAAGCAACCATTGATCTTTCTCATGCTATACATTAGCTTGCATTTTCTGGGGTTTTACGTAGATGGAATCATACATATGTATTATTTGCCTGGATTAATCTCTGGGTATATTTGAACTTTATTCAATTTTTAAAAATCAGCTTTATTGAGGCATAACTTACAAACTCACCAATTTTAAATGTAGAATTTGATGAGTTTTGATACATGAATATCAGCAAGTAATCACCACTACAATCAAGATACGGAGCATTTGACGAGGAATATTTCAAGTTTAGACAAAGTTTTACCCTTAAAAGCACAGAGTTTATTAGTTTCAGAGAAAGTCAAGTGCGGTACACATGGAACATTCGTGCATTATCCCAGGAACATACCAAAATCAATGCCACTTTGCCTCCTTTTTAAACCTACACAGCTATGGGAACTTGCATTCTTGATTGTTTACAGGGAACTTTTATGATTGCCTATTACTCTTCTTACAAACACCCCTTTGGTGCTTTAGGAAATAACTTCAAAGAGAACATAACAGGAAGGGGTATACTTTGATTCATTCACCACAGTGATTTCTCTGTCCCCAATCAGCCTAGTGACCCACAGTGGAAAGTTTCACACAGCTCAAAAGTTTCTGCCAGCCACGCTGTCTCAGGCTTATTTCCTCTCTTTTTGTTCCCCAGTCTCTTCCAGTCTCTTCCAGTCTCTTCCCATTCCATCCCTGCCTAAATATCACTGTTCCATTCATTTTTCTAAAGTCTTGCTTTTGGCATGCTGGGAAATATTCCGCGGCTCTACAGTGCTCACAGGATTAAGTCCAAGCTCTATAAGGCCACCTTTGTATGCTCCACCTGTTTGCACTCATACTGATGAGCAGCTGGGAGCCAGCTCCCAGGGCTGAGCCAAGCTGCTGCCCAGCCCCAGCAAAACGTGTGGAGCGTCGCATCTTCCCTGGACCCAGCACAACGTGTGGAGAGGACCTGGGTCTAGAAGAAAGATATCGGGACTGTATTTGCTGCAAAGGGATAAAAATGAACATCCTAAGCTTTATTTAGAAAGCCTAGTAAGGCCCTTAATTGGCATTGTTAAGAAATTTCAGTGATTTATGTGAATATAGGGATTCAAATGTAACAATAACTTAGAGGTTTTTTTGCTGCATGTGTAATTTCTCTGTCAAATACAAAGCATGCCGTGACTGGGTTACTTTCTGAAAGGATCACCATATTTCATTTATCCACACATTCACTAAATATCTCTTGAGCACCTATTACATATCAGGCTCTGTGCTTAGCCCTGGTGGTATATTGGTGAAGCAGAGAGGTATCATCTGCACCCTTATAGAACTAACAGATTAGCTGATGGGTCACTACAGGGTAAAGAGAGCCACAAAGCAGAGATAAACTGCTTTCTGGGAGCTATGGTAGACACTATTGCCCTGCCCATATCCCTTAGCACTCACCAGGCAAGCCAGAGCCTTCTTCCCACCAGGGATTCTCAGGCTGAGTGAGAACTTTTCTGGCCCAGGGGAACAGAAGCTCAGCCCTTGCGTGCGGTGCAGGCCGTGATTGCTGGGGAATCAGTGCCTTCAGGTGCAGCCTAAACCAATGGCAAATGAGGATTGAGAGTTAACTACCCGGCTTCCACCCAGAGCACCCTGGCAACTCTGAGGTTGTTCCATGCTGTCTTAGCTTGAGCTGCCATTAACAAAATGCCATAGACTGAGTGGCTTAAACAACAGGAAATTTTTTTCACACAGTTCTTAGAGGCTGGACGGCTGAGATTAGGGTGCCAGCATGCTTGGTTTCCGGTGAAGTGTCTCTTCCTGGTTTGTGGGCTCACGTGACCTCTTGTGTGCTGAGAGAGAGACAGAGAGACAGAGACAGAGACAGAGAGAGGGACAGAGAGAGACAGAGACAGAGAGACAAAGAGAGACAGAGAGACAGAGACAGAGAGACAGAGACAGAGAGACAGAGAGATAGAGAGAGAACTCTCTGGTGCCTCTTTTTGAAGACACTAATCCTATTGCATCAGGCCCCACCCTCACCATCTCACTGTAGGGCCTCCTTGATGTTTAATTGCCTCCCTATAGGCTCTATCTCCAGACACAGTCACATTTGGGGTTAGAGCTTCAACATACATGTTTTGGGGGAACACAGTTCAGTCCATAGCATACACTGTCTCCCAGAGTTCTCCACTGAGGCTGAGCCCCAGTTACCCATCTCCCAGTAACTTGTTCATCAATGCATGCTGAATTGGTTTCTTTTTCTTCCCTCCTCATTTCCCCATCCTCCTACCAGAGCTCCCTGAGACTACCTCCCAAATTAACAACTTGCCCTCAAATCTCAGTCTCAGGGTGTGTTTCTGGGGGAACCCAACCAGTGACTGGAGCACATAGCAGGGAACCTGCCCTAGACCTGGGGGGCCTGGATTTTAGAAAGCCTTACCAGCTGTGTCAGTAATTCTTTCCTGAGGGCTCTGTGGGAAGCCACTTAAGGTCTTAAGCAAAGGAATGAATCTCTGGAAGAACGTGGAGAAAGGGTTAGAGGAAATAAACAGTAGATTCAGGGCAACTAGTTGGGAACCTATTTCTTCAGTCAATAGGAAAAAACTGTGACCCGGATTAGGGAGAAGGCAATGAAGACGGAACCTGACATGGTGCTTAGTTCAAAGCGAGCTGCGCAACAAATATTTTTGATTAAAATTAATGAATGGGTTCAATCTACCGAATTTCTAGGTAGACTGACAGAACTCGAAGGTTGATTAGGTCTAGGGTCTGGGGAAAGGAAAGAGTTGAGAATAACTCCCCATCTTCAGGCTTGAACAGCAAAGTAGATGCTGGTGCTATTGACTGAATATGGACACAGCCTCGAGGAGAAGGGGCAGATTAGAGGGGGTAGGAGATAATGAGTTTGGGGCATGATGTGCCTGTGATACATCTAACTGATGTTGAGTAGGCAGCTGGGTGTACAGGTTTGCAGCTGGGTCAGAGATGCATATTTGGGTCCCACCAGACCAGCCACATGGGAAATATGACCCAGAAGAGCTCCACTTTTCCTACTTTCTGGCATTCCCTCTAAAATAATATTTTAGAAGGAGTATGATGGAGAATGAATATTTATTGAGAACCTACTATGTGCCAGGAATTGTACCAGGCATTTATTTAATCTTCCAAACAGCCCAGAGAGGTATGCAATATTATCTCCATTTACAGATGAGGAATTGCGGTGCAGAAAAGAGAAGTAACTTATCCAAGGTCACACAGCTGGTAAGCAGCTTCAGAAAAACTCTGGACTTACTCCAAATTTCATGTTCTTAAAGAAAATAAGCATCAACAAAGCGTGATTCTGTATCCTATGTCTCTCAGTCTCTCTAGACACCACAATGAGCAATTCGCAAAGTCAAGTGCGTTCACTAGAAGGATCTTTCAATTTCAGCACCCAAAGACTTCTCTCCGCAGCGCCCTGTTGAGGTACACATCCCTCATTTGGACAGTTCTCTCTCCAAGTGGTCCCCCTGCTGGTGACCCTACTGTGTACAGCCCTAACTGAAGTCTCTCAATTTTCTTTTCTTTTTTTTTTTTTTTTTTGCTGTACGCGGGCCTCTCACTGTTGTGGCCTCTCCCGTTGCGGAGCACAGGCTCCGGATGCGCAGGCTCAGCGGCCATGGCTCACGGGCCCAGCCACTCCGCGGCATGTGGGACCTTCCCGGACCAGGGCACGAACCTGTGTCCCCTGCATCGGCAGGCGGACTCTCAACCACTGCGCCACCAGGGAAGCCCCCTCTCTCAATTTTTGTCTCTGGAGATTTGCTTTTTCTGGAAATATCTTCTAAAAGGAATCACATAATGTGGTCTTTTGCAATGGTTTTCTTAGCTAGTGCTGTATAAAAGGTAAAATATTTAGTATTTTTCAACACCATACGAAGTTGTAGGGAGTAACCCAAAACCTCATTATTTCTTTTCATTTAAAAATACAGCACACTACCTTGGATGTGCTAATATTGATTTATAGTCCTGAAAATGTCCCAATTATTTTCCCTTCTGCAAACAAATACTTTTTTTGTAGATCTGCATTAAACTTATACATCTCTTTGGAAAGAATTGACATTCTTCATTGTTACATATTTTCTCTTCAGGCACGCATTTCCTTTCCAATGCAATAGCTAAGTCAAAACTTTTGAGACCTTTAAAAAATTATTATTTAGGTTTTGAACATATGCTAGCAGTATGTAGTTAAACCCTTTGTTCTTTTTGTGATATTTTTATATGACACATTTTCCCATAGTCTATTCTAAATCAGTGTTTCTGATAGACAGGAAATCTACTGAATTGTGAATTTAAAATTTGGAAAAAAAAGTATGGAGGTTCTTCAAAAAATTTAAAATAGAGCTACCATAGGATCCAGCAATCCCATTTCTGGGTATTTATCCAAAAGAATTGAAATCAGGATCTCAAAGAGATATCTGCACTCCTGTGTTCACTGCAGTATTAG
The DNA here is from genome assembly GCF_949752795.1 of Hyperoodon ampullatus. NCBI lineage: Eukaryota > Metazoa > Chordata > Mammalia > Artiodactyla > Ziphiidae > Hyperoodon > Hyperoodon ampullatus. The sequence continues at coordinate 47,652,759 of NC_136920.1, read as the reverse complement.
TCACAATAACCAAAATATGGAAACAACTTCAATGTCCATTGATAAATGAATGGATAAACAAAACATGGTACATTCATATAATGGAATATTATGTATCTTTAATGGAAGAAGAAAATACTACCATTTGCAACAACATGGATAAACTGGAAGACGTTATGCTAAGGGAAATAAGCCAGTCACAGAAGGACAAATACTACATGATTCCACTTATATGGAATATCTAAAATAATCAAGCTCATAGTAGGGGGAAATGGGGAGCTGCTATTCAACAAAGTTTCATTTATGCCAGATGCATAAATTTTAGAGATCTGCTGTTAAATATAGTGCCTATAGCTAACAATATTGTATTATACACTTAAGATTTTGTTAAGAGGGCAGATCTCATGTGTTTTTACCACAATAATAAAAAAAATCAAGGGAAAAAAATGATATGAATACAGTTCTTAAAAGGTAGAAATTATTATCTATACTGCCCTATTCTCCAGATATGAGGTAGTGTTACTCCATGAGAGAGTGGCACGGACATCTATACACTACCAAGTGTAAAATAGATCGCGAGTGGGAAGTAGCCGCATAGCACAGGGAGATCAGCTCAGTGCTTTGTGACCACCTAGAGGGGTGGGATAGGGAGGGTGGGAGGGAGATGCAAGAGGGAGGAGATATGGGGATATATGTATACATATAGCTGATTCACTTTTTTACAGCAGAAACTAACACAACATTGTAAAGCAATTATACTCCAATAAGGATGTTAAATAATAATAATAATTCCTTTCATATGTTTGCTGGAGGCAGAGCTTCATAGACTACTTCCTGGTGTGGAGGTAGGCATCTCACCTGAGTCACAGAAGGCTCCAGAGATTAGGCAAGCTGATAACTTGAGCCAGGAAGATGAGGTCATTCTTTTTGCCAGTCGCTGCAATCTGGCAAAAGGCAGATCCTGAGACATGTTTCTTGGACCAGAAACTAGACCTAAGGGAGAGGCTCTTAGGCAGAAAAAGATTAGAACTGTGGTCAGTGGAGTTCATCCTGGAAACTGTCCCCATCCTGACCTCTCCCATCCTCCTCCACACTGTGGCCAGAGTGAACATTTGTTACATAAAAGAGCGTGGTTCAGAGGACCCATCAGGACCTGCCCCTGCTTGCTTCTCCAGCCTCCCCTCTCGCCCCTTTCTTCTCTCTGGGACCCTATGATCTAACGTAGTAAATTTCTTTCAGCTCCATGAGAAACTCGTCATGTTCATTTTCACCTCTAGGCCTTTGTACATGCCCATGCCTCTGTCCCAGCCCCTCTCACACCCTCCAAACTGACTCATTCCTGCTCACCGTCAAGACTCAGTTTAGACCTCACTTCCTCTAGGAATTTTTCCTTGACCCTCAAGGCTGGGCTCGGTTTTCCCTTAGCACTCTGCTTTTACCCCTGTTCCAGGGGTTATCCAGCTCTGTTGTGGTTGCCTATTAATTTGCCTGCCCCTCCCTCTTCCTAGACTGAAAGCTCCTTCAGGCAGAGACAGAATCTGTCCAACATCTGCCCTCATGAGATACCCCAAGTTAGAACTGCCCAGTCAACTTGCTCCTAAATTCCTGATGCATAGAAACCGTGAGATAATAAGTGATTATTGTTGTCTTGAATCACTAAACGTTGGGGTAATTTGTCATATACCGATGGACAACTAATGCACTATCAAAGCTCAGTGGCTTAAAACAACCGAATCTCAGATTCTGTAGGTTAGTAACTGGTGATCTCTTGCTCCTTGTGGCATCAACTGAGATCAACTCAGCAATACTCAGCTGATGCATGGGCCGGTTGGGAGGATCCAAGGTGGTTTCACTCACAGGCCTGGCACTTTGTGGGCTGGAAGGCAGGACTCAGTTGGTTAACCACAGAGCCTACACGTGCTCTCTCTAGCATGGTCGTCTCAAAGTAGACTTTTTACGTGGCAGCTGGCCTCTCTCAGAGCAAGTATCCCAAAAGAACCTGGAAGAAGCTGCATGAGCTTTTATGACCTAGCCTTGGAAGTAACATAGAGTCATTTCTGCCATACTCTCTTGGTTGAAGCAGTCATAAAGACCACCCAGATTCAAGAAGAGGAAACAGAGACCCCATCTCTTGATGAGAGGAGTTGTCAAATAACTTTATCTATTTTTAAAATTAACTTTTAAACATATAATTTATATACAACAGAATGCACCCATTTAAAGATAATTTGATGAGTTTTAACAAATACATACACCCTGTAACCACCACTGCAATCAAGTTATAGAACATTTCCTTCATCCTAAAAAGTTCCCTCCTGCCCCCTTGTAGTCAATCCCCTCATTACCCCCATCAGCACTAGGCAACCAGCGATCTGCTTTCAGGATTTTCTACAATTTCATGTGACATAGTATATAATTTCTCACACTCGGCTTTTTCACTTAGCTAAGTTCTTTTGAGACTCATCATGCTGTTGATGATGGGTCAAAACATAATCTCCTCTATGAGTTTGTCACCATGCCTGCTTAAAGGTGATGTAAACTTTTCCCCTCAAGCGAATATTTTACTTTATGACTTTTTTTTTTGGCAAAACACCAATTTAACTGTTTCAAATTTGTCAGGAACAAAGTTTTTGGATAAGAAGTTATAGCAGGGCTTTTATATTTCTCAAAAGTAACTTTGGGGCTTCCCTGGTGGCGCAGTGGTTGAAAGTCTGCCTGCCGATGCAGGGGACGCGGGTTTGTGCCCCGGTCCGGGAGGATCCCATGTGCCACAGAGCGGCTGGGCCCGTGAGCCATGGCCGCTGAACCTGCGTGTCCCGAGCCTGTGCTCTGCAGCGGGAGAGGCCACAACAGTGAGAGGCCAGCGTACCGCAAAAAAAAAAAAAGTAACTTTTCTGTCAGTAAAAGCTCTGATTTACTAGAAGTTTGAACTGGTTTACAAAGCCAATGGGTTAATCACTAGCTTGTGTTCCTAAAAATTATTGTGAGATTTAATATTAATACATTTAGTTGATTGCCTTATGGTCTATTTGCAGAGGTAATGAAAATAGGTTTTAAAGTATAAAATGCTTAGCAACAGAACATACCAAACAAGTTCTTTGTGTGTTTGCCAAAATCAGACAACATATTTGGCTTTTTCTACCACAGAAACTCTCCTGCCTCTATTTCTGCCTCATTCAACATGGCAAGGCTAACAGAAAATCAAGGTCAAATGAGGAAACTCAGCAAATGGTTTTTATCTGGCTTCATTGTTTGACCACAAACTGGCAAACACCATAAGAAAAACTGCACAAGAGATAAATGATAGGGTAAAAGTACATTTTTGACCATGGGCCCAGGCTCTAGCAAAAGAAGCTGGCCTAAGATTTATAGAAAGTGATTTAGGAATGAATTCAAAGTACTGAAGAATCACAAAATTGTTTTTCCATTGAACAGCAACAAAAAAATCCCCATGCTTTAAAAAATTCGTGTGATAGCTTTTTTGGTCCCTCTTGCATTGAACTCTATTCAATAATTTTACCCCATATCCCCACCTGTTGTTATTATAATTGACACTAAAGAAATATATAACACTAATGGAATAAAGGGCGGTTCGAATGAGGTAGGAGACATAAATGACCTCAAACTGGCTAGGTTTTGGACAACTTTTTATTGATGAGAAAACCTTAACCAAAGGTAATTAATATTTTTATTCACTGCTTCAGTTCCCTTCCTTAAGTTCTTAATATGTATTAATGTAACAGCATTAATCATAAAACATATGAAAATGTATTTTTTAAATCAAATTCAAGAATGCCAAACAGGAGACTTATGCAGAGAGTGGAGGCCCAAGAGAGCAGCTAATTTTTGTCTACTGGGGACAAAAGGATGAATAATTGACTCTAAGTGCTCTCAGGATGTAAGAAATTGTCTTGAGGCAGAGAATGAGAACGAACGCAGATGAGGAAAAGAGGAACGTTAAAGGTTGTAGGTGTGTGATATTTTTTCCTCCTGAATTAGGAGAGAGCTGCCAAAAGTAGAAAGAGAGGGAGAGACAAAATCCATACTGGTTTTCTTAAGGTTTAGAAGCAAAAAAGTAAAACGAGAAAGAAAACAAGCCGGATCAAGGACTTTTAAAGCTGTAAGTTACCTTACAAGCATTTAGTCCAGGGGTTTGCACTTCTGTTTGGAGTTAAAAGAACTCTTACACAAAACAAAAGTAGACAGGAGAAAAGCTGCCCAGGTGGAACGGTCGGGTAGGGGTGGCGGGGGCGCGCTGAATCCCCGTTACGCGCACACGTCCCAACATCGTAGGATGCTACGCGCTGCTTGAAAACCACAGACCAGTCCTGACGTCTCATTTTACAGGGGAAGAAACAAGTGAGCCGCTTACGGTCACAACACAGAGCCCGGACGTCAAGTCTCTACACTTCTCACCACTTCCCGGTTTGCCACTAGAGGGAAGCAAGGTGGGCGAGCGCGTCTTGTGGAGTAAACTGGGTGGCTTGCGGCGGTGACAACCGGGCGGGAAGAAGGTGGGAGGGCGCGGTACCCGCAGGGAGGCAGCGCGGGACCTCGGCCTGATTGTTCCCCTTGCTGCCACCAGGTGGCGCGCCTGGCCCGCCGCTCGCGGATGTTTGGTGGTGGGCGGGGGAGGCCCTAGCTCGCCGGTCGCCTTGGAAACGGAGGGCGCCGCGGCGACGGCTGTGGAGTGAGTGGGCCTGGTCCGCCGGCCTGACGCGAGTGCTACCTCCGGACCCGTTATTGTGTATCCGCACCTGGAAGCCGTCGAGGGGAGGTCAGAAGGCTGCCTAGCCTCCTCGCTCTGCCCCGACTCCTTCCAGTCTGACACTTAAGACTTTACGAGCATCTCCGCCCCACCCCAACGGCCCTGCTGCTTACTCGGCCACAAAATGGTCCTGGGGTCCCAACCTTCTGGGGTCCCGCCCCGGGCGAAGTTCTGGGCGGTTAGGAGCCGCTGAGAAGGATTCTCATAGGCCGACCCCCTCCTTTTCACCCAGGAGACACAGAGGGAGGAAGAACTTTTGATCTGATCGGAATATTAACCCATCTCTTTTTCCGCTTTGCCATAGAACCCCTGGATACATTGCTTATTTGCCTTTCTAGATTTTCAGATCTGAATTTGATTCAGGTTTGCCCTCACAGTCTCTAGAACACAGTAGATGCTCAGTAAACTAATGCCTTCCATTTGTATGGGGCTTTATCACTTGACAATTTTCCCAAAGCATTAGAGCCTCATTAATAACTCCGACAGGAAGTAGGAAAAATGGGAGAGAAACTGAGGGTCAGAGGGGGTTAGAGACCTGTCCGAGGTTATAAAACTCACTGGTGGAGGAGCCAGGTCTAGACTCATCTTCTTAGTGCTCTTCTCACTGAATTCCCCGTCTGAATGCCTTTTTTTTTTTTTTTTTTTTTGCGGTACGCGGGCCTCTCACTGTTGTGGCCTCTCCCGTTGCGGAGCACAGGCTCCGGACGCGCAGGCTCAGCGGCCATGGCTCACGGGCCCAGCCGCTCCGCGGCATGTGGGATCTTCCCAGACCAGGGAACGAACCCGTGTCCCCTGCATCGGCAGGCGGACTCTCAACCACTGCGCCACCAGGGAAGCCCTGGTGAATGCCTTTAGAATGAGTACCCCGCAAACCCTGGAACCCTTCTCCATACCAGCACAGAACCCCTCCCACTAAAGGTACCCTATAAGTGCTCCGTGTGGGCTTGATGGCCTTTCACCCTCACCCACCCAATCCATAGGCTGGTTTCGGCTTTTTGCCCTGGCTGCTGGCAGCATCCTTCTAAACAGGACACTTGGTTTCTTTCTTTTATTAACTTGCTAGATTTGTATAGTGGCCTATTTGTTTCCTCATTCCCCTTCTTACCCCATAATGTTCTTCTGGGTGGAGAGACTTGAGGAAACCGTTAGGAGGTGGGAGGAGATGTCCCATCTGAGACGGAAGAAAAGGTTTCTGTGAAGGCAGAGAAGGAAAATAATAAGACTGGGTGTTTATCAGTGTGTAATAATTGCTCATGGATTTCCTTTCCACCAGCCCCAAGACCCAGCCCCAGTTGGTCGTCTTTATTCACCGCTGCTCTTTGAAGGAGAGAAGGCTTTTTGTTCTCCTCCACCAACAGAGTGTAAAGGTACTGCATGTATTTCCATTATCCTTACAATCTTCTCTTCACAGTTATGTTTCTTTTGTTTTTTGACACTTCTAAAATTGAAGGACAGTAGGAGTTGAAAAAAATGTAGTTCTGGTTGCTAGAAAAGTTAGTATAATATACTGCATTTCCAACTATTTGTTATTAGCAATTCTGGATCAAAAGACACCAATTTTTAAGCTAAGAATCCAATATAATTTGAGATCTGTAGTTCAAAAATGTGCCACTAACCAAAGGATTTGTATTGGTAAAGAAAATACATGCTAATGTAATGCACATTGTCAGTCGTGCAAGTGAAAGTTGAAAATGTCATCCATCTAGATATTTTTAAATACCTTGATTTGAATGTATAGTTATTTATCATATCTCCAAACTGGCTCTATCTTACATTTTAAAGCTGTTTGGGGCTATATATACATAATCTATACAAAAAGAGATGGGTCTGAAATTTTGTAAAACTAACTGTTAGATGATATCACTACTAAGAGGCTTTAAATGCATTCAGGTTTGTTTTTGTTTTTGTTTTTTTAACATGTGGTGGAGAGCATTTCTAAAATGTTTTCAATTGTATTGAAAATATGTTCTAGCCGAATTGAGAATTTGAGTTTAAAAGTTATTTTACTTTCCAAATTCAGGGTATATACAACGTTATGAGCAAATAAATAGGGCCACTAGGAAAGAGAGTGAGTATGCATTATTTGCCAGTCAGTCATTCACATCAGACATTTATTGAACATCTAGTTTGTGCCCATGGGAGATGCTGACCTATGTGCCAACATCTGTGTTTGAATTCCCAAAGATATGAGTTGCTGAAGTAGTTACTATTCAGTATTTAAGGAGTTATGTTTTGTTGAAGATGAGTGCCTTGATAGTTAGATGTGTGCCTTTTAAGTTAGATTGCTCTTTAACAAAGGCTCTTGGAAGTACTGCATTATTATTGTTGTTGTTGTTAGATTTACATAACGTTATAGCTTGTTAATGGCAAAGCCATGACTAGACTTTAAGACTTTTGGCACCCATACAGAGACCTTTTAACTAAATCGTGCTGTCAACCCCTGATGGAATCTTATTCAGAACTTTTGTCATTACTAATGCTATTAAGTAAACATCTTCCATTTTAATCTACATTTATATAAAACATTAGCTAACAAACATCAGGATCCATTTCAAACGTCTGGAAAGGTATTAGGGCAGAATTGCCATCCCTCCCAGCCTCCACAAAATTTGAAAGGAGTCATTAGGAGGCTTCTGGATCTTCATGGCTCCACAAAGTCATGAAAAAAGTCATTAGGAGCTTTCTAGGTATTGAGCCAGGATCCTGAGACTGTGCAGGAAGGAACACACTCCTTGTTTTTTGGGTAATTTTGCAAAGTCAAGTAAAGCATTATGGGATAACAGCTCATTTGAAGAAGATGGCTACTATATGTCCCTTTTTACTAAATAGACTTATTACTTTTCACTGAGAAGCATTTGGGGAATATTTTTTGAAACATTTTCTGACAGAAAATGATTATGAAATAGTCTCTGAAAAGGCTGGATACCTGAGTCCTTCAAACCCACCCTCCTCACCTGCCCTCACTATATAGTGTGTGTTATTGATGCCCAAACAGAGTTGGGAGAGGAAAAACAGACACGCACAAAAGGTCATGCCCTGGGCGAAGATCTCTCTAGCATTCATTACTTGTATGGTTTTCTCAAGCCTTTTTAAGTTGCTCTTTTTTTTTCTTTAGGTTCTGCTGGAGTATGCTTCTTTCTTCCTATCAGTCTGAGTAGAGATCTCACCTCTTCTACGTTTTATAACCAAGGGCCAGGAAAATTGGCACACAGAGAACAGGCACTAAATAGATGTTTGAAATTACTGACAAAGCCGATTAGGTGTCTGTCAGGAATTATTTTAAGTGAAATCTTCCTGGAAGATAATTACGTTACTTTGTGACTATTTTTCTAGAATTCTCACCTTTTACTGAGATAGAAATCCGGGACTTCCCTGGAAATCCAGTGGTTAAGACTTCACCTTCCATTGCGGAGGGTGAGGATTCAATCCCTGGTTGGGGAGCTAAGATCCCACATGCCTCAGGGCCAGAAAACCAAAACATAAAACAGAAGCAATATTGTAACAAATTCAATAACGTCTTTAAAAGAATGGCCCACATCAAAAAAAAAAAGAAGACATGCTGAGATAGAACTCCTCTAGGTGGTCAGGAACTGTAAATCCTTGTAAATGTTTATTAAAATCCCCATTGTTTGTAGTACATTAATGCAAAAGTACATTTTGAGGTAATGTCATTAACTCATTGCAAAAAGGCAGCTATTAAGCAGGCAATCCAATTGGCTTACTAATTTTCTGTAAAGTGTGTGAAACAATGAATCTTAATATAGTTTATGCACAAATCATTTGTGCTTAATGGATCTACATTTTCACTCATATTTTATTAAAATCGTCTGCCGTGAGCTGAAGTTAGGTAACTAATTGTACATTGGTCAGAGAGTTGAAAACATTAGAGCCAGGTAACTGAAGTAATTGAGCAAGATGAGGTCATTTTTCCTCCAGCACCAGATGGGTACCATAGGTGGGAACCATAACTCTTGATCTCTTCTATATGACTCAGAAAGAAAATTAGAAATTATTGTTGTTTTAGCTTTTAAATAAAATATTTTATTGTAAAAGTTTTTGTTAAATACTAAGTTATTATAAAATGAAACACTTGACAACATGCTATGTTTTTGTGCAACAGTCAATTTAAACATTCTAATTCTAAAATAGAAAATAATATAAAAATTCAATTCTGCATCTGAAACAAAAGAAAGCAAATTTTTTTCCTAGCTGATAAGTTTCTGTGACCTGTGATGGTATAATGAAATATTTTGGTATGTAGTGTATAGAATTATTCTCAATACTTTCATATCTGAGAAGATATCACTTAATATATTACCGTGTCTTAATATATTAAATCTTTTTGATGTGTCACCTTTGTGATTTTCAGTTAAAAAGTATTGTAGTATATTTGCATGCATGAATACTAGAATCTATTAGGATGCAGAGATGAACATGCTTGGCTAGAAAAGAAAAGTCTCAGCCACAAAGACTGAGCCTTGCTGGAGGTCTGGTTATGTAAGCAGCATGTCTGCAGGGGAAAAGTATGTTTTCATTTCAGAGAGTTTCTCCACTTTGGATCTGAATGACCTATGTAGATTGCCTATTCAGTGATCCAAATCAATGATGAAGGCTGACAGTAGCAAACCACATGGATTAGTCTTTACACCTCTCATCATACTTGGCAGCAGGCAGACATCCTCTGCTTTAGTTACCTGAAATTTAAAGAAGCATAATCTGGAGCCATAACTAAAGGGGCAGAATGCTTATTAAGCTCTTTCTATGTCAGACACTATGCTAGGTGCTTTAATAAATATTAACTTATTTAATCCTTACTACAGCGTTTAGAATAAGATTTTTGTTCTCACTTTAGGAATGATGGAACTGAAGCTCAAAAAGATTCAGTAACCTACTCAAGGCCACAGAGGTAAAAGATGGTGGATCTAGGATTAAAATATGTCTGCCTGATTCATCCACCTGTCCATTCATTCATTTGACAAGGACTGCATCTACTGTTCTAGGTGAGGAAATACAGTAATGCACAAGAATTACATCATCCCCACTCTCATGGAGTTTCCAGCCATTTTAACAAATAATTACAAAGGTTATGTTCTTTCTACCACACCCAACTACTAACACACTGATTGACGGTTAGGCACTTATTTTCTTGAGATTAATAAAAATCAAAAGATAAAAATCTGTCAAGGAAGACTGATCTTAAAAGATGTGCATTAGTATCCATACCAAATCCACAAAGTTATTTCTGCTTACCATAAAAATCTAAGAACCTTGGGCCTGATTTTCTCGTTTAAAAAAATATTAGTTTTGATAGTTTTCATTATTAGTTACAAAAGCAATTAGTAGCTGATGAACAGTTACTGTTAATGATAACATTATTATTATCATTCTTCTTCTTATTTTGCATTTGTAAACCTCTTAACCATTTAAAAAACACTTTAATGTGTCCTTTTATTTGTTCTTTATAACAATCCTGGCCAAACGTAATTCTTTTGGATCCCAGTTCTAATTCTTTTGGAGCCTAGTCATAGAAAGTTGTGCTTTTGTTTTGTCTTACTTTTTAAAAACTAGAAGACATATATCGAGCTGCTGTTACATGTGGTGCACTCTACCAAACATTGTGGAGACATTAAATATTGAAAAAGTTTAGCCCTTGCTCTTAAAGAAGCTTGACAGGGGCAACAGTTGTTGATGGATAATATAAGAGAGTGAGTCTCAGACAGTTTTGGGTGGGGGAATGCTGCACCTGGTCTAAGCATGGAACTCACCAGACTCAAGAATCCAGTTGATTCATGAGGTCCCAGCATAGTGGTGGATGTTAGCTCTTGGGACGTGGAAGCAATCTGGATGGAAGAGCCAGTTTTAAATTAAGTCCCAGCAGTGCTTTATCTCATAAACACAAGTAGAGGGACAAAGAATTTATTTATTCTTCCTATGTCTCTTTTTTAAACAGGTATTCTTCTTTCTAGTTAAGCAACACAATGGAAAACACGTCGAAAACAAATAAAAAGGATATTCAAGACGGACTGCCAAAAGAAGTCAAATTGCCTATCAGTGAAGCACTTCTCGACTATCAGTAAGCTTAGATTATGAAATCCCAAAGTTCCCATACATAAGTGGCAATCATTGCTGCTAAGACTCATATGACTCCAATGGAAAATGAAGTGCTCAAAAGGTATCAAATAAGCTGGACTGGAGGTGGATTGGAGGCATAATTGCACTCTTGTGCTATGTGCATATTTTTTAAAGTTTTTGCACGTTGACTATAACACAAGCCAAGCAGTAGCTATGAAACAGCATTCATAAATGGGTTTTGGCTCCCTCCCTCCCTTCATTGTATTATTGGTCACTCCTCCACATATATACAGCAGCTTGCAGGCTTACCTCTTCAAATACAGCATAGAATAGTTAGTGTACATTTATAGAAGAGTAAAAGAGGACATTTCTTTATTTTTTTATTTCTAGACATTCCAATTTGCATTATCCCCAAATGCCTGTAGATCAAATCCAAGTGATTTAGAGAGAATTTTTTTCTTTTTTTTTTGGCGGTATGCGGGCCTCTCACTGCTGTGGCCTCTCCCGTTGCGGAGCTCCCGTTGCGGAGCTCTCCAGACGCGCAGGCTCAGCGGCCATGGCTCACGGGCCTAGCCGCTCCGCGTCATGTGGGATCTTCCCGGACCGGGGCACAAACCCGTGTCCCCTGCATCGGCAGGCGGACTCTCAACCACTGCGCCACCAGGGAAGCCCCGAGAGAATTATTTTTAATAAGAATATTTCTTAATGTCTCTGTCCCAGGAGATGGAGACAAATTAGGGGTGATACATATCCTGTATTTATGTTTTATCCAACTAACAGAGAGGAAGCCCCTTGAGAGCTTTTGAACCTCAACTTTGGGCCCAGGGTAGGTGTTTTAATGTGTAACGCTTAGGGAGTGAGTGAATAAGTGTCAGTCTTTTTTCAAATAAGAATGTACTTCATGCATATTGAACAAGTATTTGAATGTTTACCAAATACAAGGCAAGTGCTGGGCACTGGAGGACACAGTGAACAGGACCACATGGTCCCTGCCCTAACGAAGCATGGGAGATGGACATTAAATACCTAGTCCAGTCTTTTTAAAAAATTACACAGCTCTAAATAAGATTCTATGAAAGAAAAGTGTAGGGTGCTGGGTAACGGTGTAACTGAAGGACTTGAAATAGATCAGGAAAAGCTTGTTTGAGGAAGCGATGTTGAGCTAACCTCTGAAAGAGGAACAGGTGTTAAGCAGACATAGAGTGATGGACAGAAGGCTTGTGGAAAAGAGGCTGGGGAAGTGAGAAATGGCAGAGTGAGGGAGAGAGGGCAGAACAGACTCTGGGGGTTTAGGCAAGGGTCAGAGACTCAGACCCCTGTGGAACACTTGGGCTTTGGAAATGGGAAGCCATTTATTGGAGGGCAACGAGGTTGAAAGTCAGGAGTCCACACTGCTGGTGACTAGGCCTTTGTTTAAGAGAATTGTTTTGAACAACATTCAGGGAAAATCCATCTCCCTGCAAGACTCCAAATCTATTCGTAGGTTCTTTTTAGAAGATAGTGAGTGAAAGGGTCAGAACACTGAGAGGGGAACATCCATGGGAAGGGACTTCTAACGAAGTTCCCTTTATTTTCTAGATAACAATTAAGTGATGACCAGATTGTACCTGTACTCATTTCTCAGCATAACTGAAAACTTCGCTCATCTTGTCTTAGCAGAGGTGGACAAAAAGTCCAGCTCTGTGATTACAATCTGGTCTCTAATCTGCTTCCACGGCTCACAGTGATGACATCCAATTACAGCTCCTTCTCTCTCTTCTGGGTCAACCAGAGGGCAGTCTTTCTCCTCTTTAACAGAGGTTTACAAAGAGGCACACGTTTAAAAATTCTCATGATCTAGTGAGAGACACAAGTTGAACATTCCCATGCTTTTGTTCTCTTTCCTTCGTTAAAACTAAATAAATAATCTCATGGACTGGAACAGCCTAGGCCTTACTGTGCTCTTCTGGTGACGCTTTACTCATTCCGTGTGTTCTGAGGTGGTGACAGGACTTTTGTCACATGACAAATAGCCAGGACACCTCCCTCCACCATCTGAGGAAGGATTATTCAAGGGTCCCCTGGCAGCATCTTATATTTCTCTTATACAATCTCAGCTCCTGACAAAGAGCTGAGGGCACACAGTAGGTAGTCAATTCCAAACAGTTAACTTAAAAAAAAATCTATCTCAAGAAAATAAAGTCATGAACCTATATGGTTGTTTGTGAAAAGCTGAGACTGCCAATGTCAAACCTATAGATCATCTCTTAGTCTCCCCCAACCCCTTATCCTCAGGGATTACGCTCCTAGACTCCCAGTGGGTGCCTGAAATCACAGATAGTACTGAACCCTTTATATACTATGTTTTTTCCTATACATATATACCTATGATAAAGTTTAATTTATTAATTAGGCACAGTAAGAGATTAACAATAATAAGTAATAATACAGTAGAACAATTATAACAATATACTGTATTAAAAGTGATGTGAATGTGGTCTTTCTCTCCCTCTCTCAAAATATCTTATTACATAATGCTAAATCTATAAAGTGATCATCTCTAGGTAATGGTGGTTTTAATTTTTTCCTTTATACTTATTCTCCCAAACCCAGTTTTCTACAATGAGTATGGACATAGATATAGAAACAGGTGTGGATATAGTTGTGGGTTTAAAAAGTAGATAAAATTACAGATTATTTTTTGGAATCCAAATTTGTTTTCTTGCTCAGAATTTTCAATGAAATTGCATGGAAGAAGGAAGCTGACACATTACTATGTTGACGCAAATACTCAATAAACAACCTGTAATAAAAATAGAAAAGAGTTTTATTCAAGCCAAACTGAGGACTATAGCCCAGGAGACACAGATTCAAGAAGCACTTGAATTGTGTTCCACTGACTATGAAATGGGGAGGCTTATATAGGCAAAAAACCACAGTTACACGTTGTTTGTCAAGAATTAGGATTGGAGCTCGCAAGAAGTAAGGGTGCTTGTTAAGCAAGGATTGGTTGGGGTCCAAAATCATCACATAAGTTATAAGGGGAGACCTTGAGACCATAAGGTTGCAGCTGGCAGCTGCTGGCAGATATCGTTTTGAAAACATCTGGTGGTGTCTTTCAGTTTGATACAGTTCAGAAAATTCAGGTTGTCAGGAATGTATGTGAAACCACATCCACAATGACCACCCAACTCCGTTTTGAATGCCTGAACCACGGTTACTTCATTTTGATTTTTAAATGTATTCTTTTCTGTCATGGTTAAAGCAGATGTACAATGCATGTTTGACAGGCCACAGGCTGTTCTAGTTAGCATAAAGTTCAAGCCAAAGCATGTATAAGCCAGGATGACTTCCCCGTACCTCAATATGTGAACATTTCTTCCATCAACTAACATTTTAATAAGGAGGGAAGGGGCAAGGTGACACATTGCATTACTATTAATTTCATATCACTGTTCTTTAGAACAGTGTGATACCCTTTTCAAAGCACTTTATTGTATATTACCTCACTGGTTTATCATCCCATTTGCGTCAGCATTTAGTGTGACGTGTGGGTTACTAGGGCACTGAATAGATAAGGGAGATGTGAAAAGGAAAAATTATATGGAGAACAGTGAGGCTTGAATCCCCACAGTGGCTAATGGTGTGGAGCTCTGAGGCTCAGCTTCATCTGCGTCCTGGTCAACCCGTCTCTGAGGCCTGAGGAGGCTGAAATGAATTCCAAGGGGAGGCTAGGTGAAGTTACACCTGCAACTACCATATGCTCCAGAGGGGGCCTGATGAAGCAGCCAAAGCCTTTAGGGCCTCTCAGAATCCACCCCACCCCCAGACTTGCTGATGCCACTCAGACCTTTCTGAACTGCTTCCTGCAGGAGGAACACAAGACAAAGCCATTGCTTGCTTCTAACTTCTCAGAGGGGAAAGGGTGGCAGGCTGAGGGTAGGGTTGCCAGGCCTAGCAAATAAAAATACAGGATGCCCAATTTAATTTTAATTTTGGATAAACAACAAATGACTTTTTAGTATAAGTGTGTCCCCTGCAATAGCTGGGCCTGAGACTGGATGTAGTCTCCAGCCTGGTCTTTGCACACTTAGGCATCCATCACCAAGGCAGGCTCTCGGCTGAAGCCAGGGAATCACTCTGTGAACCAGCCTGTTCAAAGATTCAGTTTCAACCAATGGAGACCACACACTTGTGATTCATTTATCTGCTTCCCCCAACCCATGCAGAAAATTGGGATCACCGTATTTATAATTACAGAAATTATGTAAGTAATTAGCATGTATCTGCATAGGCTCTTTTCAGATAATTTTCATTTATAACATTTTATTTTTCCCCTTAAAAATGGGAAGTAGAGAAGGCTTGTTGGGTGTTAAAGAAATGTATCTGTGTCAAGAAAGAAGCTTTGAAAAATGAAAGAAAGAAAGAAACAAGCTTTTACTATTTATAGAAGAGATGGTATACTAATGAACTTAAACCAGTAGGTCAGCCTGGTTTACCTTACTGTTTCAAGAAGCTGTGCTTGCCCCTGTAAATTCTTTGTTTTGTCATTTTTGTATGAATGTTTTTGGAATTCTAGAAAACATGTTTTCTGGATGCCCGTTCCCTTTAAGCTGAATTCTTTATAATGAGAAAGTATAAAAATTATAACTATAAAATACAAATGGGGATTGATTTTTTTAAAACTTGAAGTTATCTCTCTAATACATATTTTAGTGAGTAAAATGTACTCAGAAACACAAAATCACTTAAGATTCTTATCCCTAAATGGGTCTTTATAAAATGTTTGATACTTTATTTCAATTCAAATTAATTTAGATTAATTTTTAAATTTTATCTCATTAGTTTTTCCTAAGGCAAATAATCGTAAAATACATCTTGTCTTTGTTATCAGCTGTCAAATAAAGGAAAATGCAGTAGAACGATTCATGGCTCAAATAAAGAAAATTAGAGAAAAGAACCAAAAATATCATGAAAGAGTAAGTATAAAATTTAAAGCCACTATCTAGTCATTAAACATTTACACAAATGCTTTAAAAAATTGTGAGTTATGATGAAATGAACTCTAGGAAATTATCTTCTTTAGCCCTTGGAGTTGATAAATTTCTACTATATTTAAATATATTTTTGTACATGGGAGACAAGAGGATACTGCTGTTCTTATTATATTAATTATAATGTCAAAGGAAGTCATCTTGAATTGTGTTATTTAGATCATGCGGACACTGAATCTTATGTTGAAAATTTTAAAGCTCTGCAACCACATTTATCTTTTAATTTCTTATTTAACCGCACTATAAAACATTGGTTCTCTATTTTAAATTTCTGTATCTGTTTTCCTTTAGATTTTCAGAGTGTGTGCATATGTAAATATTATCTGAAAAGTACAATCTTGGTTGTTAAAATGACTAATTTATTGTTTAAGTGATTTATTTTTATGAAATTAGAATAAAACGACTCTCAAAGGGGTGCTGTATATGACTATCAGGACCAACAGAAATAAAGTTGGGAAGCAGTAAATGATAACGCATACAACTTAGCCCTTAAGGGGTCTCATGAGTGAGGAAATACTGAGGGTGTCTGCTATTAAAACATTTATTTTATATGTACCCTGAAATCTCCACACTTGTTTTATTTGGCTTTTGTCTAAAAAGACTATATCTACAAATTTTAACAGAATTTGGGTCAGAGACCTAAATTTGCATCCTGACTGTACAACTTACTGCTGATGTCATTTTGGCCAAACTGGTGTAAGCCTCAATTTCCCCCTTGTAAAATGAGGATTCCTGTCTTCCTTATAGGGTGAATTTGTTCATTTGTTCAGCAAATATGTATTGGGCAAGAAAAGCCCTGGTGGTGATATAACTGTGACCCTGACACTGTCATGATTCTGAAGAATCAGTCACTTGAAATAGGACCTAAGAAACTGAAAGTCTGTGGATGAGAGTGGAAAGGGGAAGTCTGGCTTAGGCACTTGGAGGCAGGTTCCACATGATGTGATTCCAGAGCACATGAGAGTGAGCCACCATCAAGGGACCAATGCACATCCCCTAGTGGTCAACATGGGAACTCCCAGGCCAGCTTTGGGATTTCCATTTGGTTGCGGAAAGGACAACAGATCAGGACTAAGGAATCACTTTCCCATAACCCATCAATTGGAGCCAGAAACAAAGTTCTTGTTTCCATGAGGATTAGCTCAAGAATGCGATAGGTCTAAGTCTGCTCTTGGAGTCATTAGTGGACCCAGCAGTGAGGAGCATGGTAATGCAGACTCTAGCTCAACCATATGTATTTATTTCTTTCCATTTATGCTGCTATTGCCACAGTTTAAGCCACCATCATCTCTTACCCATCCTTCCTCTAACCAGTACATTTTCCACAGTGCAACCAGAATTACCCTTGGAATACGGTAAACTTTGGTGCTTAAAACCCTGCAGTGGCTTCCTACTGCACAGAAAATAAAATCCATAGTCCTTCAAGGCCCTGCAAAAGCTGACCTCTGCTCACCTCTCCAGTCTTTTCTCCAGCTGCCCCACCCTTTGCTTACCCCTGCTTCTTTTAAATATTAGAAAACCCAATCTTTTTCTTACTATGGTACCTTTACAACAAAAAGGCTGTTTCCTCTTCCCGAAATGCTCTTCTCTTGGCTAGCCCCTGTTCATTCCCCCCATCTGAGCTAGGATGTTGTGTAAAAATATTTCTCCATTATTCAGTTGAAAGCCCTTTAGACAGCAGCAATCAAATCTTATCTTTGTTTCTCCAGAAAGGCCCAGCATGAGTAGATGTTCAACAAATATATGTTGAGTTGATTCACACAAACACCAGTGGGAGGAAAAAAATTTCTGAGGTCAAAAAATATCTGAGGTCAAAAAATATCTGAGGTCACAGATATTTAAATTGCTAAGTTAAACATGACTCATGAGCAAGATATATTTTTCTCTTCAGTTATGTCGAAATCGGAAATGCCCCTCTTCCTTCCTACCCATCATCTCTTCCTATGTGTTTAGTTCTGTTTAGATGTTTATTATCTTTCTTTCTCTGTTTGCATTCATTGCTCCACTACATCATTAGATATTTCATAGTTCAGTGTGTCCACATCCATCCTTACTTCCCGACACATACTTTCACTCCTGCTATTCCCCTACAACCACTCTAGCAAAAGTTGTTAATGACCAGTTAGCCAGGTTCAATGGACTCTTTGTAGTCCTTTCTTTACCCCTTACTCCTTCAGCAGTCACTCCTGTCATCGTGAAACTCTTTTTCCTTTGGGTTCCAGGATATCACTCTTAAATTTCCTTCTACTTCTCTGATCATTTCTTCTTGGTTTTCATTGTTTTTTTTTTTTCCTAGAACCACCCTTTAATTAGGGTATTTATCAAGGTTCTGATCTCAATCCTTCTCTTTCACTCTAAACTCTCTCTGGATCATCTTATTTAACATCATGGCTTCAAATGCCATCTTCATGGTGACACTTCTCATATGTATATGTGACAGAATTCATAATCCTATTGAAAGGGTTCCCGACCCAATTCCAACTTGTATGTGTGGAGGCTTCCTCTCACCAGCAAGAGAATCTCAGACACAAACAGGGTGTCTGAGAGTTCAGCTCAACTCTGACACTACCTACCAGGAGATAGAATCAGATTCCACAGGTAAAGGGCTCAGTCTCACAAGACCACCCTCCACTTCAGACGCCAGCTGCAAGTCCAGGTTCTTATTTGTGCTTCTGACCGACTGGCTATAAATCAGAGGCTCGCACAACCCCTTCCTCAGTTTCAATTAATTTGCTAGAATGGCTCCCAGAACTCAGGAAAACCCATTCACTCACTAGATTACTGACTTATCATAAAAAGGATATTAAAGGATATGAATCAAAATCAACAGCCAGATGAAGAGATACATAGAGCAAAGTCCTAAACAAAGGAGTTTCTGTCCTTATGAAGCTTGGGGCCTAGCACAGTGTCACATGGAAGCTCTCTCAAAAAGGACCAAAAGACGCTCCTTTTTCTGGTTTTAATGGAGGCTTTATTACATAATCATGATTGACTAAATCATTGGCCAATAGTGCCTCATTCAACCTTAAGTCCCTCTACCTTCCCCAGAAATCAGGGGGAGGGAATGAAAGTTCCAACCCTCTAATAACTTGGTTGGTTCTCCTGGCAACCAGGCCCCTTCCCTCTCTCCCCACCTGTGGGATTCAAAAGTCACTTTCATTAACATAAACCCAATTGTGATGGCAGAAATTCCAAGGGTTTTGGGCACTGTGGACCAGGAACTATGGGTGAAAACCAAATATAGCTAAGAAATATGTTTTAGTCATCTGAATGACCAAATAAATATATTTTTATAGATTACAATATCACAACTATACACTAAAAAAAAAATTTAAAAACTGGTGAAATTCAAATAAAGTCTCTAGTTCAGTTAACAACATTGTACCAATGTCAATTTGCTGGTTTTGATACTGTACTATCATTAGATAAGATGTTATCATTGGGGAAAGCTGGGTGAATAGTAGATGACCATTGTGTGTCCTATTTTGGCAACTTCTATTCTTGTTCTTGTGAGTCTTAAAAAGTTAAAAAAAAAGGCCATGAGATGGCCTTATAACAAAACAAAATTAATCCTTTCTTTGTAGCTTAATTACTAAATTTCTTTTCTTCTATTTTATAATGTGATAATTATTCTTACCTCAAATAATAAATGTACTTCACTTCGTAAGATAAATGTCATTTTTTAGCATATTGGTGGATATATTTAAATAAATTTTATTTTGGTATGTAGCTCAAAATAATTTTTCAGACATAGCAAATTTTATAACAAACATTGTCAAACACATTTCCTTTCTATTTGAAATTCATACAGGATTTGGGAAGTTTAATATAGATGTTATTAAATTTATATATATGCTCTATACATGCATGTGGCCTTTTAGATTCCCAGGACTATGTCAGAGCTTTCAAAGCTCTCTATGGACATCTCATCTGCAGCTTTCTTTTAAAGTTTTTTTGTCAGCTTGTTGTTTACCTCAACTTTTATTACCGCCTCAGGGAGCTGTAATGTTCAACAATTGTTGATTGTTTTTGACCAACATCAATCTGGGAAAAGGCTGGTCACACATTGGGTAAGCTCTGACTCAGGTCAAATAAAGACAAGGTTTCCCAGTGGGATTTTCCAGGGAATTACCAGATAGGTCAAATAATGACTGTTATTTGAGAACTGGGCTTTGGAAGAGTTCTGTTCCTCTCACTTCTCTTCCTGACCCTCAACCCCAGGCTGCTAAGTTGCTAGTTTTTACCATAACCATGGGGATTTTGGTTCTTAGAGCAAGTTAAAATGCCACAAAGCTCACTGTCCTTACCAAGATTCATTTTTCTTGAATAAACACTCCCTGGAAGTTACTGCAAAGCCTTTAATTTCAAGAGTTCTGAAAAGTTGATTTTGACAATTTTTGCCAACTTTTTCTCATTGCTTTTATGAAGCAGAGGATTTTCAGAAGTCTTACTCCAACATTCCTGCTTACATCACGCCCAATATTTTACACAGAAGGAAAGAGATTCAGTTTTCAGATATATCATATTATGAACCCTTTGGTACTAAAAATTCTTCAGAGACAGAATTATGATACTTTAGAATATTACAAATAAAAGATCAGAGAAGTTAAACCACCGAATTTTGAATATCATATCTTTTTAATCTTTATTTCCATTTTTTTAAATCACTCAAAGCCTGTCCAGTCCCAGTCTTTTTTTTTTTTTTTTTTTTTTTTGCCTATATTTCTCAATACTGAGCATCATCATAAAGTTAATTGTCTGTTGCTTTCTTTCAGCTTATCAAAGTTTTAAATTAAAATTCTAATGCACTGAAATGGCAATAATGTCACGCAGCCTGTGTAATAACTTAAAGAGCACTAAGGTTACATAATCCTGTCCAGGGAGTTTACTAAACTAGAAATCAAATTTTTCAGCCCTCAACTTTAAAGTTTGTTGGATTCAGTGTTAAAGAATTGAGTTTTAGTAGGCCATAGCACTATCAATAAATCACAGATATTTGGATTACCTGAAAGAAGTTTGCTACCCGAACTATGGGTTGTGGGCCAGCAGGGTTGGCATCAGCTGGAGCTTATCAGAAGTGCAGAATTGCAGGCTTCATACCAAACTTACTGAACCAGAATCTGCATTTTAACAAGGTCCCCAAGTGTGGTGTATACACATTGAAGTTTGAGAAGCACTGGCCCAGAGAATCAATTTTGGGAAAGAAAATACTCTTACAGTAGAGTATCCATGTAGGTTAAGAGGACAAAAGACATGAATATCAGAAATAAAATGTTGAAAAAAGCTATAGTAAAGAGAATGTTAAATTACAGGAAAAATAATTTTTAAAATAAGTATTAGAATATTTTAAGTATATGCATTTCATTAGGTTTAAGAAATTGAAGGAGAGACACCAGGGAAGTGAGGATTAAAACTTAAAGGGAGGCTAAGAAAATTACAAGGAAAAGGTATTAAGTTCACACACAGTAAAATATCTCTACATATACATAATAAGCTAGCAAGGGCAAGAATAAACTCTAAGTTGATTAAGTAAGAAACTTGGAAACATAAGTGGGATATTCACAAAAGCAACACAGTCCATACTTCAGGTGTGGAGTATTGAAATAGTAACCATCACCCCAGAACAAGAGAATTAGGGTCATTTGTGAGAAAAACAAAGAATAATGTAAATTCCACAAGAGCAATATTTTTGTCTATTTTGTTCACTGATATATTCCTAGTGTCTAGAAGACTACCTGGCATATGGTAGATGCCCCATAAATATTGACTAAATGAACGATGTTTCCTAGAAAAGAAAGGTGTTTGTGGGAGTTGAAGAAACTGACCTCTGAAATCTAATTTTAATGTTCACCGATCCTATGATAGGGTGATAGACTGGCAGATTAATAATGCAGGTTTTAATATGTAACTTTCTCTTCAGTGATTACTGTATTGATGGGTTTAATTTTGAGTCTTCCATATTCCTTATGTTCTTTAGAGATATTATTGAATAACTTATTTCATTAAATATCTCTCATTTTGCAAACCTCAATGTGTAACTCTATTTGAGGGAAATCAATGGAAATACTTCAGCAGATGTAATTAACAACTGTTGATATTCATGACAGAATAAACGCTTAAAGGATGAACAGATTTGGCACATAAGGAACCTACTAAAGGAACTGAGTGAGGAGAAGTCAGAGGGATTAGCAGTTGTAACAAGAGAGGAAGTTGAAAAAGCAATGAAGGAAAAATGGAAGTTTGTAAGAGACCAGAACAAAACTTGAAAGGTGATTTAGAAACTTAGAAAATTATCATAAAGCTGTATCAAGTTATTTCTTGAATGTATTAATGCTTTTGTCTCCTAATATGTTCAAAAGGCTGTGAACACATTTCAAATGACATCATCACCACAACCACAAACACATATACGTAAGTGGACGAGAGAGGGAAATAAAGTGGGCAGAGATACTGAAGCCAAGCGAGGAGGAGGAGTAAGGTCAGTGATCAAAAACAAAGACAGGGCTTCCCTGGTGGCGCAGTGGTTGAGAGTCCGCCTGCCGATGCAGGGGACACGGGTTCGTGCCCCGGACCGGGAGGATCCCACATGCCGCGGAGCAGCTGGGCCTGTGAGCCATGGCCGCTGGGCCTGTGCGTCTGGAGCCTGTGCTCCGCAACGAGAGAGGGCACAGCAGTGAGAGGTCCGCGTACCGCAAAAAAAAAAAAAAAAAAAAAAAAAAAAAAAAATCCTAGCCCTTCATCATAAACATGCTGCTCAGATTTCTAAAACTTTTGCCAGAACCTCTATAAATACCATCTCAGCTAGGAAGCTGGAAAACAAGGGAGAGACTTGAGTGCTCTCAGGAAGCAGTATTAGAATCTGAGAGGCAAAAAAAGGGACTAGATTTTCTTGAGTTTCCCCAAGCATTTTAGAGAGCCTCCTTACCCAAGCGCTTGGCACAGAGCAGGCATTCCATTTGTAGATATTTGTTATTTTGAAAGAAATAGTTACCAACACCAAAGGTCAATCAGCACATTTCATTTTTAGGGGGTCTCTAAAACTTTCCCATAAGCATCCTCCTGCCAAGTCCCTGTGTGGGCAACAGCGATGTCATGAGGTGGTAGATGTATTTTCTGGTCCAGCTCCTGTCTAGGAGAGTTCTGCTTATGTTTGGAAGGAATGCTTTAAGAAGTCACACCCTTGAGATGGGTGTGAGACCAAAGCAGATACTTAGATGTGCTCACTAAACTGCCTTCAGTGGGAATGGGCCCGGTTAGTTAAGGTGTGCCTGTCTGTGGTTTGGGCTGAGTGCTGGGGTATGTGTGTCCTACAGGACTGGGGACGTGCTGGGTGACTAAGAACAGGAGGGCTGGGCATGTGCAGTGGTCCAAGGAAGAAAGAAGCCCACAGATGCTGAGGAAGAGAGGGAAAGAAAGAACAGATGTGTCTACAAAGGATCCCTGAGGCAGTGACATTTAGTACCAGGTAGTCAGTCACTTTCAACTCAATTTGGTCCGTGGAGCAGCAGCTGGAGCTTCACCTGGCAGCTTGTGATAGTACAGAACCTCAGGCCCCCATCCGGACCTGCTGAATCAGAATCTGCATTTGGACGGGAGCCTAGGGGAGTCCTGTGCACAGTAAAGTTTAAGAGGTGCTGACAAAACTCCCTTCTTCCAATGTTTAGTTAGGACTCTTTCAGTTGCAAGGATAAAACTCTAATCCAAACTAGTCCAAGCATAAAGAAGATGTTAATTTTTTCATGTAACCAAACAGAAAAGGCAGGGTGCTACTGACGTGGACCCAGAGCCTCACATGCTGTCAGATCTCAGCAGTTTTTTTGTTAATTTCCCTCTTGCCCCCCTCTCTCCCCCTGCATCACCCTCCCTCTTTTTTCCCACCTCCTCCCCCTCCACCCGCTGCTCCTCTTATGCGTCTTCTCTCTCTGCCTTCCCCCTGAAAGTTGGCTCCTTTTTCTGAGAATGTTCTCCCCGTGAGGCTGGAATTCTGACCAGAGACACCTCTGAACTTACATCCTTATAACCTCAAAGTGGAGACAAAAGAGACATGTTTTCCACCAGTGAAAATATTTCTAGGGGAGGACTCCGAGCATTTGCCCAGCTTGGGGCACCTGCTCAGCACTGGACCAATCCCTAAAGCCAGGAGAAGGGGCGACTGTAATCGGTCTACTTATATGACAAGGGATAGGAGGCATGCGTTACTAGAAGGGAAGGGAGAGAGGGGTTCTGGGAAAGTAGAGCAACAGCCACTACACCCCCCTCTCTTTCAAAAGCTTCAGTGACATCAATCAACCCTCCCCACAAAGACTGAACATGGTGCAGGGCTGAGACAGCAACAGTCTGCCCGCATCGGAGGACAGCTGATCACTGGGGTGCAGTGTTCTTAACTGTTTAATGATAACAACAAGTACCATTTGTTAAGGGAGTTTAAAATATATTATCTTATATTCTTAATATATTAAGTATATGTTAAAATATATGTATTAAAAATATATTATCATGTCTTGGAAAAAGACACATCTGGAGTCCTTCTGGACCTTTGGACTGAAGAACACCTCTCTGGCCTGAATGGAATGCTTCAGTCATAAACATCGATTGAGCACCAACTAATTGCCAGACTCTGTGCTAAGGTGCCAGGTTGACAGAGATGAATAAGATGTGGTCTTGCCCTCAGGGGCTCTCAAACAAGATGGTGCATGGTAGCAAGCCAAACTGCCATTCAGTTCATTGGACCTGGCTTTTTGTAATGCTGCCTTTTCCAGAATATTCAGCAGCATGATACTCAGCCTAAAGACTGAGTAGAATATCATGTGTAGGAAGTACACTAGGGCAAGCTGAACGTTTATATGATTGAGAGGGCTCCATATTTGTACACACGTAACTGGGGAACTTATCTTTCACTCTGAAGTCTCACTGTGTGGGATTAGGGAAAGGCAGGTTATTATGACTATCATATGCTATCATTTCACACAAGGGAAGCTCAAACAATTGAACTTTAAATGATGGAATCAAACAACTTACCTACAAAAATGGTCGCCAAGTACTGTGGCAGGATGTTAAGTTGAAATCACTTTGCCCAGACACATAATGACCAGAAAAATGACAATTTACTAATAAAAAGTATATGCGACATAATATATTGTACAAAACAGGACACTTATCAAGCTATCACAGGCATAATTTAAGCTTGTGGGTCCCTAGGCATATAGGCTGATTTCATGTTACAGCTCTCAATCACAGCCCCAAACCACACAACTACTTTATAATTAGAAGTTTAATTTTACTTAGATTTTGAATCATGAGGGATAGATAAACAATAGTTAGAATAGTTTAGATTTCCCTAAATTATAGATATAAAATAGTATTTATGAGTTGATATTTTCATATCAGGCCTTAACTTCACAAAAACAGATTGCAACATATAATGGTTGCAAGGACAATAGAAATGACGGAAAGTCTCGATTTTCTTTCAACAGATATGCGCATCCAAATAAATAACGCTGAGAAACTATTTCTTGAGAAACTCAGTGAGAAAGGATATTGGGAGGAGTACAAGAATGTAGGGAGTGAACAACATGCTAAACTCATTACCTCCTTACAGAATGACATCAACAGAGTTAAAGAGACTGCTGAGAAAATGTCAGGTCAGTTGCAAGAAAGCTGGTTCAGATTCAATAAAAAAATCTTTCAGAGGCAGACGTTTGGTGGAAGAAAGAAACGGGTACCCCCTGAATCATCCGTTACTCTCAGCTGTCAGCACAAGCACTATGCGTCTAAGGATTAGGTGAAGGGAGGAAGTAAAGAAACTATCCCAGGACCACCTATGGAACTGAGAAGGGGAAATAAAGGGATGGGAGTGTGTGCCTCTGTGTGTGTAGAAACCCTGCAACTGACCTTGAGAAAGAAGCTTCATTCAGTGGGTGGGTGTCTACCTGCGCTCACACCTGGGTCTGGGCCAATTCCACCAAGGTGGGAGGGTCCTGGGAAGGGGTTATATTAGAGAAGGAATTCACCTGAGGCAAGCTGAGGCAACCCACCCAGGCTGGACAACAAGAATCGTTATAGAAAAATGGCCAAGTAAATGCTAAGTTGCAGTCGGGGGAAAAAAACTGGAGAACAAACATGAGACAGGAAGTGAAGAGGGTATGGAGCAGGGCGGCCTCGGGCATAATGAATCTTACCTGGATCAGAGCTGGGAACCATGAAGCCGGCCAGCTGTCTGTCACTGAGGCATAGTGGCTTAAAAGAACACCAGACACTCAGAGACAAGAAAGTCCTAGGGTAGAACAAACAGGAGAAATCTGTCCTGAAAGAACACTGTGGGTGGATGGCAGTTCTGAGCCCAGCTGGTAATGGTACCCTGTTTTGTGGAAGGAGCGTTCATTCGGGGTCGTTCCCACTATCCCCTCTGAGGCTCTGTCCAGTCAGGCTGCTTCTAGACCAATTTTTATGTAAGTTTCTCAGCTCAGGGCCTCTGTACCACAGTGGTAGTGTAAATTTGGCCCCAAATCAGTTACAATTTTTCAAAAGGTTCTCCTCCCCAAAAGAAGAAAGTAAGAGTGACACCCTCCTACCCCTGTCAATCCCCCAGCCACTGAGATCCTTTCTCTAGACAAAAACACTATTACCAGTTCCTTATGTAACCTTTCAGAAAGAGTCCATGCATGTTTCAGTATGTACATATATGTCACAAGCAGCATGCCACAGATGCAATTTTTCACTTGCTCTTTCAGGTAACAATATGGACATCCTTATAGATGAGTACATATTAATACTTCCTCATCCTCCCAATGGCTACTTTGTTTTGTTGTACCATAAGTTTTTAAAGTCCCCTACTCATAAGCATTTAGGTTGTTTCCCATCTTTTACTATTACAAATAATACTGCAGTGACTATCCTTACACAATCTCATTTTACTACGATGAATACCCTTGCATGTATGTAATTCCATTTATGTGTATCTCTAAAGGGAAATGGCTGGCCCAAACAGCCTATTCATTTTTACACTGATAGGCATGGCCCTACACAGAGGTTGTACCAAGTGTACTCCGGCTGGTGGTGGTGAGGATGTCTGTTTTCCCACTTCTTCAACAACAGGGGATGTGATCGACCTCTTTGTTCTTTGCCAGTCTTATAGGTAGAAAATGGTATCTCACTGTAGCTTTAATTTCCATTTCTCTTACTATAAGCAACAGTGAATATCTTTTTATAAGTTCAAGAACCATATGAATTTCCTTTCTGTTCACATCTTTGCCCATTTTTCTATCGTGCTGTGGAGCTCTTTACATTTCAAGGAAGTTGGCTCTTTAGCTGTGATATAAGATGCAAATATTTTTCCCATTTGTCATTAGTCTTTTGTTTATGCAGTGTTTGTATGAGGAAATTTTATAGTGCCCGATTTATCACTTTGATTTTATGATTTCTGGTATTACAAATATATTCTCTAATATTTTCTTCTAGAATTTTTTATGGCTTCATTTTTATATTTAATCTCTGACTTTTTTGTGTGAGATAGGAAACCAACCTTATTTTTTGCCAGATGGCTTTCCAGTTGTCCCAACATCACCTATTAAATAAGCCATTTTTACCCTATGATCCAAAATGCTAACTTTATCATACTTTCATTTCCCATGTGTGTTTGGATCTCTTTCTGTCTTTTCTATTCTGTTCCATGGATCTATGTATTTGTGCAACAATACCACACTTTAAAACTTGTTACTGTTCTAGTATGTTTAAAATTTTTAAAATAATTTTTCCAGCATTCCTTTATTTTATGGTTTTTAAGTAGGAAGAGTGATCTTCTCATATAAACTTAACCCGTTATCCTGATTAGAAATTTGGATGATTTCTTTGAGCTGAAAATTTCATGCTATTGTATCCAACTTTGCGGTGGGGGTAATAACATTTATATGCTGCTGGTTGAGCCTTGGCATATAGCCAGTTTTAAGTGTCATGGGATAATGGCTGTTATGGGCTTATCTTATTTGCCATTAGTTTTAGGCACTTCTCCTAACCATGCAGCAGCAATTCTGGCTGGGGATGATTAAAGCACCTTGGGGGCCACTAACTGGGCACAATGAATATGAGTAGAACTCCTAAATTAATTTATCTGAAGTCTTACTACCACCATCTCTTCTTTTCCTCTCACCTCTCTCCTTCTTCCATGACTTTTCTAGAATTCTCCTCCCACACCCATGATCATGGAGTTTGTGTTAGCTAGACTGCTTTAATTGCAAGGAACAAGTACTTTAGTAGAAAGGGGCTTTATTGTAAGTGAAACATGATATTAAAATGAAACTTTTTTAGTCTCAGTTTAAACCTGGTTGTCTATATAATGGATACCACATTTCAAAGTAAAGTGAGATATCGCCAGGCAGACTGCCAATATGATGAGGCAGAAAACTGGTTTCACACCTTCAACCACTGAATTCCAGTCTATAAAAGAAGTTGAGGAAGCCATGAAAAGACTGTTGGAAATAAGGAGACAGTTTTTGGAAAGAGCTCTTGGTGTGCTGTAAGTTGTACACAGTCCCCCAAAGGGGCAGGTGAAGGGTAATTCCTCCTTCATCTCAAATCAAGTCGGAAGGTCTTTAAAGGAAATTCTTCAGATTGTTCAACATGTGTTCCCTGCAGTTTGGGGTGGGGGGCGGACATTGAGATCTAGTTTATGACTCATCCCTGAAAAAAATCTATGGGATAAGTGGCTGACTAGGAAACTGTTCTAACATCAGAGCAAAGAAGAGGTAGGCAGCTGCTGCCCTGGGCTGGGCCTGTGTCTTAGTCCATTCAGGCCTCTATAACAAAGTACCGTAGACTGGGTGTCTTACAAATGGCAGAAATTTATTTCTCACAGTTCTGGAGGCTGGGAAGTCAAGATCAAGTCACTGACAGATTAGGTGCCCAGTGAGAGCTTGCTTCCTGGTTCATCGATGCCTTCTTTTTGCTGTATCCTCACGTAGTGAAAGGGCGAGGCAACTCTCTGGGGTCTCTATCATAAGGGGACTAATTCCATGCATGAGGGTTCCATCCTCCTGACCTAATGACCACCCAAATACCAGTACATTGGGGATTAGGATTCAACCTAAGAATCTGGGGTGGGCGTGGGTGGGGGGTCACAGACTTTCAGCCTGTAGCAGCCTGCACTTCCAGAGTTTGTTGTGGCAAAGCGAGAAGGAGTGTTTCCTGTGGACCAGTTGTGAAAGAGAGCTGGTACGCAGTCCTGTTAAATCTTGCCTGAGGGCTGATGAGAGGGGCCATGGTGCCCCCAAAGAGAAAGAGAAGCCTGTCTATGTGGGAGGAAGGAGGAAACTGAGCCCAGAGGTCAAAGGAAGAGTCATTAGCCAACCTCCAAGGGCAGTATTTCCCCTGTATCAAGGGCATGCAGGTGAAATACAACTAGCAATGGGGGAGGCAGTCCTCCGGAGAACCTACAAAAACCACCCCCAAGAGAGGAGAATCAATCTTAAATGCTAACTAGACCCAGAAAATGGGACATCAGCTTGAGATAGTATCAGTCAAGTGAGTGCTTTCCTGTCCCTTTCCAGGCTCCCCTTCAGCCCCGAGGGAGAAGGCATAGAAGTTCAAGTCAGAGGAAATGGTAGTAGGTTTAAGCTAGGAAGGGAACAGCCATAACTTTAAATGAAGCTTAACATTTCGATTATTATAAAGACTAGACATATTAATTTCTGATTGGAAGATATTTTGTTATCACAAAGGAACCAGAAAAGTCATAGGATTGCCATGTATCTTACTGAGAGCTACTAGCCTCACAGTATGAATTTTAAAGGCAAGAGAGAAAAATAAGGTTTCTTGATGTCCCATGATCATGTTCGTTGGATGTAACACTTGTACTGAAGAATGGGAGGACTGAAGATGGAAACAGAAGGCCATCAGATCAGTGGTGGCTCTAGGGATGCTCCTCCCTACATTTGTCACTCATGGTCTGTGACTGTCCCTCTTGTGCCACCTCTGCTTTGCTCTTTGTGCCTGTCCCCATTCTCTTCTTGCTTCCCACAGACCAATTCTTGCAGTATTCTCCAACCCAGGTTCTGAAAAGAGCCAGTGTGATCACCTACCTAGTCAAAGGTGACAAAAGACCTTCGTCCATGCCTCCTCATGGGTCATCAGTTGGCCCCAGCACAAACCATTCTTTGGTCAGCTGTCCAACCTATCTTATTCAGTAGCCACCCTGAGCCCTGGGGGCATGGGGAGGAAGAACCTGGAGCTGCTTCCCTGAACTTCAGCTAGAAGGAGATGTCGGGATATTGGGTGTAGAAAACACAGTCACTGATATAACCAGGACAAGGCTCTTTCTCTCTCAATAAAAGGAAAGGGAACCTTAGATTAGGCCCAGGAACAGAGAAAGTATGGGGTTATTACAAATCATCAGATATTAGAGTCACAGAGAGTTTTAAATTTTGTCCTTGACCAGGTGCATGGGACAGGGATCCTGAAAATTTTCTTTGTACACTAACAGTGAGTTAAAAGACTTGGGTTCAAGTCCACCTCTTTGAATGCTAGTTTCCTCACCTGTAAAATGAGAGTACCTCAGAGATCTCTAGAGAACTCACAGTCCCAGCACCTGCTTTTCCATACCTTATCTCATCCGACTCTTACAAGTTCCTTTGAGTTGGATACCACTGTGCCCAGTTTAAAGATGAGGAAACAGAGGCCTGGAGAAGTTAATTGCTCTAACTAAACTCACAGATTTAGTAAGCAGTGGAAATGGGATTTGAACACAGGTGGGTGTCAGACCCAAACCGTTGTGCTTCAAATAGTCCTCCCAGCTCTGTGATGCAGTGAGGTAGGGAGGGCTCTCTAACATGCACTCTGCCTGAAGAAACTGCTTCGTGGCCAGTGTTGCCACCTGCCCTTGCTTGGTTTTCTCCAGAGGGGGCTCAAAGGAAGCCACTGGCACAGTGAAGCTGTGTGACACCGGGAAGTGTGTGAAGAGTGAACAGACTCTAAAAAGCCATGGAGCAGAGCCAAAGCAAAGCCACACACAACAAGGAAAAGAAAACAATGCAAAGCAAGCTTCAGCCTCTGAGAAGTGTGGTCAGCTTCTGAGAAGTGACCATATTAGACCGGGCATCTGAGCAGCCAGGAGTCTAAAGGCACATAGTCATAACCTCCCAAGCTCCCATTTGCAGTGTTCCAAACTTTTCTGGGAAGGAGACTTTTACATACTCCCAGTTTCTATGGCCGTATTCACAAATGCGTGGTTAATAGTTGCTACCTGAAGCATCATCTGAATTTCAAAGGATAACAGGGATATTTTCACATCCTCCCTTGTGCTAGCTACTCTGCTTTTAAGAAGAAAAACAGTCCATACAGTCGTATATGGAATTTGGAACAGAGTTGGATGTTATTATCGCTTTTTCAGTATTAACATGAGGGAGAGCTACAACTTTACCCAGAGCATATTTGGTAATCTATTTTTTATGATTTATAGCAAATAATTAATATATAATGTTATCAAGCTCCAGTTTTTATGTTTTCTTTCAGATGCTAAGAATGTAAAATCCATTATAGCTCAACTCCTGATGCATTGCAACTTTTAGATTGATTGTTGTATTTTGTGTGGTAGAAATTTTAAATAAATATCTAGCATTAGTCTAGTGGACTAGATCCTGAACTGAAAAAAAAAAAATCCATCAGAAATGAGATTGGAATGATTAAAACATTCAAGCAATTACTTTGAATGAGATTAAGAAAAATACAGGTTTTATATATATAGATAGATAGATAGATAGATACACACACACCTACATATACATACACATATACATATATATACATATCCACATATATATACATATATATGTGTAGGTTGGAATCATGAAGATGTCCATTTTCTTATTCTCCAGATGTCAAGTTAGACTAGACCCAAAACCCAATGAACTCTTGTTTATAAACCTCAGCCACTCTTGTTCCAGCTCTGTTAGAGGTAGAAACTGATGGTTCCCAGCCCCCTTTCTGGACACTCCACAGCCTGGGAGAGCTCGCCCCTTCCCTCCTTCGACTCTCCCTTTCCCTCACCAAAGTTGCCATTGTTTGCTTCTTCTATCCTGGCGCTGAAGGCTCAGATCACTGCCCGCCAAAGACTTGCAGTTGGCCAAAGTTCATTTTCTTCAAAATATTTTTCAGTTGTGTTCCAGGGACTGTGGTAATAGAAAGATATGGAAGAGAAGTTTTTACACTCTGCTCAGAGTTTTCCTTGAATAGGGGAAGCAGTTATGCCAGTACAAAATACAAGGAGGGCTGAATAACTCCTGCCTAGCTCCCTGCCCTGCTTTCCAGAGCCTTAGATTGGCTCTAAACTATGGAAAGATCAGACCTACAGATCTTCTTCCCTGTAGCCTAAGATCCTCGAGAGTTCTTAGAGTTGGCTTTGGTTGACTTGGTCTGTGAAGAAATTCTTCCCTTTGAAACAATGTCCTAAATGGCAGCTATGTTCCACAACACTCTCAGTACAATACTATTGTTTCATTATAGAATAAGTTAAATGGGTCTCTGTGGACCAGTCCAGAAATCTAGCAACAGTAATTGTCAACATCGTTTGTATGGGAAGATACTTTCTGACTTCCAAGTAATTATGCTTCAAATGTTATAAATAAAACACATCTAATGGGGACACATAACATAGATGTTATCATAAAGCACAACTAACTTTGGCGATTCTTAGATTTGGAGGGTACACTGCCCTCCTGTTGCACACTGCTGACTACCTCACTGTATTCAGTCTTTGCTCAGATGTTACCGCCTCAAAAAAGCTTTCTCTGATCACCCTATCTAAAACAGAAAATTTTAGTTTTTCTTCATCACACACCTCACCACCTGAAATATTATTCATTTGCTTCCCCATTAGGATGTACATGTCATAAGGGCAGGGGTTTTGTCTCTTATTTGCCAATATACTCAGCACCTTAAATAGTGTCATGCACATCAAAAGAACTTGATGATGATTTGTTGAATAAAAGCATGAACAAACTGGACTCATTTATTCAGCTTTATTTCTCTCCACTCTCTAAAGCAGCCTTCATGTCACTACATCTTGCTTCCCTTAAACAGGAGTGTTGATTATATGATCTCTCAGCATCTTTCAAGGCCCCCAATTTTACAATCCTTTGCTCTCTCAATTCTGACATTTATGATGTAAGAAAATCTGGAGAGGATAGAGAATCCTGCGCTTCTTCATCTCAGTTCTCCCTTCTTGCTCTGAATCCAACTCAGAACAGGTCTACTGACTTTCACAGCCCCTCTCCTACTCTCTCTCCTTATTCTGTCTTTCCTGCCCCAGGAAACGCATGCCAAGAATATTGGAAAATTAGTTAGAAGGAGTTAGATGTACAGGATGCCACTCAAGTGTGTAATCAAATCTCTTCATATTTATGTGGTAGAATCAGAAGTTGTGTGATATGAAAGGTAGACGGCTGCATAGGTACTAAAGTGTTAGAAATTCTCCCTTTGGAGAGACAATCCTTTAAAACTATGACTATTCATGAGAGAGATATCATCATAAATGAATTCACATTAAGGTGTTAGTAAATTATTGGAGCATTTCTTCTAATTGGAGGTACTAGATGCTTCAGTAAGAATGTACCTTGAAAATTCAGAAAAGAAAAAGTACATAGAAAGGAGAGGTGGGGATCATGGAAAATAAAATTTATAGCTTCATAGTTTACCTAGGATCTTAAGGTTTCTAATTTTCTTTTTAAAGAATGGTATAAAATCACCCTGGAAGATGATAGAAAGAGAATAATCAGAGAAACTTTGTTGCAACTGAACCAAAAGAAGGAATGGGCCACAGAGGTATATCTCAATTTTCTTTCTTTCTTTTTTCTGATAGTAGATTTTTATTTTTCTCACACAGAATTTCAAAATTTTAACTGAAATGTAGTTGATGTATAATTCTTCTCACACAGAATTTCAAAATTTTAACTGAAATGTTAGTTTCAGGTATACTACCTAGGGATTTGACATTTGCATATGTTATGAAATGATCATCATGATAAGTTTCATAACCATCTGTCTCCATACAAAGTTATTATTGACCATATTCCTTATGCTGTACATTACATCCCATGGCTTATTTATTTTATAATTGGAGGTTTGTACCTCTTAGTCCCCTTCACCTATTTCACCCATCCCAAGCCCTCTCCTGTCTGTATTTCAATTTCCTTAAAAAACAAAGCTCCCCCCACCCATTTCTTTCTCATGGTGTATTATAACGGTCAGAAACTTGTGTTTTGAAATTAGGCAGTTTAGTTTAAATCACAGTTCTACCACTTACTGGGTGTATAAACTGAATTTATACTTTTCTGGGCTTCGGTCTCCTAATCTATAAAAAGGGGACAATAATAATATTTACCTTTAACAAATAGTATGAGGATTGATAGTGCCTCATAAGAGCAAGAGCTCAGTAAATTAATATTCAGGTATTTTTAAGTATAATAATAATGGCTACAACAAATTATTAAATTAGATTTTGGATGAATTATAGGATGAAATATAATTTGTCTAAAAAGTACTTTCTTACATATGCAAACCTAAGAGAGTACACTTTACATTGCTGGGGCTTTAAAAATTGGGGATATAAAAAAATGTTTGAGATGTAATTTCCAATTCATGTTTTCTAATCTTTGTTTTGCCCCTAATGCCTGACTTTCTTTCCTTTTCACTGCCCTTCCCCTGTCTCCAGACTATCTCCTAAATCAGTGAGGTCCCTGCTGGGATTGTCTCTTTATCTGGAACATCCTTTCTTCAGTCATAAACATCTGGTCTTTTCTTCACTGAATTTCAGTTGCTCTTGTTTGTTGCTTCCCTGTTGGTTCAATTGTTCTTTCAGTGTTACTATTCTACTGCATGATTTTACTGATTAACACAAATACAGAGGATGTGGAGAACTGACCAATGGTTTTGTCTGCCCATGCAATTCAGCCCCTTTGTTACTGAATATGGTTAAATGGTGAAATCAACAATCAAGTAATCTGATCATAGTTAAGATTATTAAAAATGCATATGTAGATCAAATATGCTCTCAGTATGTACATTCAACATATAATGAAGACTGTTCCCAATACTGTTCCTAACATTTTACTTTAAAGTCTCTCAACAATCCTGTTAAGGGGAAGACTTACTAATAAAAAGACAGAGGCACAGAGAAACTTTGTAACTTGCCCAGAACATGTATCAGAATAGAGAGTTAAGATAGCTTCTTCAGATCATTACTCTTAATCATTACATTGTACATTTTCTTTTCCCCACATACTGCCAAACACCCACACACGTGAACGAATTTTCCTCATTTTCTCCGGCCATCTTATGTGTTAACTTCTAAAATCTACTACTTTTGTGCAACCTTGGCTGCTTATTGGAGTCACCTGAGAAATTTGTTTAACCCAGGCGGGTCCTGGGTACCACCCACAGAGATGCTCATGTATTGGCCTGGGATGTTGCCTGGGCTTTTGGATTTTTCAAAATATTCAGGAGATTCTAATGTGTAGCCAAAGCTGAAAACACTATTGTTAGTGAATTAAGCCATTAGTCAACTAAATTCAATTATGAGTGACTTCCTACTTTTGTTCAAAGAAAATTCTATGTTCAAATAAACTTTAGACTTATCAGTTGGAGCTGAAGTATAAAAATTCCTGGTTCCTAGGAAATGGAGTTTCACTCTTAGGTCAATTACCATGATTTAAAGAAAAGAAATGTATTGCACATCTTCCTACTTTAAAGACTTACACAAATTTACCCTTAACATAGTTTTAAATTATTTCAATCCATGTTTATGAACCAGAATATTTTTCTTAATTTTTCTTCTTGTGGTTATGTCCTTCAGTTCCTGCGTTTGTAGCACGGTATCCATATAAAAGTACCTCACATATAACTAGAATCTGTCATCCGTTATAAAGTTCCTTTGGGTGAAACTGTAAATATCCTAGTAACTGAATATGAATTTACATCTTAAGATTCTACTGATAAAATAAGGATTTTCCTGTTTGCTTTGTCTAAAATGCCTTTCTCCAGGAGACTATCTAGCTACAGCCTGCTACCCTGAAACTATTGGCTATGAGGTTTGTAAGTATGTATATTGTTATTATTGACATGAAGAAATCTTTCAAATCAAAAAGGTAGTTATATAATCTATTCCTGCCTTTGCTATATGTTGAATTATGTCTGTGACCATAAACTTGAAGGAAGTTTGATCACTGCAGTTTAACCATCTTAATTGTGAAGCAGATCAATTAATGACTGATTTCACCACAGCAGTCAGATTCAGTCACAATAGAGGCCAAATTGAATGGACAACCATTGTCCAGTTCTCTCAATCACCTGTGTTAGGCAATGTAAATCAGTAAAAACAATACAATAGGATAATAAAGACAGAACAACTGCACCAAAAGTTTTTAGGTATATTTCCAAAGTAATTGCAAAACATAATTTTAAATGATCAGATAAGTTGATTGTGTATCCCCATTGCTAAAACTCTTAAATGCTATGTGGCAGCTCTTCTTTAATACGGAATTTTTTTTTTTTTTTTTTTTTAGAATGCTATAAGGTTCATTGACAAGGGCAGCTATCGAGAGATCTGGGAGAATGACTGGCTCAAAAAAGAGGTAAGTGGAATTTTTAGAAACAAAAACAATTTCTTCTTTCTCATTTTTTTGAGCTGGAAATGACTTTTATTTATGAACTTAAGTCATGGGAAAAGCATGGAACCATGACTGACTGAGGTAAAATGAAATTCAAGTGGAGTACTAATCTTATTACAAGTTGTTATTCAATGAACACCATAAATAATCTCAATAATAAACAGAAATCATTTTTGGTGTTACAATTCATACAACATACTCAAGTGTGCAAAGCTTCTTTATGTCCTAAAACTGATCTGGGCTTCCTCTGGACCCTACTTCCTCATGGGTGATGGGAGCAAGGTTTAAGGATCATTTTAACCTCATCCTCTGCTGTTTTAAATTGCCTCTTTAGGTATTCAAATTGGTAGGGAAGAGGTAAAGTTGTCGTTATATGCAGATGACATGATACTATATATAGAAAACCCTAAAGAGTCCACACAAAAACTACTAAAACTGACAAATGAATTCAGCAAAGTAGCAGGATACAAGATTAACATACAGAAACGGGTTGTATTTCTTTACACTAACAATGAAATATCAGAAAGGGAATGCAAACAAACAATCCCTTTTAAAATTGCACCAAAAAATAGAAATAAAATACTTAGGAATAAACCTCATCAAGGAGGTGAAAGACATATGCTGAGAACTACAAAACATTAATATAGGAAACTGAAGATGATTCAGAGAAATGGAAAGATACCTCATGCTCTTAGATTGGAAGAATTAATATTGTTAAAATGGCCATACCACCCAAAGCAATCTACTGACTTAATGCAATCCTTATTGAATTACCCATGACATTTTTCACAGAACCAGAAGAAATAATCCTAAAATTTATATGGAAATATAAAAGACCCAGAATTGCCAAAGCAATCCTGAGGAAAAAGAACAAAGCAGGAGGCATAACCCTCCCAGACTTCAGAAAATACTACAAATCTACAAGAAATCTAATCAAAACAGTGTGGTATTGGCACAAAAACAGACCTGTGGATCAACGGAACAGAAAAGAGAGTCCAGAAATAAACCTACACACCTGTGGACAATTAATATTCAACAAAGGAGGCAAGAATGTACAATGGGGAAAGGACAGTCTCTTCAGCAAGTGGTGTTGGGAAAGCTGGACAGCTGCATGTAAATCAATGAAGTTAGAACACACCCTCACACCATATACACACACACAAAACTTGAAATGGCTTAAAGACTTAAATATTAAGACAAGACACCATAAAACTGGAAGAGAACACAGGCAAAACATTCTCTGACATAAATCATAGCAATGTTTTCTTATGTCAGTCTCCCAAGGTACTAGAAATAAAAGCAAAACGAACAAATGAGATCTAATCAAATGTGTAAGCTTTCGCACAGCAAGGGAAACCACAAACAAAAAGAAAAGACAACCTACAGACTGGGAGAAAATATTTGCAAAAGATGTGACCAACAAGGGCTTAATTTCCAAAATATACAAACAGCTCATACAATTCAGTAACTGAATATTTCCACATAGGTGTCGCAAAGGCACTTCAAACTCAACATACCTGAAGCATAATTTATTAAATTTCTTCTTAGATATTCTTTTCCTTCATTTCTTTTTTTGCCATCTGCTCAGACACCCGAGGTAAAAATGTCACCATCAGCTTCTTTTCCATCTTCCTTGCTCCCATTTGACTGAAAAGAGTTGGTTAGTCTAGGAAACAGAAGAATTTAAAAATCAATATGCTTTCTATGATATTGACAATTATCTTGAAATTGCCTTTATAAAGTCATGGTGTGTAGGAATCCATTACTATTTCCAAAACTAATCAAGATGAATCCTCAATTTTAAAAAATAAGTATTAATTTAAAAAACTCAAGGTGAGCTCAATAGTTAAAGAATATTAGGGAGAAACTTGGTTCTTATACTTTTATTAAATATAACAGTATGATCCTAGTGATAATAATTTAACAATTCAAACCTTAAATTTTATAAGGTATCATAGATGTTAGGTTCAGAGAAAATAACTACAGAAGTTTATATTCGACTGAAAAGAAAGGCCATTTTGTGCCTTGGTCCTTCCTACTAAAGCCACAAATTACATTTTGTTTTGTTTTATTTTTTAATTCTCATAATTCAGTGGAAACAAAAGACAGAAAAAATGTCAAGTTTAACTGAATCATGAGCAAAAAGAGCTCACTAATAAAGAACAAATCATATAATTCAATATATTTAATTTCTCTTTATTTCAATATATATTCATTTTTGCTGTCATTAAATTTACTCACAAAATTAATTAAAACCAGTTTTGGTTATAAGTACTATCACAAGAATTGAAAATTGCCTGGAAATAGAACAATGTATGTCAATTAATTTCTTTGAGGAAGGCTTAGAATGAGTAACAAGGAATATTTAACAGTGGAACTCCCCCAAATATTTCTCCATTTAACTATCTTTCAACAATAACCAAAAACTTACATCTCTGGGAAGAATGAGATGTCCCATTGCGTGACTTTTATTATCTGGTTTTATTTAGCATGCTTATTAGGAAAATGAAGAAAATTCAAATTTCCAAATAACCTGGACTAACAACAAATGGAAAGCTGGAAAAACTAGGCAAAGGGATTCAAAGAGGTTAGCAATCAGAGTTTCAAACGTGAGGAGGCATAAAGCTAACTTGGATCTTGCAGGAGAAAATTTCAAGGGCATGCATTTTATTCAGGATCCTAGGTCCCTGACTTAAAATAGTTTTAACTAAATTATCTTGCCCAATTTCTTAAGTACATTTCTTGGGTATCTGGGGAGAAGCAGGGGTGGGGAAGGAAAAGAGGTCTTCTACTTCCTTCTTTATACTTTCTTACCCCAGAAACTAAAGGTATTTATATGGCTATAAAAAGGAACTAGTTTTCATTTCCCTAACATTTCAAAAGACTGGGAGGGAGATAGCAATTGATGAGAACCTTACTTAGCACTCTACAGGGGTAGGTGATGTCACAGGATATCCATAGCTTGAAAGATTGGACTTAACTCCCCAAATGGGCCCTCATTCCCAGCTTTGGCAGGAGACCAAGAATTGTGTGTGCTGCCTCCCAAGTATGCCAAACCCTTAGTCACGCATTCTATTAATTCCTTCTTTTACAACCTCTAACTATGATTTTTTTTCTCATCCTTTGACATCTGAAAATTATAAACTTTTCCTTAAGGCATTCAGGCTTGTAATCAAGCTGATCATCTCTTGAAAACATGAGATCCTAAAGCACCAACACCTAGCTCTGTAATGTAGAATTATGGACTTAAATGGTTTTGTGAAATTGTTTAAGGCTGGTAAATAATATATGCTTTTCTTTCCACCTCTAAGCCAGCAGCAATATTTGAGCCTTTTCTATGACACCGGTACTGTTTTATATTATAATTATTTGTATATTTGGTCACCAGTTTGTATACTTGTTCCCTCTTTTGGGGGAAGGAGCCACACTTTATTGGATTTTGTATCCATCTACCTCTAGGACAGAACCTTACCCATGGTAAGAATTCAAGCATTTAATAAATGACTTATGTGAAAGGGATATCCATCTGGTAATATACTGAGTGCTTCCAGATTCCAAAATACAATAATTTCAATGACAAATCAAAAATGTTAGTCATCTTTTTCTAAGTACTCATCTCAGTTATGCTCTTGGCAACTCCTAACAAGAGATACTGAATCGAAACCCCTACCCTATGCCTTTATTTTATCATATTCCCTGGAGACACGTTACTTTTTCCAATTTATCATTCTCACCAGCCGATCACATTCTATTTTATAGTCTTATTTCTAATTCTTCTATTGTCCTGACTTCTCCGCATGAGCACCTCTCAATCCAGCTCATGCTGTTTTGGGGGGCAGAGAGGGAAGGTGGGGATTCTATCTAGTCACATTCTTCTATATATTCTTCCCACAATCAAGCCTTCTTTAGACAAAAGTTATCAAAATACATTTCTTAAAGATTGACGGGAACTCTATCAACAGAACCAGCAAATTTTGCTCATGTTTGAGTTAGCCACATTTCTTCAGTAAACGTTAATTAAGCCTGCTATGTCTATGAAGGACCTTCCATCACCTGCGAGATAGAAATCAGACTCTTTAGCATTACTTGGCTCCTCTACTTGTCCAGTTCTTCTACTTCTCCCCATTCCCATTTTATTTCTATCCACACCAAAATGTGGATAGAAGGCACATGTGCCTTTATCCATGTGGCTCCTTCTGCCTAGAATATATCCTCTTGTCTGCTAGAGACTCTCTACTTGGCCTTCAAGATCCAGAAGAGAGGTCATCTCTTCCATTAACTCCCCCTTACCCCCTCACACCTGGCGGACATAGGGTAAACCTCTATCTCTCCCACAGTCCCTGGATGGCTTCCATTATGATTTTATCACACTATTTTCTGTTGCTATCCCTCTTTCCCATTAAACTAAGAGATCATTGAAGGTTACTGTATCTTATTGATCCTTTGTTCCCAAAGTGTACTATAGTTTTTGACACACAGTAGGCATACAGTACAATTACATGAATGAATGAATAAACAACATTTCATCTCTCTGATGTTTCTCGGAATGACTCCAGCACACTCAAGAGAGAATATCATTGTCCTATAGAGGCTGATAGAAAGGGCTCCTAGGCCTGTATTTCTCTTTTTTAAATGCCATGATAAAGATTTTTTCCCAGTGTTATTAGTTTTCATTGTGTTGTTTATAATTAACCTTAGATAGAGCTTCATTTAGCTACTAACACCAGAGTGATAAATTAGTCTTATATTCTTATTTATCTCTGCCTCCAGCTCAGCTAAATCCAGTGATGTTTCTGAAGAGTAGGAAAGGACTACTCCTGCCATTCAGTAATAACTGCCTAATCATGCAACCAAGTTCTGCAAATGACCAGGAAAAATGTCCCACCCGTTCCTTCTTAGAGCAAACCCAGTAATAAATATTACAGGATAGATCTTCCCCTCAGGCAAATGCATTTTAAAAAATTAATTAATTTATTCATTTTTGGCTGCTGTTGGGTCTTCGTCGTTGCACCGGCTTTCTCTAGTTGCGGCGAGCGGGGGCTACTCTTCGTTGTGATGCGTGGGCTTCTCATTGCGGTGGCTTCTCTTGTTGCGGAGCACAGGCTCTAGGCGCACGGGCTTCAGTAGTTGTGGCACACGGGCTCAGTAGTTGTGGCGCACGGGCTTAGTTGCTCCACGGCATGTGGGATGATATTCCTGGACCAGGGCTCGAACCCATGTCTCCTGCATTGGCAGGTGGATTCTTAACCACTGCATCACCAGGGAAGTACCACAAATGCACTTTTAAAAGTTAAGTTTTTTATAGAGAACTAGATAGAACTAAGTCCATAAGTACTAACACCCATTCTCTTTTCCTGAGAATAGATCGCAAATCACAGGAAGGAAGTGGAAGAACTGGAACATGCTATTCGTGAGCTGGAAGGAGAAAATTTGGTGCTTATTGATCAGCTGTTCAACTGCAGACTTGTGGATCTCAAAATACCCAGGTGAGAGTCGTTACATATCTAGAAAGTATTTTTTTAAACATTTGTATCTGTAAAAAGTTATTTTTTTTTAAGATGACAATTCTTTAATAGTTGAAAAGAAAGGAACTCACAAAATGGCCATGGGGAAGGTATAAGATCATTACAACCGACCACTGGTCCAGTGCAGAATTCGACTTGCTTTTTCTAAAAATGCACTGTGGTCATAGTAGCAAACACTTAACATGAATGTCACAACTGCTGTCCTTCAGAAGCCTCTGGGCCAGCAGGGGAATTGGGCATAAAAATAAATGCATAACAGTACAGCGGAAGAGGTACGGGGTTTGAAGCCAGCACACAGGAGGGAGTGATCAACTTGATGGGAGCTCCTGGAGATGTTCTGAGCATCTGGTTACCTTGTGGATTATAGAATGGTTTCCTTTGACAGTTAATGAAAGAGGCAAACTACTTTCTAGGCAGAGAAAATAGCCTGGCATTCCAAGTCACATTTATTCCTGCATGAGATAAATCAAATATGTATATGGCTTTTGTAGTTTAACAAATATTTTCTTTGTGGTTTATCTCTTTTTCTTACCTGACAAAAAAAAAGTCTTAATATACCAATCTTGATGGAAAATTAGAGCCGTGGAATGTGGTATTAAAACCCAAAGTGGCATTCATAATTTGGACAAGTAGTCAGAAACAAGAAATAACCTAAATAGTAACGTGCTTAGAAAGATTGAGGAATTAAATCACACAAATGTAAGGTGTACATGTGCAAGATGGGAGAGAAACATCTGCGTCTGGGCAGAGAAGTTCAACATGGTGGAAGGGTCAGGAAAACATTTCCATCTGAGTAGGTCTTGCTTGTGTGGCGTGGAAAAAATACTATTTGAGACATAATAAAGTATTTATTGTTGGCAAACTTCCTAATGTGCTTCAAGAAGGGTGGATACAAGTTGTGGGGTTTTTGTTTGCTGAGCTAAGTGATGGGTGTCGGGATACAAGATTGGAGAAACTGGGAGATGGTACAATTACTTTATAGGCTGAACACTGGGTGGGGCAGGACAGAGAAAGAGGCCACCTGCCTCCCTTCCACAGTCTATGTGTGCTGCCCTGGAGCCACAGATACCAGTGTAAATGAGGTAGGCAGTCAGGCTGAATGAATTGGCTGATTACTGGACTCCTGTACTTCCAGTCTCTTGAGCTGATGCCCTTGAGGGTCCCTAGGGGGTGAGGGGCCTCACTGTCACCCCAGCAGGCAATGCTCTCTTTTGCCAGCCTCCCTCCCTATGATCGGGTCCCCAGCTCCACACTCCCGTCCCACCTCTACCCCAAAGCACCTGCTGCTGCCACCACTTTCTTTGTGATCACGCCGAATCTCTGCCAGCTGTGCCTTCTAACCAATGCTCCACCTGTTGTCTGCTGTGTTCTTTTTCTCTCTTCTGAACCAGCCAACCCTTAGGAAAGAGCTACCCTGTAAACTGCCAACCCCACTTCCTGCTTTGGTCAGCTCAGTCTAGTGCACCTGATTTGCTGCTGATGTGGATGTGAAGTGCTCATTATAATAAAGGGGAAACCTTTCATTGGCCAGAGAGAGCTTGGCAAGGACAGGAAAGGGAGATGAGAAACTTTTAATGGCGATTTTCATTAAGTTGTTTGCTGTATTGTATGCAATTTAAACCTATCCTCTAGCTTCCCCACAGAAATCTTCAGTAAAATCCACATTGTTCATCAATGCTTTGTGGGTTGTTTTTCTTTAGTGAGAGACCTGAGTGCTTAGTTTTGCTTCAGAGATGGGAGAGATGAATTCAAAATCTGTCCGAGGGAAAAGAAACAGCATGGGCGACATTTATAAGAACTGGGTTAGGTGCCTGGTATACGCCTCCATGGCACACTGAACTTTTCCTTTGTAACTAGCATTTATCACAGTAGTGACTACTTTTTAAACATCTGCTTCTTTGCTAGATTGTCCTTGAGACAAGTGTTTAGGACATCTTAGAAAGACCTGAATAAAGAAACAGAGAAATGTGTAAACCCTCAATTATCTGTTACAATGCTTATCCAGAAGGAAAAGTTCAGGAGCTTTTCCTGTATCCATTTTCAAGTCAAAGAAATGTTAACACATACTGTGTAATTTATGGTAACTGCCCTTTCCACCTCTTTGTTGAGAATTTCGTCCTGTATATTCTGGTAGGGTGAGAAATAGACATGAACAGTACCCAGTAATCATATAAAAACTTCCCTATTTGGTTGAAGAATGGGGTATTCTACCTAATAGAGTTACTGTATTTCCCATCCAGAGCTCCCCAAACTTCTTTCCTTCCTGACTCCCATAGAACGTCACAGTATTTGCCTGATACATTAGATGAGCTGAATGAGCTAGAGGTGACTGTCCAGGGACTCCCATGCCGCAGAGCTGAGGCTAGGTGGACGCAGTACCTCAAATCTAATGCTAGTTTCATATGATAACGTTCTGTAAAATATTTTCTATAACAAGTGTTGCTGCCCTGTGGTGGTACAAAAGTGACAATAAACTAATGATTAAGAGAGAAGCCAGACTTCAGAAGGCTACGGCGTTTAGTAAGATCTTAGTTATTCAAAAGAGTAAAACCAGGAAAGAAGAGAACTCTGTGGCCTCAGACTTGTCCACCTGCAGACCAGAGCTTCACTAAGTTAACTCTTAAGAAGGTTTTAAGATATAAATATTGTATGTAGTTACATTATTTGCTGGAGCTTTAAGCATCTCAGATAACACTTCCTTCGTGGTCTTTAAGTAATTGACAGCCTGTAATCTAGGGGATTCACTCTGGTTGCTGAGTTGCTAAGCATGAAGTGTGGCTGGCGCATCTGCAAGGGGCACTTGCTTCATGCTAGCTTCAGGCAAACTTCATGGCAATGCTGTACGGAGCTTTCAAGGTATCATGTCTTCTGACTGAAAATTCCACTGGCCTCTGCAGTGCAGAGA
Organism: Hyperoodon ampullatus; assembly: GCF_949752795.1. Lineage (NCBI taxonomy): Eukaryota > Metazoa > Chordata > Mammalia > Artiodactyla > Ziphiidae > Hyperoodon > Hyperoodon ampullatus. The sequence goes on along the minus strand of NC_136920.1, from coordinate 47,607,826 downwards.
GTTGCAACAGCAGACGCAAACTCACCAGGCTTGTAGCTGGAACATGCCACTCAGCAAGAGCCAGAACCTAGGTGTCATCTTGGATTCCAAATGCTCACTCTCTTTCTCTTTTTCTCTTTATCTCAAATCCCATCCCATTCCTCATCTGGATTCCCTGCAACAGTAACATAACTGGTGTCATGATCACTCTCATTTCTGGGACTTTAAGCCTGTTATTTCCTAATCATGGGATGCCCTCCCCGCACCCCAAGCTCTTCCCTGGCAAACAGCCCCTGGTGTTTCAAGACTCAACTCAGGTTTCATCTCCTCCTGGAAACCTTTCCTTACATCCTAAGGCTAAATCCGGTGCTGCTTCTCTTTGCCCCGTGGCACTCCTGACACTATGCTCCTCACATAATTACCCATCATGGTACAAACCATCACCATAAAACACTGTAAGCCTGTCTGCACCCCCACCGGGCCTGATGCCCCTTTTTCATCTGTGTCTCCAGCACCCAGCAGAGAGGTAAGACACTACTGAGCAGGTGGTACAATATTTGCTGACAGACTACTTTTCTTATTTGTTTTTAGGTGACTATATCTTGCTCAAGCTGTTGGACAGGAAGTGCCACATGAAGAAATGCCTTTGGAGTTGCCAGAAACATATATAGGTATTATTTTATTGTAATGGTGATTTTTTAAAAGTTGACAAACACTTAATTGCGCTTCTTATTATGGACAGGAACCTTATATCAGAGAGCTATTCAGGGAATAGATGCCTGCCAGCTCCCCCATATTTCTCTGTTCTTGAAGAGCTTATGTAACCCATCTCCTTTCTCTAGTCTTATTTTCAAATCAAAGTCACCATGTGTCACAGTGAATTAAATAGACACTGGTAGAGAGGGATGGAATGATGTCTACACTGGCATGGTTTGTGCTCCAATTTAGCCAACCAACCAAAATACCAACACACTCACAGGTCCCCATGTGATTATTATAACTTATTAGCTAACAGAAGGAAATACAACCTAGATGTGGTTTCTAATAATAGGACTCATTCTCACTTTAATACCTAGATTCTACATTTCTAATTCTCAAATTCTTCTCCTCCAGGAGATTCTCAAAGGTCTTTCAAATTTAAAATGTGACAAAGGAGTGTATATATATATATCTGAATCACTTTGCTGTACACCAGAAACTAACACAACATTGTAAAGCAACCATATTTCAATTCAAAAAACACTAAAACTGAAAAAAAAATAAAATGTGGCAAAGTATGTATTGTATTTTTAATCTGTTCAAAAATTGTACATAATTAATTTCTTTGCACTCATCCCAGAAAAGTTACAATTACAACCTGCAGAAGTAAAAAGTAGAGACTTGTTGAGCTTGTCACTTGGGAGCAGTGCTTTACATCTTAGTCATGAAGATAGCAGCAGATACGGCCAGCATCTGAAGATAGATGAAGAGAGTTCAAGTATAGAGTTTGGAGCCTCTGATAGGAAATACTTACTGTATCAGGATGAGCAGGATTTCAAGGTAAGATTCATGAGAAAACATCTTGACTACTAGAGAAAATGTTGCTTTATTAGTTAGTGGAGAAAATTAACCTGAAGTATGGATGCTGAAAATTTCTATTTGCAATTATTAGTGAAATTTGCCAACCATTCATGTCTGTCACTAGATACTATTTTCACTCCTACCCTTGCCCAGCTTACTACATATATTCATTTATAGACATCCATTACTAGTATACCATGTAAGTTATCTAGTGCTACGTAACAAATTGCCTCAAGAATTAGTGGCTTATAACAATAATCATTTATTCTCTTTCAGGGCTTCTGTTGGTTAGAAATTTGGGAAGGTCTCCAGTGGACAGTCCTCACTTGGGTTCTCTAGAAGGTGCAGTTATATTTGGCTGAAGCCTTGATTTGGGCAGGAAGATCCACTTCCAAGGTGGCTCACTCACATGGCTGGCAAGTTGATGCTGGCTAAGCTGGGGGCCTCAGTTCTTCTTCACATGGGCCTCCTTACAGGGCACCTTTATTGTCCCTTTGTTACAGTATCTGGCTTCTTCCAAAGCAATCAGTCCTAGAGACCAAACGTTTCATATGACTTAGCCTTGGAAATCTTACACCAACACTTCCATCATATTCTATTTGTTGATGTAGCTACAAAATTCCACCCAAAGAGAAACAATGCAGCTCCTGCATCTTGAAAGAGGAAGGTCAGCATCATATTGTAAGAAAAGCATGTGGGATAGGATGTATATTAGCATGACCGTCTTTGGAAAGTACAAATAGTCACATATACCATTAGGTGAAACCTAGACTATCAAGCCTTTTAATTTTAAAACCTTTTGGTACATTCCAGTCACTTTCACATCCACCCCTTGCTGTTTTCCCTCTCGATACTACCAATAACCTTGAAAGTTCTCCTAGAACTTAAAGTCTGGTAGGAGAAAGAGTGATTAAGAAAGCAAAAGAAACTGAATAAATCAACAAAAAACATTTTAACTAAGTACAACTCAGTCCTGCTACCATCAAGTGATAATTTAAAGACTAAAGCTCTAGTCTCTATAACACTCAAACACCCCCATGAGTATCTTGGAATCATGATGCCTTGTATGTTACAATAACCTCACGCTAGTGGACAACTGTCCATAAAATTCCAAATTTGCATACCATTTGGATAAATGAAAAACCTTCTTACTTTTTATTTTTTTGCTTTTTTTGAGCATATTTTTATATGCTTTTATGTTGAATTTATTTATTTAAATTTTTTATTTAAGTTGACTTACAATGTTGTGTTAATTACTGCTGTACAGCAAAGTGACTCAGTTATACATGTATATGTATATATACATTCTTCTTCATATTCTTTTCCATTATGGTTTATCCCAGGATATTGAATATAGTTCCCTGTGCTATACAGTAGGACCCTGTTGTTTATCCATTCTATGTATACTAGTCTGCATCTGCTAACCCCAAACACCCACTCCTCCCTTCTCCCACCCCCTCTCCCCCTTGGCAAACCACCAGTCTATTCTCTGTCCCTGATTTTCTGTTTCATAGATAGGTTCGTTTGTGTCATATTTTAGATTCCACACGTGATATCATATGGTATTTGTCTTTCTCTGTCTGACTTACTTTACTTAGTATGATAATCTGTAGTTGCATCTATGTTGCTGCAAATGGCATTATTTCATTCTTTTTTATGGCTGAGTAGTATTCCATTGTATATATGTACCACATCTTGTTTAACCATTCATCTGTTGATGGACATTTAGGCTTTTTCTATGTCTTGGCTATTGTGAATAGTGCTGCTATGAACATAGGGATGCATGTATCATTTTGAATTATAGTTTCGTCTGGATATATGCCCAGGAGTGGGATTGCTGGATCATATGGTAATTCTATTTTTAGTTTTCTGAGGAACCTCCATACTGTTTTCCATAGTGGCTGCACCAACTTACATTCCCACCAACCATGCAGGAGGGTTCCCTTTTCTCCATACCCTCCCCAGCATTTGTTATTTGTAGACATTTTAATGATAGTCATTCTGACCAGCATGAGGTGGTAACCCATTATAGTTTTGATTTGCATTTCTCTAATAATTAGCGATGTTGAGCATCTTTTCATGTGTCTATTGGCCATCTGTATTTCTTCTTTGAAGAAATGTCTCTTTTGGCCCATTTTTTGATTGGGTTGTTTGTTTTTTGTTGTCGAGTTGTAGGAGCTGTTTGTACATTTTGGAAATTAAGCCCTTGTTGGTTGTGTCATTTGCAAATATTTTCTCCTATTCTGTAGCTCGTCTTTTCCTTTTGTTTATGGTTTCCTTTGCTGTGCAGAAGCTTGTAAGTTTAAGTCCCATTTGTTTATTTTCACTTTGATTTCTATTGCCGTAGGAGACTGACCTAAGGAAACACTGGTATGATTTATGTCAGAGAATGTTTTGCCTACATTCTCTTCTAAGACCTTACTTTCCACGGAAGTTTTTGATGTGGTGGAAATGGTATTGTATGTGCTGAATTTTGTCCCTGCCCCTCCCCCAAATTCACATGTTGAAGCCCTAACACACAATATGACTGTATCTGGAGATACAGGCTTTAGGAGTTAATTAAGATTATATGAGGTCATGAAGATGGGCCCTCATCTGATAGGACTGTGACCTTATAAGAAGAGGCTTTGCTTTGTGAGAATGCTGTGAGAAGGCAGCCATCTGCCAGCCAGGAAGAGGCTCTCACCAGAACCCAACCATGCTGGCATCCTAATGTTGGACTTCCCAGCCTCCAGAACTGTGAGAAATAAAGTTCTGTTGTTTCAGCCACTCAGCCTGTGGTATTTGCTATGGCAGTTCAAGCAGACTAAGAGAGTCTATTACTTCAGACTCCTGCTCCAGATGGTTCTGAAATATATGGTAGACTTCCATCAATTTACTTTTCTCCTATCTCGCATTTATTGTAGCTCTGTAATTATGTATTTTAAAAGCTACATACAGTTATATGAATTTTTGAGAAATATTAATAAAACATGGCCTTCCTTTTTCATTCTTTGATTCTCCTAAATTCTAATAAATGTTTATTGAGACCCTCACAACATGCCAGGTACTTGTTAGATGCTTGAGAAGTTAAGGAGGAGAACAGGAAGAAATGAAGTCTCAAAGATGCCTATGTGGCAGACCCTACCCTAAATAGTGTACATGCTAGGAGAAAACTGATAAGAAAATCATTGATTACTGTACAGGAGGAATGTACTACCTGTATCTGTCTCCCTGACCAGTCTTTTGCCCCAGCACTTGGTACACAGCCTGGCACATAGTGGGCACTCAGGAAAGGTTTGCTGAAGTGTTGAAGGAATAAAAAAGAAGGAGTTACAGCTTGGAGAGGCTTCCAAGAGGAAGGCCCATTGGGTAGGGCTGGAGCTGTTTCAAGTCAGTTTGGGGTTACCTGTGGGATTTCATATAAATTAGACTTCTAATTCTGTTTGTTGATATCTGAAACTATATTCAGTTTGACAGAATGTGGTAAGTTTTATATCTACAGTAGATCCTGTGAAATGTGCAAAACCCATGTAGATTTGCTCAATATTAAGATATTTATCGTCGGGCTTACCTGGTGGCACAGTGATTGAGAATCTGCCTGCCAATGCAGGGGACACGGGTTCGAGCCCTGGTCTGGGAAGATCCCACATGCCGCGGAGCAACTGGGCCCGTGAGCCACAACTACTGAGCCTGCGCGTCTGGAGCCTGTGCTCTGCAACAAGAGAGGTCGCGATAGTGAGAGGCCCGCGCACCGCGATGAAGAGTGGCCCCGGCTCGCCGCAACTACAGAAAGCCCTTGCACAGAAACGAAGACCCAACACAGCCAAAAATATAAATAGATAAATAAATAAATAAATTTATTTTTTAAAAAAAGATATTAATCGTCAAAGATGTTTGCAGATCATTCATTTTGTTCTTGAATAATATAGAAAACTCTGCTGTGGTTATATCCTGGCCAGCAGAGGGCTATATAAATGCAGCCAATACTTCCTACTTCCCTTTACCGATTAAAGAGCTTGCAGAGAATATATCTCCCCATTGTAGTTGATGTTCCCGCCCTGGCTCAAGCCCCCAAAAGACAAGCCTGCAAGCTTTGCTGCCTGCTCTTTGGGAGATTTGCCTACCATGCCCCCACTGGGTATATAACTTTACTGAGTGGTTTTTATTTACAGTAGCTCTCATATTTCACATGTTATACAGCATTCAGACAATTAGGAGGGCAATGAAATCTGTCATATAGAGGCCAACTATAGTAAATAAAACCTGATCTATGAAGGCTGGTAACTTGCTGAATAACCTCTCCTATTCTCCTCTGTGTCTGTTCACCGCAGGATTATGTAAACTTGCGCCCCCTGGAAGTGAAGCTCATGACTGTGGAGAGCAAGAAAATGCCCATCCATTTCCAAGAGAAGGAGACTCCAGTCAAATTCTATGACGATGTCAGGAGCCCGGAAAGCCACATCACATATAAAATGATGAAGTCTTTTCTCTAAGACTGAAATCTGCAAAGTAAAAACAACTTCTTATACATTTCCTTTGGGAACTGAGGTATATCAGTTGCCCATTTTATTTACTCTTTGGTCCATTTTTAAAGCAGTTGTTATCTCTAAAGGTCATAATTATATTTAAAATCAAAGATCTGAGTATTCAGCTATTCATTTACTTGCGTGGCCTGAGTGACAAAAATGAAAGTACACTTTATATTTCCATATTCAAGTATACAGGAGCATGACAGTGGGCCAAGATGGTCTCTGAGGTTGCTTACCACTTAAAAATGTACTGATCAGGGGCTTCCCTGGTGGTGCAGTGGTTGAGAGTCCACCTGCCGATGCAGGGGACACGGGTTCGTGCCCCGGTCTGGGAGGATCCCACATGCTGCGGAGCGGCTGGGCCCGTGAGCCACGGCCGCTGAGCCTGCACGTCCGGAGCCTGTGCTCCACAACGGGAGAGGCCACAACGGTGAGAGGCCTACGTACCACAAAAAAAAAAAAAAAAAAAAAAAAAAAAAATTTACTCATCAGTCTAGGATGCCAATATGAAATAGTTCAATTAGGAATTTTCTGAGAAAATTTACAGGTTTGCATAGCACTGACTACACATCTTTCCCTCTGAGGGTGCTGAAAGATAGATAGCCAGTCCACAATTCAAGTTTACTCTTCTTTAACCTAACACTATAATGAAAATCAAACATTTTAGAAACAAATTTGAGGGTAGTAATTTCTTTTACAAAAATATTCCTTCAATAGGGAGGTCCATCTCCCATCAGCTATATCAAGTCTCAACTGCTGAGTCTCTATCCAAGGTCATTACTCCTTCCCTCTTATTGGTACCACAAGCCAAGGACACTCTGACTGTGCCTGAATTTGGCATCAGCTTTCCATTTTAAAGCTAGTTCTACTTATAAAGCTTTTTACAAGAAATGCCTTTTTTTTTCTTTTTTTTGAAATACCTTTTAAATATAAGGCCACAGATAGATTGAAAGTAAATACACCATGCAAACATTAACCAGAAGGAAGCTGGTGTGACCAAACTATTAGACAAAGTAGATTTTAAGGTAAGAAGTGTTAAGAAAATAAAGAGAAAATGAAGAAATATATGTCACAATAATAAGCAGATTAATTCATCAGGATGATATAACAATTCTAAATAATAATATAATCTCAAAATATATAAAACAAAATTTATCAAACGAAAAAGCAATATGGTAAACCTTATGTATATTTTACCACAATAAAAAAAGAAAAAAGGCAGAAACAAATTCACCATCAGACTTGAAGGTCTTACCACACCTCTCTCAATAACTGATTAAAAAAAAAAACCAAACCCCAATCATTAAGGATATAAAAAGTTAAACAACTGTAGATTACACATACTTTTCAAGTGTACATAAAATATTTACAAAAATAGACTATATCCTGGGCCATAAAGTAAGTGATAACAAATATTCAAAAAGTTGAGATGCATGGAACGGTTCTCTGACCACAGTAGAAAATAACTAAAAACAACAACAACAACAACAAAGCTGTAATTTTCAAGTAAGCAAGATACTTTGGAAAAGCCTATGTGTGAAAGGAGAAATCACAAGGAAAAAATACTCTGAATTATAATGAAAAATATGACATCAAAACTTGTGGGAACCAGCTGAAGTGATGTTTAAGGGGAAATTTATAACCTTTCATGTATTAAAAAGAAGAAAGGTTGAAAATTCAATCTTCTAAGTTTCATCTCAGGAATCTAAAAAAAGCAGCAAAAATAAACCCAAAGAAAGTAGAAGAAAGGAAATAAAGAGCAGAAATTAATTAAATAGAAAGTTGACATATAAAAGAGAAAATCAACAAAGTCAAAAGCTGGTTCCTTGAAGGGTTAATTAAAATTGATAACCCATAGTAAGACTAATCAAAAAAGAGAGGAAATAAATGAAAAAGAGACATCACTACAGAATTACAGACATTATTAAAAGGATAAAAGGAAATTAAGTAGAAAAAAACTTTCCCCATAAATTTGACAATTTAGATGAAATGGAAACATTTCTTGAAAAATATTTCTACAAAACAGAAGGAAATAAAAATTCTGATTTAGGCCTAGATATGTTTTTAAAAATCCAATCTGCATTTAAAAAATTTAAGAAGCCAGCTGGCTTGCTTCACTGAATTTTTCCAAACATTTCAGAAAGATACAATACCAAATATACACAAACTCAGAGAATAGAGAAAAAAGAAACACTTCCAAATTATTCTATGAGGTCAATATTATTCTAATACCAAAATCTGGCAACATGATTACAGGAAAAGAAAACTAAAGGCCAGTATTTCTCATGAAGATAGATGCAAAATCATTCACAAAATATTAGCTTATTGAATCTAGCAATATTATAATATATAATATTTCATGAATAAAGAATGCAAGGTTGGTTTAATATTCAGTAATCAGAGTGGAAACATGAATGAGATCAATGGATTATATCAATATCAATACCCTGGTTGTGACATTGCACTATAATTTTGGAAAAAATGCTTATTTTTAGGGAAACTGGATAAAGAGTACATGTGATCTGTCTGTATTATTTTTGTACAACTGCATGTGACTCTAAAGTTATCTCAAAATTAAAAAATCAAGGGTAAAATGAACAGAACATAGGTGGTAACTCATCATCTCACTAGATGCAGCATTTGATAAAATTTAATAGTGTGATAAAAATTCATAATAATATGATAAAGCTCTCAACAAAGAAGGAATATCTTTAAAAAAAAAAAAGCCCTGTAGCTAAAATTGTACTTAATAGTGAAATATTAAACATTTTCCCATTGAGGTCAGGAACAAGATATATATTCACCATCACACTTCTATTCAACAGTGTTGACTAAAACTGGAGTGTTCTAACCAGGCAAGAAAAAGGAATTAAAAGCATAGAGATTAGAAGAAAGAAGCAAATTGTCTTAGAGATGTCAAGGTTTTGTATGTAGATAATCCAAAATAATCTACAAACTACTAGAATTTACAAGTGAATTTAGCAAGGTCACAGTACAAGGTCAATAAAGATCCAATGTATTTCTTTATACTAGCAACAAACAATTGGGAAAAATAAAATAGAATCAATAACATCAAATATCAAGGAATTCATGCAATGAAATATAAGCAAAATTTCTATGCTGAAGACTTCAAAACATTGTTGAGAAAAATTAAAGAAACCTTAAATAAATGGAATCAACAAAGAGATACACCATTATCATGAAGTGAAAGATTCAAAAGAGTTAAGATGTCTGTTCTTCCCAACTTGATCTATAGATTCAGTGCAATCCAAATCAAAATTCCAGCATTTTCTTGTAGACGTTAACAAGTTTTTTGTAACATTATTGTGGAAATTTATAACCTAGGCAGAAGACCCAGGATAGCCAAAACAATCTTGAAGTAAAACAACAAATTGGAGACCTTAACACTACCAAACTGCAAGACTTAATATAACATTTCAGTAATTAAGACAGTGCACTACAGGCCCAAAGGTGAAGAATCAGTCTGGTGGAACAGAATAAAGAGTCCAGAAACAAAGCCACACATTTACAGTCTCTTGACTTCTGCAAAGATGCCCCTATAATTCAGTGGGGGGCATGGTCTTTTTTAATGATAAATGATGCTGAGGCAATTGTATATCTGGGAAAAAATGAACATTGACTCTTACCTCATACCATACACAAAAATCAACTCAAAGTTAATCAGAGACCTAAATATGGAAGGTAAAACAATAAAGCTTTTAGTAGAAAATATAAGAATATTTTCATGCTCCCCTGTGCACATCCAATAGATCCTCAAAGCCTATGCCTGAAATTTTAAACTACATCTGGTATGTGGGTAAATGTGGATTTGGTACTGTTCCACATGGCTCCGTCAAGCCTACTGCTCCCTGTATCAACAACCTCCCTGGGAAAAATAAAAATAACCAATCATAAAAAGATTGATAAATTGCATTTTATTAAAATTAATATCTCTTTTCATTAAAAGACACCATTAAGAGAGTCAAAAGGCAAGCCACATATTGGGAGAATTTATTTACTATACATATATCCAACAAAAAAAAATCGTATTCAAAATATATAAAGAACTTGTACAAATCAGTAGAAAAAAAGACTTGAAGAGGCACTTCACAGAAGAATATATCCAAATGACTAGTAAGCCTAAAAAGGAGATCAACACTATTAGTGATGAGGGAAAAGCAAATTAAAACCATGATATAGGGGGCTTCCCTGGTGGCGCAGTGGTTGGGAGTCCGCCTGACGATGTAGGGGACGCGGGTTCGTGCCCCGGTCCGGGAAGATCCCATATGCCGTGGAGCGGCTGGGCCCGTGAGCCATGGCTGCTGGGCCTGCACATCCGTAGCCTGTGCTCCGCAACAGGAGAGGCCACAACAGTGAGAGGGCCGCGTACCGCCAAAAAAAACAAAAACGAAAAAAAAAAACCCACGATATACTATACACCCACTAGAATGGCTAAAATTTTAAAGTTGAAAATAGTAAACACTGACAAGGATACAGAGCGATTTGAACTCCTCTCATAGTTGTTGATGGGAGTATTAATTGGCACAAACACTTTGGAATATGTTTGGCAGTAATTATTAAAGCTGAACATATATATGTATGTATATATGTATACATGTATACATATATGTGTATATGTATGTCATGCTCCAGCAATTTCACTCTTGGCTTAATATGGAACAGAAACAAGTGGTTATGTTTACCTGAAGACATGGATAAGAATGTTCCTAGCAGCTTTACTGAAAATAGGCCAAAACTTGAAATAGTAGTAGACAATCAGCAGTAGAATATGTAAGTAAATTGTGCTATATTCATGCAATGGAATACTATACAGTAATGAAAGAATAAACTATTTCCATATGCAGCAATGTAGATCAATCTTATAGACGTAATATTGAGTGAAGGAAGGCAGACACAAAAGAACACATACGGTATGATTCCATTTACACAATGTTCAAAAACAGGACGAGCGTGCTAATCTTTTCTTTTTTTTATTAGTTTCTGCTTTATAACAAAGTGAATCAGTCATACATATACATCTGTTCCCACATCCCTTCCCTCATGCATCTCCCTCCCTCCCACCCTCCCCATCCCACCCCTCCAGGCGGTCACAAAGCACCGAGCTGATCTCCCTGTGCTCTGCGGCTGCTTCCCACTATCTACCTACCTTACGTTTGGTAGTGTATATATGTCCATGCCTCTCTTTCGCTTTGTCACAGCTTACCCTTCCCCCTCCCCATATCCTCAAGTCCATTCTCAAGTAGGTCTGTGTCTTTATTCCCGTTTTACCCCTAGGTTCTTCATGACATTTTTTTTTAAATTCCATATATATGTGTTAGCATACAGTATTTGTCTTTCTCTTTCTGACTTACTTCACTCTGTATGACAGACTCTAGGTCTATCCACCTCATTACAAATAGCTCAGTTTCGTTTCTTTTTATGGCTGAGTAATATTCCATTGTATATATGGAGCGTGCTAATCTTGATGATAGAAGTCAGAAGAGTGATTACTTTTGTGGAGGGGAATGACAAGGATGGTACATGAAAGAGTTTTCTGGTAATTTTGATGAGTGGCAGTTAACATGGATGTGTTCACTTTGCAAACATTCATCAAGCAGGACACTTAAGATTGGGTACTTGACTGATATGTTTTATACTTCAGAAAGATTAAAAAAAAAAGGCCCCCCCCACCACATACCCAGGGAATTCCCTAGCTATCCAGTGATTAGGACTCCCATGCTTCCACTGCAGGGGGCACGGGTTTGATCCCTGGTTTGGGAAATAAGATCCTGTGAGACGCATGGCACAGCCCCCCCAAAAAAGTTCCCCCAAATAACCACATTCCAATCCACTCCATGAAGTGACAGTGTGAACGGCAGCAAGAGTGTTTCCTGACAGGAAGGCAGAATACTTTGTTAGCACAATCTTTCAAAGGTCAACAGAAACAAATGTTCTTGGAAAAGTTAGTAACAATATGGAGTGAACTGGCCAATTTTCTTTTCAAGAAAGAAAGGTAAACTTTTTATAGATAAGATCTTTACTTTTCTTGGGTAGGAAAAAAAAAAATTACTGACTTTCCCCTGGGACAAACCAAAGAGCTCCCAGTAACCAACAAATATAGCCTGTGTGACAGCTCATTGGTTTCAGTAGGTCAGCAGAAACTGACTTTCACATTTGGAAAGTTCAGACCATGAGATTATTAAAACAAGCCAGGCATAACATGGTAGGATTCCAGCATTTATTTGTTAGGTGTGGCAGTTTCTCCTTCACAATGTGAAATTGAATCAGAAGAAAATATCAAATGACCAGAAGTCCTGTTTGCTGCCAAGATGTCAGAGTGGAAAAGGCATCCTTTGGAAAAAGGGAAGAATTTTCTTTTCTTCTGTTAATATTATTCCTTGCGTTTAGCATTTGCAGATAGCAGTATCTCTAAAACAAATCTTCGGGCTTTTCCTAACAACCTAGATTCTATTTAGCTTAGGGTGGTAGTCCTGTTAGATGACTACATTACAAGGAAATCTCAATAAAGTTGTACCACTGTGAACTTCCTATCAGTGTCACTTATCCAACAAAGCATTTATCAAATGAATCTTTGCACCCAGGCACTGTGTGTAAGACATGAGGGAGGCAACATGAAACTGCCCCTTTCCTCAAGACCGTGAGGTCCAGCAAAAGTGCCTGATGGGTCAAGGATGCTTCTCAGCCTTGGTGTAACCTGCTTTCACTCTTTTTTTTTTTTTTTTTTTTTTTTTTTTTTTTGCGGTACGCGGGCCTCTCACTGTTGTGGCCTCTCCCGTTGCGGAGCACAGGCTCCGGATGCGCAGGCTCAGCGGCCATGGCTCACGGGCCCAGCCGCTCCGCGGCATATGGGATCCTCCCAGACCGGGGCACGAACCCGTATCCCCTGCATCGGCAGGCGGACTCTCAACCACTGCGCCACCAGGGAGGCCCAACCTGCTTTCACTCTTGAACACTAACAGCAGAGAAGGAAGAAAGGAAAGTGGGAGACGGCAGAACACGATATTCTAGGTGGTGCGGTGGTTGTGTTTAACTCAGAATACTTTATTTTTCACACATTTAGCGATAGGTGTGGAAAAGAAATTTAAGATGAGTTTTGGAGGATTTTATGTTAGTTTCAGTTCTCAGAAAAACCAAGCATGTGAGTTCTATATGTTGTCATTCAAGACTGGGGAAGAGGAGAGAGGGTGTTGGCAGCTTTAGCATCAGGCTGGGAATGTGCTTACTGTGGCCCAGGAACAGGATAGGTTTGAAGAAATTAAGGTGTAAAGAGACTGGGTAGCGTGTGGGGAAACACTCTGGAATCAGGCTGGCTGCCTTGAATCTTGGGCAGTCACTTCACCTCTTTCAAGCCTATTCTCCTCAGTATTACATGGACCTAATTCCTGTATTGCAGGATTGTTTCAAGGATTAGAGACTGCATGTAACCTGCACACAGTAGATATGCAATACATGGCAGCTGAAATGATAATTGACATTTAACAGCAATCTCTGGGAGAAAGGCCTAAGACTTCTGCTTGTCTTTACAGTACATTCACTCAAAGGTGCACAGAGTGTGCCCGTGTCTGATCCATCACATGCTGTGAGGCGCCAAAAAAGCTCTGATGGCAGCTGGGCCCTGCGTGCTTGTATCAAGGGGCTCACTCTGTCCTGGGGTTGTTACTGAACCAAATTTGGGTCTGCTCACCTGTGTGCGTAAAGGCAATCTACTGACACTAGGTTGTGGTGAAGAGAAGTGCAGCATTTATTGTAGGGCCAAGCAAGGAGTATGGGCCGTTAATGCTCTAAAGACCCAAATTCCCTGACGGCTTTCAGGGAACGGTTTTCAAAGAGAGGGTGAGGGAGAGGGTTGCAGGTGTGTGGTCAGCTTGTGGACATTCTTCTGATTGGTTGGTGGTGAGGTAACTGAGAGTCAACATCATCAACTTTCTGGTTCCAACCAGTCTGGGGTCTATGTCCTGGGGGTCAAAATGCAGTTAACTTCCTCTACCTGGTGGGGGTTTCAGTATCTGCAGAACAGCTCAAGGACATGGCTCAGAATATTATCCACAGCCCTTGAAAAGGAACTAAAGGTCCTGGACTGTTTTATGGCTAAACTGTTTATTTTGTCTTGCTTGTTTTTCTTTCTGCATTTTCTCATTTCTCTGATTAAATTTGCTCTTTGGGACTCTGGGAGGGCCTAGGAGGCTAAAGTTTTTCTACAAACAAGATGCAGGCGGAGAACATAGGAAGGGTCTGTCCTGGGAAGGCACCATAGGATCCTGATCAATTACAATCTCCCCTTTTCTTTGATACTCCTCAATCTTGAGGGAGAACAGCTGGAGAACAAGGAATATAGTTTTGGATAGAGAGGTTAGTCAGAAACTCAGCAGAGGAACTCACTTCTAGGGGGGAATTGGTTTCAGGGTGGCTGGAAAGAGGGCTCAGCCACCCACTGGTGTGAGGACTCTAAGAAGCCCTGCCCTGAATCTGCAGATCTACATCAGTAGGGACAAGTAGTAAACCCAGTTCCAAAATTCTTATGGGTGCAGTGGAGGAAGGGCACTCTGCACTGTGGGTCGGTGGTAACAATTTTGTTTCTTTCTGAATCCTAGAGTCAGACACTGGAGTGATTCAGGGTCAGGGAGACCAAGGGGATTTTTGTGGCAATAAAGGGCTGTTTGTTAAAGGCCTGCTTGATCCTTGCTTGTTTTACTAGATCTCAACACAACAGTTCTCTGTATTTTTCTTGGAATAAAACTGGTTTTTGCACTAGACACAAGGAACTGTGCCCTCAAGCAGCGGAGGCTTTCTAAATATTAGTGACTTTAACTTGATTAAGTATTTCCATTTCCTACTCCTGTGACTTTGTGAGGCTCAAGTTCCCAGAAAGGCTGCTTTTTTTACCATGACTCTTTAGATTGGTTATGTTTTAGGTCATTCTGTTCTTATGATCTACGTAAGTGCTAAAAAACATCAAGATACTTTTAAAAGATTCTTCACATGGAAATGTTTTCAGATTTCCAGCCAGCAAAAGAGTTTGAAAGGACTGCAGAGGCAGATATACTCAAAGATTCTTAGTAAAAGGTTTTGTCAGCATTTCCTTCCTCAAATCTTTTGCTCAACTCACTGACCTCTCGCCTTCTTGGGTTAGGGCCATCTTTTTGTATAGTCTCAGCTATAAAAATATGCTAGGCCTTGCAACATTTTCCTCCTCTGAAGAGGAATGAAAATTAACTCTGTTGGATTCCCCTCTGCCTGACAGAGGCCAGCGAAGCATTTTTATCTTTAAAGCCCTCAGACACCAAATCAGAGGGATGGTGGGCTCTGGCCTCACTTGAGGTTCTGGTGCAAGTGTGCAATTAACTTCAGATCTTTGACGTTCTTTGACTGCTACATTTCATTTTGCATGGGTCATTTTCTCCTAGCCACTTAAAAAGTGTCTTCTGTGGCTTTTGCGCTATTTATGTAAAAATGTCAACTTGGAATACAGCAGGGCCTAAAATCTCGTGAGAAGGTACACATTTCCAACATGCTCGTAACACTTGCCAAACACTGACAGTTTGGATTTTTTTATTTTTCCTTTTATAAGCTTTTAACTTTTTTTGCATTTAATTCCTTTGAAATATTTAAATTCTAAAACTATAAACTATAATTCTTTTTTAGGATATCTCAGATCTCAAGTTACAATATGTGACATGGTAGGGTGTTGAGGTCGTTGAGCAGAAAAGTTTCAAGAAATTAGCAATTCTTTTAATAAAAAATGTATGACTACGATTGCGGCTGCTAGTTTTCCTTCAAATCTATTCTTCCCGTTTCAATAATAATACATTCATTTAGTTGTTGAGAATACAGTCAACCCAATTAAAGTCTCTGTTTCCCAGCTTCCCTTGCAGCCACGTGACAAAGTTCTGGCCAATGGAAGGTGAATAAATGTTGTGCACAATTTCTGGGTCATCCCTTTCCCTCCCCTTCTCCCCCCTTCTTTCATCCTGTTGCTTGGAATGTAGTTCTGCTGCTCAGCCACAGTGGACTGTGTGACGAGAGGAACACCTTAAGGCCCGTGGAACAGCAAGACACCCAACACCTAAAACGGACACCTAACAATCTTGCAAAGCTGCCGTGCCCACTCAGACTTTCACGAAAGAAAATAAACTTCTGTCTTGTTTGAATCATTGTTAGTGTGAACTTTCTGTTACACACAGCCAAACCTAATCCTAAAACAGAGACTGACATGAATACTAATCTCACTGAAGTCAATGTTTTCCATAGTAACATGTAGTCTCCAGGACACTAAATAAGTCTTTGCGGTAAGTATCTATTCTCTGTTATAAATTTTAAAAAGGGCTCAAACTACTTTAGAAAGTATTCTGCTTTATCTGAGGGCATCTAAAACTGCCGACCTAAGTATACTTAGATTTCTTGGGCTTGCTGTTTTCAAAACAGTGTTCTGTCACACCAAACTACAGTATTGCTGAAGCTGCCTCAGCACCCAGGACTCCTGCTTGAGGTCATGTGGAGTCAGGGGCTCGGGGTTCT
Organism: Hyperoodon ampullatus; assembly: GCF_949752795.1. NCBI lineage: Eukaryota > Metazoa > Chordata > Mammalia > Artiodactyla > Ziphiidae > Hyperoodon > Hyperoodon ampullatus. The sequence goes on along the minus strand of NC_136920.1, from coordinate 47,591,240 downwards.
GCTTTGGAAGCAGCTCATGGAACCTCCACCAGCACTGCGCTGACATCAACTATGCAAACAGAGCAGGTTGGATAAATCCAAAGACTGATATTTTCAAAGGTTCTTTAGTAATACTAATAATGGCAAACACTTAAATGCACTTATTAAACGCACTTTACTTACATTAACCTAGTTGATCCTTCTTTTTTTTTTTTTTTTTTTTTTTTTTTTGTGGTATGCGGGCCTCTCACTGTTGTGGCCTCTCCCGTTGCGGAGCACAGGCTCCGGATGCGCAGGCTCAGCAGCCATGGCTCACGGGCCCAGCCGCTCCGCGGCATATGGGATCCTCCCAGACCGGGGCACGAACCCGTATCCCCTGCATCGGCAGGCGGACTCTCAACCACTGCGCCACCATGGAGGCCCTTGATCCTTCTTATAATCCCATGAGGTAGGGTCTCTAATCATTCTCATTTCACAGATAAAGAAACAGGCAGAGGGAAATTTAGTAACTGTCCCAAAGTCTCCCAGCTAGTAAGAGACAGTCAGGATTTGAACACAGGTGTTTTATCTCCAGAATCTAGGCTCTTAACCACAAGCTATTCCGCATTCCAGTAAGAATAGTAACTATGTATTGAACTTCTATCATGTGCCAGGCTGTTTTAAAATGCTTCCATTTATTAATTCATTGACTACATTGGCCCTATGAGGTAGGCACTATTATACCATTTTATAGATGAAACTGAGGCACAGGGAGAGTATGTAACTTGCCCAAACTAGGGTTTAAACCCATAGCAAGGCTGCAGAGTCCACACTGTTACAGCTATGCTGCATTTTCTCATCAAGAAGCAGGTGCTTTCCTCAATGATGGAAATGCTTTCAGAAGGGAAAGAGAATGCTCTTCAAAATAAAGAGCACTTTCTGCACATTGTCCTCCGTATACACCTGTATACCAGGCTCTCCATTTGCCTTTCTTCCACCTCCCAGCGCATCTCACCTCCACTCCAGACCACTCAGCTTTCCCCTTCCTCCCGCTGATTTTTCAGCCTATCTCCTCTCTCTTTTTTTAAACTTCCTTAACTCCTTCTACTCTAAGTAATTAATGCTGTTAGTACATTCTTTTTCTCAGCTCTATTAAGATATAATTGACAAAATTTTCAGGTATTTACAGTGTATAATGTGATTTGATACATGTATACATTGTGAAAGTATTCCTGCCGTAAAGTTAACACATCCATCACCTCACATTCTTACCTTTGGTGGGGGGCAGGGTGAGAACATTTAAATTCTACTTTCTTGGTAAATTTCAATTACACAATATAGTGTTATCAACTATAGTTACCATGCTATTCATTAGATCCTCAGAACTTATTCTTTTTATAACTAAAACTTTGTACCCTTTTACTAACCTCTCCCTATTTCCCCCACCCTCCAGCCCCTGGAAACCAATTTTCTACTTTGTTTCTATTTATTTATTTTTTAATTCCACATATAAGTGATAGCATACAGTAATTGTTTTGCTTTTTCTGGCTTATTTCACTTAGCATAATGCCTTACAGTTTCATCTATTTTGTCACAAATGACAGGATTTCCTTGTTTTTAAAGATGGAATATTTCATCATGTGTGTATATTTATCACAATTTTCTTTATCACTTCATCTGTTAACAGACACTTAGGTTGTTTCCATACCTTGGCTGTAGTGAATAATGCTGCAGTGAAGATGAGAGTACAGCTGTCTCTTTGAGATAACGGTGCTGTTTCCTTTGGATGTACACCCAGTAATAGGATTGCTGGATCATGTTCTATTTTTAACTTCTTGAGGAACTTCCATACTGTTTTCCATAGTGGCTGTACTAGCTTACATTCCAATCAGCAGTGCACTAGGGTTTCTTCTCTCCAAATCCTCACCAGTATTTGTCATCTCTTGTCTTGTTGATAATAGCCATCCTAATAGCCTCACAGGTGTGAGGTGATATCTCACTGTGGTTTTGAGTTTCATTTCCCTGATGATTAGTGATGCCGTGTACCTTTTCATGTACCTGTTGGCCATCTGTATTTCTTCTTTGGAAAAAAAATTATTCAGGTCTTCTGCCCATTATTAAACTGGCTTTTTTTTTGATGTTGAGTTTATGAATTCTTTATATATTTTGGATATTAACCCCTTATCAGATGTATCATTTGCAAATACCTTCTCTTGTTCATTAAGCTGCCTTTTTTGTTGAGTTTTGTTTAGTTTCTTTTGCTGCACAAAAGCTTTTTAGTTGATGTAATCCCACTTTTTTATTTTTGCTTTTGGTGTCAAATCCAAAAAATAATTGCCAAGACCAGTGGTGAGATTACCCCCTATGTTTTCTTCTAGAGGTTTTCCAGGCTCAGTTCTTACATTTAAGCCTTTGAGTTGATTTTTGTACATGGTGTAAGACAGGGGTCCACTTTTATTCTTTTGCATGTGGCAATCCAGTTTTCCTCACATCAAGTATTGAAGAGACTATCCTTTCCCCATTGTATATTTTCCGCTCCTATATTGAAAGTTGACCATATATGCCGGGGTTTGTTTCTGGGCTCTATATTCTGTTCCACTGATCTATGTGTCTGTTTTTATGCTAATACCATACTGTTTTGATGACTATAGCTTTGTAATGTAGTTTGAAATCAGGAAGCATGATACCTCCAGCTTTGTTGCTCTTTCTCAAGATTGCTTTGACTATTCAGCGTCTTTTGTGATTCCATACAAATTTTAGGACTGTTCTTTTTCTATTTCTGTGAAAAATGCTATTGGATAGGGCTAGCTAGCATGGAATCTGTAGAGTGCTTTGGGTAGTGTGGACATTTTAACAATATTAATTCTTCTAATGCATGAGCACAGAACAGCTTTCCATTTGTCTTCTTCAATTTATTTCATCAGTGTCTTATAGTTTTCAGTGTATAGCCTTTGACCTACTTGGTTAAATATATTCCTAAGTACAGTTGACCACTGGAAAACATTTATATGTATATTTTTTCAGTCAATATATACTACAGTACTACATGACCCACAGTTGTTTAAATTTGATTAGCTAATATTCTGTTGAAGTTTTACATCTATGTTCATCAGGCATATTGGCTTCTACTTTTGTTGTAGTGACCTTGCCCAGTTTTATTATCAGGATAAAGATGGCCTCAAAAAAAGTTTGGAAGTATTCTCTTTTATTTTTTGGAAGAGTTTGAGAAGTGTTGGTATTAGTTCGTTATATGTTTGATAGAATTCACCAGTGAAGCCATCTCATAAATAGCCAGTGCTGTGGTTCTTATAAATGCAAGCCTTGTTGGTGTTTTGGGGGCCCATCCCTTGTGTGGGAGTCTTAAAAGTTGAGGTGCTAAATGTGGGATCCAAACCCTTCACTCCTCAGGGAAAAGCTGGAATTGGACGTTCCCTCCAATTGTTTGGTGCTGTGCTGGGGTGGAGTTTATGGTGAAAGTGTGTCTCAGACTTACCTACGTGTTTTGACACGGGTATTTGTGTTCTCATTCACTTGATGTGTAGGGTTGCTCAGCTATGACTACATTTCCTATAGAGGTAATTGCTCCACGTGTAGCTGTACATTCAGTGTGCCTGTGGGACGAGGGGAGTTCAGAAGTCTCCTGTCACCTTGGTCAACCTTCAGTAAATGCTCCTTCTACTGTTTGTGTCTTATCTTTGGTCAGCTCTTCCAGCTACTCCTCACAGGGCCTAGTTTTGCTCATACTTAAGGACTATTCAAATTGTCTCCTGACTGATTTGCCATTTCCTTCTTTTGTCTCTCAGCACAATAGCCACAGTGACCTTTTTGACAACAAAAGTTCTTAAAGAATCCTCTGCTCAACGTGTGCAGTGGCATCCCAGCTCAGAATGAAATCCAAACCTCAGCATGACCTAGAAAGCCCTGGCCCACTGCCACCTCCCTGACCTCTGCTCCCACCAAGCTCCCTCTCACCCACTCTGCTCAAGCCTTCCTGGTATCCTTGATGCCGCTCAGAGAAGCCAAGCATAGTCTCCTTTAGGATCTTTGGTCTTTCCTCTGCCTGTGTATGTGGGGAGGGCAGCCAGTCACATCTTACCATCTTGCTTCCTCACTTCATTTGTCTTTGCTCAAATGTCATCTCATCAGAGGTCTTCCTTGATAACTTATAGAAAGTAGCACCATACTCTGATCATATCAGTCTATCTCTTCACCCTTTTTTTCAGAGTGCTCATCATGTCAAGAAATATTTGTCCATTGACTATTCTCACAAGAAAATACACTCCATAAAAGCAAAACTTTTTTTTTTCTGTAGAAACACGTTTATTCAAATGATGGGCAGGAAGCAGTGGCAGCAGGGGGTGAGGGTGGCCAGGTGGAGGCTGTGTGGATTAGCACTGCTCCCCTACATCCCTTGTGATCCTGCTTTGATAGCCACCCAAGCTGTTGGCATCAGGGTCAGAAATACTTTCCCTCCTCTCCCAAACTGAATAAATAGCATCCCTCTCCCGAGAGCCGGGAGGAGACTCATGTGCTGAGCTTGGTGCCCTGTCACAGTCCACAAAACCCTTGTTTCTCACACCTAAAACTACTGGCTCATAGAAGGCTCTCAAAGTGTCAAGTGGATGAACAAAGTAAATTTACTTTCATCTTAAAGAAAACTCTTCCTTGGCCTGTATGCCCTCTGCTTATTGTCTTTTACCTTTTTAAGTTCATAACCAAGCTTCTTGATACCTCTACATTCTTCCCACCTCCTCGATTCCATGTAATCTGTCTTCTGTCCCTGCAAAGCCTGGGTATAGCTAGGGGTAGGGTTTAAATTCCTACCTGCTCAGTCCAATGGGCAAGTTTGAGGCTTTATTTCACTTGAGTTGACTATTCCTGACTTCAACTATGTCCTTGACATCTCTTTATTGGTTATTCTCTAGTTGACTGTTCTTTCCTGGTCTCCATTAATTCTTTACTACCCTTTAATGGAAATATTCTCTGGGACTCATCACTTAACTTATCCTTACTCCACACAGTTGTTCCTTTGGTAATCTTGTTCACTGTGATGTATTCTTCCACATATTTTCCATACTTTGGGTTAATTTCTTTAGATTTCCAGAAGTGGGATAACAGGGCAAAGGATACAAATATTTTTATGGCTTTCTGAAAGGACTAATTTACAGTGCCCCTAAAAATTATGAGTTGCTAGTTTTCCCTCCCAGGAGTGATAGGATTTGTACAGTGAAAATAGGTTAAACATATAGATGCAAAGGGGCAGAAAACTCGAGTTCTATTCAGTGAAGAGAAAATGCCTGAGCAGAAGTACCTAGAATGGAGGTATGAGAAAGGCTGAAATTGTTGTAGACCTTGAATACTTGATGAGCACTGAGCCACACAAGTACAATGAAGGATTCCAGCAGTTAAAGTGCAGGATTGAAGGGGAGGGGCTGGAGCCAACCAGACAGATGAATCCAGCATGTGATGGATAATCCCCACCCTTCTCTGGAAGCTACAAATTGAGGAGAAAATTGTCAAGTGTGGAAACTTCGTGAAACATGTATGGTAAGGCTTGCGATTTGAGAAACTATGCCTGAGAAGCTGCTTGTTAATTGTGAAACTAAAAATGCCTGTGGGTCCTGTAGTTTCCCATAATACAGGACAAGTTTCCTGGGGAGTTCCACTTACCTTCTAAATTTCATATGAAAGTAGAACTCCTGCTGATGAGTGGGAGTCCCTCTTCTCTACTGGGTAACTGGCAGGGAATCTTGTTCTAAGCACTTCAGACCAGTATTCCTCATGTCTTCAGTGGAGACTCCTTCCCTCCACCTCATTGTCAGCAGACCAACCCTTCCCAGAGGGTTGAAAACATATCTTACCTTTGGTTGGCTTGGGAACTGGCAGAGCTTGGGGTAGTGTACACTGGCTTCTAATCTGGAATGATAACAGTAAAGATCTGAGTCTCTAATTGTCTACTATCTGCTGATGTAAACTAATCCATGAAACTCACGCTGCTTTGTGTTGCAGGGATGGGGCGGGCGTGGCTTCAGGGAGGAGTGCATTCCATTAATCTGACCTCTTAGTCTCTGATATGAACAATTCCTATTTTTAAACTTATGTGCTATACAGCAATTGAAGTCCCCTAGCTAAAACCTGACACCCAGGTTATTCACCTGGGTACATTTTCTAAAAGTATAATTGCTGGGTGAAGGGTAAGAACTCTCAAGTCTTCTAACATATCACCAAAAAAAAAAAAAAAAAGCTGTACTGGTTTATACTCACTTCAGCTTTAGATTAGCAGTCAAACTCTGTGTACTCTTGCCCATGCTGTTATAGATAGAGATGCCGTTTGACAGGCCAAATGGCATCCTCCATAACAGTATACAGCACAGTGGTTATGGCAGACCTGGAGCCAGACCATAGGGGCTCAGGACTCCAGCTCAACCACTTAGTGGTTAAGGATCACACAGTGACTTACCCCAGCCGCTAGGCCTGTACCCTTATCTATAAAATAGGTATAACAAAAGGTGCCTCCTTCACAGACTTGATTAAATGAACAGTCTGTCCAAAACCACTCAGAACAGCCTTACACTTGGAAAGCACTGTTGTTTTCATTTGAATTTTTCAGTTACTACTGAACTCTTTTCATTGGTCATTAGTATTTCATCTTTGGTGAACTGTTTTTTTAATCATAGCCTTCCCCTTTTTCTATTTGACTGAGATAGTCACCTGTATTTTCCTTCATCTTTATAGTTCCTTACATTTATACTTAACTCACTTGGAATTTATGTTGGTATTATGTTGGAGGGAATTCCACCCCCCTTCCCCAAATAGATATATGATGCTAGCAAACTGGCTTATATAAATACTCTTTTGAAATGCCATCTCAATCACAGAAACACCTCAGTTATTAGGTTTATTATTTGTATGAGAAAAACACTTGTGTTTCTCCTTTACTCACACTTACAATATACACCAGATGTGTGGGTTTTCCACACCTATTTTAGCACAAACCCCATAGGTTACGGGCTCAGTCCCACAAGATTGCCTCCCCCTACCCGACTTCAGAGGCCAATTACAAGTCCAGGTTGTCACCTGTACTCCTGACTGATCAGCTATAAATCAGGGCCCCTGCGACCGACCCCCTTCTTGGTTTTGATAATTTGCTAGAATGGCTCACAGAATCCAGGAAAACACTTAAACTTTACCAGTTTACTGTATAATAAAGGATATGATAAAGGATACAGACAGACAGCCAGATAGAGACACATAGGGCAAAGTCTGGAAGAGTCCCGAATGCAGGAGCTTCTGTCCCCATGCAGTTGGGGTGCACCACCCTCCTGGCACATGGATATGTTCACAACCTGGAAGCTCTCTAAACTCCTTAATATTAGTATTTTTATGGAGGCTTCATTCACAAGGGCACAACTGATTAACTGTCTCTAGCCCCCTCCCCCTTCCTGGAGGATGAGGCTGCAGCTGAAAGTTCCAAGCTTCTAATCATCTCTTGGTCTTTCTGACCGGCCCCCATCCTGAAGCTATCCAGGAACCTATTGAGTCGCCCCATTAGAACAAAAAACACTCCTATCACCCAGGAAATTCCAAGGGATTTATAAACTTTGCGCCAGGAACTAGGGTCAAAGGCCAACTATTAGAACAAAAGATGCTCTTAGTGCTCGCCTATCACTTAGGAAATAATAGGGGTTTTAGGAGCTCTGTGCCAGGAACCAGGGACAGAGACTACAATATGTATTTTCTATCATTTCACATTATGCTATTTCGTTTGTCTTCCTTTTAAATCAATATGACACCAGTTTATCGTACCTTTATCGGATGAAGCAAACTGTCATTCCTTGATTTGTACTTTGGACCCATAGTGATGCAAATTCTGTCCACCATGAATTCCAAATTCTACATTTCAATATAGTTGTCAAAAGGTCAGCTCCTGGCAATAGCTGTTATGAGCAGCAAACACTGGCGCGGCCATTCCTGCACCTGCCTCTGAAGACTGCTGGCTGGGCTCCTTGGGATATCTCCCCCGTCTTTCCTCTCCTACAGCAGTGCCTCTGCCTCCTCGAGGTACGTGACATCTGACATCTGCCATCAATGAGTAATCACACAGAAGTGAAGAGCTTTCAGCTGCTACCTTACTTCAGGACAAAAATGATGAGAGAAACGCAGATTTCACTGCCTTTTAGGACGCCACTGAACTAGACGGCAGTGCCAGTGCAGCATGCTTGATGCTTCTATTTGAAGTGTTCTTGAGACGTCAAGCAAATCAACTGCAAGTTCTGCACATCAGTGCAGACTCCGGAGTCCAGGTTCGTGAAGGAGAGCGGGGGCTGCTTACTTCTCTTCTGATATTTCTTTGCCTCCACTCCAAGCCAAGGTCACAATAACCCAGTGCTTATTTATCAAGAGTACAGGACAGCTGCCAAGTGCCCAGGATCAAGGCAGACGGGCAGGCGCCTAACTGCAGAAGGCTCCGACAGGTTGAGGTTTAGCTCCCCAGGTGATTCTCACACAGAGACTTTTATTTCAAAACCAACTTTGGAATTAGCTTTTGTAGCAGATAAAGGAAAAGCTCTTTGGAATGAGAACTTATTAGGAAGTGAAGTTTCCATAAAGCTTTCTCCTTGCTTTTCGTTCCTAGGTGTATGCCTAAACCCAGCGTAACCTACTCTGCCTCAGAATGGTCTGCCCCAATAGTAACACCACAGAAAGACCCTAACTTTTGACAATGTGGGTAGTTTCATACAGCATAAAAACTACACCTGCATGCTACATCAGTAACAAAGGGGACGTTTCCTAAGTGCTTATGGCAAAATTAGACTAAAATACTAGCTAGAGACTTAGAAAACATTTCTGGTTGGTGACACACTAAATAGAATGCCACTTCTTAGTAAAAGCAAGGAATCAGCTTGAGGTTTTCTGAGAGAGACTGCATGGAAGATGATACTGCAGCCTTTCCATTCAGAGCCTATTCAGACTGCAGAATTCTAGGGGTAGTCAGACCCACGGAAGGTAGCAAATGTGACAGAACAAAGATCTAAGCTAGATGCAAAGGCCACTGATGGAAGCTGTGGAGCCATCTTTTCTCGAGGATAAGATAGATTAAGTTCACCTGGCTGAATGCTGTGGCCTTTCCATATACTGTGAGCTAGCCACTGCTGAACACACAGGAGCCACCCTCCCCTGAATAGAGAGATTCCGTTTTTCTCCATGGAGTGCTGGAGAATAAGCATTTACATCAGTACTCTGAATTCTCAAGAATTTGGAAACATATTTATTAGTGACAATAAACAGGAGAAGAGCCTTGGAATTACTTTAGTTCAAGGCGAAACTTATCCCATAAAGGCCTGCTTTCCAGGGGTAATGTTTTGTTGGCTCGTGGAGAAGTAAAAGATTCCTGCTCTAACATAAGGCCTCTTCCTAAATATGGACTCTCACAGTCAATGGTTAAGAAAAGTATATCTTAAAAATATAATGAACAATAATAATGAGATGTTAAAAGAAAAAATTTTGCAAATGATCTGGGATGGGTTAGCTGCCCTCTGCTAACAATCTCAATCTCTTTCTGCAGCCACTACCAACTTGTTAGCTGGGTAGTAAGATGGTGGGGGCATATACAGGTTTATAACCTGATTTAGTTATGTATTTTTTAATGTATTCAACAGCTGACTTACTTCACTTGTTACATTTTGATTAAAGTTAACGTGCTCATGTGTTTTGTGTTTTTCCCTGTCAATGATGTCTGGACATCAGAGCAGGAGGTGGGAAGTATGCTTCACAGGAGAAGGCCATCTGAGAATAGAGAGTGGTCATCAGGCTAGACCACAGAGGGAAATAATTCCCTTTTCAGTTTATGCACAGACAGAACAATGGACCATGAAACAAAGACCTGACTCCAATGTCTGTTAGCTTGTCAACCTGAGCAAGTTCCTTATTCCAATCTGTAAAATGGGTAAAATGTGGATAATACTAACCCAACAAGCCCAAAAGTTTGAACAATAAGATGGAAATGTTTATGAAGGATTTCACAAACTTGAATATGTTGAAAAAAAATGTAGTATAAAAGGAACAAGCCATAGACCTCAAATATAACATCCAGTCAAACACCACCAGGAGAGACAAATCAAAATCTGTGATGATGTTAAGGAAGTTAACTTACAAAAGTACATTTTCCAGTCTGTATGAAAATGGTTTAATAATAGTGAAACTTAAAAAGTGGTAAGATTAACAAAGTATATTGGTTAAAGACTATTTTTTCCAACCACGGCAAATAGTATGCAGACATTTATCAATGCAAAGCTTTTAGTCCCTCTATCATGTACTCTGAATCCTACTTACTATTCAACATGAAACACGATACAGTCAGAGGTTTCTTTGGCAGACATAATCACATGCGTCAATATGTCAAATTCAAAGCATTTTCTCCCTTAAACTTACCTGACCAAAGGCATCTGATCAAAAGACAAAAATGAACAGTTTTAATAAGTAGTTCAGTTTATCAGTGTCTAGAAGGTAACAAAAGTACCAAGATCAAGCTTTTTGGAAGTTAAGTTAAAAGAGAAATAAATTTTACATTTTATTAAATCATCAAATATAATCACTTGGGTATACTTTTATTAGCAAAAAATAATAATACCAATGATAAAGAAAAGAGGAAAAAAGTAAATGTGCCTCAGACCAGAATACCATAACAAAAGTTTTGTGGAAGCTGCATTTTATTTGAAAATCCACCCATTTTTGCTAACATACATTTTAATATTGTAAACAAAAATAGAATCTGCAGAGACAATGCAACAAGTATGCTTAACTCATGTACAGAATTGCTTTCCTACAACAAACTGTCCTTCTTAAGGCCCCTCTCAACCCAAATGTTAAGATGTATTTACACAAAGCACCGATCAACAGTGCAGCTTAATTCTTCGTTAACTAAACTCTTGGCTAGACATTAACTTTAAAGATACTATTTCCCCTTATTTAAAAGGTACATGATCATAACATGGCATATGAGCCAAATAAAAGGTTCAAGGATTTTGTCCCCTCCCCTCCCCCCATAACACCTCCTAGAGTTTTACTGAAAAGAAGGAAAGTCTTGAAGTGAAAGCAATTCCTCACATTCATTTTGGAAAGGCCCTAATGTCAAATGGAAAATAATGACATGCCAAGCACAAAGCAGTAAAGTTCCTTCCCAATGCACTAATGCTGAATTTAAAATGTAGTGCTTTCCCCAGTTCTCTGAACTGTTCCCTTGCAAAATCCTAGGCACAGAATTGACTATAAGGATTAATGCATTTATAATGCTTCCCTAAATCCCATAGAAACTGAGAATTCTTAAGCGATTCAGACCTATGGACTTGCCTTAAAATATTTAGTGCTCTGTATGTCAGCTGAAAAGCATTCTGAATCAGATTCATTCTTATGGATAAAAATCAAACATACTGTGTACATCCATACTCATTTTCATAAGGAGGTTTGATACAATATTAATGTTATGTAAATTGATAATCATAAATAAATACAAATACTTAAGGAATGTCTACTGCAAACTGAATATATAATTTTTTAAAAAGAAAAGTTAATTTTAGTTACTGTTTCTGTATCTGTGAGGACTGGAGAAAAGAAAGATACTGCATAATTAAGAATTATGATTTGATCCCCCCAGAAGAGTCCTGTTGCATTACAGTAAAGGACACAGCTCTTCTCTCCAGGCAGCTTTTTCAAATACAAATTTCACTCTTTCCAAATAAGGGCTTTTCTTGGTAGGTTACTGATTATGGGTATTAATAGGAGATGAAAGAACTGAAGAATTAGTCACCAAAAAGACAGTCTGAATTCATGGCAATTCTTGGCTTTATAAACTGTATTGATACGTTCTCCTATAGACTAGTCCCAATTTCCTTCATGGGCCTTCATTGGTTTACTGTAGCATTCTAATGAGAGTTTAAGAGACAGCAGTTTGGATTTTGCTGGAAGTAAGTATTTGCTGCTTGAGCACTTGTCTTTTTGGAATAATTCCATTCTCTTCCATCTAGTTACATAAACTGTATCTGGGGGGAAAAAAAAGAGTGTAAGTTAATTCACGGCATTGTAGGATATCTTCTCATAAGTAAAAATGCTTTGTGCCTCTTACTATTCAACTTGCCTGGAAGTGTTCATGGCATACTTATCACAAACCCTGAGTACAAAATGAAGTCAGTATTATCAGCTTATCATGAGCCAGAACTCAATATTTGAAGCATAATTACAGGAACTTCTAAATATCTAATTACTAAAAAACCAAGGGATATGGGAAGAAAGAAGATGAACGAATGATTTTTCCATGACAAGTTCAGAAAATCTCTCCATGAACACAAATATTCCACATAAAAATCTCCTTTAGGCAACAAGCAAAATCTGAAATATCATTTCCAAATATTATAATAAAATCAGAGATAATTAAGGAGACAGTAATATTATGTTTACTAAAAATTTCTAATATAAATCAAAATCTGAAAGATCTACAAAAGAATACTTTTCAATAGGGTGTCAACTAGTCACTCAGATATTTCACTCATGGTATCTTTATCCTTTAAACTGCGCATCCAAAGACATTACTGAAATAGATGTGCTAATAAACTGTTGTCAACTCAGAAGAGTACAAACTCTCAAAGATCCAGAAGGGGGCTACGGCATCAAGAAGAACAAATGACATTGTCTTCCAGGAAAAGAGGCAGTGTGGATCAAAAGCAGAATCTTTCTATCAAAACGGGCACTAAGCATTCACTTGCCTTTAATTTAAAAAAATATATAAGCTGTATTTTTGGAAAATACTATTTTAAAATGAAAAAGGCATACATAAAACTATAACCCTTTAAAGAAATTGTTAAAATGAATTCTTCACAATGAATCCTGGCCATTATATTAAAACTAAAGATGCTCCTAATAAAGCTTGAATCCAGTGTGTAAAATTGTGTTGTTCTCTATAAATCTTTTAAGACTAAATAAAACACCCAGTTTTTAACGGGTGGTGTTTGAGCTCATCCATCTGCTGTGCACAGTGGATGCTTATATGTATATATGTGAGATGGTCCTTTGATTTCACGTCTTCTAATAATGTTAAAGATATTTTCCAAAAGTTCTTTGTCCTTATGCCCTGTCTTGATCTATTCTTCACCTAAAGAACAGAGGAGGAGGAGGAAGAGAGGGAACCTAGAGTCCTTTAAAGAAACAAAGGAGAAGAGTAAATTGTGCTTAATGTTTGGTAATTTTTAAAAGTACTGATATTTAAGTCCCCATCTCCCCCAACAAGCAGCAATACCTAAAGTGATTTATAAGAAATCCTCCAAAGAGAGCTCTGCAAAAGGGTCCTTTCCTGAAGCTCTGTGAGGACTGTGACTGGAGGGGCTGGATGCTGCCGACAGCTGGGGGAAAAGAAGACAGAGAGAGGGAAAGAAAAAAAGATCTCAGAATGACAGAATATGAAAGCAGAAAATGTAATGAAAGAAGAAGTGGTTTTTGTTTTGTCATCTTTAATAAATATAATGGCAGCCCTTGCAGAAGGTGGAATTATTAAAACAAAAGTTTCAGTCACACGTCGAGTTAAAGGGTATCCAATGGCATGTGTTTTTCAGAAAACAAATTCTTGTTTCTGAACTCCAAAGGAATAAAGTCTTTTACCCGAAAAGGTCGAAATAAACTGACCCATGGTTAAGACTTTTATTGTATGTGTGTGTGGGAGAGGGGAAGACGGGAACCACGGCCTAATTGTGAGCCACAGAAAATGGCTTCCTGTGTCCAGGCTGTCTGTCAAACGGTGTGTCAAATCTGACCTCAGTCCAGACCCAACACATCTAGCTGCAATACCCTTTCCTTCCTTCCTCATAAGAGGTGGAAAGTCCTGTTCTCAGTGTTCACACTTTTTTGACATGGAGTTGTCTCCTGCCTGTTTATCTGGACATGCCACAGCTGATGCTTATACTCTGGGAGGCAGAAGGAGCTTAGAGGTTATCTGGTCCAACTACCCACATACTGCCCTGAATACATGGAATACTTAAGATCTTTGGTTCAGCTTCCTGTTAGAATACATTCACTTGATTCTTGGAATTTGCTCCTGTTGTTTAATTTGAATATACAGTAAGGCAAGCAGACCGTTGAACTCCAAAACATGTCTTTAGTATCCCTAAAGTACCAAGATGTTCATTTCATATATGTATCTCCTTCACCGAGCCTACTTTAAGAGTATTTTAAACCAAATATGAGCCATTTTAGTTTGGAACAAATCTTTTAATTTTTTCCTCCTCCTGCATCAGATTGCAGAGGCATGCAAGCACAGGAATGTTCAACTGAGCATTAAATCAAAGTTAAGACTAAGTAGAAATAGATTCAATTCATACCTCAACATTCGAATTCCTATAAAGGATTTCAAGGCTCAAAATCTGTCTTTGCTGGGTCAAAGTGATCTCATTTCTACCTTTTTATTTTCTTAAGAAAAGCACTATAGAGAATGAAGAGCCAATGAGTTTTCAACAAATATTACATCACAAGTATATGCAATTTGTTGTTTTGGATGCCAAGATTAATTTACAGGTTTAGAAATCATCTTCATTTATATTAGTGGTTGAGTCATTTTCTTAATCCATACCCTCTCAGAAATAAATGTTCAAAGACAATGGGAAGAGACAATGGAAAAGTTGATGGAATTACACAAGCAGCTACAGATGGGAGGACAGGACAGCAGGTCTGGGTTTGGAGATGCAAGTATCATACGTGCTGAGACAGAATAAGGTGCAACTTAATTAGAAAGACATTTCCTTCTCACCTTTCAGACCAACCAGGATGACCATTCAGAAATGAAATGATTTTAAGTAAAGTGATCCCTGAGCTGGAGGGAGTTTAAGATTAACTGGGTTTTTCTCCAAAACAGGTTTTCTTTTTCATTTGAAGTTAAAAAACAACAACAACAAAAACCCGCTGCTTACTGCAGATAGATAAGCATCCAAAATCAACACTCCCCCATGAGAGCCCCACACTAAAACATCTTCTTAAATCAAATTTTCATGAGGGCAGCAGTCTGAAGACCTGACAGTCTCAGGGGAAAATGCCCCTGAAGAATATGGTCAAATGGAACACCAGAATTCTGTTCTTTTCCATATGTGAGCATACTGCTGGAGAAAAGTCCTGGAGGCTTAAAAACAATGTTGAAGAGGATCAATTTTCCTTAAGGGAAGAAGTGCTAGTTTCTAACTAATACTTCTACTATTCTGTTAAATTGGCAAAATAAACACATACATATGTCTTATACCTATAAAAAATATGTAGCTAAATTAAAACATGAGAAAACAAGACTTAATATCCCTGCAGTAAGTTTCATATAATCAACACCCATTTCAAGCAGATGAAACCTTGGCCCAGACTGGACTGGCTGACTGCAGAGAGTGCCAAGGACTGGGCCATGGAGCAGCTCTTCACCAGCTGGCCCCACCCCTTCCTGGCACCTGTACCAAAGCATAGGCACATCATGCACTGGTGAGAAGGTAGTCAGCTCAGCGAGTAAATAAGGAAGCAGAAGGAAAGGAAATATACTGCAGTCGCCCAGTTAATGCTCAAGGAAAGAAGGAAGAACAAAGTACACAAAGGAGCAACAGGATCCTGGTGGGTGAGAAGCAGCAGGATTTAAAGAGCCTGAGAAAGTCACATTAACCCTCCTTTACTTATAATTCTTGGGAGTAGATTAAAGAACACGTAGGGTTGCTACGTACTGGAGGATAAGGAATTTAAAAAAAGAAAAAATCCAATGACCACCATTAATTACAAAATCACCACATTTTACAAGCCACTGTAATAAGACAAATTGTAACTGACCATTCCAGTAAAATTCTACTACAAATATGCCAACACACACACACACACACACACACACACACACACACACACGCCAAACAAAAGAAAAAGACTTTCACTCATTTATTTCAAGTAATGTTCTCTATACCAAAATTCCCACAGAGCTAAAAAATTAGTACAGCTATCAGTTTGTTCAAATTAAATCGACCTACCTCACAACTAAATATGCCATTTAAACAAAGCAGTCAGTCTCACTAGTCTAATACAGACACACTTAAAGTCTTCTCATTTTATAGGAAAATGAAATACTGAGAAGCAGTGAAAGAAGAGTCACAGATAAATAAAAATATTAAAATGTACATGTAATTGATGATGGCAACTCTCAGTTGACATTCCTTCACCCCCTCCTGCCACTCTAATCAACCTTTAAAAAAAAAAAGTTGAAATAGAAAAAAAAAAAAATCTAATGTTACCAAAAACCTTTGTTTTTATCTCCAGAGCAAAGATTTTTTTTTGGCTGTAGTGTGTGTTTAGTATAGTAAAGACAAGAGTACAGAAATCATAAGTTAACTTTATAAAAAAGCAAACATACGGACAGTAAAGGAATTTTTTAATAAGAATTCTATCAGTACACTAAAGACCATAAATAAAAATGGTTACTCCTTCATTCTACTCCTATTCAACACCAAAGAAAGAAGATTTCATGTTAGAACAGGAAAATAGCATCAGTCTCAGAAAGTGAACCTAGTGCAATTGAAAGCTTACGGGAGAATAAAAGACTGGGTATTTAAGGACAAACTTGGCTGTGCTTAAAATTCTTAGAGAAGAAGCACCTTTGCCACATCTTTACATTTGAATTTGCATCCAAAAGCCTGGATAGCAAATAGCAATGCTGTAAAGACTCATTTTGTCTTTGTTGAAGAAGCAAAGTTAACATCTTAGGAAAAAATGGGTATATTTCCTTTGCCTGGGATGAGAGAGCACAGTTTTTTTTGCGGTACGCAGGCCTCTCTCACTGTTGTGGCCTCTCCCGTTGCAGAGCACAGGCTCTGGACGCGCAGGCTCAGCGGCCTAGCTGCTCTGTGGCATGTGGGATCTTCCCGGACCGGGGCACGAACTCGTGTCCCCTGCATCGGCAGGCGGACTCTCAACCACTGTGCCACCAGGGAAACCCAAGAGAGAGCACAGTTTTATGGAAAGATGGAAAGGAATCTAATCCTGGCTCTTTTGTAAAATGAGGTTAAGAACATCAAGACCCAATACCCACATCCCCGTTAATGGCTATCTTGAGGATTAAAATATACAAAAAGCACCCTGGCATATGTTAGTCACTCAAATATTAGTTCAACCTTCCTTACCACCTACAATCAAATGCTCATCTAGTCTTACATGTTAGGAGCCACTCTGTCTTGTCTGTGTTGCTCTTACAAGAGTTCTTATTTTACCATCAACCAGTCACTTGTGCTTCCATATTATACTCACCTTTAGGCTCCTCAGATGTAAGAAATATATTCTCCCTGTCTCTTGTTCAGCAACTAGCAGTGACTTACACATATTATAAGCATTCTATAACATGCTAAATTAAAATGTTTTTTGGTGATAAAACAAGCTCTGTATAAAAATGGTCACCAAAGTCGGATATTAGAAGTACTAGAACTTCCCGATTAATTTTTACCCTTTTAAAATGTCTATTTTTACATGTTATTTAATGTACATAACATATTGTTGTAGGGATATATAAATATAAATACACTGAGGGTACATGCTTAAAGAATATTTTCCTGATATTGCTGTGCAATGGAAACATTTTAGAAACCTCAGCCCTACTTAATATGACTTCAGAGATGTCAGATATAAAACTGAGTACAGAAAGGTATGTTGTTTTTGAATAATGTTAGACCACAGCCAGACCACTGAATCCAGATGCATAGGGATATAAACATATAGTGCTGCATTCCAAAATTTTATACTAAAGATAATGCTATTCTCAGCTGCCTCTGTGAAGTATGGCTAAAAGAGAGGACTTCTTTCTCTACTGCATAAGGTAGAGGGCCTGTCCTGTACGTTGAGTCTAGTGCCTTTTGATAACTGCTTCTTGGGTTTATGCTTAACACAACCCATCTTGGGCTTCTGCCCATCAATAACATCACAAAGTTATGCCAACCTTACTCCTGTCACCTTCAAAGCACTACTTCATCTTGTCTTAGGGGCACCACACAGTGACCTAAGAGGATTTCTTTGAATGTATGTTGTTTCTAAACCTCTCTACTACTAGAGTCCACATAACTTAAAACTATTAACATAGGAGTGACATTATTCCAAAATGGCATCTAAGTCATCTCCTTAGAATTATGGCAACCTAAACTGACAAAGAGTTAATAAAGAAGACCAAATTGGAGAGAGGGAAATAGATCAGAAGATTTCCTAAACTCATGGGAGGAAATACTATTAACTGACCTAAGCCAAAAATAAACAACATTTCTGTATATCAGAAGTATTTGCAAGGGTAAGAGAAGTCTGTTTAAAGTTCCATTTGATGGATGGAAATCATGAAAACTGACTCAGCTTATTTGAATAAAATGTTCACTGCTCATTCATATTAGACTCTTACCCCTTGAAAACCAAAGAAAATGAAAAGCTGTAAGGTTTATGTCAACTGGTACATAAGGAGACAAAATAATAATTACATGTGCCTACAATGCACCACTTATTTGCTGTTTATTGAAAATATGGCACTTTTGTTTGGTTAAAAAAATTTTCCAAACTGTGTTCCATATATGAGCTTGAGGCTACCTGCTTTTACCTGATTTATCTATTGGGCTTCCACTAAAAATGTCTAAGACAGAGTTCCTTAGACTGAGACATTTTCAAAAGAGGTTTGCCCCTCCACACAAAAAGAGACTTATAAACTGTATTAAATTGGACCAAATAAAGATTTTAATTACTAAAAAATAAAGCTTGGTACTTTAGGGTAACACCACCTCCACAAATGATGAGCCAATTCTGGTGCTGCTGACAGAGTCCTCAAGAGCGGTGTGTTGGGTTCCTATAAACAATGTCCAGCGTCTACACCTCATGTGGATGATTCAGGCCCTAATGCAGACCGTGCTCACCCAGCCTGCCCCATCCCCACACCCCAGTGACCACCCTAGCCTGTGGTTCTCTATGAGTTTTTATCTGATGTCATGAGATAATAGTGAGTCATGATTAAGGTTTCAAAATAATGAACTATGAATTATTATATTTACAATAAAGATAATTTGTAACACATGGGAAGAAATATAAACTGTATTATTATAAATCAGAAGTTGGGAATAGGGACGCCTCATGGAATAGAAACAATTTCTGAAAATAGGACAACCTTGTAACATTTTCTTCTAAAGACAAAAAAGGTTCCTTATAATCATCAATAAAAAAACATAAACATCCACATTCCTAAGTGAATTACAAATATTTTTATTTGGACCTTTCAACAAACTTATAAAGTACACAAGGTAAAAAAATCACCATTCTATAGATAAAGAAACTGAGACTCATCAAAGTTACGTAGACAACTTTCTCTGAAACACCTGGTTAGTGAGGAGTCGAGCTGAGAGTCTGTTGAACTGTATCCCCTAAAAAGATATGCTGAAGCCCTGACCCCTATGAATGTACTTATGAATGTGACCTTATTTGGAAATAGGGTCTCTGCAGTTGTAATCAAGTTATGACAAGGTCATTAGGCTGGGCCCTAGTCCAATGACTGATGTCTTTGTAAAAAGAGGGAAAGGCCATGTGAAGACAGAGATACAAGGAGGACGCCATGTGAAAGAGGCAGAGACTGAAGTGCTGCAGCTCTAAGTCAAGGAATGACTGGGGCTACCAAAAGCTGGAAGCGGCAAGGAAGGATCCTCCTCTAGAGAATTCAGAAGCAGCATGGCCCTACTGACACCTTGTTTTCGGACTTTAAGTCTCCAGAACTGTGAGAGATTAAATTCCTGTTGTTTCAAGAAATCGAGTCTGTGGTACACTTTGTTACAGCAGCCCCAGGACACTAATAACAGACTCGAAAGCAGATCTGCTGACTCCAAGGCTGGTGCTTTGCTTTCTCTCTAAAATCTGCTATCTCAATCTCAACTCAGCTAGAATTCATGGCTATATTTTAATGTACAGAAAAAAGTTTAAGAGTAGAGAAATAATTTTTTAAAAAGGACTTCTCTAGTAAATGTTAGACAGTTAATACACCTGTGTGCTTTCTATATTCACAGTGCTGTACACAATCACTGATGTTCATCATGAAGATTTTGTAGAACTTCACAGTCACCCAAGATTTTATGAATATGTTCTAAGTTTCGTTTAAAACAAGAATTAGATTTCCACCTTTTAGAAAAAATGTTCTCAGCAAAAATCCAGTGAAAAGGCCTGGTCGTACATGTTGTCTTATTAACAATAATGGTAAGCAGACGGGACTCCTCGAATTTTTGTTTTGACTGATTTGGGTGTGTCCAGGGGACTGCAGAAACATTCTCACCTATAGCCCTAAATCCCAATTCCCAAAGTAAATCCCCTCATGGGATCTTCTACTAAGCAAGGATGAATGAGCACAACACACTGCTGACAAGGCAAAACGCCTTCACAGAAATGCAGCTGAGATCAGCTGACAGAGAGGCACTGCCAACACCCAGTTAACATACCAAGAAAGTAAAAAAAACAAAAAAAAACTAAACTAAGCCTAAAAGCAAAGAGAGCTATTAGTTCTTATACACAGGAAAGTCATTAAAAAGGCTTTTTTTTTTTTTTTTTGGTAAGACTTGAATTATTCCAATGTCCAAAGCCAACAGTGCCCCCATTTAGATCGGTAAAAAGCACTCACAACTAGCCATTGTGTCCTTTCAGACACTTAACTGATGTCATACTTATTTAAATTTGGCCAATACAAACAAAACCCAGCAGCCATTTTACATCTTTAGCCACATCCTCCATTAAAAAAAACCCTCAAAGCCCCCCAATACCAATCAAGAAAACAATAAAACTTTTAATATGCTTATTTAAAAAATTAAATCCCCAAATGTAACACTCTACTATGGTTTTCATATTGCTTTTGGGAAAACAGATAAGGGATCAGTTTGAGTTTCTCATATAAATAAGTGATAAGAACATAATAAACACAACCTTCCCCCTCAAAAATCTTCAACATCTAAACTGTCTTATAAACATTCATTAAGAGAATGTTAGTTCACGTCACAGTAACTTAAAAAAAGCGAAACTAACTAGGTTAACTGTCTTCATGCTTAGTAACATAATAGCTGCATATTGCAATGCAGAATGAGTTTATAAAATATTGACCAGCAATGGACATTTCAATTTATATACCAGTAAGTACCAGTAAGATTTATACAAAGCATGAGTGAGAGGGCATTAAGAGTCCCCACTCTCCCCAAGTTAATAAACACATTAGTAACCGGTAACAGGCAATCAAATAGTGTGAGGAAGCACAGAAGAGAAAAAAAAGCATTAACCATAGGTATCTAGTGTTTTCCATGTAGTCAAACACCTAGAAAGATGCACTCATGTAAAACATTTAAAAAAAAAAAAAAGCTACAATGTTAGGCATGAAACACAAGAACATAATACCCATCTTTAAGCATCTAATAGTTGTGTTAAAAATATCTTAAAAAATACAGAATAAGCCAGCACAAAAAATGGGAACAGAACAGAAGAAGTGTATAGGTGTATAGGGAGGCATAATTTCAACATTACAGTGTAGTCTATTAGATTAAAGCTATCCTGAAGACCATTTCCTAAAGAACAAAAAGTCTGAGCTAACAGTCATGTGGAAGGTATTAGCTACTTTCTCACTAGCAGGCCCTAACACAGCACTAAGAGTAATCTAGATATAATTTAGAACACACAACACATTGTTTGAAATACCTCACTAATGGTAATATGATAAATATATGTGGGAGGGTTGAGGTACTCTCAAGAATATTAACTTGGTTCAATGGTAAGTAGGCAAGAGACCAGGAGCTACAAGTTACGCCTTTGGTAAGTAATGGCTCCCAAAAGAAATACTTCAAGGAAAAGGAAAAGACTTTTGACAAGAGCTGGAGAACTGGGATTTGATTAAAAGATTCTATTTTGATGGCATTTGACTTACATTTAAACTATCATTTACTTTACAATGTACAAAGAGACGTCTCTGCCTCAAGGAATTTTTATTGAAAAAAGAGCAAAACAATGAGAGAACAATTAAAAGGTAATTCATTAAGAAA
Source organism: Hyperoodon ampullatus (assembly GCF_949752795.1). Lineage (NCBI taxonomy): Eukaryota > Metazoa > Chordata > Mammalia > Artiodactyla > Ziphiidae > Hyperoodon > Hyperoodon ampullatus. The sequence continues at coordinate 47,569,221 of NC_136920.1, read as the reverse complement.
AATTATTTTGGTTACTACTACCATTGGATGGACAAAGTTAATGCAAGGGACTGGCTAAGAATCATTAAAATACTCAAGCATGAGAAAGTCTTTCCTACTTCAAAGATAAATAGTTTAATTTTTAAATGATTAAAAATATTCAATCATGAAATTAAAGGTGTCTTCATTCTTCAGGTGACAGTCATCTAACATTTTAACTTATGGTCTATTAGCCATGAAATTAAACCAATTTTGAACACTGCTATAAATTATTACAATGGTTATAAGTAAAAAGATATACCAATGAGAAGCAGAGTAAGTTATGAAATGGTAAAGGTAAGTTTTCAACCAAATTCACTTGTTTGACAAATAATGTTCAAAAACTATTATGAATCAGGCACTGTTTTAGGAACCATGAACACAGAAGTAAACAAGCCACATATAAGCCTGCCTCTATGAGGGTTACAATCTAGCCTCTTGCTAGATCAGATGGATGGATGGATGAACGGACAAATGGATAGACTGATGGACAAACAGATGTCAAGTAGTGGTAAGTTCTATAAAGAAAAATAATGCAGAATAAGGAAAAGAACTTCAGATCTCAGAAGAACTGAAAAGGGACAAGACATGACTAAGATAGAGTAAAGAGTAAATGCACTTTATGACAGACAAAGGACTTCTGGAAAAGACAAACAGCAGAAGAATACTGGATACTTACTGAGAGTTATAAAGGCATGGGAATTGAAGAAGCTGAATATTCTGTTTATTCATTATTATTCTTACAAAGAGGGAGATTTTGTGAGGTAGTTTTTATGACAGAAGGAAAGCCTTACATTTCAGTTATATTAGTCTCCTCAGATTTTTGAATATGGAGATGATACAAATGCTGCCTATAAAAGTTTACTCCAGTATCTACAAAATGGATTAAATTAGAAAGGCAAGAAAAGTTCCAATCTGGGCAAAGGATATAGACTGCAAGAAGGGTGGAGCTAATAATAGCAGAGGAACAATTAGTGGGACTTTATGACAAGACATATGGAAAACAAAGGGGGAAAAGGAATTAAAAGTAACATTATAAAACTTAAGATTCTGACTTTCAACTGATTCAAATAACTGCGTAAGGAGAAGCCAAAGCCTCTTTGAGCCACTTTACTGACACCTGATTTTCTTTTCCTAGTTATCAATTTCCTTCCTTCACAGGCTTTTCTCAATCAGTAATATTTAAAATTAAGTACTTGCTTCAAATTTGATTTCTCAACTAGAAACTTATTACCTTAATATTCTCATTCTCTTCTCTTCTGGTATAATTAGAAAAAGGCAGTTCTATCACTCTTTCATTTAAAGAACTTGGAAATTCTTGCACTTTTTTTGGTGTTTCAGTGAAAGCTACATGGATTTCAAAAAGAAACAGGATATAAAATCTGTGTTAAGAACACATGCCAGGGGGCCAGCAATTTTTTTAAAGGTAGATTTTTTACTAAGATTTTTTTTTACCATATTAAAAAAAAAACACCTCATATAAAATGTTTCAAGGTTAAAAGTATTATCCAAAATTGTATAGGATGCTCTTGACAACTACAGTAGTTATATCCCAAATACATAAATATAGTTTATAATACAACAGGAAACCCAAGGAATTAGCAGAGTGCTTCGCTGCTGACAAAAGGAAGACAGTACTACTGTAGTGGCCACAGGGGCTGAGTTGCACTAGTAGAGAGGCAGTGTGGCACAAATGAGCACTCGACCAGGAATCAAGGATTCTGGGAGCTAAGCTGCATCTCACCACTTATTTAGTTGAAGAACCTTTCCAAGTCTCAACTTTCTTTACCTATAAAGATAAAGGATGATGACAATAGTGATCCTAGGCCCATCTACCTTAAAGATTATTTCGAGAATAAGATGAGATAATGTATGTGAAAGTGCTTGGAAACTGTCAGGCAGCAACCAAGGTTAAGGTAACAGTATATTCTGTTTCTGAGATAGAACTTTAACTGGATCAATACAAATAATTTTGGCAATGTAACACTGTATGCACTGGCAAGTGTAATACTTATATCCATTCAAGTGGAAAAGGAGTAAGTCCATTACCAAACGCTCCCATGAATGTTTTCAAATAGCATTAAACACATAAAGTAACCAATCAGTTGGCATCAGAAGCCAAGAAAGGTGTACTTTAACAATCACATGTCATTAATTCTAACTGTTAAACGATATGAGCACAGCCACAGATATAGAAGGACAAGCTGTCCTATCACTTTACAAGGATCTCATTCCATAGTATGCCGCCAGAGAAGTAAATAACAGAGAAACTTCATATCTCCTCTTCTAACCAGAATGAGAAGCTTTTTTCAGAAAAAAAACAGACTCCCCTGATGCTAACAATGAGATGAAAAAGAAAGAGTGAATATTTAGGTGAATTTTCTTGAACTGGAAGAAGGCCTTAGAAACATTTGAAGAGGAAAGTCTTTCCTGTGAAGACATTAGGTCAGCATGGCATTTCAAGCTTTTTTGCCCTTTTCGGGGGGTTTGCTTTTTAATATGATCTTTAGCAGCAGGAAGTTATCTAATGAAAAAACAGCATTCCCAACTTTTGAAGACTTGTCAAGTTTCACAAACATCTCAAAGGCAACACCTTTACTGTAGCACCATTCAAGCCAAGGCACTGAGTTCTGAGTTCAAGGTTTCTAATGCCCACAAAGGAGAGCATGTCAGAATTATTATCAGAAAAAAGGCTCCTTAACCTCAGAAAAACCATCCTCTGGACCCACCAACTGTAAGTTATCAAGAATTTTCCATCTTTAATATTTGTAATCTGCTTATCCTTTCTTTCCAAATAATCAATATTCCTAAAAACTCTTAGATGAGAAAGATATGCGAAGAAAATAACATCCACAATGAAGGGGAAAAAATGCTAATAACCTGCTTCTCAAGTTGTATAAAAGGATTTTTTGTTATTATATTTCTTCCACATCAAGCACATTAAAACAGTTACGTGTAGCATGTTAATTAGTACCTGTGCTCCTGATACAGGGCCAAAAGGGTTTGGTGGTCTCATGACAGGCTGGCTGTATATTAAGGTTGGTTGTGTCATTACAGGTACACTTCCCATTTGAGGAGGCTAAAAAAACAAAAAATGTCAAGTTAAAGGATGTTAACTCACATTTTCCTTATTATGAGTAAGTAAACAAGAAGGATGACAGGGATGAACAGTACTAGTACTTCTGTAGTAACTCAAAGGGAAAATATCTGTAAATGCAAATAAGACTGACAGCTACAAATTTTTAAGAGTATTTTTTTATATGGAAAGTCTTTAATGTGCTCTTTTAAAGTTTGCAAAAAGCTCAACTTTTTCTACATGAGTTGCAAAATTCAAACTATGATAAACAGACAAAATAATTTAGACCAAAAATATTTCCAAATTTGCCAGCTTTAGACATGGGAAACTTGAAACTATAAAATGGCTAAGACATTTCAAAGAAAACTGCCTTTGTATATCAAATCAAGTTCTTATGCCATTATGCAAATAAGCACAAGGGAAAATAGTTGACTGTTTGAAGAAGTTTACTCCCAATGGTTCTTTCATTTTACTTCAGGCATTTTTAGGGAAAACCAAAAGGCTTAAATTACACACAAAGAGGTTAGTTCATTCTTAAATAATTGAAAATAAATCTCAACCAACCATCTCTTTAAAAATTACCACTCCATGGTATATAATTAACGTAAGTGACAAAATAGAGTACACACTGACCACCATATTATTTTGGTTAAAATGCTATATTCTAAAGCCTTATCTTTCTGCAAGTTCTATTTAGCCTTTTAGGATGACTCCTATTTGTAGTGAGAGATTCATTTTGAGTTTTTTGTGCAGACACCTTTTTTATGTAATGACTACTAATCCAAAAGCTGTGAAACTTCTTCATATGCAGGAAAAGAGCTACAGATGTATAATAAATGAAGAAGTAGCAGAAGCAGCCACAGTAGCAATACCAACGTATGGAGTGATGCCTCCCAACAGCAACAGTTCTGCCAAGTGTATGGTGGGCTGAAGCCACTACCTTCATTTCTTATTTATGTGAGTCTATGTATTAAGAGAGTTGGGAGAGTAAGGGCAGTCTAGAATGTGGGTTGTGGGCAGCTTAAAGGTTTAAGGACTGTTTCTGTACTATCCCACTCATGTCATAGGAAAATTTCTGCGGCCTTTACTAAAATAAATTTACCCCTACACTATTCAAGAAATATTAATTCCCCCCTTCCCCTAGAGTGGTATTCAGGTTATAAGACCTCACTGGTATTAATGTAAGGTCACAGCAACAAAGACTTGGAATTAACATTAATGTTTAAATGAGTTCATAATGAAGTATAAAATGCTTAGCAAACTTATGAGAGGAAAAATAAGCCAAGTAGATACAGTGAACTTTAATAAATAGTATCTGTTGTATAATGACTATTCTAGAAATACTTATGAAACCTATGCTGTGGTGCAAGGTTCTGTGTTAGGCGTTAAGGATATATGTGGCACTAAGTTCTCTTTTCAGTTAAGTTGGGAAATAAATGCATTTTAATTGTGAGTCAACCTATTTTCAAAAACCTGTGTTGGGAAAAATACTTACGATTCCATATCCTATCATGCCTGTTGGTGTAGTAGCAGGATAGGCCATTACAGGGGGTGCCTGACATGATGAAAGAAAAAATAAACAAGGAAGTATAACTCATGTATGTCAACAGAGTTCAAGGAATTAATAGCTGCAGTTCCACTAAAAAGAATTGCTAAGACAGCTGTGATTAAATATGACATTTGTGTTCGTTAATAATTGCGTCAATTAAAGCTCAATGAAAAAAAGTGTCCTGAAATTAGCAGAAAAGCAGAATTATCAGAAAGAAAAAATACCATTTAAAGTTAGATACAACAGTGATCTAAGATTTCAATGTGCTTTTACAAGCTTTAAAAATATTCAGATTTTTAAATATACTCAAAGTTCTAAAATTTAAAGTCTATCACTAACATAAAAAATGTATGCCTCAAAAAGTAGCATTACTGAATGTTTTCCTAGGTACTTCATTTTTTGAGCAAAAAAAAAAAAGATCCCAAATCAATGAACAATCTGATCTTCCAAAAAATTAGTTTCTAAGGACCTCATTCACTCTTTTCAAATAACTCCAAAGATTTCAAACCACTATTGGAGTATGACTATTTCTAAGAAGCACAAGTTCTTACATAGAGTATGTATACTAGTATTCCTTCTAATTTATTCCATAAATTATTTAAACTATCTTCTGCAAAGCACTAATTTGGAAAAGCAATACATTTTTAAGTCTGTTTATGCTTTAAGTTCTAAAAGAGCCATCTACCACTAAGATGTTTAAGGTCCCTTCCTCCTCCCACTTTAACTCAAAATATACAATCTCAGCACAGAATCATTTTAGATATATCTGCTGTCTTAACAACATTCCCTGTGTGTGTTATCTTATAATAAAAACTGAAGCTGAATACAGGTGAAAGACCAATAACACTGCTAAAACATGAAAAAAAAACAACAAATTATATGGCAATTTGAACATACACATGGAGAAGTTAAATGAAGCATAACTAAAGTGAACAGTTACAAGTTTAGTATTTGGGTGAGCATGTAGGACTTATTGGTCTCTCCCTACTTAAAAACCAAGAGCTGCAAGAGCAGTAGACAAACTGCCAAGTTCAGCAGAAGCCTGTAAGATTTCATGCAATTGTTATTTTCAACATTACCACAATCAACATTTCCCTTCATTCAGAAGTCATCAAGTGCATAGTGGCAGCACAGATACAGACACAGACACCCAGCCATCTGGCAGCAAATGGCAGAATATTAAGCAAGAAAAAAAAATTTATATTTCCCATGCCACCATCAGAATCAATTCTGCAACAAACCCACAAAATCAGTAGATGCTAGGAAGAATTTTTGGCACATCGAAAATCTGAATGTGAAAACAAGTAATAGCTAGAAGGTTATGAGATTCTGCTACAGCATTGGTTAACAGCATGCCAATTTATTGCAAAAAAGGCTAGTTTTTGGTCACTTACGTATTGTGGAAAATGCATGCCATTCTGTTTTTCCCAGGGAGAACAATTACATAATGCAATAACACTGGATTAGAACAAGTACTTACACAACAGAAAATACATAGAGAGCATTTTAGTTCACATGAACATTCATTAACTACCTAAAATCCCTTGTATTTCCAGTATCTAATGGAAGAACATCTATACTAAAACACTATCAAGGTTGACAAGGGAAATTTAGTCTTTGGCATCATCACCTTACTTACATAATAGTTTATTGAGTGTCATCGAATAGTTTTACAAGTGTCATCAAAACATAAAATCTATCAGTAGCATCAACAGTGCAAAATTCAGTGCATCCCATAAACAGGGTTGCATTGCATAATGTCTACCACAGAAAAAAAGCAAACAGTAATGAAAAGAGTTGGTAGTGTGACATCATTATATATTTTAATAAAACATCAATGAACGTTTAAAATTTAAAAAAATTTAAAAACCTTGACAGTGTTTAAGGATTAATTAAAAGGTTAGAAATGTAAAGAAATGTCAAAAGCAGCAGTTTATCTAAGTAGTGAATCACATCACTAGCCCTAAATGTTAGTCATTAAAAAGAACCTCTATAAAACACATACATACAAATGTTTTAACAAAATCCTTAAGAGATGATATACCTTACCATATACAACACAGCACCATCCCACTGACTAAGATAAAGATGCAATATCTATGGTTAGATGCCTATTACATGCTAACAATCTTAAGTCAAGTGTTATTTGCAAACTTCTAATACTTCATACAGATTAATACTAATTTAATACAAAATAAGAAATACAAAATAAGAAAATATTCATTGTATTTTTATATCATCATTTGGATTTATATCATTCCTCATATATTATCAATGTATAATTCACTCCTGAGGCTGTAACATCTACTAACCTAACCTCCTGCCATCCCTAGTCAGAGAGGTGTGTTAGAGTGGGAAAAACACTGGATTCCGAGTCAGAAGGGATGGATTTCAATTTAAATCTGCTTTCTAGTTGCTTTGCACTTGAGAGAAAAAAAAAATTGCATAACTTTATCCTTACAGTTGGGACAACAGCTGCTCAAACTCCTCCAAGAGTGCACTATTTACAGACTCAGGATAGTGTGTGTGTGTGTGTGTGTGTGTGTGTGTGTGTGTAAAAATGTAAACTATTTAAATGCAAGGTTTTATTATTGGTGACGGTAGTGACCACTACCAGAGAAAAAGTACTGATTTAAAAAGGTGGCTAGGGCTTCCCTGGTAGCGCAGTGGTTGAGAATCTGCCTGCTAATGCAGGGGACACGGGTTCGAGCCCTGGTCTGGGAAGATCCCACATGCCGTGGAGCAACTGGGCCCGTGAGCCACAGCTACTGAGCCTGCGCGTCTGGAGCCTGTGCTCCGCAACAAGAGAGGCCGCGATAGTGAGAGGCCGGAGCACCACGATGAAGAGTGGCCCCTGCTTGCCGCAACTAGAGAAAGCCCTTGCACAGAAACGAAGACCCAACACAGCCAAAAGTAAATAAATAAATTTTTTTAAAAAGTAAAAAAAAAAATAATAATAAATAAATAATAAAAAGGTGGCTAAGTTTCAATATTATTTTCCATTAATGAAGACTGAAACTAATAAAACTCTTTAATGTCATGTAAAACTTTTAACAGCACACTATTTTTAGCTCAGCCCTATTAATTTTAGCATACAATTAACCCAAGGAAACAGCAACAGCACAGTGCTCTGGAAGAGATTTAATAACAAAAAGTAGCTATAACAAGGATAATGTGGGGAGATCAGCTAGGTGCTTTGTAAGGACCTACAGGGTGGGATGGGAGGGTGGGAGGGAGACTCAAGAGGGAGGGGATATAGGTATACATATAGCTGATTCACTTTGTTGTACAGCAGAAACTAACACAACATTGTAAAGCAATTATAACCCAATAAAGATGTAAAAAATAAATAAATAAATAAAATGAAAAAAACTTTAAAAAAAAGAACTAATGCCCCTGAAGGTATATTAAAAAAAAGTGGGCAAATGGGGATATATGTATACGTGTGGCTGATTCACTTTGCTGTACGGCAGAAACTAACACAACATTGTAAGGCAACTATACTCCAATAAAAAAAATAATAAATGGAAAAAAAAGGATAACGGGGGTCTCTAACAACAACAGAAAGGATACAATGTGTGGCTTGTGTAATCAAATGCTGCTTATTAGCACACACTGTTGCAAGAAAGCATGTTTCAAATTTTTCTGCCAAAAGAAATTGGTTTGCTCCGACCCAGGGAGACTTACTGGATTGGTAAAACAGCAGCTGACCAAGGATGGGGTACGGCGACAAAACTACTGTGGGACGACCATACCTTATATTAATTAAAACCATTAGAACTTCTTCAGTACTAGATGCTAACTCATTAATTATCATATACAATTAATTTTCATTACTCATGGATTCTGTATTTGCAAACTTGCTAAGCACTGAAATTTATTTGTAATCCTAAAATCAATACTTGTGGTGCTTTTGAAGTCATTCACATATGTGCGCAAAGTGGTGAAAAATTTGTCACCAGATGCATTCATTCCCAGCTGAGGTCAAACAAGGTGGGGCTGTGCCTTGTTTCAGCTCTGACATGAAGATGGCCAGAAGATGGAGAAGTAGGGAACAGTGTAGTGTACTGCAAGAAGCTCTGGCTCTGGGGCCAGCTGGATAGGGAGAGTCTCTCAATTCAGGCACCTATTAGTGGGGATGCCTCAGGCAAGTCACTTAACACCTCTGGCACTCCTTTTCTCTTTTGTGAAATAAAAAAATATATAATCCACTAGAATGAGTTTTTTTGTTTTGGGATTTAAGATTATAATCTATGTGAGATGTGTACTTGTATAGGCATACTCAATTAAAACTATACTTGCTTGGCTTTTGTTAATACTGTCATATAATTTATATAGTTGATTCTTATTTGCTGCACTTATATTCTTAAAGTCACCAGAACACTAAATTAGTGAACACTGCACCATCAGTGCAGCAGTCCCCAACCTTTTTGGCACCAGGGACGGGTTTCAGGGAACACAATTTTTCCTCGGGTGGAGGAGCGGAGCGGGGAGAGAATGGCTCAGGCGGTAATGCGAGCGATGGGGAGCGGCAGATGAAACTCCGCTCACTTGCCCGCCACTCACCTCCTGCTGTGTGGCCCAGTTCCTAACAGGCAGCGGACCTGTAATGGTCTCTGGCCCCAGGCGTTGGGGACCCCTGCATTAGTGAACACTGAGCCATTGTTGGGGGAAATATGTGTATGTGTGTGAATCTAGCAACGGGTTTAGTGTTAAGGTTATTTGTTTATTGTAGATAAATAAATAATAGATTTGAAACCAGCAGTAGAGAATAGTGATTAAGAGAATATGCTCTGAGGTAAGGCTGCCTGGGTTCTAAAAACCCGCCCAATCTCTGTGATCTGGGCTTATTACTTAATAACCCTGTGTTTTCATTTCCTCATCTGTAAAACTGGGATAATAATAGTTACTACCGTGTAAGGTTAATTTGAGGATTATATAAAACAAAACCACATATTATTTGTTAGAATGATGCCTGACACAAAGTAACCTTTAAATAAATGCTAGCTACTAAAATGTACCTGGCAAACATAGTCAACCAAGCTTCCTTTAAAAGAAATACAAATTACTTATATTTCTAAAACTTGATAACAATCTTTCCACTTATGCCTTATCACTATTTTAAAAATATTTTCATGTTACACATTTACCTATATCATTCATGTTAGAATGAGCTTTTCCAACTCACCATTGTTGCAGCACTCCAAGCAGTTGTTGGTGCAACCTTTGGTTGCCAGTTAGATCCTCCAGTTAGCTTCTTTTCACCTGGCTGACTCCAATTTACATCACTTTAAATAAATATGAGTGAGAATATTAAGTGTGTGTAATTATGAAGTTTCTTTACTATACATTTAGCTTGAACAGAGCATTTAAGATGCAGATGACATCTCTACATATACTTTCTTGAGAGGAAAGCCTAATCAACCTCTAAATGGCACACAGGGAAAGAATACAAATAAAACACTCACTTCTTAGTGGTTCCATTTCCAATGCCAAGATCTAGGACAGGAGAAAAAGAAAGCATTTAAAAACTAGACTAATTTTTATAAAACAACTTATTTTAAAGATTAAAGAATACAAAAAATACTTACTGCCAACAAGGTTGGCTAAGGATGAATCCAAGTCATCAGATACTAACTTGTTAGGTGGGAGTTTGGCAACAGGAAGACTCTGGTTCTGAGAGGCCACTGTTGGTTTGAGAAGTCCACCTAGTTCATCAAAGCCTTAAAGTTACAAACAGACGAAATAGGATTTGTAAGGAACTTTATGGTGCTACAGCTTTCTAAAGGAGGTCTCTGCCTTTTCTCCTCGTTTGTTTACTGGAGAAGTCCTCCAGGAAAATGGGCACTAATAAATGCTCTTAAGTGGAAAAAGGAGAAATCCACCATTTCAAATCCCTTCTCTGTGAAAGAGAAGGGAATGGAATTAATCCTTCCCCTCAGCTGACAAAATTTTCTGAAGACTCACTTATACCTGAAGTAATACAGGTAAAAAATATATCTCTAACTTTGAAAAAAAAGTTCCTTTTAAGAAATAATATTTTATAGACCTTTTTATACTCTTCAAAGTGGAGAATGTAAGGTATATGTAAAACAGTATATTAGAAGCAAGTGAAAATGAACCATTAGGTATCTCTTTTCCTGTCTAAAAACAGCTAGCCTAAATTATACATAAGAAATAGCTAAACTACACTCAAACTGCATAAAACTATCTAGTAAAGTAGAACACTGCTTAAAAATAAAAATAACTAAATAAATAAAATAAAATCCCTTAAGGTTCTCTACCAAACGGTAGAAGGTAAAACAAATCCAATCAACAAACCACCAAAGGACTAAACGGCACAACCCAGAAATACTAGAGAATATGAAAAAGAAAGTGACCAAAAACGGGGGTTTATAAAATAGTAACAATTGGTTTCTATTTCCTTTATCCTTTTCCCCAGCAAGATAAACTCAAGAGGAAAAAGTCAAATGCATCAAAAAATATAATTATAAGACCTACTAGTGCACAGAAAAAAATAAATTCCTAGTCCATACACATTCTTTATAAGTTTGCTTCTTACTTTTGTATGTATACTTATGATAACTAATTGTATATTATAAAATTAACAACACCTCAATATATTTCTTTAAATGGCTTGAGTTTAATTACTACACTTACTACCCCATGATTAAGAATATAATTTGGTGCCAACTTTATAGGAACTCATCTTTACAAAACTTCAAATTACCAAGATGTTAAATGGAAACTCAACTCTACAGATTTATAAAGTTCTCTTAAGATGACTAAACAAGCATACTATAAAACAATAAAAAGCCCCTGAACCCACAACTCTGATATTTAATTATTCTAGCTGTTCATTACACAGACTGCCTCAACAAGTCAAGGTACCACAGGTCATATTTTCCTAGTTTTCAAAAAAGCCAATTTCATTTCAGTAAAGGTAAAAATTAGAGTAAAAGGTACAGCATTCTACACAGAGTCACTAGCAATTTAGCAGTCTAATCTGAGTAAAATCTCTTTTTTTCTCTCTTATTTAATAGCTCTGGGAGAAACAAAATCTATCCAGATTCAAAATTGCCACTAAGAAAAGAGTAAAGGCTAACAGTCCCTTGAAGCTTTCTTCTAGTGGCTGGGGGAAGAGGGACCACTTCTTTGGCTACCCCAATTTCATCTATTTACACATGTTAAAAGGACCATTACCTGTCCTTACACAGACTCTAAACTAGAACATTATAGCAATGTTAATAAAGCAATTTTTTCTTACCCCCAGAATCTACAATAATGTTGGTAGATTTATTTCCAAACACAGATTCAAAGTCAACATTAAGGCCAGCTGAAGGATGTGGCTGTGCAACTGGAGAAGGAGTGAATCCTAAGAAAAACCAAAATGGAAAAAGCTCAATTCTTTAATAACTCTACGTCTACAGCTCTTTAATAATGATGACAATAGAACGGAAAAAGCAGTAAATTCCCACAACAAAAAACAAAGCCAACCTTTCAAGCAAAATGCTTCCTAGACTACCACATCTCTTGTGATTACATTTTCCAAAACAAAATCATCCCACTGACTAAGAAAACTAACAAAAGAGCAAGTGAAGTTGAACTACTAGTTTGTTTCATTACAGAAATAACATTTTTTGCTTATTTTTTACCTTAAACTTGTAAGCTGATGGTAAAAAACCAAAAACATCTAAAATTCTAGGATTTTGCATGAAGCCAAATTTAATTTAAGGGATCATTTGGGAATAAAGTAAGTATTCTGTGGTGCTTTAAAAACATATGAGTCTACTTAGTATCCCCCAAGTCTTTCTCCCTCTACCTACTCACCTTCCATATTTCTCTCTCCTTCCTTCCTTTCTCCCTTCCTTCCTTCAGTGGTTAATCAAAAGCTATATGGTTTAAGTTAATTTGAGAAGTGACAGGATTCTGAAAGTTATAACCCACTAATCCTTATGACCCCCGCTTGTGTCCAGATGTGTTCTGAATATTAAAAAAAAAACAAAAAACAGACTATTTTCAACACCCAACCACCCTCTAACTTCAACTTAACTACTTCCAAAAGTGGAGCTGACATGTATAATCAAATATACTCATTTACCTAACTGCTCTGAAACACCAGAAAATTTATTCTTTCCTGTCCATGTTACACTGATGGTAGTGGCAATAAGCCAACAGACACCCAGCTCATGCTGCTGAAACCAGGCAATGCGAGGTAAACGTTAAGATTTTCAGTTGTGTGAGGTTGTATTTTGTGAGGTGAGGCTCTGAATTTCCAGAGGCTGACAAGAAGAATTAAAATCATCTAAAACCATTAGGGCTGTCACATGACTTGGGGAGCTTTCAATCACTGAGTATATATCCAAGTAGAGAACAGCCTAGCAAGGATCACAAAGAAGGAATTCTTTTGCTTTGTGGAAGGCTGTAATAAATGGCTCCTGAATTCTCTTCCATTTCTAAATTCTATAAAGTCAGAATGTTAAAAATTAAAAAAAAGTCTGGTATTAGAAGATTAACAACTGTATCATTAAAGAGAAGTTAAACTTTTGAGCCCTAAACATAGACTCTCTCTCTCCTCCTGTCCCAACTTTCTGCTAAAGGACTTTCAGTCTGTAAGAATCTCACTTTGAACTCTTAATGTATACCACCAGGATATAAAGAAGTACAATAACGCTGTACTAAAAGGACTAATCTTAAAGAAAAACAAAAGGTAGGACAAGATTTGGTGAGAAGTTCAAGAAGGTCCTCAAAGCCAGAGAAGCCAGAAAGCAATGACTTATTATTAACAATGACCCACACAAGCTGGTATACATCAATGATACTACTTTAAAAGTAGCATTTTACATCATAGTATGAATATTCCGTAGGGCACAAAATTTTTTAAATGTACAAGTTTGATCTTATTCCATAATTATTTAACCCTTAAAATACTCTTAACTCAAAGACACTGGTCATACAATGAGAATACAAGCACTATCAAAACATAAAGTAATTTAGTAAATAAATCTGACCATTCATCAAAAGGCTCCTAGAATTCTATAGATATACTTATTTAACAGCTCTTTGAAGTGTACGAACTGCTTAAGAAATATACCATGGGCTTGATGGTTCTTCTCATAACTCCTTAAAAAAAAACAGATGTATCTACTCAAGAAAGACAAAAATCTATCATGCTTAATTATATGCCCATGCTAAACCACCACACATAGCATTCTTTAAATCATCCTGGAAATAATATCTGAGCTATGATATCATTCAACTTTAGAAAACACAGGGAACAATAATTTATAAAGTAGGACGGCATACCAATTTCTCTTTTCCCTTGCTATCTTGTCCCAAATCCTTTCTAGAATTTGATGATATCAGAGATGAGCCTATCCTTTATAATAACACAAAAACAACTTCATTACTTTCTGTAAAGAGAGGAGCCATCTCCTGAGGTCCCTAGGGGCACCAATCTGTGAAATTATATTACCGCCTAAAAGTATAAAAGATTTGAAAAGATATAAAGTAATCCAGAGCTAGTACCTCAAATTTTAAAAGCTTTTACATAGCAGAAGAATAAACTAAAAGAGAAATTCTTAGTAAATTATAATAGCTGATTAGATTGTCAACCTTTAATTTTTAAAAGTTACTTAAAGCAAAGTTACAGAACTAATACCACCATTTCAAAAGAGCAGATTTAGGGACCCCCCCAAAAAAAGATGAATAGGCTATCAAAGTTAAAATCACTACATTGAACTGCCTAACTCTTTCATTTCACAAAGCCCAATGAAAACTCTGTCACTGAACAGCTCCAGTTCACAGATTAACATTGAGAAACCACTGTACTACAGGGCAAACCTTGAGAGGGCAATAGTAAGGTGACTGAAAGGCACAAGATGAAAAACTTTTGGGATAGAAAGGCAATCCAAACACCTTTGAGAAAAATTAGCTGGGTTGTTTAATAGATTTTGGTGGTAGTTCTGTAATAAATAGGCCTCATTCTTTTTTGAGAAAATTACTGCTACTATTTATTAAACATTATGCAAGGGCTTTATAGATAGGTTATTATTTAAACCACACAATAACACTATGAGACAGTTATTATTATCCTCATTTTACAGATGAGGAAACTAAGAGATTAAACAACTTATCCAAGGTAAAATAATTAGTAAGTGGCAGAATCAAGACTTAAACCCCAATTTCTTTGATTCCAGAATCTATTAACGGTTTGTGGTTTATCCTGAGTATTTCATCTTATATAAATTAGTAGGTAGGAAAATTAGTTTTTATTATTATAGTTATAATAATTATATCTACTTATCAGGACTCTTCAAGTTTTATGAACTTCTTGAGCTTTGAAATAGCAAATACTGGGCTAAAAATTAAATAGCCCTTGGCAATTTAAAAATCTATAAGCAATACAAAAACAATGAGTTTTCAAGATTATATCTGATGATTAAATAATTTAGGTAAGAAGTACACTCCAAGTATGAAATGATCTGCATACACAAGATAATTGCTTTTTTTTTTGGCCTTGCCCTGCGGCATGTGGGATTTTAGTTCCCCGATCAGGGCCTGAACCCTTGCCCCTGCAGTGGAAGCGTGCAGTCTTAACCACTGGACCACCTGGGAAGTCCCCACAGGATAGTTCTCAATACAAGTAGTTTTAATGATAATTCTGTGTCAGGCATTGTGCTAGATGTTATACAGGCATATATGTACACCTCATTAACAATCCTGCAAGACATTATTATCCCAATTTTCATAGTCTTAGAAAGGTTAAATACTTGCTTAAAGTCACACAGGTAAAGGAGTGTAACTGGAATTCACACCCAAGTTCACCGTATTCCAAACATTTTCTTTCCGTTAAATGCCCTCAACAATTCCATTTTTAAACACTTTTAACCACGTCTAATTCTTACTGCCAGTCAAGAACCTCAGTTCTTCAGTTGTGTCAAACCTACTTTTTAATGCCAACTTAACTAAGGTAACAACTCCTATACACAAAAAAATTCAGCTGGATTTTGAGGTCTTATTGCTACTGCACTGGCCTAGACAGAATACATTTGGAAAGATACAGATCAAATTGGTTACACCTTCCTGGAAACTACTTCCCATTTCTATGGCCTTTGCATAGCACTGGAAAAGCATGCTTCTTTCCCGTATAATCTCCCTTCACCTGTGGCACAACTGTTCAAATCAAAATTATCTGCCATTCTATCACTAAGATCTATACACAGAGCTTTAAATTCCATAAGCTTGTAATATTAAAATGTTATAAACTCTTCTGAAAATTTGAAAGTTTTGAGAATGAATAAAAGCAGGAAGATGACAGGCATCCATTCATAAAACAATCGTGTTTAATCAAGGAAAACAAAATTAAGCAAAAAACTACCTGTTCTTCAAAACCAAGTATTTTTTTCTTACCAACTCATTTTAAGGAAAGCAACAAAAAGAAACCCCTCTTGCATAAATGAACTGATAAATTTTAGAGATTATTGTTACCTACCTCCAAATAAACCAGCTACAGTAGAAGGCTCATGGTACATAAGGGTAGTATTACGATAAGCTTGAGTACCACAAAAAGAATCTGACAAGGCATATAAGGGGGGAAAAGAAAGGACAGGAAAAAAAGAAAAAAGAGAAAAGTGAGAAAGTGAGGAGGAACAGTTAAGAGTGGAATGGAGTAATTAAAAACAAACAGAAACAAATAATAACAAACAAAACAAAAGAAAAAACAGAGGAGTCCAAGCCATTGGTGTTCTTCAAATTACAACTTACTAAAAAAAAAAAAAGCACTTAAACCTCCATTATAAGTACTATATTTAAAAAATATATATAAATAATATTCACAACAAATTTTTAAAAATAACCAATACTGCATTTCTTTAGATAAAGAAATATGAACCAGTTGGCTTTTTAGTCAATACCAACATGTCTTCTTTTGCAGATGAGGAAGCAGGCCTAGACAAGGTCACAAACATGGTATAGCTGGGACCACAACCCACTCCCCTTGACTTACAAATTTCAGTATTTTTATAGCTTTAATGAGGACAAGCTACCAAGTACACTGAGAACCATATCATCCAATCAAGGTTCTCCCCTGGAAGGGTTGGAAGGTATCTACATACCTAACTCTGATTGTTCTTGGTCGTTCTTAATCCTATAGAGCAGGGGTTGGCAAACTACAGCCTGGGGCCTATTTTTATATGCCCATGTGAGCTAAAATGGTTTTTACCTTTTGAAAGGGTTGTTTTTAAAAAAAAAAAAAAGAAAGAAAAAAGAAAAGATGACGACTCAAAGATTTTATGCATCCTATAAAAGCCTAAAGCATTTACTATCTGGTTCCTTACACCAAAAGTTTCCTGACCACTGTTCTAGAGCACTATCCAACAGAGCTTTCTAATAACAGAAATGTTTTATAAATCCACACAATATGCATATATGTGCATATGGTACATTATGGTAGCCACTAGGCACATGTGCCACTGAAGAATGGAAATGTGGCTAGTACAAGTGAGGAAGTAAAATTTTTATTTTATTTAACATTTAATTTTAACCTTTAAATGATGACATGTGGCTAGTGGCTAATTAGACGATACAGTGCCAGGAATGGCACACCTTGGGTGGTCCTCTCATGCTCTTACTACTCTGAGTAAGAAAGTATTGGAATTTTTATTACACAACTCTACTTCTCAGGAACTTTCAACTTGCATTGAAAGACTTATAAAAAGCCTCTTCTAGGACAGGCATCAACAAACTACAGCTGCTTGTCTTTGTAAATAAAGTTTTACTGGAACACAGCCAAGCTCATGTGTTTATGTCTTGTCTACGGCTGCTTTCATGCTATAATGTCAAAGGTGAGCAGCTGAGAAAGAGATCGTGTGACTCACAAGCCAAAAATATTTACAATCTGACCTTTTAAGGAAAAGTTTGCTGACCCCTATTCTAGACTAACGCCTAATGGTTTGACATCAGTGGTTTTTAATTTCCCCTTCTGCACTCATTTTCATTAAAAAAAGAAAAGTATTTAACAAGTTTTTTTTTCTCTAATGACAAAACTTGGCAGATGTGATTTTTTTTTTAAGTATACTTCATACTTTCATTTGTATTATTTGCCCTCAGAAAGAGGAAGATAGGGTTTAAATGAAAGTCTGCACTTCCATAAGGGAAAGAGCACTGCAGAGCAAAGCTGCTGTCTCCTGCTTTAGGCTTTGCTCCCACTAGCTGGGTTATCTTGATTAACTTTTCTAGGGCTCAGGTGATGCATCCATAAAATGTTGTTCTTTTATCACTGTGAGAGTTGAGAGCTGGACCAAACATTCTCTGCAGGTTTTTGCAAACTCTAAGTCACCAATTCTATGATTTTAATTTTCAAATGGACCGACTGACCTTGGAGTATATAGCCATCAACTTTACTAATCTGCTTTGATTTCTGGTCTTCCTCTTGCCCCAAATTATAGGCCTTAAGCTTAAAAAACATTAGGAATATGACATTTCTAGTATATTCCTCTTATTATAGGCTTTCCTTGAAAAGTCAAAATAATAATTAACTCTCTCACATGACTTTTATATTTTTTTACTCTGTTTCTGTTTATGTGTGAAATAGCTACAACCTTCAGCACTTAAGGTTACTGCCCTCCATTCTGTCCCCCTTCAGGGGATACAGATATGACATCCTGAAGCCCATGCACTGCTCTGACCTAAAAGATCTAAATATATAGTCCCAAAGCAAAGATGTATCTGTTTCATATCCCCAAATTAAGGCAACTGACTTAAAAAGATACAAACAGCCATATTTATAATATACAGACTACTCATATTCAGTAAATATGAAGAAAAGATAAACCTAAAAAACCACCACCCCAACAGAACACTCCAAAGATAACTCTAGTTACCCCTTATTACCAAGCAAAAAGGCACTCCATTTGACAAATTTCTAGAGCAACAAAATGTATAATTTAGTTTCAATTACTTTTTATATAATTTTTAAATGTATTACAATATAATAAAGGAATTATTGCAACCAAATATTACATTTTAGAACTATTAGACTAGTTGTATAACTGGAGCACCTGCCTTGAAACTTTCTCAGATCTCCAACTACTGCTTTCTAGTCACCTTCCATCCTCCCCTCTCTCAGATATATCGAACAGAATATGGCCACATGATCTACCTAGGGTACACAGATGACTTTCTGCATGCTGCTTTAATCAAAGATTTAAATGTGTCACCTTACGCTGTTTCTTTGAATTGAATAAAAGCAGTTTTCATCATCTTTTAAGGGGGTTTAGCATCTTTTTAGCAGGATTCAAAAACATTTATTTCAGTTTAGTATGTACTTAAAAACTTATTCTTCCTTGTACAACTTTGGTATGAAATTTTGCCTTTTTACAGATTTTTATACCACAATTAAGGCTATTCAGTCAAGTTGCTTTTCATTTTCTACTTTTCACCCCAGGCTAACAATGAAATGAGACCCTTAAGATTGGACAGAGGGTATAGTGGGTTTTAGACAATATAAAGTTGTACCATTATTTGAAATTAAAAAGGGAAAAAAAAAAAGAAAGATTCAGAAAGCTACTAAGAGTGACAATCACCCTCTTTCTCAAGCAGAGAGGGAAAAATATAAGCACGTATAAACACCTAACTAAGTTTAAGAGATGTTACTCCTTCAATCAACTCTCCTAATAACTATCTCTCTGAACTAATAAACAGGATGTAGCATGTGAGGCTACAGTATGATAGAGAACAAAACAAAGTCCAATTTCAAAGGAAATTTTCTTTCCTAAAAACTTGCATTAAATAAAATTAGGGATATTGGCGTAAAAAATCTCACTACACTATTGCTGTTTAGTTTACTTTAAAATTTGTTATTAAAATACAAAGTAATTATTGCAGTGCTTTAAAAATAATGGATACGTTAAAAAAATACTTAGGCAGTATAAACATTAATTGGAAAGAAAGGTTAAATGGTACTTTACCAACAAACATTTCATGAGTAGGTGTCCTAGTAGTAAAAGTGGATACATCTGAAGAAATGGGAGGGTGAACATCACCACTACTTTTTGTGAGGAAAGGATTTAAGCTTGGAATGGCATCATCAACAGCATCTACAGTAGCAGAGAAAGGATCTGTGCAGTCCAAGTGCATTATAGCAAAATGAAGAAAGGAAGTAAATTAATTAGTATTGTAATCAGTCAAAAGATGCAAAGTGAAAAGTAGTAGCTATATTATTATTAATCTAAATGCAAATGATCAAATCTAATCACCAAGATAGAAGAAATGCATTTAACATATTTCAAAATGAACCCTCAGAAAAAAATACTTATGTGTCCATAACAACAGTAGCATACGAAGGCTAGATCTGCTTTACATCAGAAAGCCAACAGTCATGTAGTTAAAAAAGAAGATATGTAAGAACAAAAATGTTTCTATAAAAGAGCCATCTACCCTGAACCGTGTTCCCACCCAAGGTGGGAGTGTATCAGTTCTGGTGGCATAGCTATGTTTACTCACATAATTGATATAAATAATTAATTCAAATGTGGAATAAGCAGTATTTCAAAAACCAAAGGGAATTAGGGGTTTCTAACATGTGAATATAAACTCTTGTATAGGTTCAGATGTAGGAAACAAAATAATAAAGACGAAGAAAAGGTCTAATGATGGGAAAGGAATTTTAGAAAAATTAAGAACAGAGACAAAAGACTGGCCATCCCAGTAGACTGGGATTAGCTTTGAAGGCCTAGCTATGAGTTTTAAAGCCTAAATGATTTGGAAGGAATAACAAAAGTATTGTTCCCTACTAGAATGGTACCAAATATGTACTTTATTATCAAATTTAGAATCACGTATTTACTATACCTATACCTCATTCAAGATAACTGTCACTGTAATGATTGAAAGCCATTCATCATACTTTAAGTAAATGGGGAGAAGAAAAAATAAAGAGCAGCGAAAATATAGTGTCATAATTTTTTCTCTTATAACACAATTAAAAATGAAAAGATACTCCTGTACTTCCAACCAGTGCCTGTTCTTGCCTCTTCTAGTCTAGTTTGTGGTCCTTACTTAAGAATACAGTATTAAGCACTGTATTTTACTCTAAGACTGTATGATAAAACAATAAGGAAGCAATGGCCTGAGGATCAGCTTCTGCAAAACAATATAGGCACACTTTATCCTTAAAGTCAATAAATTCAAAGCTAGTGTTCCACAAATCCTGCAACTGCAACTTTAAAAAGAAAAATATCAAGATAATATTGAGGTCATTGTATGAAGTCCTACAAACATCAAAACTCACTGAGGTACATTCTAACTCAAATGATCATGTTAAACATCTTTCCCACCCCTCCACTTCTCAATAAATGGAACAATGGGGGAAAAGAAACAGAAAAAATAATTCAGAAATAAAAAACAGAAAATAGTCAAAAACAAGATTCATTTTTTTGTACTAAAATAAAAATGTAATGATGACCGCTCTAACTCCTTCTTGTATAAGAAAGAGTTGCGTTAAGTTTAGAGTTGACTGTTTTGGTTGAAAGTACTACTTTTAAATATTTGATAGAGGCATGGAGTTTTTAAAGTACATCATACTTTGTTGGACAAGTAACAAAACTTCTCTCTGGTTTTCCATGCAAAAGAAGTCATGAGAGAAGTCATTCAAAAAGAGTACACACATTTCTACAACAGATCTATTAGGTTCATGAGAAAAGACATGTTTGGAAAAAGTTACTAGTTATCTGCTATTCTATTGATTGACACTTTTTACCTAAGCACTTAATATCAATCATTTCCTATTATATGAAACATCCTAAAGAAGAATATGCAGAAATGCATTAAGTGAATCTGTATATTTAGATCAGTCAGACAATAAGAAAAAACAGCTCTTAATCTACCTTGACAAAACACTACTACTATGGATAGCAGATTAACATCATTTAGATTAGATGATGATTTTTAAATCTAAATGATGTTAGTCTACTATACCATAAATGATTAATTCAAATTCATTAAAGATAAAAAAATATAGTAATAATGTTATAGCTATTCCAACTTAAACTGTACTTATCAGACTGGCAACTCTAAAATTCCTTATACTTTTAATAAATACTTTTTCCATTATTTTTATCATTATTCACTTGAAAGTTTAATTTTATGTTACATTAGAGTCATAGAAAAATAATCCAAAAAATTAAAACAAAAATAGTACCAGTCATATTACAGTCTTGAGGTAAATATTTGATATCTACATTCATTCACAGAAAATTGAGTGTTTTCACAGTGTTGTGTGTCTCATGCCAGCTGAGGCTAAAACAAATTCAACTTCAGAAAGGGTCATTCTTTTTTGCCTGAATTAAATTCTGAAATCTTGCTTAAAATATACAACAGCATACTTAACCTGGTAATACTGTATATTTTTAGATTTGCTGTAACTCAAAAGTTTTCAAGGTGATGAAAACTGATATCTCAAGATATTAGTATTCAACACCAAGTGCTTGTTTAGATGCCAGACCATTTCTTGAAAAATCAAAGGCTCACTAATAATGCAATGAGAGAAACAGGAGAGCTTGTGTTCTCTCTCTTCAATGTTCACTTTTAGGTGGAACCTTAAAATGCCTCTCACATTAAACATACGAACTTTACCTCCTCTTAACTCTGTATCACTAACCTAGCTGTGATTGGGAATACACATTGTTTCTGTGGTGCTTATGATAAGAACTAAATTAAATACCAAATCTGTTGTTAACACCCATTTTTAGCAAATGAGAGCAAGGAAAGCATAGAATAAGATTTTAGAATTATTTAAAAAAAAGCATACCTTTGTTTTGTCACATACTATAAAAAAGCATGATGTAAAATGCTACATATTTCAAATGTTCAGGTAAATGGTTAACGTCAAAAAAAATGCCTTTTAGAATTTACTGTTATGATCAAAGCTTTTTATATAAAAGATTTATTTATTTATCTTAGTAACTTTAATTTTAAAAATAAAGTAAAAAGTCTTAATCTGAATGTCATGGGTATGAACAATACAATGACGAAATTAGGAAGTATTCAAAGTTCTTGGCTTAAAATACTCTTCCACTATCCAATTATGCAGAAGTCAAAACTCTGAAATTATCACCAACTCAGAAACCAAATATCTTTATATGAAATATAAGACAAGATTTCATTCTTCTTAAATTGAGGGGTTTATATAAGATCACTGTCCTTTCCTCATATATAATTGTAAGCTTTTGGAAAAACAGTAGTCAGTTGCTACTGCCTCTGCTCTCAACTATACTTGATAATACTTTTTTTTTTCTAAACAGTTTAACAGTGTCACTTGGACACAGCAAGCTTAATGTTAAAATATGGGAGAAATTTTGATGAAAATAGTACATAAACCAAAATAACCTAAAATAGAAAAGGAAATCATGATTAAATGTACTCCCACACTGTATTCACACACAAATTGCCATGGAATATTTCTTCTAACAGAATATAAAACAATTTTTATAGGCTGAAATTACTTAAAATTATTCTCCCACAGTAACAGTCTATCTGCCTTCATATACGAGCTCAATAATTCCAAGCAGAAACTTTAATTTGTCATTGTTAGAATTAATTGTACATAGTATCCAGACAAAACAATTTCACAGCTCAGTTTCATTGAAATGTTATATTAGTTCTCATTAAACCTTCTGTAAAATTTTTCATCTATCTAAAAATATAACTTTTCAGCCTTAGTTTTAGAAAAGCTGGTTTGTCTTTTTAAAAGGTGAGCAAGCTAAAACTGCTTAAACGGTCATGTTAATCCTACTAATGTTTCCTAAAGCAATTCACAATAAGTAGTAAATAAGCATGTAAATTTTGGTAGATTAAAAATCCTAAAATTGTAATGACCATTAGGATATTAAGAAACTGCTTTCTTAACCTTAATTTGCTGTCTACAGATCATTCAGATAAATAATTCTAAAATATTTACTGACTTTAAACTAGCTTATCACTTTTAGAAATTACTCCCAGATCTTAAGATTTAGCTAAATTAAACTAGCTTTCAAAATCAATTAGTTTTAAAAATCAAGTTATGGCTCACAAAATTAGTCTAAAAATCTAGTATTTTAGTGTTTCACTATTCCTGTTCCCTGCCCTGTCTTGAACCAGAAATAACCTGCCCCCCAAAAAAGAAAATGTCTAATCATTCAACAAATATTTACAAAGTACATGTTATATATCAATAAGTGTTCTAGGCATCAGGGATATATCACTCAACAAAATATTTTAGAGTTCTTCCCTTCAAATAGTTTACATTCTATTATATAAAATATAGTCTTAAGAAATAACTATTAAAAAACCCCCCAAAAGTTATTAACTCAAATCATTAAAACAAAGATGAAAAAGTCTAATACACCATAAAAACTCATTAGAACAATGAATCCCGCTATGAGAAGTAAGCCAGTCAATTCAGATTTTACATGTGAGCCAACATAAATTTTAAGGTAGCTTGCCGTTCTCTAACGGTTCTCTAGACAGTGTCCTTCCTCAGACTATCTTTCCCTCCCAAATAATTTTTCAGTGTTTATAAAATAATATTGATACTTACATAAAAACAAACAGAAGTACCAAAACCAAACAAAGGAAATGATTTGAAAACATACTAAATGTCTAAGCAAAACTGCTTAAAAACTGACATGGACTAGGCTCATTCCTTCAAAGATGCCAGGTCATGATCATTATATGGTCACCTTAAGATCAAAGAACTACTCAAGGTCAGCAAACTTTCCTGTTGGCACTAGGGGAAAAATTCTTTGAATACCAAAATCTTACAGGTCTGAATTAAATCAACATTTTAGATACAAGTAGCATAAAGTCTGTCATGACATTCCTGCAGAGAAGATAGTGCACTGCCTGATAACACCATCCGAATTTTATTAGAACTTTATTAGATGAGTTTTCCCCTCTGCAAGTAAATTTTTTTCTATACCAAAGGTAAGATAACCATTACATGTTTTTGGGTAATAGAACAGAAATTCAACACTGAAAGAATGATTTCACAATTAAACATATATTTGGTCCTTTTTCATCTTCATTAAACTTCATTTCATAATTTAATTGAACATACATTCCAAAACTGCATTTATAAATGAAAGGAAATGTCTTCAAGGGGCAAAACAACTTCACTGTCATATTAATATTTTTCAAGTACTCATGTATCAAGTGTAAGGCAAGTAAACCCCACAGAATGGGGAAGGGAGATGCCTATACAACAAAGTAGGTTCATTAATGCTTACCTCCCCATGTACTTGCTACCTGAGAAGCAGCTGACATAGGAAGTACAGATGGGTGAAAAGTTGGCTGTTGCAAATCCAGCAGATCATTTGGTAGCTTTGATGTGCTAGGAAGATATTTTGAAAAGATGCTTTATTTATTAGATAAACTTTGCTACATTAGCCACTCCCCTCATCCACCCCAGTAAATAAAAACATTAAAAAGAAAAGTGAAAAAAAAAGCCCCAATAATATAAATCTCCAAAGGAAGAACAGGTGCAGCAAGCTAACAGCTGCATACCCCTCATGTAACAGCATATTTCTAAGGAGGCCTGGAAAATTATTCAAGTACCATATCTTAAGTTTACATAGGATTCAAATAATAATAGCCCTTCTGGAAAGAATCAATGACTTCCCCAGGAAAAAACTAATTTCTTTATTGAAAAGAACCTAGAACCTAAACAACATAATTTTAAAATATGAAACGTCATGGCAATTAATTTTTTTTAAAAGAAATTTGTTTTCTTACTCTTAATCTTCAAAAAACTTCAATTACATTTGCAACACCAATACCCCTACAAAGTAAAATACCTGTTAACCTTACCTTTATTGCTTCAAATATCAAATATATCAACAATACATGGAAAAAATTATACATGCATATATGATATAAATTTATAACAAAGCCATCCCATTACGCAACTCTAGGGGAGTACTACTTACGTAATATATTTCGTGTTACGTGATTAAGGAACAACACAAAAAAAGATCCCAGTTTCCATGAATTGAGGCATTATGTGTATCTCAGCATAGATTATTTTTAACTTACACTTACTCAAAAACAAAAGTTTTGAAGACATATCTTTCAGATGTAAAACATAGTTTTATAAGTATATAAATCAAAATACAAAAGCATTTAGTGCTTTGGGGAAAAGTACAGAATATGCAATAAGCATTCTGTAATAGGCTGTCGGTTGTCCTCAATTACTATTAAAAAGGTGAAAATGTTGAGGGTATTAAGTGAAGTAAAAAGATTAGTTCTTTATCTAATAATTTGTTTCATCCTCAAACCGTCAACATTCTTTTCCATTTACCCCCATCCCCCCACCCCACTAAGACAGACTTCTTTTTAAGGTCCCTAAGTGAAAAACTTGACACTTAATGGTTCAATGTTATTGGAGACTAAGGAAGGTATTATACAAAAATCAAAACAAAAAGATAAAGCTGAAAGAGAAACACATAGCTAAATTCAACATCTACTAAGACTTCAGGGAGCAGGTAGCAGCTGAGTTAGTAAAAGTTACACTGAGCTGTGACGGGAGTCGGTAGGTGGAAGGGAAGACCGTTTAAGGGTGAGTTAATAAAATAAACAGCAACAACAACAAAATCAAAGAAAAACAAGCAAACAAAACACCCCATCACTCTCTATGTAGCATTTACCATGCACTAAGCACTGTGTTAAACCCTATACTAGTGATCCTGTGACCCTGGCAGAAATGAAAATTCTTGGGCCTTACCCTGCAGGTGGGGCTCAGAAATCTATGGTTTAATAAACCGTCCAGGTGATTCTAACGTTAGGTAAAGACTGAGAACCACTGACCTATACCATACATTATCTTGCTTGGAAACAGGTTTAAAAAAAAAAAGAAAGAAAAGAAAAGAAAAGATTAAGAAATAAATGAACCAGGATTCAAACCAGAATCTGAACTTCAAACTTCTCTAAACCACTCTGAGGTAAAACATAGGAGGAATTTAGAAAAATCCAGTTATTCTAATTTGCCTGGAAATATAATATTCCTATTGTTAAGTAGCTTGAAGTTGGGCTGGTAGGCTTCAATACCATAGAAATCTGGCAACTAAACTCTTATTGTGTTCCAAATTACTGAGTTTAACACCAGGGACTAGAAATGAAAAACATTTAACATGTTATACACAGGGTCTTGAACCATTAGACACTTCACAAATGCGTTTAACTATAGTTAATTTTTTTTTACAATGAAACGTTTGCCCAGATAACCCACCAGCTTTCCAATTGGTATACCACCACCTTTCCAATTGGTATAAGTCTATCATTTAGCCATATCCCATTTCTTAAATATTTGAAATATAAAGTCTATCACTTTATATTTAGCTATTATACCACTACCACCATTTATCACTACCTCCTTTGTGTGAATTTATGATTACAAAATCATGTATCAAACTAAACCTGAAAAACTCTGCAAAATTTCTGTTAGAAGTCTTTAAGCCTAAGTATTCAAAGGTAATCATTAACCACTCCACCTACCTGTTAGAAGAACTAGGGGTAGAAAATATGTCAATGGCTGGTGCAGTCACTATACCCCCTGCTGAGGTGGACACAGGAGAGGCTGCAGTTGTTAAAGAGGTATGAGGTTTCTTTGCAAGTTCTTTTAGGCGCTGTTCCTGTTGAGAAAGGGAACTACCATAAGGAATCCAGAAACCAGATGTGTTTGTATGGCCTCTGAAAAAAAAAGGCATTTTCTAATTTTGTTTTGATAGCAGAAAGGTATTCTCTGTTTTGCTAGTCATTCAATGTCAGGATGAAAAATTAGACTACTGAATTTCACCCCATTTGTACAAATATTTATTAAATACTGTTAGTCTGTACAGAAGTCCCAATTACTTTATCAACTCCTATACTTGGTTTTCCAAATAAAGAGAATGCACACACCTACCTTTAAAGCTTTCAAACGAGCCTGTTCTTCCTCTAATGCTGCCTGCTTTTCCCTTTCATCCACTTTGGTAAGAGACAGGCCAGTGCTTGCCAGGGAAGAGACTGCATTGGAAAGTGTTGTCGCCCTAGGATAATCAGACAAAGGTAATTTGGTTTTTTGCCGAACATTTATTTCACTGGTTATGAAATGGTCTAGCAAGCTAGCCATGGATAAGCACCATAATTATGAAATAAACTTATGGAGTCAAAACCCATACTTCAGATGAAATATTCTACCCACTGACCTAGAGGATTATTAGAAATTAGTTGATCTACACATACATTCATTTATTTTTTTAAAGTAAGTGTTAGACTTTGGAAAGGGTTCACAGTAAAGGTGAGGGACATTGCCTCTTCCAAGCCCCAAGGTAGGGAACCAATGCAATTAGAGAAGAGCTTACATACTTCTAGGAAAACCCTGATGTGTAAAAAGTATTGAATTTCTCATAGGAAATGATCTTCTGCTAATTTACAGCCTAGGTTTGGCAGTACTACTACAGAATACTAAAACATAAGTACCAGCAATAAATAATGTATGTCTAGGTATGTTTCCCTTATAATAACACCCAAAGATGTCATTCCCAGAGGACCCACAGGTTCTCTCAAAGGAAGATCAGTTTCATTCCAGTCACTGGTCCATCTGGCACCCCCTGTCTGTCTGTTACCCTTTTGCCAAGCTAGAATTTTCTTTTCAAACATATTATATATGCACAATACATCATCCCTTACTGGTGGATTCACAGCAAACCACCTCATTTCCCTTATATCAAAACCTTATCCAGATCATAAACCCCAACATTTAATTCCCAAATGTTAATTCTAGGCAAAATAAACATGTGTGGTAAAGAATTCTAACAGGAAACTACTCCTCAGTGACTGCTATTAATTTTCCTTTTCCCACACACCAAACACCACTAATTTCTACTCTAAGCACACAAGTGGAAAAACTAAGTTTCATGTAAAATAAATTTTATAAATGAGCCAATATAAAGATATAACTCAGAAGACAAAGGAAGAGTAATACTGTTGTGAAGAAATACAAGAAACCCAGAATATTTTATGTTAAAAAACATATGAAGGGGCTTCCCTGGTGGCACAGTGGTTGAGAGTCCGCCTGCCGATGCAGGGGACACGAGTTCGTGTCCCGGTCCGGGAAGATCCCATATGCCGCGGAGCGGCTGGGCCCATGAGCCATGGCCGCTGAGCCTGTGCTCCGCAACGGGAGAGGCCACAACAGTGAGAGGCCCGCGTACGGCAAAAAAAAAAAAAACAACCAAAAAACCATATGAGGTAAATCGGTGTACCTGAGCTACCTGGCTATATTTTTCATTACTTTCTCAAATAATCGGGCCTTATAACTTGGTTTATACTTCTAAAAACCTACTAGAAAATTCAAAGAACAAATCGGCAATTAAAAAGCATTAAAATCCAGTAATGACATTTTCCTTTACAAATTACTTAAATTTTGTTGCTAAAAAAAAAGTTCTGAAACAACAATCAAAAAGAATTCTCATTATAATTCATACAAATTTCTTCTTCATACTGCTAAAAGGAAATCTTCATAAGAAAACATGAGAATTACTCAAGTTACTAACCAACACAAAAATCACGTTACAAGGTCAATAAGCGATGATCTATATTACTTTCAATTTGCTGGTCTTGGTCTTGGAAATCAGCTAAAAGTCTAATAGAATGATTAAAATATGTCCACAATCAACCCCATGAACTGGCATTAGAGAAAGATGATGAAATCTTATGTCAGACATCCTAGGTTTGAGTCCCAGAATTACTATTGCATACTTCACAGGGCTATTGTGAGGGTTAGTCAAATCTGTAAAAAAGGCATCTTGTAATTATAATACACCATATGAACCTATGCATTTCATCTTCAAGAGAAATACTGACATTATGAACACCATTCTAAACCACGTAGTTTTCACTGTCATCATATTAACAGATGCTGACATTTACTGAAAATTAGGAACTATCCCCAAAACTTACATCTGTTAATCCTTAACAGCTCTGAGGTTGATACTATTATTAAACCGACTTACAAATGGTTAAATCAAGATAGAGAGAAGTTCAATAACTTGGAACTTCAGCTAGACTCATCTATTTTCTCAGAAACATCACTACTGTTCTTTGCCCCACGAAGAATAATGTACCTGCTTGCAGCTGTAGAATCTTTGATTTTCTTTCCTTCCAAGGAAGCTAAATGTTGCTCCAAAGCATCAAGAAGACTGCTGGGGGCCTAAAATTGTACAAATATTAAGACTTTCTTTCATCAAAATAAATCAAGTATCGTCTAACACAGGAGAGCAATAAAAATAAATAGGTATATTCCTCATGATCTAATTAACAGTGCAGTTTCAGCCACCTAAGAATGACTCTATTATTTTTATTACATAAGCATGACCTGGTAAGGGGTATTAACAAACATAAAGATATAAAAACTAAGACTATGTGAACATGAAACATTAAGAGAATCTTAGAATTTTCTATATTTAAGTTATTTAAATTTTAAATAGAAACACAATCCTAAAAATCAGACATACTGTTGAGCATGGTCCTGGTACTTAATAACTACTCACTGAGTAACTGAAAATGTCCAAACACTATTTCTGAATAGTTATTGATAAATGAAACTGAAGACTAACATCAAGGAAACACAAACTGAAATCACAGTGAGATATAACTTCTTACCCACTAGAATGGTTAAAGTTAGATAGACTAGTAATATCAAATGTTGATGAAGATATAGAACAAATGCAACTGTCATACAATGCTGGTGGGAGTACATCCACCTTGAAAAAAGCTATGGGTTTTTACAAAAAATAAAGTTAAATATACAACTACCTTAATTACCCAATTCTATTCCTAGCTATTTATTCAAGAGAGAGACAAACGTTATCTCCACAAGACTTGTTCAAGAATGTTTCAAGCAGCTTTATTTATGATAGTTAAAAAACTGCGAATAATCCAAAACTTTCCAAATTTTCCAATTTAGAAAATAGATAAAATTGTGGTAAATTCACAGGATGGAATACTATTCAGCAATTAAAGAGAATTAATCAATGGTATATTCAACAATATGGACAGATCTCAAAACATTATGAGCAAAAGAAGCCAGATATGAAAATAGTTGCATGATTCCATTTATATTAAACTCAAAATCTGATACAAATTATTCTACTAGAATTCAAAATAGTGACTTGTGTGGAGCAGATTAGGGAGTGACTGGAGGGAGGACAGGAGGATTGGGGTGATGGAACTGATTTATATCTTGAATGGGGTGTTGATTACACAAGTGTTAATGGTTATCAATCCTCATTCAAATAGATATTTACCTCAATTTTTTTTAAAGACTAGCTTTAAACCTTCAGTCTATATGTCAAATCTCAACTTAATATGAACAGTTAATTACTTTCAAAAGGAAATCTTTTCTGTGACTTGAAAAGGAATTGTTCACTATTTTTAAGTGAAGCAAATACATCAGTGGCATTCACTTACATCAGATATTCTTTAGGATTTCAGATAGAGTTTCTCAATTACAGGGATCCAAAAGCAGTTGGAAGAGACAATACTAGCCAACTTCTCTGCCAATTATGACCTGAACAATTTCCTTCATCCTGTATTTTCTCTCTACACATCAAGACTTTAGCACAAGAAAGATATGGTAGAAAACACTGACTTCTTTGTTGATCTGAGAATACATGTGCACTCCCTCACCCCCAACGAATCAGCAGGCCAACTACTGTCCCAAGAGCTATTGTCGGAGATGATGATGGGAATGTTAACAATAGCGGTTAACATTTTAAAAGCTCCTGTAACACCACAGGCACTGTGCAAGCTAAGCTACCTTGTATGTAATCACTGACTCTACGAGAAAGACACTACTACATATCCATTTTACAAATAAACAACCTGAAACTGAAAATTAAGCAACTTGTCCCAGATCACATATCTGATACATAGCAAGAGCTAACACAGTGTGCAAGGTTTGTCTGATCTGAAAGCCTAGATACTAACTACTATGCTACAGAATCCTAAATTAAAACTGTGGTCATTTAAACTGTACTTTATTTTCTTCTGAAGGGTTTAAGCTGTGCTTACAAATATTAAACTACCTAGTTATGATAATTAATAAACTACTTCCCAAATCCCTTCTAAATGTATCTGGCTATTCTTTAAAAGTCAAACCCACATTACAAAGAGTGAAGGAAATGTGATGCTTCACATCCTAAAAAGAGCAATTTATAACAAACAAAAAAAGAATAATCTCAAATTTCCTCTTTTGTGTTTAACTACCATCTTCCCTAAAGTATAAAAAGCTTTGTTTTAATTCACTTGAAAATTTTCTGAATCATTCAGAGATCATCAATGAAGAGGGAGGGACAGAGGGTCAGAGGCTAGCCAACCCTACCCAATCACAATACCGTGAATATTAAAGTACAGACCGATGATAACAGTCTGGCCTGAGGCTGATGCTTTTTAAACAAAGATAGGTGAAGCTGACATGACAAATGGGGTAATGGCTTATCTGAAGCTGCCAAATCAGCTTATAGTACATATTGTTCAAACAATGACTCTTCTCACATTTAGCCTACAGTAATGTGCTTAATCTTAATGACATCAATTATCTCATGTGGGCATATGCAGAAATTTTTTATTTACATACAATCCATAACTAGCGCATACTCTTAGCCTGGTGATCAAAGGGATGAATCAGAACAAATGAGTAGAGAGAAAAACAGTAAGAACCTTGATACATAAGGATAGTTTATGCCAGGTACTTTCATTCTTAATACTCAGTAAACAAACACCAGAAAAGGCCAGAACTTCAGGTTTAAAGTTTCCTTCCCAGAAATTTTTAAAAGATAATGATGATAAAAATAATATTATAATAGCTAACACTGAGTACTTAATGCTCTAAATGTTTTTTAGGAATTAACTCATTTAATCCTCCCAACTACCTAATGAGATGGGTATTGTAATATCTGCATTTTAGAGATGAAACTGAAGCATAGAGAGTAACTTCTCCAAATCACAGGGCCAGCTAGTGGAACAGCCAGGACTCAAACTTAGACAAAGCCTGCTCTCTTAACCCAACATCATGTTTTGAGGTTTATCCCATTTAATATATTTACCTGAGCCAAAGAGCCAAAGTGGAAGGTTTAAAACAGGAAAAATAAATCCTGTATAAGATAATTCTCTACCAACAGTACACTGAAAATTTTGTTTTTAAAATACCATTCTCTAAGTTCAGCTCTTTCTTTTTTTTTTTTTTGATAATGATAATGATGAGAAACAAAGAGAGATTAAAGAGAATAAACTAAAGGAATAGTAGAGTAGTGGCTAGCTCCACCAATGTAAGAGATGAGTAGATTTCATACGGTAATAATGTTAGAACAATTGTCAGGAATGCATCAAAATGTTAAAATCTGTCAAGAAAAATTACACTGATCTCCTTGACAGCGGGGGCTGCTTATTATTCATCTTTGTACCCTTCATACCTAGCAGAATATAGCAGGCAGTGATTGGTATTATAACAATACTTACCTGTGAAAGGTCTGGTATATCACCTCTGTCAATTCCAACTTGCTGTAAGAAGAAGCAGCATTGTATTTAATAGATAAAATTACAATAGGGTGTTTTATAAGTAAAATTTAGAAAATGACATTTATGACTAGTACTATGAGCAATATTTTAGAAAGAATTCTTTAAAATTAGAAGAATATTTAATCCCCACAGATATCATTCAGTACTTCCAAGGACTCAGATGTTGTCTGATGGCTCTAAAAGTTCTAACAGAAGGGGAGCAAGAGCTGGAAATTCAACAAGGCTATTAAGTTACCATCTCCACATCTTCTAAGCACCTATATAAACTACCTTGTCACAATCTGAAAAATCTATCACTTCTATGACAAAAACATTACACCAAGAATGAGCAAGGCTGACCATGAACAAGTCCCCTGGGGCATAAGAAGTTAAGGAACAAACCTAATGACAATGACTCTCTCTCCATATAGTATGCTTTCCCTGGCAATCACCACAGATAACAATTTTTAAAACCTATGTTCACTCAAGCAGGTCAGGTTTTATACAAATACCAAGTGATATTTAACCAGGATATAACTGTCCTCACAAAGCAATCCCCATACACTTTCATGATGTTCAGGTACTAGGTAATTTCTAGCAAAAAAGATAAGAACCATTTCTATTTATTCCAACACCCAAATTTAAAAATTCTTTTCCCTCCCATGACTATATGACTATATTTCATCTTCTAATTTTCTCAACCTCTCAAGGGCCAGTCCCAGAATGACAGCAGTAGAAAACTTGATAAAATAATTCATACTAAGATCTTAAGAGCTAATCACTAATTGATATATTTGTCCTCTTCAAACACATTTGAAAAGGTTACTTGCGTCTTCTTTCATTTTTAAGTATCATTTTGACTTTTTTATTTTGGTTGCGCTGTGTCTTCGTTGCTGCGTGTGGGCTTTCTCTAGTTGCGGGCAGCGGGGGCTACCCTTTGTTGCGGTGCGCGGGCTTCTCATTGCAGTGGCTTCTCTTGTTGCGGAGCATGGGCTCTAGGCACGCAGGCTCAGTAGTTGTGGCTCGCAGGCTCTAGAGCACAGGCTCAGTAGTTGTGGCGCACGGGCTTAGTTGCTCTGCAGCATGTGGGATCTTCCCGGACCAGGGATCAAACCCACGTCCCCTGCATTGGCAGGCATACTCTTAACCACTGCACCACCAGGGAAGTCCCAGTTATTTGTGTCTTTACTCCAAGAACTAAGGTCTCATAACGAAATTGCTAGCCCAAAGACCGCCTCATGAAAGAACAAAAGAAGCCAAAGGGAAAAGCCAACAAACTAAAACTTTATTTAAAGAATTTACTAGAATCATAGCATAAACACTACCTTTTTCTGGTTTTAGTATGTGACTGACGCTAAAGAAACGGGGAAAAAAACATGGATTTCTCCTTGAGAGATACTTTAAATCCAAAATAAATTTCAGTACACTTCATAAAATAGCTGATTAACACCACAAAGCTATTTTCTTCAAAGGTCTCATCATCCTTTTCTCCTATTCCATCTGCTACAGAATAAAACATCACTGTAGTAATAGAGCTAGAATCACCAACTTGCTAGTTTCAGATTAACTACTTTGATATTATTAATCAGTTATATAGTCTATTCATCTTCTAGAATTATCCTAGCAAGACACCTCTGGTGGTAATGCATAGAGGGCAGAGAAAGGGAAAACAAACAAAAACACTTCAAGTGCTGCCTCTGTGCAAGAAAGATAATGCACACAAGCATTACGACAACTACCTTCTGTGACAGTCTCAGAAAATTATTTTTTAAACAGATTTGTAAAATTAGATTATCCTATAACCTACGTTCATGGTTTTCATAATCAATGACAAACAATAAATGCACTATTTTCACTTCTGAAGGGAACAAAACATTTTGAACCATGTGGGTCCAGCTGCAACTCTCGCTGGAGAAAAGAGACTTGCACTAACATAGAATATTCTCTACCATATTGAATAGAATAAATCTTCTACAATACATGGCCAATTCCAAACATAAAAGTCACTGCCACCTACCTGATTTTATAGAGAAATAAACAAATTAAAAATAGATTACCTTTCAGTATTCAATACTGAATTAAATATACAGGATATTTTTTATTCAATATTATATCATATTCATACCATAGCACAGAATTCAATATAGCATAGTGATATAATTGAATATATACCTTACTATACTTAAGACACTTCTTTCACTTGGATATAGACTGATTTCTTTGAAATGCACACTTAAAGACAAAAAAAGCAACTTAAGAGATACAGTCATTTAAAGACAGTTTACCTCTGCAACTTTGAGAAACTCTGAGATTCTTGTCATCCTAGTCAGGAACTTCTTATAGATGTCAAGACCTTCTTTGCACTGGTTCTTTTTCATATCGAAATATTTTTCTGCCAAAAGTAGATGTAAATATACTTTTATTGACTTCAAAATATAACACTCAAAAAGGAAAAAGATTTAAAACAGCTCCAAAGAGATTATATTGATGTCTCAGAGAACACATTCACCCTACAGAAAAAAAGTGTTAAATAAGCTTAGATATTTAAAGCAAATTAAAATAGAGATGCTGCTATATTAAAAATTAAGAAATTATGACTTTACTCATATTACTAGTATGTTCTACAATATTTCTTCGCTCACAATTCCCTAAATATATACTTGCATGTTAATACAGATCACATTTGACTCCATTTAAAACAGTGCTAACATCTATTTCCAAATATTCTTACTAATGATAAAGAAACATGGGGGCTTCCCTGGTGGCACAGTGGTTAAGAATCCGCCTGCCAATGCAGGAGACATGGGTTCGATCCCTGGTCCGGGTAAATCCCACATGCCACGGAGCAACTAAGCCCGTGAGCCACAAGTACTGAAGCCCGCGCTCTAGAGCCCACGAGCCACAACTACTGAGCCCGTGTGCCACAACTACTGAAGCCGGCGCTCCTAGAGCCCATGCTCCTCAACAAGAGAAGCCACTGCAACGAGAAGCCTGCGCACCGCAACATAGAGTATCCCCCGCTCACTGCCAACTAGAGAAAGCCTGCGCGCAGCAACAAACACGCAACGCAGCCAAAAATAAATTAATTTAAGAAAAAAAAAGAGAAAGATGGCAACTTTTCCATGTCCAAATGTCACTTGGAAAGCTAATTTAACTTAATATATAAACAGCAGTAAAGAGCTTAATTTATACCAATCACAGGGTGGGAGACTATGCCTTCCAAAACTTTGTAGAAAAGAAAACTTTCCATTTTTCACTTGTTAAAAAAAAACCAACCCTTTCCCCCTATCTCCATAGATTAAAGCATCCCTGAATGAGTCTGTATTAAGCCAGACTATGAAAAACAAATTTAAATAAATTCTAAAAAAAAAAAGGAATGAAAAGGGAGAACAATTACATTGGAATATTTGACATCTGACACTTGATACTTTGGCACACTTGGCAGACTGTTAATTGTCTACTCCAACCAAATCCCATTAAAAAAATTAGCATCTCTAGGCAAAATTAACTGCATTCCATATATACTGAATACACAGTAAAGCACCACATTCCTAAAATGCCTCAAAAGTAAAAAGCATCCTTAAAAATGCGTGTTTAATTATTTTAAAATAATTTGCAATCTGAAAATTAAGTTTAGAAAAAAATACCAATTTTACAGTTAAAGTTCATTTTGGAGTAAATTATGAGGAAATGATTTTCCTGAGACAGAAAATTCCAACTTAATTTTTATGAAATTTCTGTATTTCTAAAAATAATAAAACTGATAGAAAAAACAGATATATCTAAAAAATACAAAATTCATCTAGCTGAACATTCTAGTTGTATAAGTATTTAATCACTTAGCATGTGTAGTCAGATATAAAATTCTTTTCTCCAAATTGTTACAATGAATGACTGTATCTCAGTGGATTTTTAGGCAGCTTTAAGTAACAACTTAGACAATATTATTTACTATATGACACAAGATAAGAAATAAAATGTTATTAAACTATAGAAATATGTACCCAACAGGTTAATAATTCCTTCATTGTATGCTGCAAACAGTCTAATGGCATCTTTGAACAGGAGCATGAAGGCAGCATTTATTACCCCATTTGTAAGTTCATTGCTATTAACCTGGAAAAAAAAAAAAGGAAAGATTAGCTAATGTTTTGTTTTAAAATGACAATTACTTCCTTCAAATTAAAATACAATGAATTCAAACATTTAGGTGTATGAGAGGAAGACATTTATCTCTAGCAATCAGAGTTATAGCCATATAGTGCAAAAATCTTGATCAAAGAGTTCAGATTTATTTAAAAGCTACAAACACAAATCCTACAACATTCAATTTAGTTCAGAAATAAGTCATAGAGAACAAAAGTACCCTTTAACTCTTGAAATTCTTAGGTTACATCTCAAAAGTCTTTTAAGTTCAACATTAAATACTTCTAATTGCAAAATAAAGGCCATTTCTAGGTAGAAGTTCACTCTGAGTCATGAAGAATTTACTGAATATTTTTAAATCAAAAAATATTTATTAAATGGCTACTACAATCACCAAGGCACTGAGTTAAGCTAGGCAGAATATGTATTTTTTTAAAAATATAGCTTTTCCCAATATTACAAACAAGCTCACCTTCAAAATGGATATAATAATATTTCTACCTCACACGGTTACTGGGAGAATTAAATGATATACTGAGTGTAAAGAACCTGATGCAGTACTTTACAAATAAATGATCAATATTTATTATTATTAGTGAATTATGCTTTAACAAAAAAAGCACTTGTTTACCAAGAAATACAAGAAATACCTTTAGTTTTATCTTAAAGAAAGAATCAAAAGGATCAACCAAATTTATCTTAAATTCCTTTTTAGATATCTAAGTACATGACAGTTACCTTGTTAGGTATAGAAAAATATAAGCACAAAACTGTATGGTAAGCAACCAACTGGTAAATATTTGCAGAATATCTGACAAGGTTGACTTCCATTATAGAGAGAATTCTATAAGACAATTCACAAAATAAAAAATACATATAGCTAATAACATGTGAAAAGAAGTTCAACTTCACTGATCAAGTAAATTAAAATAATCAAATTAAATTACTGAACTATCCTTTTTTGAGCACCAGACTAGTAGGTATCAAGATAATCAAAACCAAGGTATTATTCTATACAGAAAAGGATGAAGAAAAACAGGCACCTATTGACAAGTGACTGGCTCAACCCTTCTGGAGTGTTAAGTTGGCAAGATTTAAAATTTAAATTTCTTAAAAATTTAAATGCTGGGACTTCCCTAGTGGCGCAGTGGTTAAGAATCCACCTGCCAATGCAGAGGACATGGGTTTGATCCCTGGTCCGGGAAGATCCCACATGCCACAGAGCAACTAAGCCCATGCGCCACAACTACTGAGCCTGCGTTCTACAGCCCACGAGCCCCAACTACTGAGCCCGGGAAGCACAACTACTGAACCTGTGAGCTGCAACTACTGAGGCCACACTCGGCAACTACTGAAGCACGCACATCTAGAGACAGTGCTCCGCAACAAGAGAAGCCACCGTAATGAGAAGCCCGCGTACCACGACGAAGAGTAGCCCCGGCTCGCCCCAACCACAGAAAGCCCCTGCGCAGCAATGAAGACCCAACACAGACAAAATAAATAAAAAATAAATAAAGTTTGTATTCCTTAAAAAAAAAAAATTTAAATGTTTATGTCCTTGAACCACCAAATTCTTTTTCTAGGCATTAACCCTACAGAAATAGGTTTATAAATGTGTAGATACACTATTATCTAACACACACAGAGTATGTAGTGTCCCTCCCTCTTGTTTCTTTTCTCCACTTATTTTCTGAATTAAAAAACCAAAATACCCTAAATATTTATCAACAGGAGGATCAGATAGTTGTTACACACAATGCAGTATAATAGACACTGAAAAGAATATGCAATTTTATAAAGGTACCCACAATAAATTAAGTGAAAAAAAAATTCATGGTTGGACCCTTTCTCTATAAAAACCAAAATAAAGCTCAGTAGTTACATTAATCCCCTGTCATCTAGACTAGGGGCCAGCAAACTTTTTTGTAAAGGGCCTGATCGTGAGTATTTTAGACTTGCAGGCCATATGGTCTCTGTCACAACTACTCAACCCCGTTATTACATCAAAAAAAGCAGCCACAGGCAACATGTAACCAATGAGCCTGTTCTAAAAACACAATTGTGGACACTGAAAAATAAACTTCATATACTTTTCACCTGTTAAAAATATTCTTTTCTTTTTATTATTTGCAACTATTTAAAAATGTAAAAATATTTTTTATTATTTGCAACCATTTAAAAATGTTCTCAGTTCACAAGCCTATAAAAAAATACTAGTTTGAGAACCTGTCCTAGTCTATAAAGCACCTTCAGGATTCACTTATTGAATGTTTACTGAACACTATCTATGTGCCACACACTACTGACAATGGGGACACAACAGGGAAAAAGAAGACCTAGTCCCTGCCCTCCAGAGGCTTAAAGACTACCAATTAATAGCACACCATTAAAGGAAAATCAATTTCAGCATAAAACTGTCACAGTTCCAATCACTAACTTGCACTTACAAGCTCTAAAATACAATGTCTTTAAGCTAGATGCACCAAAAAAGAAAAGACTTGTAAATGCTAACACCTAACATATTACAAACAAATGACAAAGCTGGCAACTTGGTTCAAGTAACAGTCAGTAAAACAAAAATCCCAGGGAACACAATGTCCTTAGGCAATAGCTATATTTGAACTTCCCTTTATTTCTCAATAACTGTCATGCTTTGAGTTCTACAATGCAGACAAAAAGTGAAATATTAAGTTAGCTCATCATAAAGAAAATCTTTATATATTTTTAATATCTAAAAACCATTATCAAAAGAAAGTAGATTTTCACATCAATCTCTTCATCTCTCCATCACTTTCTTTAGTATACCCTATAATTTGGGGGTTAGAGAAGCACCACCAAAGAAATGAGAGTAAATCTAAAACAATTATAAAAATGGAAAGTAATCTGATTTGGGACCACATTTATAGAAAATCCTTAGGCAAAGAGGATATTAGTGTGAAAAAATTAGTCTATGATAACTCGAGAATAAAAACTCTAACCAATTAAAATGATATAATTTTTAAAATCTCAAATCATAAAAGCATTTACGCAATGAACTTACATTAAAATCAAGAAGGGCATCCATTTGATTTTGAATAATTGGTACAGTTTTTAGGAGTTTTTCTGTGTTCATTGTTCTCATAACTCCATCAGCCCTGTTTAAAACAAAAAAACGAAAACAATTGAGTTTGTTATTAAATCTACATTTTGAACTCCCATCTGGTTCTCTATTTAAACAGAGAACAAGGTGCTACAAAACATCGCACGTTTTTAAGTCATTATTGAACCTGAAACCTCAAGTATCAATAGAAATCACATAGAAAAAACAAAAACAGCAAACACCACTATGTCCAATATCAAGGTGCTCGTTTATAACTAAAAAGATGTAAAGCATGAGACATAAAAATAAAAGCTTACATTATATAGCCAAGTTTATACTACACTTTTTACATGAGAAAATCATCTGATCCTCACACCACTCATGTGTGTAAAGGGCAGTTTTATAGATTTTTTTTTAATTATAAATTTAAAAAAATCATTTCCCTCAAATCACTAAATAGGACACAATGGAGTCTGCAGTTGAACACAAGTCTTGGTGAGCACCACTTTATTTAAGGTACTTTATTTGTGACTCAAATCAAAATAAAATTATTTTATTATAAAGGACAATTTTACCAAGTCATTCTAATCTGGCCATTAAAATAAGTGATAATTAAGAGGAATGGTTTTTAATAAAATGTTCTGTTAAATATTTCCAAAAAGATTTCTTTAAATATTTCTTTAGATATTTCTAAAAATAGAGAAATATAAGCAGTACCAAATAAACTAGAATTTTACAAAACTGACACCAAAAACACTACATAAGAGGTACTGGGGTTAAGGTGCAGAACTAACACTAAGTCTTTATTATATATCAGGCTCCATATTAAGGGCCTGATGTATGTTTTTCAAATCCTCACAAAAATCCTGTGGACAGTCTTGTCCCATTTTATAGACAATGAAATTTTAGGTTCAGGAAGGTTATGACTATCTAAGTTCAGAAAACAAATTCATTTTAGGGCCAGTATGTAAACCCAGGTGTATGAGGCTCCAAAACAGTGCTTTTCTTAACCTTTTGGCAGAGGAACAAGACCCTTTCAAAAAATATATAGGCTTTCCCTAATTCACAAATGATCCATACTTATAAACAGCTGTTCTACCCTAAGCTACCCCTTCAACCACAAATCCAGATACCAGAAAAACAATTAAGCTATGAAAAGCAAAAACAGTGCTTTGCAGGGCAAAACAAGAGTTTAAAGAACAAACACTGGACTGCCTTACATAGGCAGCTATTGACCAGCTTTAGTCCAACAACTCTCCCACATAAGATGTGTTAACCCACGGACACCTATATCCTCTCAGGTATTAAACTACATTGACTGGAGTTTGGGATAAGGACACCACTCCCTCTTTGTAACCCTTTCTTTATTCTCATACACATCACACTCTCATTTTATCAGTCACCGTTAGTCCCCTTTTAGTTCTTCCTCGCTCTCCTTGCTGAAGTAATTTTTGACCTCCTGGTCACTTCCCCTCCATCACAGAAGACTTGAATA
Organism: Hyperoodon ampullatus; assembly: GCF_949752795.1. Classification (NCBI taxonomy): domain Eukaryota; kingdom Metazoa; phylum Chordata; class Mammalia; order Artiodactyla; family Ziphiidae; genus Hyperoodon; species Hyperoodon ampullatus. The sequence continues at coordinate 47,527,286 of NC_136920.1, read as the reverse complement.
CTGGCTCAGTTTTTCTCAGTTAACTTCAACATCTTAACATGCACAACCAATCCAACATCTTGATCGCAAAATCCCTTAACCACAACCCCTATTCCCATAGTCAGATCCTGACCTTAACTGCCCATCCCCCCAAGAAACAACATTATCCCTACTCCCACTCCTACTCCCTTATCCCCACCTTAAGAAAAAGACAAAATTCAGACACCTTATCCTGACAATAACCTTTTAACTTTCCAGCTGCCTTGGTCAAGTGTCCCATGGCAAAAACTATTTGACTTTATCATAAACTTCAATGCATCAACCCCACCACTACCCACATTGATCCCTTTTCATTTTTCCTTCTTTAATCTAGCTTATAATTCCACAGATCATTATTATAATCACTCCCTTGCTAATACCCTAACTCTCTTATACCTCTCATTCCCTTGCAGTCACCTGGCAAATTCACAATCCTGGGTGAACACACATTTATCTTCTCCATGCCTGTACACATGCAGCTGAGTGCTAGTAAAGAAAACTGGGTAAGCTGGTAAAACTACAAATTCTTGATCATCAGCCTCAAATGGGGACTCAGCATTGCCAGCAGCCCTCTTAGCCTCTCTAGTGAATCCCTCCCCTGAGTACTTTCAAACCACCTTCTCCCACCTGTCCTTCTCCACCCCTCCCCCACATCCAACACACAAACTCTCAGCTCATAACTCTCAAAGTATTTCATTCAGAAATAGAAAATGACAAAAAGAGACTGTCTGATTAACTTGCCACCAAAACTACATTTATCTGATCTGCTCATATTACATTGGAGGAAGTCTATTTCTTTCTATCAAATGTAAATATCACTCACACAGATCCTTTGGATCCCACTCTGTCACAATCTTTGGTTATCCTCTTTCTCTCTAACACAGCAGTGTCCAATAGAACTATGTGCAATGGTAGAAATGTTCTACACCTACACTGTTCAGTATAGTAGCCACCAGCCACATGTGGCTACTGAGCACCTGAAATGTGGTTGATGCAACTGAGGAAATGAATTTTTAATTTTATTTCAGGTGAATTTAAACAGCCACACGTGGCAAACAGCTACCATACTGGACAGTGCAGATCATTAATCTCTTTTACACTAGATCATTCCCATGAACATGCAAGTGAAGTCTACCACACTTTAAAGATTACCACACTTTAAACACAAACACACACACACTTGCACTAACCCCACATTCCCATTCAGCTACCACTTCTACTGCATAGTCAAGCATACTTCTTAAAAGAGCTGCCACTTCCTTGCTTTTCATTCATTATTCAATTCACTCCAGTATAAGATCCACTCTTGCCTCTCCAATGGGTACTTGTCTAACATTACCTGACTAGATTTCTCAGCATCATTCAAAAGTTTCCCTCATTCTTGTAATACTCTGTCTTAGCATCCCCTATATCCCCCACTCCTTGTTTTCTTCCTACCTCACTATCACTTATTTAGTCTCTTTCATTGACTCCTCATCCTCTACTCATTCTCTAAAATAAATGCTGTGTATCTCAAGATGTTTCTAGGCCTTCTCCTCTCATTCTGTATTTATTCCCTAGGATACTGTCATTCCCAAGGCAGAAATTACCAAACTGCCACTGATGTATTTATATTCCCAGACTAGAAATCTCAAAGTGCCTAGTTAGTATTGTTGAATTGCCTAATTGATACCTTAACTTATAAAAATCACAGGCATCTAAAAACTAATATTTCAAAAATGAAATCCTTAATTTTTAACCACTATACCCTACCCTACCCTGTTCCCAAAAACCTTCCCAGTAAAAGGTAACATCTCCCCAATGACTTAGGCCAGAAACTATGGGGATGTTTTTTTATTCTTCCCTCTCTCACTAGCCTACACATCATTTCATCCCAGAGAACTTAAAATTTTTCAATTAAAGAAAAATCCTAAGTTATCACATGCTTACATCAGACTTCAAAAAACTCAACTCACAAACCCAAATGCTTAAATATGATTCAGACCAAATGTATGACAATTCATACTCCATGCAGAACACAAGTTTTTATTACTTCTTAAATAGATTATAATTAAATTCAGATACTTGCTTCCCAAATATAAGAGCAACGAGTTAAAGGATGATCATCCATATCCTTACTCACAGACAATACCTCTATTATTCTTTCTTTTGCTTGTTATGTAACAATGTCTTGTTACTTTGAACTGTACTAATTTAGAATTCAAGATCATTCAACATGGTAAGTTAACACTATCAAAAAATGGAATGTTAAACAAATAGAAAATGAAGGGACCAATCTTTAACACAACCAACTAAAAAGATAAATCTTCAGGCAATTTATTAGATCCATTTTTCATAGAACCATTTAATATACTATTTAGAAACACTTAGTCATCTTTTCAAAAACTACTACATATCTACTATGTTTAGATACTGTGGAAAGTCCTGAAGATATGAATCTGAGTAAGACTATATTGTCTTCATGGATGGACAATCTCATATAAAATCTAACAGAAATAAGGCTTCCTCAAAAAAATTATGTTTGAGTGAATTCTTGAAGAATGACTAAGAATTTGCCAGAATAACGAATAAGGGGCTAGATAAAAGAAGTATATTTAAGTGAAAAGTCATTTAACCATACAAGGGTAATAATTCATTTTGCTTTTGAATATCCTATATTTCTATTTAAAATTACAGCTAATCTCCACCTCAATTTCTAAATACCAAGATATATTCTAAATGAATTAAAGATTTAAATATAAAATACTGGATCCATAAAAATATTCAATGAAAATATAAATAGCTAGTTGATCACTTTGGGGTAGAAAACCCCGCTCCAAGTTTGCTTAAAAGACAACAGCCATAAAAATAAAGATAACAGGCTTTCCTGGTGGCGCAGTGGTTGAGAGTCCACCTGCCGATGCAGGGGACACAGGTTCATGCCCCGGTCCGGGAACATCCCACATGCCGCGGAGCAGCTGGGCCCGTGAGCCATGGCCGCTGAGCCTGCGCGTCCGGAGCCTGTGCTCCGCAACGGGAGAAGCCACAACAGTGAGAGGCCCGCGTACCGCAAAAAAATAAATAAATAAATAAAGAGAACAATTTTTAACACATAAGAATTTTTTTAAGTTTCAATACTGCTAAAATAAAACCAGGAGCAGTATTTGTAACCTGTGACAGTTTATTTTCCCAATAAAACCAAAAGCTTATTTGTTAGTTTGCCATGTGCTATAAGCATTACATAAAATATATCATTTAATTCTCATAACAATCCTAATAGATAAGTGCTATTAACATCACCATTCTACAGATGAAAAAATATTTACAGATGAAATAACTTGGAGCTTAAGTCAAGGCTTCCCAGTTGTGCCACAGCAGACTACTATGGTACAACTGGATCATATGTATGCCAACACATTAATGCCTAACCCTTCAGCCTCAAACAGTCTTCTCCATGTAACTAACCCACTGTCCTGTACAAATAACATAAGTTTGTGTGGCATGATGTGGAAATAGTTAGCAAACTGATGGATATGTAAAAAGAAGATACTTGTTCTTAGGAAATAGACACTGAAGTATTAAGAGCTATACAATGTAAAAAGGCATGAGGTATGTAATCCACTTTCAAATGGATCAAAAAAAGAAGTATACAAACACACATACACAAAGAATGTGACAAATGTGACAAAATGTTAAAGCCTGGTAAATCGGAGTAGAGTGTATAGGAGTTATCTGTATTATCCTTGCAGAATTTCAGGAAGTGAAATTATTTCAAAATAAAATTATTTTTTAAAACTTAACAAGCTGGCTGAAGTATCCTACTAAAATCTTTCATCTAACTGGAGTGAAGCTAGAAATCAACCTAAATTTATCTGATTAAACAGCCAGTTAGTCTTAAGACAACAGAAAAGAATTGTAAAAGCCCAACAGAGAAGTGGGCAAAGGACATTGAAAAGCAATTAACAAAGCATGAATGCCATTTTTAAAAAGAGAGAAAGAGGCTCAATATCACCATTTAAAAATTAGTTGATCAACCAACATAAAATGAACATCTAATGAGATACATTTTCACGATGATGGACGAAAACAGAGGAAGAGGTATTTATAACTGTAATTAACTCAATAATCTGGTACCACTTTTATCCAGGGCAACTTAATATTTTCTAATAAAATGGTAAATGTCTATAATGTTTGACTTGTCAAGTCTAAGAATTTATTCTATAGGAAACTTCACTTAATGCAACCAGAGAGAGGACAGACAGAAGAATTACAATCCTGCAGCCTGCAGAATGAAAACCACAATCACAGAAAGATAGACAAAATGAAAAGGCAGAGGACTATGTCCCAGATGAAGGAACAAGATAAAACCCCAGAAAAACAACTAAATGAAGTGGAGACAGGCAACCTTCCAGAAAAACAATTCAGAATAATGATAGTGAAGATGATCCAGGACCTCAGAAAAAGAATGAAGGCAAAGATCGAGAAGATGCAAGAAATGATTAACAAAGACCTAGAAGAATTAAAGAGCAAACAAACAGAGATGAACAATAAAATAACTGAAATGAAAAACACACTAGAAGCAATCAACAGCAGAATAACTGAGGCAGAAGAAAGGATAAGTGACCTGGAAGACAGAATGGTGGAACTCACTGCTACAGAACAGAATAAAGAAAAAAGAATGAAAAGAAATGAAGACAGCCTAAGAGACCACTGGGACAACATTAAATGCACCAACATTCACATTATAGGAGTCCCAGAAGGAGAGGAAGAGAAAGGACCCGAGAAAATATCTGAAGAGATTATAGTCAAAAACTTCCTTAACATGGGAAAGGAAATAGGCACCCAAGTCCAGGAAGCACAGAGAGTTCCAGGCAGGATAAACCCAAGCAGAAACACGCCGAGACACATAATAATCAAACTGACATAATTAAAGACAAAGAAAAATTATTAAAAGCAACAAGGGAAAAATGACAACATACAAGGGAACTCCCATAAGGTTAACAGCTGATTTCTCAGCATAAACTCTGCAAGCCAGAAGGGAGTGGCACAACATATTTAAAGTGATAGAAGGGAAGAACCTATAACTAATACTCTACCTAGCAATGATCTCATTCAGATTCAATGGAGAAATCAAAAGCTTTACAAACAAGCAAAAGCTAAGAGAATTCAGCACCACCAAACCAGCTCTACAACAAATGATAAAGGAACTTCTCTAAGTGGGAAACAGAAGAGAAGAAAATGACCTACAAAAACAAACCCAAAACAATTAAGAAAATGGTAATAGGGACATATATATCGATAATTACCTTAAATGTGAATGGATTAAATTCTCCAGCCAAAAGACACAGACTGGCTGAATGGATACAAAAACAAGACCCATATATATGCTGTCTACAAGAGACCCACTTCAGACCTAGGGACACATACACACTGAAACTGAGGGAATGGAAAAAGATATTCCGTGCAAATGGAAATCAAAAGAAAGCTGCAGTAGCAATACTCACAGCAGATAAAATAGACTTTAAAATAAAGAATGTTACAAGAGACAAGGAAGGACACTACATAATGATCAAGGGATCAATCCAAGAAGAAGATATAACAATTATAAATATATATGCACCCAACAAAGAAGCACCTCACTACATAAGGCAACTGCTAACAGCTCTAAAAGAGGAAATCAACAGTAACATAATAATAGCGGGGAATTTTAACACCTCACTTACACCAATGGACAGATCATCCAGACAGAAAATTAATAAGGAAACACAAGCTTTCAATGACACAACAGACCAGACAGAACTGATTGATATTTATAGGACAGTCCATCCAAAAACAGCAGATCACACTTTCTTCTCAAGGGCACACAGAACATTCTCCAGGACAGATCGCATCTTGGGTCACAAATCAAGCCTCAGTAAATTTAAGAAAATTGAAATCGTATCAAGCTTCTTTTCTGACCACAATGCTATGAGATTAGAAATAAATTACAGGGAAAAAAACGTAAAAAACACAAACACATGGAGGCTAAACAATACATTACTAAATAACCAAGAGATCACTGAAGAAATCAAAGAGGAAATCAAAAAATACCTAGAGACAAATGACAATGAAAACACGACGATCCAAAACCTATGGGATGCAGCAGAAGCAGTTATAAGAGGGAACTTTATAGCAATACAATCCTACCTCAAGAAACAAGAGAACTATCAAATAAACAATCTAACCTTACACCTAAAGGAACCAGAGAAAGAACAAACAAAGCCCAAAGTTAGTAGAAGGAAAGAAATCATAAAGATCAGAGCAGAAATAAATGAAATAGAAACAAAGAAAACAATAGCAAAGATCAATAAAACTAAAATCTGGTTCTTTGAGAAGATAAACAAAATTCATAAACCTTTAGCCAGACCCATCAAGAAAAAGAGGGAGAGGACTCAAATCAATAAAATTGCAAATGAAAAAGGAGAAGTTACCACAGACACCACAGAAATACAAAGCATCCTAAGAGACTACTACAAGCAACTCTATGCCAGTAAACATAGAGTTGACAACCTGGACAACCTGGAAGAAATGGACAAATTCTTAGAAAGGTATAACCTTCTAAGACTGAACCAGGAAGAAATAGAAAATATGAACTGACCAATCACAAGTAATGAAATTGAAATTGTGATTAAAAAATCTTCCAACAGGGCTTCCCTGGTGGCTCAGTCGTTGAGAGTCCACCTGCCGATGCAGGGGACGCGGGTTCGTGCCCCGGTCCGGGAAGATCCCACATGCCGTGGAGCAGCTGGGCCCGTGAGCCATAGCCACTGAGCGTGTGCATCTGGAGCCTGTGCTCCGCAATGGGAGAGGCCACAACAGTGAGAGGCCTGCGTACTGCAAAAAAAAAAAAAAAAAAATCTTCCAACAAACAAAAGTCCAGGACCAGATGCCTTCACAGGTGAATTCTTTCAAACATTTAGAGAAGAGCTAACACCCATCCTTGTCAAACTCTTCCAAAAAACTGCAGAGGAAGGAACACTTCCAAACTCATTCTATGAGACCATCATCACCCTGATACCAAAACCAGGGAAAGATACTACAAAAAAAGAAAATTACAGACCAATATCACTGATGAATATAGATGCAAAAACCCTCAGCAAAATACTAGCAAACAGAATCCAACAATACATTAAAAGGATCATAAACCATGATCAAGTGGGATTTATCCCAGGGATGCAAGGATTTGGATACTGTAAAACTCTTAGAGGAAAACATATGCGGAACACTCTCTGACATTAACTGCAGCAATATCTTTTTTAATCCACCTCCTTGAGTAACAGAAATAACAACAAAAATCGACAATACTTAAAAGCTTTTTCACAACAAAGGAAACCATAAACAAAACAGAAAGACAACCAACAGAATCGGATAAAAATGTTTGCAAATGAAGCAACCAACAAGGGATTAATCTCCAAAATATACAAACAGCTCATGCAACTCTACGTCAGAAAAACAAACAACCCAAGCGAAAAATGCGCAGGAGATCAAACCAGACATTTCTCCAAAGAAGACATACAGATGGCCAAGAGGCACATGAAAAGCTGCTCAACATCACTAATTATTAGAGAAATGCAAATCAAAACTACGAGGCATCACCTCACACTTGTTAGAATGGGCATCATCAGAAAATCTACAAACAAATGCTAGAGAGGGTGTGGAGAAAAAGGAACCCTCCTGCCTGTTGGTGGGAATGTAAATTGATACAGCCACTATGGAGAACAGTATGGACGTTCCTTAAAAAACAAAAAACAGAACAACCATATGACCCAGCAATCCCACTACTGAGCATATAGCCAGAGAAAACCGTAATTAAAAAAGACACATGGGGCTTCCCTGGTGGCGCAGTGGTTGAGAGTCCGCCTGCCAATGCAGGGGACACGGGTTCGTGCCCCGGTCTGGGAGGATCCCACATGCCGCGGAGCGGCTGGGCCCGTGAACCATGGCCACTGAGCCTGCGCATCCGGAGCCTGTGCTCCGCAGTGGGAGAGGCCACAACAGTGAGAGGCCCATGTACCACAAAAAAAAAAAAGACACATGCACCCCAGTGTTCATTGTAGCACTATTTACAATAGCCAAGTCATGGAAGCAACCTAAATGTCCATCAACAGACGAATGGATAAAGAAGATGTGGTATATATGTACAATGGAATATTACTTGGCCATAAAAAGGAACGAAATTGGATCATTTGTAGAGACGTGGATGGACCTAGAGACTGTCACACAGAGTGAAGTAAGTCAGAAAGAGAAAAACAAATATCGTATGTTAACGCAGGTATGTGGAATCTAGAAAAATTGTACAGATGAACCGGTTTGCAAGGCAGAAATAGAGACACAGAAGTAGAAAACAAACATATGGACACCAAGGGAGGAAAGCAGTTGGGGGTGGGGGAGGGTGGGATGAATTGGGAGATTGGGATTGACATATATACACTAATATGTATAAAATAGATAACTAACAAGAACCTGCTGTATAGCACAGGGAACTCCACTTTGCTGTAGAGTAGAAACTAACACAACATTGTGAAATGACTATATTCTAATTAAAAAAAAAACAAAAACAAACAAACAAAAAAAAAACTGCCCAGTCATATGGTTTGGCCCTCTTTAGGCAGAAGAATGGATCTTCTCCAGGGATCTCTGATCAGATCCCTGGAAGCTAATTTATAACAAAGCCCAAAGCTAATGGCTCCCTGGGGCCACAGCAGCATCCACATACAAGGTGTCAAGATGAGGAGTGGGCCTTTGGTAAATCATAGAACTACTATGCTGATTAATCCTTCTGCCCACAGTTTTCTTGTTGAAAGCCCTGCCATACATTCTGATGCTGTGTAAAGGTTCCTATTCCGCATGTCCATTCCTAGGGAGTAAGCCCAAATCTAGTTTGTTATTCCCCCTTATTCTCTAAAACAGTAATACTTGTATATACATCTAACATATAATTAAATGTTACTTACATAAGAAAAAATGCAACCATATGTAAAAGAATGGTCAATGTGTTACTTTTGTAAGATAAAAAAAATGGGAATAAATCAAATGTACATCTAGAACATAATTCTAAAGCCATTCAAAAGAATGAGATGGGGATTTCCCTGGTGGCACAGTGGTTAAGAATCCACCTGCCAATGCAGGGGACACGGGTTTGAGCCCCAGTTTGGGAAAATCCCACATGCCACAGAGCAACTAAGCCCGTACGCCACAACTACTGAGCCTGTGCTCTAGAGCCCGCAAGCCACAACTACTGAAGCCAATGTGGCCTAGAGCTTGTGCTCCTCAACAAGAGAAGCCACCGCGGTGAGAAGCCCCGCACCGCAACGAAGAGTAGCCCCCACTCGCTGCAACTAGAGAAAGCCCGTGTGCAGCAATGAAGACCCAATGCAGCCAAAATAAATAATTTAAAAAAAAAAGAAGAATGTGATGGATCTATGTGTACTATGTGTACAGACATTGAAAATACCTAAAATATATATTAGGGGAGGGAAGCAGTCTTCAAATAATGTGATTATGTAATTTTCTGTGTCCCTTCATACATGTATTTACACACAGGAAACTGATTAGATACACCAAAATATTGTTTAAGTCAGAATGCTATGTTGCCTGAAATTTTGTAATAGTTTATTACTTTTGTAAACATAAAAATTCGTTACCCTAGTAAATAAAACTTTACTACTTACTACACAAACCCTCTCCAAAACTGAAACAGTCTACTCAGGTTTTTGCCATCATATAATAAATTTCACGCCTTCATCTTATATTCTTATGTTCTATATTTTTCTTTCTTATTTATACTGATATATATGTGTATGTGTAGGTATCTGGGTATTTTATACACCCAGATACATACACATGTTGTGCTATTCTTGATTCCATTCAATCATAGGTCCTCTTTGATTCACTTTCCTTTTCCTTAGCATTAAATAAGAGTAATTTCCTTTAAATCAGTACTAATTACATTGTGTATAATCAAGGGCTGTTCTCATCCAAGTAATAAAAGTTTGCTCTACTAAATATAAAAATGCAGCAACACTCCTCAATCGCGAAACTGGCCTTTCAGATTAGAAAAAAAGTTACAATTTTAAAAATATATTAATCTGGGACTTCCCTGGTGGCACAGTGGTTAAGACTCCATGCTCCCAAAGCCAGGGGCCCAGGTTCGATGCCTCGTCAGGGAACTAGATTCCACGTGCATGTCACAACTAACAGTTCACATGCCACAACAAAGGAGACCGTGTGCCACAACTAAGGAGCCAGCGAGCCACAACTAAGATACAGTGCAACCAAATATTTTATACATATATATATATATATATATATATATATATATATATATATATGATGTGAAATCTGCAAATATCTTGATCAGTTTTAACTGAACATGCTTTACAGGAAGTATTAATATAAACCCAGCTGGAAAGTGGTTTACTGGACAGAATACTGAGGGTTAAGAATCAGACCTCTAATATGACCTCCACTATCATAATCACCTACAAAGTACCTAAATATATGAAACAAAAAATCTGTGGAATTCAGTTTTGGTAGGTTCCAAACTCACCACCTCCCAATTAATTTGAAACAGTGACACAGAAACATTTAAATTCAGCTTTAAAACTTCTTGAATAACTGAGAGGTTACTTTACATTTGTATTAAATTTTCCATTTCAGTCTAGTAATTTAACATGTCAAGAGAACAATTTAAAGGAACATATTAATTGCGTAGATCTTTGGGATCTTTAAAAAGAGCAGGGAAATTCAGAAACTCAGAGTATTTCCGCAGAAGCCAGATTCCCCTCAGGGCAGGCTTCCATAGTTACAAGGGTCATTGATGCCCCTTAAGAATGTCTTCTTTCCTGGGCTTCCCTGGTGGCACAGTGGTTGAGAGTCCGCCTGCCGATGCAGGGGACACGGGTTCGTGCCCCGGTCCAGGAAGATCCCGCATGCGCGAAGCGGCTAGGCCCATGAGCCATGGCCACTGAGCCTGAGCATCCAGAGCCTGTGCTCCACAACGGGAGAGGCCACAACAGTGAGAGGCCCACGTACCGCAAAAAAAAAAAAAAAAAAAAAAGAATGTCTTCTTTCCTGAGGACTCATTATATATCCTAAAAAAAGCCTGTACACCAGACTTTTTATCAGGTATAGAAGCACTGATTCTATCATTCATGAGATTAGTTCTTATGACAAGAAGACTATGATTTAGGGCATAGCAAGAAATAAATTCAACCTCTGCCTTCAAGATTAAAAAGAACCTTAAATACAAAACAGCAATGAAAGAAATTACACGAGATAAACAGAAAGACATCCTGTATTTATGGATTAGAAACAATGTGTTAAGACACTTAACACTTCCCAATTTGATCTACAGATTAAATGCAATCTTTATCAAAATCCAGCTACCATTTCTGCAAAAATTGATAAGCTAATCCTAAAATTCATACGAAAATGCAAGAGATACAGAATCGCAAAGCAATCTTGAAAATTAAGAAGAGAGCCAGAGAACTCACACTTCTTAATTTCAAAACTTACTACCAAGCAACATTCTTTAAGACAAGTGTGGTACTGGCATGAGGACAGACATAGATCAACAGAATAGAATTGAGAGCCCAGAAATTAGCCTTTACATTTATGATCAATACATTTTCATCAAGACCATTCAATGGGAAAAGAAAAGACTTCAACAAATGGTGCTGTGATAACAGAATATCCACATACAAAAGAATGAATTTACACCCATACCTCATACCACATACAAAAATTAATTCAAAATGTATCAAAACCTAAATGTAAGAGCTAAAACTACAAAACAGAAAAAATGTAGGAGTATATCTTTGTGATCTTGGATTAAGCAATGCTTTCTTAGACATAATGCCAAAAGTACAAGCAACCAAAGAAAAATAAATAAATAAAATTGGAATCCATCAAAATTAAAAACTTACGTTTTTCAAAGAATACCATTAAGAAAGTGAAGACAAGCCATGGGAGGTGAGAAAATATTTGCAAATTATATACATGATAAGGAACTGATGTCCAGAATATATTAAAAAAACTCTTGCAATTCAACAGTAAAAGGACAACCCAATTAAAAAACAAGCAAAGAACTTGAACAGACATTTTTCCATAGAAGATATACAAATGGCCAATAAGCACATAAAAAGACACTCAACATTATTAGCCATCAGGAAAATGCAAACCAAAACACGATACATCACTTCACACCCACTAGGACGGTTATAATCAAAGACAGAAAATAACAAGCACTGACAAGAACGTGGAGACATTGGAACCTGTATACACTGCTGGTGGGAATGTAAAATGGTTCAACTACTTTGAAAAACAGTTTGCTACCTAAGGAGGCAAAAGACCTGTACTCCAAAAACTATAAGACACTGATGAAGGAAACTGAAGATGATGCAAACAGATGTAAAGATATACTGTGTTCTTGGATTGGAAGAATCAATATTCTTAAAATGACCTTACTAACCAAAGCAATCTGTGGATTCACTGCAATCCCTATCAAATTACCAATGGCATTTTCCACAGAATTAGAACAAAAAATTTAAAAATTTGCATGGCAACACAAAAGATCCCAAATAGCCAAAACAATTTTGAGAAAGAAGAATGGAGCTGGAGGAATCATGCTCCCTGACTTCAGACTATAAAACAAAGCTACAGTAATCAAAACAGTATGGTACCAGCACAAAAAGAGACATATAGATCAATGGAACAGGACAGAAAGCCCAGAAATAAACCCATGCACTTATGGTCAATTAATCTATGACAAAGGATGCAAGAAGATACAATGGAGAAAAGACAATCTCTTCAGTAAGTGATGCTGGGAAAACTGGACAGCTACATGGAAAGAAAGAGATTAGAACATTCTCTAACACCATATACAAAAATAAACTCAAAATGGATTAATCACCTAAATGTAAGACCAGATACTATAAAAACTCCTAGAAGAAAACTCAGGCAGAACACTCTTTGACGTAAATTGTAGCAATATTTTTTTGTATCCATCTCCTAGAGTAACAGAGATAAGAACAAAAATAAACAAATGGACCTAATTAAATTTAAAAGCTTTTGCACAGAAAAGGAAACCATAAACCAAAAAAAGGACAACCTATGGACTGGAAGAAATTATTTGCAAACAATGCTACCAACAATGGATTAATTTCCAAAGTACACAAACAGTTCATACAGTTTAACATCAAAAAAAGAAAACTCAATCGGGACTTCCCTGGTGGCGCAGTGGTTAAAAGCTGCCTGCCAATGCAGGGGACACAGCTTTGTCCCCTGGTCCTGGGAAGATCCCACATGCACGGAGCAACTAAGCCCATGCACCACAACTACTGAGCCTGCAAGCCCTAGAGCCCGCACACCACAACTACTGAGCCCACGCACAGCAACTACAGAAGCCCGCATGCTCGAGGGCTTGCGTGCAGCAACTACTGAAGCCCATGTGCTTAGAGCCCATGCTCCACAACAAGAGAAGCCACCTCAATGAGAAGCCCTCACACCACAATGAAGAGTAGTCCCCACTCGCCGCAACTAGAGAAAGCCCTTGTGCAGCAACAAAGACCCAATGTAGCCAAAAATAAATTAATTAAATTTTAAAAATAAAATCCAAAAATGGGCAGAATAAAAAAAAAATTTTTTTTAAAGGGCAAAAGACCTAAATAGACATTTCTCCAAAGAAGACATACAGATGGCCAACAGGCACATGAAAAGACGCTCAATATCACTCATTATTAGAGAAATGCAAATCAAAACTACAACGAGGTATCACCTTACACCAGTCAAAATGCCCATCATTAAAGTCTACAAACAATAAATGCTGGAGCGGGTGTGGAGAAAAAGGAACCCTCCTACACTGCTGGTGGGAATATAAACTGGAGCAGCCACTATGGAGAATAGTATGGAGGTTCCTTAAAAAATGATCCAGCAATCCTATCCTGGGCATATATTCAGACAAAACTCTAATTCAAAAAGATACATGAACCCCAATGTTCACAGCAGCACTATGTACAATAGCTAAGACATGGAAGCAACCTAAGTGTCCATCAAGGACAGATGAATGTATAAAGATGTGGTATGTATATACATATGGTGTCTCTATATGATAGAATATTATTTGGGCATAAAAAGGAATGAAGTACTGATGCATGCTACAACAAAGATGCTATAACTTGAATACATTATGCTGAATGAAAGAAGTCAGACACAAAAGGCCACACATTGTACGATTCCACTTATACGAAATGTTCAGAACAGACAAATCCATAGAGATATAAAGTAGATTTGTCGTTGCCAGGGTCTAGAGGAAGAAGAAAATGGGAAGCAATGAAATGTTTTGGGATTAGATAGCAGTGATACTGCACAACTTTGTAAATATACAAAAAACCACTTAATTGTACACTTCAAAAGGGTGAATTTTATGTTGTATGAATTCTCAATAAAGCTGTTATAAAATTGAAAAGAACTTTGAAAATCCTAGTGCAAAAAGTATCTGATACTTCTTCAGAGAAAAATGAAGTTCACCTTTTAAAACTGGCCTGAAATTCAATAATTCATAATCAATAATGCCTATGATTTATATTTTAAAATATTCAAATACATCAGATGTCAAAAAAAAAGCAAGCTTAACTCACCCTCTTTTCACTTTTGTGAAATCAAATGCAACTTGTCTGTATGAAACTGCTTTTTCATTTAGATATCTACTATACCGCCTAATAAAAGTAGACATATCATATCCTGTAAGAAAAGAAACAGAAAAGGGTTTCTTCATAAATTATTAAAATCCCAATTAGCTTAGAAAACTAACTCATTTCATCCAATGGCCATATTGTCTTGTTATCCCACCTTCAATTTAGTGATGTAAATTAAGTGACATTAAAATCTCTAATACTTAACATTTTTAAAGTCAGTTATGTCATATGTGGCTTAGAAAAATCTTCCCCCTTAGAATTTCACTAACATAATAATTCTGTTTTACTTCTGACCAATATTCCTATCTTTTAGTTAACATGAATTGAAAAGCCTGTTTTCTTATACTACCTGATAAACTCATAACTCAAATTTAACGTCCTATGGAACCACAACCCCACTCCTTAAATCATTAATCAATTTAATAATTTTCATACTTACCAATCTTTAGTTGCACATGACTTAGAACAATTATAACTTATGTGTGCCAACCTTATAAGTAGTAGAGAAAATTACTGCATAGTACAATGAAAGAAATGGCAATATGCAAGTTTAAGGCCCAACAAAAAACAATTATGTGAATGTTTTCAACTAAACTTTCAAAATGAATACCTAAATCATTCTAAGATTTTGTTTCATCACAATCATGAGATTTGAAAACTTCAGCACCATAAAATCTAATCAATATTATTAAAAAAAAAAACAACTTGTGTTTTAGCTATTGCCTGGCTCAGTGAGGTCTACAAATTTTTGCTTCTCATTGTAAAAGCAGGTCCATTCTATCATTCTATTTTAGGTCATCTTCATCTAACACATTCAACTTTAGTTGTTGATGGTCTCTGCTACTTTAAAAAGATAATACCAAAACAAGCAAAAAGAAAAAAAAAAAGAAAGAAAAGTAAAGTGACTGGATTTAATGTAATCACCAATTCATTTATTCAGCAAATATTTCTTGAGTGGCTACTAACTTGCCACTGGAGAAAAATCAGTAAATAGAAAAAAAAAATCACTGTCCTCAGATATTCTCATAGCTACTAGTGCATTTTATAAGGTGTTACATACTCACATCCTTCAGCTCTTTAGTTAATATTGTTCCCTCTAATCCACTCTACTCCATCCTCACTAATGGGAGAAATCTCTCTTATCCTTCAAGGCTCAATCTCTGAAACTTTCCCTGAACTCTTTGTGCTCCCATATTATTCTTACTCCAAGTACAGCTCAAAGCTACTAGATGTACACAGTGTCTATCTCACTCACCAGACTGGAAGTTTATATTATATACACCCAGTATATATTTAAGAAAACATATCAGACTCCACCCAACAAAATACATCAGCAATCAAAACTACAAAAACACCACTGAATTATATACTTTTAATTACCATTTCAGTCTTACCTTCATAATCTCTTTAGAATATGAGCTTTAAATAAAAGGCCCAAAAACTGTTCTCTACATAAAAGGAATGAAAGCCTTAAAACCTTATCACTAGAAGTGCTTAATTTCCATCTTAAGAAAGTAGAAAATCAGTAGCTAATAAGACACAAAAAACCCACTTGGACATATGCATATTTTCTGCTCTAGAGTAGTGGTTTGCATATTGCTTTCCACAGACTCTCATAGTTCAAATGAACTGAATAAGGGGGAAACCAGAAATAAAAAGATGAACAGGCAGAGTTTTCTCCATGTTCCGGAAAACATAGCAGCTCCAGTTTCATCTGTTATATATATCTAGCTTATATTTAAGATTTTATTTGAGGGCTTCCCTGGTGGCGCAGTGGTTGAGAGTCCGCCTGCTGATGCAGGGGACATGGGTTTGTGCCCTGGTCTGGGAAGATCCCACATGCCGCAGAGCGGCTGGGCTCGTGAGCCATGGCCGCTGAGCCTGCGCGTCCAGAGCCTGTGCTCCGCAACGGGAGAGGCCATGGCAGTGAAAGACCCGCGTACCGCAAAAAAAAAAAAAAAGATTTTATTTGAAAAAGGGATTCCATTGCTTCATTTTTTTCCCCCTTAACTATTTAAGGCATTATATCTCTCATTAAAGTAAAATCAATCTTATAACACTTGGTCCTATGTATAGATTACTGACCTTCCAGAATCTCTGGAAGACTGGGTATTCAATTCATTCTAATTAATACTTCCATCTGCCAAAAGTAAGTAAGTATTGAACTGGACAGTTCCTAAACACAAACACAGTTAGTCACTAAATTCCATTGATTTTTATTGCCACAAAAGCCACAATTCAAGCCCTCATTAACTCTCTACCAGATGACCAAAATAATGACCAGAGCAGTCTCAAGGTCTTTAAGACTTCATCCACTCGAATCCAGCCTGCACTGTGCTATGGTGCTTTCTTTATAACACACACTCCCTCTCTCCTCCTCCCTCAACTCAAAACAGTTTGATGGTTTCTCGCTGCATTACAAAATCCCAACTATATCAAAATCTTCTGTGCATGATTTTGGCCCCAAACAGCTTCTTGAGGGCTATCTGTCACTACATGTTCTCTAATACCTCAACCTACATTCTATTCACATTCATTTGCTCTATAAATGTTAAACACCCCATGCTCTTTCTCTTTCACATCCACGTCCATCTGTGTACCTCTGCTTAAGCCAACTCATGTTCTCACCGCGCAGCACACATCTCACAGATCTCTAAAGATACTTCCCAGTTGAACCTTATTGCTGAGTACTCCTTTAGTATGTCTTAGTATGGTCTTAGTATGTCCTTTATGAGGCTCTTCCTAGAGTTAACATTCTATAATGCTAACAGCCTAGTTCTGGAACTAAGTATAACAGATCCCATTAAGACAGAATGTACATGGAGGGTGAGAATACCAGATTACAGCAATTTCAACTTACTGAACTAAAAGTAAAATAAATAACAGGTAAGTATCAATGAACAATTCATCTGAATAACACATTATGCTTACCTTTGCTACTAAAATGTATGATATTCCCAACTACATTTCTTGGAATAAAGCATAAAATAATAAGAACAACAACAATGAAAGCAGATACTTACATAGTGTTTCCTATTTGCCAGGCATCACTCTAGGCACTTTACATGTATAACTAGGTTAAGCCTCATGATAATCCTACAGGGTGGGTGCTATCATTATTCCTGATTTTACAGATGCAGAGAGGTGAAGTAACTTGCTCAAGTTTATGCAGTTGGTAAGTGTTACAGATGGGATTTGAATGCAGTCCGTCCAGTTCCAGAACCCATGCTCTCAAACTGCTACCTTATGCTACTTTTCAAAAAGCTCTGGGTGTCAAGTAGTGAAGTCCATCTTTATCTTCACATGAAAATACAGTTTTTCCTTCCCTACAACCCTCACTAAAACATGAGGTTCCTCCATAGCACATGTTCTAAAGGAAAGAGTTCAACTCTGCAGTAATCCTCAAATGGGGTCACTCTTGATTTTCTATAATGAATAAGTTGTTTTTACCTTGCAATCCACTTTTATCCAAAAAATTGCTTAAGTTAAACAATGTGTTTCTTGAAGCCAAATACTGAATAAAACGCTGGGGAAAAAAAACAAACAAATAATTATGTCAAATAGTACTGCCATCTAAGAAACTCTAATTTGAGAATTAGGGGAGAAACTGGTGGTTAACACATTCCATTAATCTTATCTAGTTTAAATTTATCATCCTCAATCCTCCTAAAAACATAAAATATATTTTTCACTAGCATGCAGGAATTTATTAAAGTCTAATGCCCACAGCTATGGTATTAAAATAAAAGGAAACAGGCACTTTTAAACTACAAGCAGTAATTTTTGGCTTTACTATAGCATATTATGGCTATAGTTAATCATACTCAGATGGTGCCTTTATTTTACAGAGATACCTGGTGACTCAACAATTTTTATGACTTTTTTTAAAAAAACAAAATACCTGTAATCATACTGGAGTATAATATTACAGACATCCTCTTACCCACTGTCCAGATTAAACACATTACCATAATCACTTCAGACCCCTTACAGAATCAAATTACAGAGTATTGAAGACACACGCCTTCAAAACCATTCCCTTCCTTCCCTCCCTCTTCAGAGGCAATGGCTTTTCTGAAGTAGGTTTACATCATTCCCACAAATGTTTTTACAATTTTACTACATATATAAGTATCTATAAACTGTACATAATTTTGTTTTCTATTTTAAATTTACAGAAATACCATACCGTACTTATTCTTTTCCAATGTGATTTTTAACAACTTCTTCCCAAGAATTATTAATACATGTACATCTAGTTCATTCATTTTAAACAATGTTTGAGCATTTAAATGAACTACTATATCATTATGTATCCATTTCTATATGGGTATTTAAATTCTTTGCAATTTCACCATTATTAACAATGTTTCACTGACATCTTTGAACTGGTCTCCCACCTGCAAACATACAAGAGTTTCTCATGATATATACTTAGGGTTGAATTGTTGGGTCAGTATGCGTATGAAAGTTCATTTTCTCAAAATACTGTCAAAACCCTCTCCAAAGTGCTTACCACAGAACACTACCTTAGCTTCCCTTTACATACAACCTCTAAAATAGCTAAAGAAACTCCTTTCGATTTCCTTTAAAAGGATTACTTTTTTGTGAATGTATGCAGAGGATTATTATCAATTTTATGCACATCATCACTTCTCTGACTCAATCTTGTTCATCAGAGATCACTCCAAACAAACCAGGATTTTGAAAAACAATTTGTAAATCGAAGACTCCTGTTTCATCATTTATCCTAAAATAACCTGTTTCAAAAAGGTGTTAAAATATCCTAAGAAAATATTACACTCTATGATTTTTTATAAGTTTTGATCATTCTTTTTTGTGGGGGCCTGTCCTGTGCATTATGAGATGTTTAGCATGCCAGTAGCCTCTCTACCTACTACATGCCAGTAGCATCCCCTCCAGTTATGAGCAATGGTCCCTTGGGGATGAAAATCACTCTCCGCCCTTGCCCTATTTGAGAACCACTGTTCTATGTAATTTCCAACACCATAGCATAGTGAAATCCTATGCATACTCTCTTACAGACTAATAACACCTGCCAATGCAAAAACCTGAGGGCTGTACAAACTAGCACCAAAAAAAGAGCAGAGCATTGGATTTCTCTTAGCTGCTGACGGGAAACTAGAGTTTATCTGAAAACCACTACTGAAATGCTACCTTTCTCTTTCTATCAGTCAACTGTAAGGAATGACAGTCAACTTTCTGGGTTTTTTGCCTTTATAAAGTTTTTGCTTCTGGTATTATCACCTTATTTACCTCTGAAAGTCACCACTGATAGTGTGCCTCTTTATCCAGCATTGTAGTTGGTTATATTTGTGGCTTTTTCTTTTTAAAGAATAAATTATATATATATTTTAAAAGGTAAAAAATACATACAAGCCTGAAATTCTTCTGAATAAATGATCATGATCTTAGACAAACACATTCCTGATGAAAATAGAAACTAATATCCTAGTTAAGATCAAAACGTTTCGAGTTACACGGAGGTTAGTATATCCAAATTTTTCTATTGACTCTATATACTGCTTATAATGAATGAGAAAGCAACTGAGTAACATATGTCCTAAAAATGGTCACGTCTGTTACCTAAGTAATCATATTTCAGGTAACGCCTCTGGAACTAATTTTTAAAACTTAAGAACTAGAAATAAAATCATTCAATGTGGTACTGTAACAGTGAATAATCAGAAAACTAAATTTGCAGGAAAGAGAAGAATTAAGAAAATGATGGACCATATGAGCAATTATGTAGTCATTGAAGATGATAAACAGAAAGAACACAGAACATGGAGGTGCTTCTTATGGTGTGATATGTAAAAAAGTTAAATATAATATTTTATATAGATTATGATTATAGCTATAAAAAATACTTTGGACAGGACCAGAAAGGAACACCAAAACATGCAAACAGATCTGTTGCAATGTAAGAGTTATGGGTAAATTTCTGCTTTAATTCTGAACTCTAATGATGTTCTCTTTGGTATCTGTCAAAGATAACAGCAGAGTCTCATGACTGCAAAACCCAAAATAATGAGTAAAGTGATGGATGTCAGAAAGTCATGTTTATAAATCTGACACCAATGAATAAAGTCCCTCCCCATCTCTATGGGAGCTATCTCCCAGCAACCAGTGGTCTGCATTTTTCTAAGGCACATACCAAGGTACTAGATTTATCTAGTTCCATTCAAATTTTCTTTTAACACAATTTAAAATATTCCTTTTGACAGAATTTTACAAGTAAGTATGCTAGGCTGGGAAAATCACCTAAGGTAAGAACTCAAAAATTAGCTATCATGGAAAACAAGATGATTCTCTCCAAACAGTAAATTGAAAAAGCTTATGCATCTTATTTGTTACCCTTTTTTGGGAAACAAAGGCTTTAGACACAACTCTTTGCTGAAGAAGGCATTCTTCAGTCAGTCTCCTCAGCAAAATGCCATCTTAGTCCTTAATATCACAGCCTTGAACTAGGCAAAGAGCGTCTATAGACAACTACATCAGATCAGACAGAAATCTGATTGGGCTATGATAAAAAAGCAAATTAAAATAGACGAACATACAATCTATACACAAAGGCCTGCAAAAAATCAGTGATGCTTATAGAACCCATCTCTAGGCATTAATCTTTGCTTCTTGATCCCATTACTGAAAGTGCCCTGTGCTCTGACCCATTTTCTGCTTTCTGACTTAAAGGCCATCTTTCCTCAAAGTGTAGGGTCTACAGTTATATTTCTGTATAAGCACCTTGCCCTTTTTACCTATATTATTCAGTTGCTATAGCCATTTCTGTAGTGTCAGTGAGAGAAACTAGCTGAATCAGTCAACTCCCCAGTATACTTGTTAACTAAAAACACTGCTTACCTCATTTCCATACACCATTAAATGATGAGTTGTAATGAGAGATTTGAAGACCACCACCCAACTACTGTTAGTAGTTCTTTCAAATAAACTGTCTGCCAACTGCGGGATGTTCACATTCATCTCATTTGTGCACTGAATTAAGTCTGCAATAAAAAAAAAAGATTAATTTACTCTGGCTTTCATTTATTTTTAATGCTAGATCTGCATACTAATAGGGTAAAGATCTAAAAAGAGTGGAGCAACAATGGACAGTTTGCAGAAGTTGTTAAAAATTTCTCAAGAGAACAATTGAGACAGTACTTCTACCTGAGAAGTAAACAGGGCATTGATTAATATCACACAATTGATCAATAATACCAGAAAGTAAATCAAACTCCTTTCACCCTTAAGTATTTTATTTATCTCAAAAGGAACTGTTTCAAGGCCTTGAGTAACACTTTCAGTTCTCTTACTACTCATAAACCTTCAGAGTTTCAATACTAATATTATTCATCCCTACATTTAAAAAAAAACTTTAAAAATTCATACATATGGAAGCATAAACAAGCTGAGGTTCAAACACTTTATTAATATCCCCCCCTAGAATGCTGTGTTTGCACTAATAGAAAGAGCAGATATGTGGTCTGTGAGTGGATAGGATTCTCAGTTTGTTTATATAAAATAATTCTCATTCTTTTCTCCCTTCAGTTCTACTGAGTTAGCTCAGTTTTCACTTGATATCAACTAGCTAACACTGACAAACAAAACTGAAAATGAACTGAAAGTTTCTCAATGCAACAAATTTCCAAAGAAGTGATCCAGGAATTCTACTCGATTATTACTCTGAACAGTTAAAACAATGTAAGTTCTAATTTTATATTTTAAAATATAAATAATTGGAAAGCATTACCATAAAATCATCTAATACACAATTGTTTTAGCACCAAAACTGAAAAAAAGTTAATATACCTCAGAGTTTCACCTCCAATCTGCTTCAGAGATATTACTGGCAAATTCAATGAAGAAAATACAAAATATGGTCCAATTTAGAGACTTAATGAAGAGGAAGACCAAGAAATGAGTTGTTTTATTTTTAAAGTATGCATAAAACAAAGTGTATAAATACCTCAGTTATAACTACCATAAAGGGGAAAAAATTAGTTATCTGTGACTATCAGCAGTTTTGTCCACTTTTAACCTTTAGTACCTAATGATTAAATATGAATTCAAGCGACCTAACTTGGCTGTGATTGCTAGTAAGAAACATCAATGTTAACTACGACCGTTTATCTGCTTATAATCTTTCAAAAATGTTTGTTCTAATAGGTCTAATTACTATACAAAGTAACATTTGATAAGCAAATGCATTTTAGATAAGCAGTTACCCTGGCCCACAATGCCTGAAGAACAAAGCACAAAACAGTCAAACAGAATGCCCATGGAACAGGAGAACACAAGGTTTTCACAATTGAGACTACCTGCAACAAAAATTAAATAGTACATTCAACTTGGTTTGTATGGCTCAGCTTCTGATATTTTACTTCTGGTATTTTATAATTTGACCTCTGCCTTCTCTGAAACTTCTTGAATAGTACTTTATACCTGTCCTATGGTACTGAATATACTGTACTTGCCTTATTCCCAAAGATAAATTTTCTGTCTCTCTCAAAATATAATTTACTGGGGGCAAGGCCTATCCATGTCTTGCTCATTCTGAATCCTTTAAAACTTCAAGCACAGTGGTCAAGTTCTGAACTTTATAAGAAGTTATACTTCTAGCTTCCTTTTTTCCCATGGATTTATCCTTATATATTTTTCTATATCCTTCTAGAAACTATCTTGATAAGCTATTCAGTTCTTAAATATAATAGTTACTTTCTCACAATGACATCAATAGTCATTTTACTCCTCAGAATCTTATTTTAGTTTCCAAAATTGAACCTGTCACAAAATTTCTTGTCGCAATACTTGCCCAAAGGTGCTCCTACCTGTGTGTGTGTGTTTATAAACACTCCCTAGAGCCAATCAGTAACCAAGTCTCTTAAACCTCTAGCAATCCCACCTTCTCCTCTCCAACCCGTTATCACTGCCAAAGCCAGAGCTCAGATCCTATTTTTCCTTAACTAGAGGTCACCACTTCCGAGAGCATTCAGAAATTGGGGAGAGTGATTACCACGCTCTCTGAGGAGTTTTACTGGCACTTAATGTCAAGGATGAGGGAGACTGTCATACAATGCACAATTAACACTCCACAATTAAAAATTACCCCACCCAAAACTGTCCCCACTGAGAAAATACTGGACTGACTGGTCTCTTCACTTCTAACGATACCTAATTTGGGGTCTTACCCACGCCACACTTCCAAACATTCTCTAAACTGGCCATAAACTGACCTATAACACAACACTGACTGTCACTGCCTAACCTCAATGATGTCCCAACTGCTTACAGGATTGGCATACATTTCATCTTTGTCCATATCCTCCTTCTTGAACCTTAGCTTCCAACACAGAACCACCTTCCAGTGTTCTGTAATGTACCTTGCTGTTACACAACCAAATCCTTCCATTCTTGCTCATTCTTCAAAATGAATGATGTCTTTTCCTTTGTGAAATCTTCTCCTCCACAGACTAAGGTACCCGCCAAACAGACACTAAAGCTGGTACATAATTCTACATTTTAATTATTTACTTCCACATCATTCTCTTCTTCTAGAATGAGAGATTTTAAAAGTAACCTGCAAACACTTTTGTTAGTAATTTCCATACTCTTAATCAGGGAGGGAAGTAAACTGCTAGATTAGTCAGATAGAGCCTGATCCTAAATGAAGCCAAAAGTATAGATTGCAGTTTCAACAACTACAGTATTTTATATATTAGAATATATATATTCTATCTATGTTATATTCCCTTTGTGATCAGCTCTCCTCTCTGCAGCGCTTTGCTTCAGTTACACTAATGTCTCCTTTGCAATGCCTCCCACGAGTCAAGTACCCAGGAGCTCAGTACTTCTGTTCCTTCTGCCTAGAATACTCTTCTCCCAGATATCCACACTTCTCTTACTCCCTGGCTTTATTACTATAGATCTTTGCTCAAATGTCATCCATCAGAAGAACATCTCTCAATATTTATAAAAAGTAATAAAGCCTTAAGGGCACTCCTCTACCTCCATACCCTCACTATACCCTCTTACTCTGCTTTATTTCTCTCCAAAGCACTTATCATCACCTAACTCATTTTAATTTGTTTAATGTCTTTCTCTCCCAATTAAAGTATAAGTTCCATGTAGGTAGGGCTCTATTATGTTCTCTGCTGTATCCCCAAAGGCCTAGAATAGTGCAACGCATACAGTGGTCACCCATACTTTTTGAATAAATACACTTATTTTAGTATGCAGGAGAACAGTCGTAACAGGACCATCCAAAATGGTATTTTTTACGTAGACTAAACCAACGATCCACAACTCTCTGCACAACCTGCTGTTCCCAAAAAGTTGAAAAACAAACCTGAGCCCATCGCATGTAAAAATTTTCAATTTCAAGTTAAAGGGGATCTAACAATTAATGGTTTATCGTAATGCTATGAAAACTATATAGTATGCTTTAGAAATGACCACATAAAAACTGAAGGAAAACTCCAGAAGCTAAAATGTAACACTTCACATATAACAGGAGAAATGAGATAAGAGTTCATGCCATGAATTCAGAGTAGACCAAAAGCAAAACCAAAGATATACAAACATTACTGGGAGAAAAAATACTGCACGGGTTATACAAACTCTGCAGAACACACTTCCCCATAGTACTTTAACTCAAGCAGTCATTTTCTCCAGGGGTAATTTTTCCTCTGAACAATGTTTCTACTATAGTAGTAACCTGAAAACGCTTTTAAGTCTGAGCTCCAACAACTCAGGAAGGAAAATGTTTTCCCCACCTCTGACTAACCAAAAGCAAACTGTTTCAAACAAAAGTCAAGCATATCATAGGAATCTTGATAGCTACTGCTTTTTTCATTCTCAATCCAGATTTCACTTCTTAAAAAGCACAAACTTGGTATTAAACTTCCTTTACCAATCAAAAGGCTTCCAAAGTAGAAACTCATATTTTCTTTTAGCTATTTACCTTACAAATATTAAAAACTGTAAAACCTTCTTTAATATTACATTAGTAACAAATTCTAAACTCTACACTCAAAAAGCAACTACTATATGGCATATAGATTCTCTGCTTTAGGTAGGTGAGAATTCATGAGGATTTCCAGTATTTAAGGGCAGGGAGAAAATAGGCCCACTATGGAAATGAAGAGCATTTTTCCATACAGAGACAGCAGAAGGAACCAATCCCTACTATATTAAAAAAATGTTCTCACTTTTATTATTTAATATGCCTCTCCAACAAACAAGGTCTGGGGTAGATAAAATAAATGTTAATTGTATTAACACAGGTTAGGTGCTTACCCATCGGTAAGGTCACAGGAGCTCACTACTAAATATAACAGATTTATTAATAGAATTAAATTTTTGTAAAAGATAAGGGTGCTTGGAAACATATACGAAGTGAATACCTAACCAGCCAATTTAATGCAAGTTCTAAATTTCTAGCTAACTAAAAACAAAAAACAGAAAGAAAAGTAGTGAAATGCAAAAAAAAAAATATTTTGTATTCAAGGGAAAATGTTCAGCAAAGTACAAAAACTCAGAAGTAACTAGTTACCAGATGGTTTCATTAATCTTACAGCCGTATTTGTACAACAGGCCACACATCTGTATAGACCTCCCCAGGCAAAGTTCACCAACTTTAGAAACTTACAGGACTTGGGGCTGACTTCCACAGCAAGTCAGGCAACCCAGCCAGTGGCATGCACCATTAGCAGAATGTAGAGGCCTCAAGTTCCCATCTAAACAGGCACTCTCTAGGCTATATCAAAACTATGCTGACACTCAAGTAGATTTTCTAATAAATGAGCTTGCCTAAAACTCGTCTTTAAAATAAAAAAAAATTTATATATATATATATATATAATCATTTAGCCACATATCATCGTCTCTTTCAAAAGGGTCACTTTGAAAGATACTCTTTTTGCAAATGCTTTCATAATTGATTTTAGTAACACAAGACTGACTTTGTCAACCATCCAGAAAACTGGAGACACACTCAGTTTGGAAGACAAATTAAGTGGTTCATCAAATGCTCCTTCACTGATCAGATCTCTGAAATTTTCCCTGGGTAGGAGTACAAATAAAAAGAAGAAATATTCACCAAATATCCAGTAACTAGAGGATAAAGAAAACAGTTTCTGAACTTCTGCTATAAAGTACTGGCACAATTTTTTTCACTTAGCAGAAGTGTGAAAGTATTTAGAAAACATGCAAGCTGAAATCAGACCTCAGCCAAAAGATGTCTGGGAAACAAAATGAACAGTCTTATACCTTACTCCATTCAATTTTTTGTGTAAGGGGTCACAAAACACGGTCCAAATTAAGATGTAACTGTTACAATTTTATCTTTAACGTTTGTGGGATCCTCTGTGAGAAACATGTTGCACTTTAACATAACTTCCATTAGAATTCACTCAAAAATACAGTCTTCACAGACTGATTTATACCTTAAGAAATAAATCTAACCAACATTTTAGTTGGATGTTAAAATTAAAACTAGGGAAAGACTCACAAAATATAGAGTGCTCAGTACAAGTAATAAGGATTGAATTAATTTGAAAAGAGGAGAGAAAGGAGCATTCAAAGTACTAAAAAGAAATGACAAAGGTATCTAAAAGGCTTTGATAAAAGTACTATGATGCTAGGATACCTAAGTCACAATGTGAGTGGACACGTCCAATAATGGAGCAATAGTTCATTAAATGGCAGCAGTCTGACAGTGAAATACTATGAGGCCAACAAATACATGGCAAGAAAAGCTGAGTGGGGAAAACGCTCACAGTATATTATATCAAAACCACATTAAAGGGACTTCCCTGGTGGCACAGCGGTTAAGAATCCGCCTGCCAATGCGGGGGACATGGGTTCGAGCCCTGGCCCAGGAAGATCCCACATGCCGCAGATCAACTAAGCCTGCGTGCCACAACTATTGACGACCCCGCGCCTAGAGCCTGTGCTCTGCAACAAGAGAAGCCACCGCAAGGAGAAGCCCGTGCACCGCAACAAAGAGTAGCCCCAACTTGCCACAACTAGAGAAAGCCCGTGCACAGTAACAAAGACCCAACGCAGCCAAAAATAAATAAATAAATAGATTAAAAAAAAAAAACCACACATGTTAAAGAACAATGCAGAGTAAGATTCCATTTTTTAAAATCATAGATATACTATATTTTGATATATAGTGTATTTGCCCAAATATGGGATGATGCAAAAAGAATTGAACTTTCAAAATTACTCAGCAATTGTTATATATGAACATGTACTTAAAACCAATATGTAACAGAACTATATCACTGTTATTTCCATAATTTCACAAATTTCAGTAAGCACCTCTCATGTCACACAGCAAACACCAATCCTGTACTGTAATTCATTCCAGACCCTTTGGAGCATATTATGATCAATGGTTGAAAGGACAGCACTGACATGTTCCTTTATTTCCTCAAGGATGTGAGGAAGAGGTGGTACAAGAGTTGCATGGTATAACAGCTGGAAATTCGGCAGCCACTCTTGCAGAGGTAGGCCAATATTTTGAATACAAGCTCAATCTCTCACCATGGTAGGTAAGTCTTGAGGAATCTCCAGAACCCATAAAGAAAGTAAGGCAAACTCCCATCTTACTAAAAAGAAACAAGTTGCAGCTGTAGGAAAAATCAATCTATTAGCACAACTAGATATGCTATTTCTGTCACCGTGTTTTCTGCAAAATGAATGGACTAAGGATTCACACGTGAAAACTAAGAAATGTAAAGATAACTCTACAATTTGATAATCATGTATTAGTATAGTTATATTAATAGTATGATAGTATAATTATTTTTAACCTGGTTATTGAGCAGTAAGTTTTTCTTTAACTGTTTTTTTTAATCACCATGTAAAAGGAGAGGTGTTTTACCCCTTAGAAACTATTCAACAGAAAAGCTGCTATAAATCTTCACAAATTCTCTCATTACCTGATATTCTGTTTATTTTAAACAAAGTTTTTTTGAAGAAGATATTAACCTGAAAACACCTCCATCAGTGCTAATTTCAGGTGCTTATGGAGGCCACCAAAAGAAATCAATTTTTTTAGAAAGAGGAATTAAAAACAACAGATTTAGGAAGTGTTCGGTGCCTTCAGAACACTCTAAAAACCAATAGAAGATAAAGGACTGACCTCCTTTACATCTGTAGCAGAAGAAAGAAGTAGAACTAAAAAGGGAATTCCTAAGAGAAGAATTCAGATGGAACTAGGTAAACAAAGCCAACCCTAAGGTACTCTACATTAATATTTCACTGAAATTTAGCTCTCTTATGTCACAGATTAACACAAGCCAAGTTTGCTGAGTTGTCCATACTTTAATTTTAAAAGTTCAAAATAAATTGTTTTAGTTAATGGAATCATCACGTAGTTGCCGTAAAATTTTAATCACACACCAAGCATCTTCTTCAAATCAGCTCAACCTGTCTCTTTAAATTATCTATTATTATTTATGCATCTGCCTCTTTACCAAGCAATCTGTCATACATAAAAGTCTTAGAACAAGAGCAGAAGAAAGTTTAAGTCATGAAAGCGCTACACAGAGAAACATATACTCCTGGAATACTCTCAGAATTCACTGCCACTACCTTCTTTCTCTTCTTTCTCCCCCCCCCCCACTATCAAAATGTTTTAGCCTACTATGTAAAAGCATTCTTAATATGAAAAAGTCTGAAAACCTAAAGCTTTCTCCATGGTGTTGTGGTGTACTTTGCATTCCTACCACTAGATGGGAGACTGTACAGAGAAACAACAGGACTGGCAAGAACAGACATGGGTTCAAGCTTACCTATAAACAGACCCCTTAATTTTGAGACTGCTTAGGATTCCACGTAATTTCCAAACCTAGACAAGTTTAGTCCCAACCCAGATTCCAAATAAGATCTTAGAGGTGAGGAGAATCACATTTTGGTAAGCACTACCTCAGAGGTAACTATTACTTCTGTGTTAATGTTAAATTTACCAGATAATGTAAGGTAACAATAGAAAGTTACTTAACAGAATAAAAACACATCACTTAATATAAGAATAAAAAAATTATTTAAATTTATTTAAACAAAATAAAAACATTACAGTGTTCCAACTTTAAAAAAAAATCACATGTCTATGGTATAAGCACAAGGCGTTCTCCTTCCCTTCTTTGGAGATCTGAAATTTCAGAATTACAATCCCACCTGTAGAAAAGAAAACAAAGTACGGATTGAATAATTTAAGAGTAAATGCCAAAATTACAAATTCTCTTTGTACTACATTCTAGGAACTTAATAATAGTTCATCAGCCCAGTTAAGGAGATACAACCAGGATTCTCAAAAACAATCGAACACTGGATCAGAAACACACAAAACCTGATTTCCTAAGCAAAATAAAAGGTCAACTAACAATACATTACAAGTTCTGTACTTACCTCCAACAATGCTGTAAACCAGAACAGTCCAGGGCTGCAGAAAATATGGAAAGAATTCTTTCATTCCACTGAGACCAGGAAAAAGGAACCAAAGCTTGAGAGACTCTATGAGTGCAGATCAGAGTTCTCTAAAGGAGAAAAAAATTATGTGGAGAGGTTCAAAGAACTGGGACTAAGTCTGTAGAAAAGTATGTTATTAGGAAGCAGTGATCAGTGCCCTGATTTTCCCGTAACAGTCCTGGTTTACACCTGTTGTCCCAGTGTTCCATTCAGATAGCATATACTTCAGATAGCATATACTTTCACTCTTGAAAGTGACCCAGTTTGGATAATAAATCATATGTCACTCTATTATAAATGACCTAATAAAAGTCTACATGTAGCTAAGGAATTAATAGACAATCACCATCTACTCTGAGTATATTTGCATTTTTCTTTCTCTGAGGGTTATACCATTCTATTTTGTCCTCTCATCCCCAACAGAAACCTCTATGCAAATGAGTCTCAAGTTTCTTCTCTGGGGAATTGGAAATACTAGAAATTTTCACCTCTATGTCCAAAAATATCTTTTGCTTAAAAAACAGGAACATAATCTTAACTGTAACCTGATTGTCCCACCATTTTTGTTTTAAGTGATAAAGATTCATTCTTTGCTTTTTTAAAATAAATTCAGGAATCTTTTGTTTCCTTTTATCTTCCACAACGTGTGGCATGGTTTCTTGTACATGTGTTGATATGATGGTATAAATACTTGTAGAGTTATAGGTGAAACAAAAGTCCATTTCTCCACTCTAAGATCCAGAGGGAAGAAGAGAATAAGAGGCAAAAAGTCCTCCCCATAGCTAGGTTAATGTTATTCAGTAACAGCCAACCCCACATCTAAAAAGTAGGAATCCAAAAGAATTTTAATGGCTTCTCTTAAGAATTTAAATCTGCCTAGACAGAGGGAATAACAAATTGCAGTTAGCCTCTGTGCCAAAGTCTACTCACCCAGAAAACACAAATTTCATGTCCCCAATGCAATTACAACAATAGAATCTTTATATTCCACCTTCCCACAACTTTGCAAACTTCAGTACAAACAAACAGAAATCCCATTTCTTCTACAATACTCACTGCATACTATAATATGCCAAATAGTCTGACGAGTTAGAAATATACAATAGTCGACAAAGTTCTGCCATCATGAAGCTTATATACTAGTGGGGGAGACAATCAATAAACAAATGAACAAAAACATGTCAGATGGTGAGAAGTGCTAAGGATTTGTTAGCCCTTAAGAAGAATGGGGCAGGTGCTTGGGGGAGGTTGCTATTTATACATGATAATCAGGGGTCCTGCATAAAGAGACTTCTAAAAATTAACAGCAACAATGGTAGGGTGTCACC
Source organism: Hyperoodon ampullatus (assembly GCF_949752795.1). Lineage (NCBI taxonomy): Eukaryota > Metazoa > Chordata > Mammalia > Artiodactyla > Ziphiidae > Hyperoodon > Hyperoodon ampullatus. The sequence goes on along the minus strand of NC_136920.1, from coordinate 47,495,725 downwards.
AGTGGCTTGGAGGCCTATGGAACTGACCACCATGATTAATTACCATCTTCCACATAGTAGGGAAGTACGGAGGCATCCCATTCATTCTACATCACCTATGTGTGCTTCTCCCTTACCAAACCAAAGTCATGATGAACAACAATCTTGTTGATTCTGCAAAGCCTCTAGTTTTACGTAGTTAAGTAGAGACAGCGGAAATCTCATTTATTCACACACTTCACAATTAAATCAAAGCAATACGTTCACCTTCAGTGAGTCAAAATGGTACCAGCCATCTACTACAGTTCATGAAGTAGGCATCAAGAGACCCCTCAAAGCCAGTGGGTAACAAAGTGAATGCCATTTCTGAAAAACCTTTTTCCAAACTGATGTAAACAGTAATGACAGATATAACCAAAAATAGTAAGCACTAAAGAATAACCCACCTACATGGCTTTAAGTTTTGAAATAATGCTAAGTGGAAAATGTGAGCAATTAATATATTATTAACAAATCCCAATAAACTAAAGCCAAAGTATTTTTCCTAGTAAGTTTAAACTTGAGCCTTTAAGTTTCTACAGGAAAAAATAATCACTCAGAGTATTTCAGCCAAAAGATCTCCATTCTCACACATTTCGTAACCATACAACTGTTCTTATGAAATTCACTATAACCCACATTTGCCTATTTCTCAGCAAAAAAAAAAAAAAAGCTGAAAATTTCATGACAAATGACTTTCTTGAAAGGCATAATATCTTCTGAGATAAAAATATGCTTTATAAGATGTCAAAATTGAAGATATTACTTTTTTAACTTAAAAATTCCATGTAGGGCTTCCCTGGTGGCGCAGTGGTTGAGAGTCCGACTGCTGATGCAGGGGACACGGGTTCGTGCCCCGGTCCGGGAGGATCCTACATGCCGCGGAGCGGCTGGGCCCGTGAGCCATGGCTGCTGAGCCTGTGTGTCCAGAGCCTGTGCTGCGCAACAGGAGAGGCCACAACAGTGAGAGGCCGGCGTACAGCAAAAAAAAAAAAAAAAAAAAAAAAAAAAAAAAAAATTCCATGTAAATTATGCAATAATATTAAAGAAAAAAACACCAGTTTGAATCTAAAAATCCAAGCTTTGGCCATTAAAAATTGTTTGTTGATCTGAAAACAACACTTTTTCAAATTATGCAGGAGAATAGGGAAGGAATTTGGTACATTTATTTAAATTCTAAAATAAAGTTATTTGAGTTGTTTAAAAGTCATCAACCGATTAGCTCTTCTGTTAAAAGTTGGCAGGATCACAACTTATTCTACACAGTTAGTTACAGATTTATTTCCCCTAAATATAGGCTTTAAGTATTTCTCAATACAAGACATTTTGATAAACAGATCTCTGCTGCTAGAGAATTTGGAAACAATTAATTTAACACAACATATATTGTACATAGTACTTACAGTGGGTTTTAATTTAGTTCTGCTTTTATGTACCAACTTCAATAACACTAATAATAAAAGACTAAGAATAAAAACAGTCGATTCTTTCATGCAAGTATCTGTATTTAGGTAGACAGATAATATCACATGTATTTTCAAAACCCACATTCTGTCTGTAGATGGATATCTGAAGAGTTCCTCAAATTTGAAAGAATGTATCTTTCACTTGATTTGTTATGGTAAGGTAATACAAATCTTAAATGGTCCAGACAAGTAGCAGGGAAAATTTAACCACCTTTCTCCTTTCAATTTACAATACCACCCTTTCACCAATTTCCCTTTTGCTGCAGTGACAAAGGTTCCCCAAGTAGCCTTCTACCCAACTAAAATGCTACCACTTTGAAGACTACTATTTTTAGGCTATGATCCTTGCCTAAAGACAATTTTTCCCACTGAAGGTAGGGGGATGGCTCAGGCGGTAATGTGAGCGATGGGGAGCAGCAGATGAAGCTTCACGTGCTCATCCACCACTCACCTCCTGCTGTGCGGCCCGGGTCCTGCTAGGCCAGGAATCCTGGCCTAGCAGGACTGGGGACCCTGCTATATTGGATACCTTCCAGAATGACTGGGATTGGCCAGTGAGGAGAAGGCATGTCTGTTTTTAGTTCTTTCTATTCCTTTAAAGTTCATTTCTCCCTAGTAGAGCTCTTCTCTGACTCCACTTATTTGACAGTCTATCCTAAGTGCTATTCATTTCCAAAATGCATCGAACAGTAATGACGGGGATGCTAATTCCACCAATCACTAAAATTCTGCTCTAGGCTCTCCTTCCAACACTCCCATGCATGGCTGAATCCACTTCCATGTGCTAGGACTGTACTATAACAGGATGAAGTGACATCAGAATAACCAAAAGATCCAGAACCAAATTCTAGATTCACTATTTTACCATTATGACTTCAAGCATGTTAATTAGCCACTCAGTTTCAATATCGCCATTTTAAAAACAGGGATGGCAGTAATTAATTTTCACAATATATACTGTAAGACAACATATTTAGAGTACTTTACAAGCTTTAAAGCACGATTAAATATTAGATATCATTCATTTTACTTAGTATCATATTTTACTGGTGAGTTTTCCCTCATTTTAGTAGATTATTCCTCCATCACTTTTCCAATACAGTACTATGAAACCACCTCAAACTCAAGGACATCTGCAAAACCTTCTTCAGAATGTTTATAAAGCCCAACTTCTTCCACTGAGAAGTGTTAACCAGTTACTTGCACTGGATCGTAAGAGGGGCAAAATCTTTATACATAGGGATTTCTTCATACTTTATAACAAAGTTCTTTCACATCCTTAGTCTTTTGATTTTGTATTACAACAGCCTTGTGACAAGGCAAGGGATGCTTTGTTATTTCCATTATAAAGATTTAAATACTTGCTTACCTTGCCTACCTAAAGTAACACAAACTAGTAGCTGTGCTGGAATTAGTCTTTAAAAGAGTATTTTCCACTAGAGGAATGGATGAAGATATATACATATTTTCCTCTCCATTCTCTCTCTTCATTTCACATGGTTTGAGTCTTGTCTTCACCTTCTCTAATTATTCTAAAATTCACACATTTCTTTTTAGCGCTCACAAATATAATTACTAGTACAGACAGTAACCACCTCTTATCTAGTACAGTATATTCTGCTCCAGTAACCACCTCTTATCTAGTATAGTATATTCTGCTCATTAGCATCCTCGTTTTCATTCTGACTACAATAAACTGAATATCATTCAACTGAAGTTCACAAGGGATGGGTTTAAAGAGTTTTGGCATCCCCATCTCCAAGTGACTCAGAAACTGCAAGCCTTAATTTATAAGCAAGGTTTAAAAAGCCAAGAATATTACAAAACAAAGTCAACTCACCAGATTTTAGGTGAGTAGGGCTTACATGATTTTACATGAGAGGAACACATAAGGCAGTTTTCCAGTCATCTGCCAGAGATGTAATCATTCCCAATTCTAAGTAATAGGAGAAGAGGTAAACTATGTTAAAAAGGGCCTCAAAAACTACCATACCTTCTCGTTGGTCACCAGCTAAGTTAGGAAAACATAACTCTGATGAAGAAAGTCAAAGAAAAGGCACTTCTAGGTTAAGTCTACAAGCCCAAGGACAGGAAGCAGCTTAAGCTTGTCTTAAAAAGGTTTCCAGCTCCTGATTGGAAGAAATGGTTTTCTCCCAGCAGTTAAACAAGGAGTGTCTCAGCCTCCTCAGCTGCTTTATAAATATCAATAGCTTTCTAACTTAGCTGCCAGTTGCAACTCTGTACTAATTTCTTTTTCTGTAACTGATTTTTAAATCAGTACTTATGGTTGTTGTTTACTGCCACTCAGCTATGTTTATGCAGTGTTCCTGGGATGTGCTACAGAAATCACCTGCAAATAATGCCTTGGTCCACTCTAGGTCGCCAATTCAAAACATTCTGCAAGAATATGAAGAACAAAAATAAAGGAGGGTTGGGCTTCCCTGGTGGCGCAGTGGTTGAGAGTCCGCCTGCCGATGCAGGGGACACGGGTTCGTGCCCCAGTCCGGGAAGATCCCACATGCTGCGGAGCAGCTAGGCCCATGAGCCATGGCCGCTGAGCCTGCGCGTCCGGAGCCTGTGCTCCGCAACGGGAGAGACCACAACAGTGAGAGGCCCGCGCACCGCAAAAATAAATAAATAAATAAATAAATAAATAAATAATAAAGGAGGGTTTATACCATACCATGTCTAAAGTCTCATACTGAATTAATACCTAACACAAATTCCAAACCTGATAATACACAATTACATAGTTCTGTGAAAAGTTACAAAAGTTAATGCTGAGAAAAGAAAAATAAAAAAGGAAATACTGCCTGCTAAACCTTAAGTTCTCAGTCATTGAAAAGCTGGTGTTACTTCTAAAAAGAAATGTACAAATGGGAATAAGGATAATGTGGTTATATCTTCCAGATCTGAAAACTGAAGACAACGTGACCATGTAAAGAACAAACCAGATCTTGCCTCCTTGAGTTTCATACCAAGAGATGAAACGCAGCTATCCTGTAACCCTCTTGGATATGCAGTTCTTAAAAACAAATTCACTGCAGAGCAATCCATTCAATTTCGTATTTATACCAATAAATCTTCACACTGGCCTTATAAATCAAAACTAGACCCATTTCCCCACAACATCTCATCTGAAATAAAGCTAGTAACTGCAATTAGTGAGATGTTTTGTTTTCTACTCACCTAATATAAATGCTACACATTTCCAAAATCTTGCCCCTCCCTCCCCAAAAATGCTACCTGAAGATAGACAAACTTAGCAGTTAAAAAAGATACCAACAAATATTAAAACAAGTTTCCTAGGTATAATTCATATTGTATACAACTAAAGATTATTCTAAATGATTTCAATAAGTTGCTTAATTAAAGTTACAAAAGGTAAAAAAATGCCAAAAAGAAAGATAGCTCACACTGTATTTGACAAGTTAATTCAAAACTAACTACACATACATGTACCTGCAAGTAAAACCTTTTTTTTTTTGGCTGCGCTGCACGGCTTGTGGGATTTTAGTTCCCTGACTGAACCCGGGCCCTCGCCAGTGAGAGCATGGAGTCCTAAACCTGGACCGCCAGGGAATTCCCTGATCTTCTCTTAGTGGTGGTCCTAAGAACACAAAAGTTTGCAGGCCAAAAAAGAGTAGACAGCTATACTCGGAAAAACGGATGCAGTGTTGGTCTATTACAAGTTCCAGCATTAATAAGTAGACATATGCAACCCCCATCCACAATATATATCCATAGTATACACATACTTCAAGAAACAGTCTCCCCAACAAATAAATAACCTTTGAAACAAAAATAACGCTTAATTTCTATGGTTCTATGAAATTAAACTAAGGGATAAAAATAAGGTGTAAGGCATTAATTCACAAATTCATCACTTAACCAAATAATTTTAAATTACTGTGCAAATGAACACAAGGGGATGGATTAGTGATGCTCCATTATATACCCTCAACTGATCTCCCATTATAACCAACAGCCAACAAAAGCAAGACAATCACCAGTGTACATCATTTAGTCTGTGGCAGTAGTTAAGGGACCACCATCATCACCGCTTTTCAGGTATCAAATTCATAATCCTAGCATGAACACTATGAACTTATCAGGTGAACCAACTAGCTAAAGACCAAGATCATATCTGAGTATTTGCAATAAAGATTCTGTCCAGGAAATTCACATTTAAAAAATAAAACAAAAAACTGTTGACTAGGGCTTCCCTGGTGGCGCAGTGGTTGAGAATCTGCCTGCTAATGCAGGGGACATGGGTTCGAGCCCTGGTCTGGGAAGATCCCACATGCCGCGGAGCAACTAGGCCCGTGAGCCACAACTACTGAGCCTGCGCATCTGGAGCCTGTGCTCGCAACAAGAGAGGCCGCGATAGTGAGAGGCCCACGCACCGCGATGCAGAGTGGCCCCTGCTTACCACAACTAGAGAAAGCCCTCGCACAGAAATGAAGACCCAACACAGCCAAAAATAAATAAATAAACAAATAAATAAATAAAAAGCCAAGCATTTGAAGCCCTTTAAAAAAAAAAAAAAACTGTTGACTAAATAGTTCATTCATCAGCCCAGTATATTAAGTCCATTATCGTCATCAAAAATTTATTAAATATTTACTAAGATATTATTATGCACCAGGCATTCATTATATTCTGGGTATTGGGGATACCAAGACAAAGCAGAGTCCCTGTCTTCAGGAGAAATAAACATGCTCAGGATGCTCTGAGTTAAAAAAAAAAAAAAAGAAAAAGAAGAAGAAAAGGAAAACAGAAAAAAGAAAATGCCTCTGCAGAGGGGTAGAGGAGCAATTTGATTACAACTGCTACTGAAAGGTTGACAGATATGGCTCATCTGACCAACCAGGGAAAGGGGAAGAGGGGAGAAGGTTCCTGTTCTCCCTCACCAAATAAGGGCATCCAACTCAAACATACGTGCCCCAAGGGGGCAAACATTAAAGGAAGATAAACATCCTGTGGTCAACCTGGCTGACTGAAGTGAAAAATTCAGAAAAGAAAGCATTTGAAACATGGTTGGAAAGGCTAATAGGAAGTATTTTATTATCAAGTATTTTAATATTTTACATAATTCACACATTTTTAATATGATAGAAGAAAATTCACATTTTTGTTGGCCATTTTCTCCTAAAACAAAGTCACAGAAAACAGTGCTACCCCTCCCTCCCAATGACAGTAAAATATGTAAGTTAAAATTGTTTTTCAAGGAAAGATGATATATTGGTAGGTGAACTACTCTAATTAATGGAGAATGAAGCAAAAGCTCATAAAGAAACCATCCTTAATCTTAGTTTCCAAAGCACCAAGCCAAGAACAAAAAAGCTAAAGGGGCACAAATATAGCATCACAGAACAGCAGAGCAGGGAGGTAATTTAGAAAAAAAGCAATTTAAGTGAGTAAGGGATTTTCCTAAGGTCATATGGAGCTGGGGCCAGCACACCACATTCCAGTTCAGGGCTTATTCCTCTAAAAGCATAGGAAGTATAAGAAGTTGCTGTTTCCAAATGTAATCTTACATATTTACAGAAATTATATTTCTCAAAGAAAGGCTTTCTCCTAACTACATCCCATTCCCTAAAAGTTCTCTGTGAGCTATGAGATTCCCCAGATTGCCTGACTTCTACTCAAGGTTCTTCACTGCCATTTAAGTGCTAAATTTATTCTCTATTTCCTTTTATTAGTGTTTCCTTCCTCTGGCCTCAAAGCACCCCATTTACCATCTCCAGTTGTACAGATTCCTTTGTTCCCCAAGCACAGTTCCAGCTTTCCTACCTACAGATGTTTGCTCAGTGCTCTTTCCTCCACCTGAAATGCCTACCGCTCCTCCCTAATTATCATTTAAGGTCCATTTCTTCCCCTTATCGAAAGCAGTTATCTCTCTCTCTCTCCTCTAGTTTTCAATGACATTTGATCTGAGTTTATCTCACACTGCCTGGTAATACAACTATCTGTATATGTCATCTTCCTTACTAGACTGAGGACGTGATCAGCAATTTCAGTTTTAGATTTCTCAATAATCTCAACACGGTAACTTGTTTATATAACAGACACTCAATATGCAATTGCTAATGTGTATATTAATTTCCACTAGACTAATAAAGTCTTGTTTGGTAGAAATCAGGCTTTAAAAACCTAAAGAAACTAATAATTAATGTATCCTTTGTAGATAAATTGATATCAATTGTTAAACCACATAAATCAAACATGCCCCCAAGAATCTTATCAAACTTTTCCTCTTCACGCTGACCATCATCAGATGATAAGATAGTTTGTGTTTAAGTTCATTCATAAATTTGGAACTCAAAAAAACTTCACTTGCACCCAAGCCCACAAAAGCCATGAGATCAGTGTACCTGATTTTATTTATTCAGTGAGCCAAACCACCATGTATAACAACATTCAGAAGTACACTTCAGGTGCCAAAGCTCATCTAGCCCCTGCACAAATGGCAACAGGATTGTAGATTCCTATCTTCCTTCCCTTTCAATAACCCTGCCACAAATTACCAGGAAAAAGGAAAGCGTACTTCTCCAGTTCCGTAATGCTGGCATCTACAGCTAGGAAAGCAGCTAATAAATGGGAGGAAAGGGGATCCTAAAATCAGGATCTGGGGAGAAGAGACCAGAGTCTATCAAGATAACTCCTGTCCTTACAAGACATTTAAGGGCTCTCTCTCCAACCTCATCTCCCTCTTACTCTCATTAACACTTTACATTCCACCATACAGCACTACTTAAAGTTTTCCCCAAACACATCATAATGCTTTCTTGCCTCTGTGTCCCTAAATGTGCTAATCAATTTAGGAGGAATCCCTTTGTCCATCTGGCAAATCACTGTTCATCCTTAAAATTCTTGTTACCTCCTCTACGAAGCTGTCATTAACTCCTTCAAAATTACTCCAGCCCCTACTTTGATACTTCATGTAAATAGTATTATGCATTTATCTCAATTATTACAATTATTTGTTTACACATTTTCAACATCAGATCTCATGTTCCTTTTAGAGTAACGATTAAGTGCCATTCATTTTACATTACTTTCTAGACCTTGATCACTTTTCCTCAGCACCCCATTTAATGCTTCTAACCAGGGGTTTTGCCAGCACCGTTCAATTCAACAGAACTCAATCTCAGAACTTTCACCCCATATTCTTGCTCATAGAACAAGCAAAAGATTTTAATACAGTTTCCTAGATAATTTTACTAAAATAACATGAAATTTTAGAAAAAGATCTGCTCTTATAATTCTCTTTTTTCCACTCAGGCCTTCTCCAAGAAATATAAAGTCACACAAAATAATAAACTCTTGAGTCTGTTGGTACACAAATGAATTAAGATTTAGCTACATTACACATTCCAAAAAAATTAATTTGGATTTCCATAGGCAATTCACCACAGAGCCCTAAGACAAGGACAAAAAGGGCATAGGTGAAGTAGGTAGTAGGAAGAAGCCAATCAAGGTCAACATCCAGTTCATTCATTATAGCCTATTAAAGACATATACTTCATTTCTATCTTTCTTTGCACTTTACAAGTTTTGCCAATATCTTATAACAAAAAACACAAGCATTTAGCAAATAAGGCCTATAGCATTCTGCTATCAGGTGTGAACTATCACAAATAACACAAACTCTAAAATCAAAGACTGCCTGGAATTCACTTACAACAACCATACATTAGCAAATAATACTCATAATAACAGGGAAAAAAAAAGAAAAAAACAAAAGAAACATTTGAAATCAAATATACCAATATTAAGTAGGTCCTGGAATAAATAATATTTTAAGTGTGTCAAACTACCCTAATTTTATATAATCTAACTCTGGAAATTTACTTCTTAACTTCCATAATTCTTCACGTTTTCAACCAATAAAGAATAAAAATTTACTTCATCACGGAAACAGAAAGAAGTTTAAACAAACAACTACTACTTATAGCAAAGGCATTACCCCTACAGTAATCTTTCTCTTCCTTTATGGAAAAAATCCTAAAACGTTCTTTGATAACACATTAGAAACCTCTCATGGAAATTTCATCCCTCCTTCATTCTTTCAGCATCTTTTTATTACATACTTGCTATATGCTCTATTTAGCACAGTAAAGAGGACACACAAGGGTTTTCTGTAAACACTTATAATTATAGAAGCTATACGTACCCCAATGTCCACTGCAGCACTATTTACAATAGCCAGGACATGGAAACAACCTAAATGTCCAATGACAGATGAATGGATAAAGAAAATGTGGTACATATATACAATGGAATATTACTCAGCCATAAAAAGGAATGAAACTGGGTCATTTGTAGAGATGTAGATGGACCTAGAGTCTGTCATACAGAGTGAAGTAAGCCAGAAGGAGAAAAACAAATATCGTATATTAACGTATATATGTGGAATCTAGAAAAATGGTACAGATGAACCTATTTGTAGGGCAGGAATAGAGATGTAGACATAGAGAACAGACATGTGGACACAGGGTGGGAAGTGGAGGGTGGGACGAATTGGGAGATTAGGTTTGACATAAATGCACCACTACCAAGTGTAAAATAGATAGCTAGTGGGAACCTGATGTATAGCACAGGGAGCTCAGCTCCATGCTCTGTAACGACCTACATGGGTGGGATGGGGAGGTGGGAGGTCCAAGAGGGGGGATATAGGTATACATATAGCTGATTCACTTCATTGTACAGCAAAAACTAATACAACATTGTAAAGCAATTTTACTCCAATAAAAAAAAGAAGTACAAGTCATTATAGAGAAGTGCAAGATACTATGGAAACATACACACCATTCTGTATAGACAAAAATAACTGCTTATGGACACTCATGCAACTATGTATTATCTCTTCACACATTTAAAGTATCCCAAGAACCTTAAAAAAAAAAAAAGTTTGTTGGATTAGACTAATTAGTCCATCCAGTTGAAAAATGTTTGACTTGAATTTTCCATAGTCAATGAACTATTACCAGTACAGGAGAATGCCATCAAGGAAAATTTTTTCTCCCTCACTAATCTCTATTTCCACATTACAAGAGGTAGCAAAGTTGTACCCCATGTAAAACTCAAAAGAAGGGGAAAAACTCAAATATCCTTAATTTTCCTTAACGTCACCTTGTGTCCACACACCATATATAAAAATTAACTCAAAGTTGATCAAACCTAAAAGAGCTAAAACTCTTAGGAGTAGGTGAAGTGTAAATCTGCGTAACCTTGGATTAGCCAATGGTTTCTTAAGATATTATACCAAAAGCACAAATATTCAAAGAAAATATAGACAAACTGAACTTCAAAATTAAAAACTTTTGTGCATCAAAGGACACTATCATTTATTAAAAAAATTATGAATCACTATGTTGTAAATGTGGAACTAATATAATATTGTAAATCAACTATACTTTGATTTTTAAAAGGGCAGGGGGAACACTATCAAAAAAGTGGAAAGACAAGACACAGGATGGGAAAAATATTTTCAAGTCATGTAAGGATCTAGTACGCAGAATATGTAAAGAACTCTTCCAGCATTCCAAATAATAAAGAACCAAATTTAAAATGAGCAAAGGATCTGAATAGACGTTTTTTCAAAGATATACAAATGGTCAATAAGCTCAACATCATTAACAAGATGTTTAACATCATTAGTCATTAGGGAAATGCAAATCAAAATCATGATATATACTATATATATTTAACTAGGATGACTACGATGAAAAAAAATTTTTTTAAATACCCTGAAAATAACAATTGTTAGCAAGAATACAGAGAAACTGAAACCTTTATACATTGTTGTTGGGAATGTAAAATGGTGCAGCTGCTGTGGAAAACAGTCTAGTAATTCCTCAAAAAGTTAACATATAACCACCATATGACCCAGAAATTCTTCTCCTTTGTACATACCCAAGAGAACTGAAAACACGTTAACACAAACACTTCTATACAGATGTTCATAGCAATACTATTCTTCTGGATTTAAAGGGATAAACAACCCAAGTGTCCATGAATGGATGAATGAGCAAAATGTGGTATATCCATACAAGGGAATATTATTAGGTTATAAAAAGAATAAAGTATTGTTACATGCTACAACATAAATAAACCTTGAAAACATTATGCTAAGTGAAAGAAGCCAGACATGAAAGGCCATGTATTGTATGATTCTACTCATATGAAATGTCCAGAATAGGAAAATCCATAGACAGAAAGTAGATTACTGGTTGCCAGGGAATGAGGGTGGAGAGGTGGGGGGAGTGATTGCTAACAGATAGGTGGTTTCTTTTTGGGGTGGGGGGAAACGTTCTGGAATTAGATACTGGAGATGGTTGCACACAACACTGTGAATATATTTTATGTTATGTGAACTACATCTCAATTTAAAAATTGCATTAAAAAAATCACTTTGCCTCACAATCCCCCTTTTCACATTAGCTTTGGATTAAATGACAATATCTCAAATCAGTCAATACCACGCATGATAATAAATTTCTGCAAACAATTGTTTCTAATACACCAAAAAGGTCTGCAAATCCTCTCCGGTGTGAATACCACCCTATTTACTTTTTGGTATATACTTGAATTACGATAATATTTTTGCATATTAGATGTACTTAAAATGTTACATTTGTATTTTTCAAGCTTCCACAGGATAACTAACTCTATTACCAGCACATAAAAATTTTAACATACATACACACACACACACCCTTGTTCTCAGAGCTTATAAATCACATGAGGAGATCTATAATCAGCAGAAACATGTACATTAAAATACAGCAACTGAGTATACCCTAGGAAGTCACTTGTAAAGTATACCTGCAATCTTTAGTGAGGGAAGAAGTATGGAAAGCATATCTAGCTTCCTCAACCACTACTTGAAAGAAATGTCCCTTCAGTAAAATCAGGGCCCCTAGCAAACTTTCAAGTACTAAGTTTATGACTATAAATACCAGCACCATTTCAGAAATCACTGCTGGAATTCCAAGCATTCAGAGAAGACTTGCAGCAACTCCTACCAGCCCCTGGAATGAATTGATGATCTGGATTTAGTGGTCTTACTATCGTGGCCATCACTACTTAGCACTCCAACCTTTGCTTACCCTACAAGGCTTCGTTCTAAAATGGTCATTTCTTTTCTTTTGCATCTTGATGTTATCTATTACGTGTACTTTAGGCCATCACTACTACTACTCCAACCTTTGCTTCATACCTCACAAGCCTTAATTCTAAAACAGTCACTTCTTTTCTTTTGCATTTTGACATCATCTATTAAGTGTACTTTATCCTTCCTTATATCTAAAGTGAGGCTGCCATACAGTTATATACTGGAGGCACCGTGCACATAGATTATAATGTGATCAGCACCTCCTAGAGTTGTACAAGGAAGCAGCTCTGATGAACATTTCAAATCTAATTCTGGTCCCCTGTTTAATTCTTAAAATTAATTTCTACTTTTAAGACCATATCCTCAAAAACATGCATTTGAATATAGCTTTCAAACTGAGTAGCTGTAACTAAGAAACTTTTTTTCTTTGCTATAACAATACTTTGGAAAAACCACATAATACCTAAACAAAACTAAACCTCAATGCCTCATGGGTGCCATAGCAATTTGTTATAATCTTTTTTATCAATGCTACTGAATGACTCCATATATAATTTTGTAACCAGGTGATTACCATTCACTGCAACTAAGATAATGGCCATAAAAACATTATTAAAATATCTACTGGAATAGATCTCTATGGTGTGTCCATACGTTGTTCATGGAATAGCCTGAGCTGTGACCAGAGATTATGTGTAATCATTCAGTACTTACTGGGTACCCAAAGGGTCACTGATTAGGTACTTTGAGAAGAGACATAGAACAGTACAAAAAAGAACAGTTCCTATTCACAGAGAAAACACACATGAACCCAATATATATATAAAAGCATAATACTAAGTACAGTTAAAAAAATATATATATATATGTAAACTTTAAATGGTGATAATAATGTTAGACTGACAGAACCAGGGGGACTTATTCAGTAACGTCTTTATGAAAGAGGTTACTTTAAATGTGAATGTTAACAAAAGCAAGTTATTTTAAAGAAGATTTAAAAGGAAGGATGCATCTGTACTGACAGAGAGGTGAAGATATTTTGTGTCCAAGGAATGGGATTTGCAAAGGCTGGCTAATAGTTTGAGGGTCAAGAACTTATTTTGGCTCAACTGGTACCTAACCTGCTTGGCTGAAAAGAAATAGCTTAGATATATTTAAAACAAAACAACACAAGTGAGGAAAAATAGATCAAGAGTCTCAATTAATGATGGACTCTATCAAGGCCTTTTAGGAAAAATTACAATATTACTGTTAGAGACTCTTTTTGCCCCCCAGAGGTCTCCTTTCCAAGTCAAACAGCACATTCTTTCCAATCTACTCAACAGTATGACGTAATCAAAAGACCACGTCACATCTCTTGCTCAGTCCTACAATGATTGGGCCCCTGATACCCATCAAATCAAATCAAAATTACTCTGAGAATTTAAAGGACCACTTACATCTAGTTTCTCTCTGAGTATTCTTTTCTCCCCTCTTCTAAACACCCTTCCTTAGAGTTGCATTTTTTTAGTCTCAGAACCTTTACAATCTTAAAAATTGAAGACCCCAAAGAGCTTTTGCTTATGTGGTTTTTCTCTATTGGTATTTACTGTGTTAGAAATTAAAACTGAGAAATTTTAAAATATTAGTTCATTTTAAAATAATAAAATTCATCATATGTTAGCATTATTCATAAAAAATAACTGTATTTTCCAAAACCAAAATTTAGAACAGTGGCATTGTTTCACATTTTTTCCAAAACTCTTTACTATCTGGCTTAATAGAAAACAGTTAGATTTTCATATCTGCTACTACATTCAATTTGTTGCAGTATCACATAGCCTCTGGAAAACTCCACAGTACAATAGTGGAAGAATGAAAATGGAAAAGGAAAATAATGTCTCAGCATATGAATATAGTTTCGATTTCACAAATACGCTGAAGGGGTCTTGGGGACTCCCAGGAATCCCCGGACCACACTTTTAAGAAACAGCCATGAATAGATAAACATGGTCTATTCATTCTCTAGAATAGAAAAGCATTACATAAAAAGTTACACTAAAGTGAAAGCCAGACCTGATGCTAAACTACCTGGGTTCAAATCCCAGTTCTCCTCTTCCTGACAATGTGACCTTGGGCAAATTACGAAACTCAGTGCCTTAGTTTCCTCTTCAGTAAAATGGTGATAATAATAAAATCCCTTGGACATCGCTGGTGGCACAGTGGTTAAGAATCTGCCTGCCAATGTAGGGGACACAGGTTCGAGCCCTGGTCCGGGAAGATTCCACATGCTGTGGAGCAACTACTACTGAGCCTGCGCTCTAGAGCTCGCGACCACAACGACTGAGCGAGCCCACATGCCACAACTACTGAAGCCCGCACGCCTAGAGCCCATGCTCTGCAACAAGAGAAGCCACTGCAATGAGAAGCCCACGTACTGCAACAAAGAGTAGCCCCCGCTCGCTGCAACTAGAGAAAGTCTGTGCACAGCAACGAAGACCCAACACAGCCAGAAATAAATAAATAAATTTAAAAAAAATAATAATAATAATAAAATCTCTCACAAAGTTGCTGAAAGGAATAAACAAGTTTATAAATGCAAAGTGTTCAGTAATGTGAGTGCCCAGCACAAAGTAAGCATAAATAAACATTTGTTAAATAAATATAAACACAACCTAGGCATAAACACAAAAAACACATCTAGCTGTGAGTATTGCCACTATATTCTAATGTAACGAGAAATCCTTAATATTCTGATAACCTGGCAAATTACAATTCTGAACATAATTTTTAATACAAAGGTTTAAGTTCATTAAAATTCCCTTTTAAAGGAATATCATTAGTAAATTGTAACTGCCTACAAACAATTCTCCACGAAAAGAACCATATACACAGTGAATATACAAAATTCTGAAAGATCAAATCCAAAAATTTCAATTCTCTAAAGAAATATATAAAGCCATTTAACTGGGAACATACTGAGACAGAACACAAAGTAACGGAAATGCCACTTCAGCCACCAAAAGAACAGGAAAAGCAAATATTAAGCCTTTACTTTGAAAATCTAACCCTACTTCTTCTTGGTAGGGCTCTAACCTCTTGCCAAGAAGTCTTTAAGTTTATTTTACTTGCTTCTTTGACTTTAAGGGAAAAATCACGGACCTAAGCACTTTGAAACTGAAGAAAACAGAAGAGACTTTCTATGTATTAGGGTGAACTTTCACATTAAATATTCTAAATGATAATCAAAGTCAAACAAAATAAACTACTTTATTCAAATTAAAGCAATTCTGATGAATAATTAAAATCAATTATTTTAAACAAATTGGTGAACTTTCACATTATTTAAATTAAAGCAATTCTGATTAGTTAAAATAAATTAAACAATGTATTTTTAAAACATCTAGAGAATTCCCTGGCGGTCCAGTGGTTACGACGCCACGCTTCCACTAAAGGGGGCACGGGTTCAATCCCTGATCAGGAAACTAAGATACCCCAAGCTGTGCGGCACCGCCAAAAAAAAAAAAAAATAGGGACTTCCCTGGTGGCGCAGTGGTTAAGAATCCACCTGCCAATGCAGGGAACACGGGTTCGAGCCCTGGTCCGGGAAGATCCCACATACCGCGGAGCAGCTGGGCCCGTGCGCCACAACTACTGAGCCTGTGCTCTAGAGCCTGCAAGCCACAACTACTGGGCCCAGGTGCCGCAACTACTGAATCCCGCATGCCTAGAGCCTGTGCTCCTCAACAAGATAAGCCACCACAACGAGAAGCCCACACACCACAACGAAGAGTAGCACTCGCTCACTGCAACTAGAGAAAAGCCCGCACACAGCAATGAAGACCAACACAGCCAAAAATAAATAAATAAATAAATAAATAATTTTTTTTAATTTAAAAAGTAAAGTGGAAGAGCTTAAAAAAGTTAAAAAAATAAAACATCTAATTAAATATCATACAAGTGCTTTACAACTCAAATGAGAGAAAAAAAGCATGTTACTTCATAATGAAGTTTCACTTCTTTTCAGTTGAAATTAAATTCTAAGACATCTTTAAAAAGTATTCAGATATATAAAATATATAAACATAAAAAGAACTGCTACAAGGATAAAAAATAGATGAATAAAGTCCAAACAGTATTTCTTAAAGTAACAAGTCCACCAGTGAAACCTAATTACTTTACAAAGAAATTTTAGAATTAATTTGCTAGTTACAAATAAGGCAGCTACCGAAATGGCTATAGGTAAAATTCTCTTCAGGTTTCTCTTTTAAAACACATACTATTCAGAAACATAACTAAATATGTCAAGGAGGAAAAACTTACATTTGTGTAGTTCTACTATATACCTCCTGCATTTGTCATAAGTAGTCAAATCTTACTATTACCACTTTGATGACTTAATTACCATTTTTTTTTTGTATTTCAGAACTATTAAAGTAGTAAGGGACAGAATAGGTCAAATAATGAAAATGAAAATATAAATTATACGATTAATTCTTATGGGAAAGAACAGTAAGCCCAAACATAACTACGAAATAATTGTCCATTTGGAAAGCCCCAGTTACCTTATTTCTAAACAAGCGCCATCTAGGGGCAGATCTTCTACTTACTATCTTCCTCACAGGTACCTTCTTTCAAATCAGATCCCAGTTACCAGATATATTCTTGACAATACATAAACTAAGCACCCATTGGATATCATTAACTAAGACATTAAAAATCAATAATTTGCTTAGAAAGATAATTATTTTGGGTGCATGTCAATATTTTATATGTATTTTCAATGGTTATACAAACCACGAACCCAAATACAAATTCCACCCTCTGCATATTCAAAACATTCAGAAATTCTTACTTTAAAAAAAAATATGTTTCCACAATTAAAAGTAGGCAGAGTCTAGAGCCAGTACACAACACACAAGTACCCACACTGTATCTACCTTAGAGATATGCTTATAACGGATACTTAATAAGAACATGATCTTGATTTTGTTGTACAGAATGTAAGGCAGATGGTGGCTGGAATGAAGTGTCCCTTGAAATTAACTGGAAAAAATATGGATAAAAAAGTGAAAACATTAGAGCCATTAACATAATATTTCATCTCAGTGAAACATGCCCCAACATAAATGCCCAAGGAAAGTAAACAAGTATAGAAAAAAGTGTTCTTGTCAAAAAACAAGAGTAAAGGTTGTGAAATCAGGTAGGAATGTTTTTACTTTAAGAATTTATAAATTTTAAAACTCTGTTCTGTCTGTACTTCAACCAATAATGTTTTAAGTATTCTATACCCTCTTTAAATTTAGTTAGAGATGACCTTCTATGCATATGACTTGCCTCTCCCATAGCTATGAGAAAGGATTAAATTAGATAATGGTTAATAAGTGCCTGGCAAACTGAAGTCCTTCAAATACAAGGCTGCTATTCTTCTATCTTGATTACGGCCATTAGAGGCCTGAAATTAAATGCAAACCATGCTTATTTTTAAAAATATGTTTCAGGTTTGACAACTCTTTTCACACTAGGGACACTACTTAACATTATTATCTACTGACCCTTATAAGCAAAGCAAAAGCTCTTGCTTAAACAAGTATACAATGTAGTATGAATTAAGCCATAATTCATGGATTACAATCATCATTTCCTAATATAGACAGACCTTGGCGAAGTACACAGAAAGCACCTCCACACTCTAAAGGCTTATAGGAAAAAAACAGTCTTAAGCATATTTTTGTTAAATACTAATATTTAAAAAATGAAATCATTTTTATTAGGGTCAACTAATTAGGCAACAGTTTCTCAGTATATTAAAAGGCGCAAGAGAACTAAGCCTTCACTAGAAAGAAAAATTCCTAAAAGAGGAAAAATTGTATCTACATTAAAGACTTAAAAGTCCATGATGTCAAAACACAGAACTGTTTGTGAAAGCCTTTTCAATTTCCTCAAAGTATGTTAAAGTGTGTGGGGGAAGAAGGTGTTTACAAAAACCACTCATTGGTCAGACTTAAATTTATTCCATTAGTGGAACTGGTTATAAGGGTGTTTTAAACAACAATATAAGGAAAATAGTATTACTGTATTTTAAAAACCTCATAGAGTAAGTGGCTCCTTATTCATACAGGTTTTTTTAAAAAATCAAACATTACCAGGAATATTCAGGTTCTAAAGTGGGAATTTATAAACACAGCAGTGGTAGAGAAAAAGACTACAAATGTGAGATTATCCATACCAAACTTAATCCCAGTTCTTATCTGCAGCAGCTTCCATTACAAGAGAAAAGGCTAACATTCATAAAACCACAAGCAAGTCTCACTCTCCTAAATTTACCTAGCCTATTTTCTGACCTTTTCCACAATGTGTTAGAACTGCAACATTTGAAATAAGACAAGAACCTTTAAAAAGACTTTTAAAAGTGGTATCTATTCGTGTTATAATTTATCATTTTGAAGGGAGAGATGAGGATAACAGTTCACAAAGTCACAAGTAGTTTCTTCAACGCCAAAAGCAAACAAACAACAAAACCAACCTAACAAAAGCATTAACAGTATTAGGGCAAACCATAGATTAGGTAGAGCAAGCCAAGTAGTCATTTGAAGAGAAGTAAACAGTAGAAATGTCTACTCCAAATATCAGACAATCAAAAGAGGCACTTACGGCTTCATAATATATTTTAAAGAATTTTCCATTTATAAATGTGTCACCATTTAAATATATTCTGAATTCTTTAAAACAGTCAAGGATTGATAGTTAACAAGCAGCCTCCATGAACCGCACATCAAAAGAAGAACCAAGCAATAATGATGCTTTTTTAAACTTTTCCACAAGGAAGGAATAAGTCACAATGAATAATGGGTTTGTCTGTAGCAGTAACTTGTTCTAACAGTACTTCATGAGCAAAGTATCTTGGAAGAATTCACATTTTGTACATTTTTTTAAAAAGCGCAAACCTTATGGCCAAAGTCCAAACGAGAACTCAAAACAGGACTCCCGTCAGTGAATTCCCTTTCAGGACATGCTCACTCTTGCTTCAAACAGTAAAGCAAAGTAACTTTCACGTAGGATGAAGTCAGTCAGGCTTATGTGTCCAGTAGCCATTTAAAAAAGGAACTTATCTATTACAATGCCTTTTCCCCTATGTTTCCCTGAAAAGTTTCAGGTCAAATCTCCATTGATTCAAAGCTTGAGTAATCCACTGATCTTTGTACCTTGAGGTAAAGGAGTGGAATAAAAAAGGAGGATATTACAGGTGGCTTCCAGGTTTGGAAAAAGTTGGGAGGAGTTAGCTCTAGTAACTGTAGCTAAGTTAGTGAATGGTGTAATATCATGCGTGTAAGAAAAGCTAGTTCCTCAAAAGATAACCAGCATAAATTAAAACGGAGTCCAAACTCAAGCATCACCAAATATCTTTTTACCAGTTTTTTAAAGGATGTATTATTTGTAGATTTGATTATTAATCTATTTTGAATTCCAATAGTCTACGCTTCACTCAAGCTTCTGAATTCAAACCGCCAGACTTAACAGCTCTAGGAACTGATACCAAAATCAGCAAACCCTTTTCCATATCCCCATTAGAAAAAAAAAAGGGGGGGGGGTGACTGACATTCACAAATTATCCCAGTCAAAAGCATGAAAATACAATGATTAAACCCCACCAGAGGTGATTAAAAATCCCGACGTTCCACAAAGCTTTCCCCACACCAATGGAATCCCTTTTACTTTCACGCCCACGAAGAAAGTAGTCAGGGTAAAAAAGTCGGATATTGAGTATGATATTCACAATGAGACGAAGGAACTTAAGTGAAGCTACAGAGGCAAAGAAGGGGGGGGGGAGAGGAAAGGTGGACGAGAAAACCGGGAAAGGAAGGGACAGAAGAGGCTAGTGGAGCAAAGGAAGTGGGAATCACTTCAAGGGAGGCGGCCCTCAGGGTTGCAGAGAAAGAGGGATCCGGGCCCACGGAACCGGGCGTTTACGGAAACCCGAAGAATGCTAGTGGGGAAACAATAGGGCGGTGAGGCCGAGAGCAAGCGGGGAGACGCTCAGGAGAGGGCGGCTAGGCAGCACGGGACGGGTGGGAAGAAAGAGTAGAAGGCTGCAGCAGACAGAGGAGGCCGGGAGGTGAGGGGCTAGGTGGAGAGGCAAGTTGGCCGGCTGTGATGTGTATCGCGGAGCACCGGGCAGAGAAGCGAGGGTCCCCTAGGAACCCGGAGGGGAGTGGCTTGTCAGGGATTTTTCGACAGGGAACGGAAGCCGTGAAGGCAGGTGTGATGGAAGCAAAAAGAACACAGCTCGGATGAGCACAGGACCCGCCGCGCCAGAGAAGACGCAGGGAGGGAAGAGGCAGCTGAAGCGGGGAAGAAAAGAGATGGGGAGAAGGATGCGGGTCGCGGGGGCAGCGGTCGGCTTCACTCACAGTCCAGGTGCTTTTTCTTGGGCCCCATGATCTCGTGGGTCGTGGCCTTGCATACTGTCTTGGACACGGCGGAGCCGGTGACACTGTGTTGGGCGGCGGTGATTCGGTCCGTCAAGCTCTGGCCGGACATCTCTGCGGCTCCTCCGCCACCCCTCCCGCTCGGCAGCCGGCGGGGACTGGGACCCCCAAGCGCCGGAGGACCCCCACCCCCCCTACCCCCACCGGCTCCTTCTCCGCCTGCCGGCCTGGGGCGGGGCTCAGGGCCGCGCGCTGCCACCCAGCCCGGAAAGAACCGGCTCTTGTCACCCGCGGGGTCAGGCACGATATCGGGCACTCCCCTGCCCCCGCCTCAGCTCAGCCCACCCCCTCCCTGGTCAGCTGAAGCCGGGCAGGGCAAAAGGGACAGGCAGCTGCAGGAAAATGGCGGCGCCAGGCTCCTCCTCGGAGCTTTCCGGGCTGCCCCGGGTCACGTGACTCGGGCACCGCCCCTCCTTCTCCGTCTCCCGCCCCTTTTCCCTTCTCTTTCCTCTTCGACGCAGGCCCTCCCTCGCTCGGCGAGGGAACAGCGGGGCGGCGCCCGCGCGTTACGTGCTGGAACCCGCCCGGCCGGCGCAACAGGAGGCTCCCCCGCGGGGGCAGTGCGCGGCCCGCCGCGTCACGTGATGCTCGCTGCCAACAGGTCGCCCGAGGCTGGGCTCGCTGGGGTCACGGGGGGGGAGGGGGCGGGGCGAGGGACGTATGGCTTCTCCCCTTTCCCCCACAAGGGTGTCCTAGTGTCTGTGGTTGAAACCAACGGCTTCCCGAAGAGGAGGTGCAGCTACCTTCACAGCTCCCCCTGAGCAAGGGGGTGTCAGAGCTGCTTGGGCTTTCCTAGCAGAATCAAGAATGTGTTTAGGGAGGCCCCCAAAACCATCCTCCTGGCTTTAATGAAAAGGAAAAGGCTTCCGTCGGCCCATTCTCGGAGGCTGTCAGCAGGCCTCTCCCTACAGTGGGTATTGAAGCTCTCCCTGCTTACTTACCCCAGAAGGGTTGGGGTTTTTTTCCCCTTTTCTTGAGAGGCTTGGAAATGTCACCTGTTTTTGTTTATCTCTTCCCTGAAAACTTGACACATTGCTGCCAGTCTAAATTTGGATACTAATGGGCCAGTATTTTTTCTCTAGAGTGTCAAATAGGACAGGAAACACATAGCTTCACTGGAATTTGAAAAGGGAAGTAGTACGGTGATGTCACCAGAGATTAGCTGACCCTACAAGGCTGACTGCTGTGGTGATTAAAGGTCCAGACCATAGAAGGAAGTGAGAAGGTAGTAAGTGGAGAAGTCCCATTCAGAGAATCCAGACATCACTACCTGCCATCTCCCCTGGTTTAGTCTTTGTTCTCTTTGGCCTCTTTTTCTCTTGCGTAAGCCGGATTTTCAGGGAAAGAAGACACTTGAAACTGTCCTGTGGGCATTTTAGAGGAATTATTATATCCTGTGAATCTGTTCTATGAGATCCAGATCTATTTCACAAAGCCTTTTAAAATGTTAAAACGCCCCACTTTCAACACAAGTTTAAGGATAAATTTTAAAATCTCCATGAATGTTAAATTATCATGATAGTCCTATGTAATCTTGCTAGTTTCAAATGAAATGCTAACATACTCAGAAAGTCTGTGTACACCATCTGCCAGCCAAGTCCAAAATACTGTGCTTCAATCTGGTGACTCTCAAAAGATGCAAAGCTAATGGTTAACATTTTATGTATCATCATGAATTTTGTGGTCTCCTCCCATTCCCTTTCCCCCCTTTTTTTCACTATGGCTGGTGAAAATTTGCAACACCATGCTTTTGCCAAGAACATAAAGTGCTTAAACCAGCAGGCTTCATCTTTGTCAAGCCAGCCCCAAATTTCTCGAAACTGTAATGACTTCCTTCAGTGCATCTGCAATCCATCTGCAGTTTGGTGCCCAGTTTGCTGCCCTGTGTCCATTGGGCCATGGAGTTACCCAATTCTTAAGACATCCTTACTATTCTTCTGTGGGTTCCACTTAATAAGTTACCAGGTGGCCTGAGCCTCTGCATTGGTAGACCCCTGCTGAGGTCAACAGGAGCTAAATCAGTAGCTAAATATTTCATCTTTAGGGAAAATGTAAAAGTTATACCTAAACACACAGAAGGCAACATGTATTTTTTGCACTACTATGAATGACATTCTAGGAAGGTATTTCACCATTACTTTTACCAAAGAGATTCGTATAAACCACCATTATTCAAATAACTGTAGACATGTTCACCTTATAAATAAACTAGCTTCTGTTAGAAATATCACTGTACTTTTTTCCAAGGGTATATTTTAGAAGTTTCTAAATATGTAAACAATTAGTGTCAATTAATTGTTAGGGTCCCCTAAATTAAAAAGTATATTGTAGAGAGGTGCGAGGTACAGGGGAGGGAACAACCGTTTTTTGAATGCTTTCTGTGTGCTAGGAACACTACATGAATTTTTTCATTTAGTTCTCATTACTATAACTCTAAAAAGAATTGTGCCACTTAATACAGGGAAGAAAAAAGTCTTAGAGATTAAATGCTTATACAATTTTTCTCTATTGCTTAAAAAAAAAAAAAATTAAGTCTTAGAAGCCCCAGAATCCCACAAATACTCAAGTGATAGAAGGAAAATTTAAAAACTCATTGTCTTTCCATTACTTTATCTAGATTCTTTAAGCAAGACTTGAAGCAACAACCATATATATTAAATTCATTCAACAAATACTTCTTGCCTGCATACCCTGTGCTAGGCATTGCTAGGTGCTAAGATGTAATAATGTGTGAGGCAAACATGGTCTCTGTTCTCAGAGTTCTTACACTATTTTAAAATGGCAACAGGGGAGAAAAATAAGTGGGGAGAAGAAAATATGCTGCACCTGAAGAATCTTTATGATGTCTGTAACTTTAAAGTAAGAAAAATGAGGGAGAAAAAGAATATGGAAGAGGGGATTAATCAGAATTTTTACCCTTTATTATTT
This sequence comes from Hyperoodon ampullatus, assembly GCF_949752795.1. Taxonomy (NCBI): domain Eukaryota; kingdom Metazoa; phylum Chordata; class Mammalia; order Artiodactyla; family Ziphiidae; genus Hyperoodon; species Hyperoodon ampullatus. The sequence goes on along the minus strand of NC_136920.1, from coordinate 47,471,723 downwards.
CAGTTAAGCCCATTCCCAAATCCAAAGAGTCTACCAGTTCCCTATTCCCACTCTTCTTAGACATTAAGCTTATCTAAATTATAATCTTTTGACATTCTGTTAGCTAAGCTGACATGAACAACTTGGCAACCCCTACATCCCTCACCTTTCAATGTTTATGTTTCCTGATGCTGCCAAATCAGTTAAAGATCATAATCTTATATAACCTTACACAAAGGTAAGGACTTTTCTTTGAATGTAGCTGAGCTCTCTTGCTAGAACCTCCAAGCAAGGACTTCACTTCCTTATTCAGACTCGCAGCATACACCCTTGTGATAATAATAATTACATGCAACTGTGTTGATTACTTACCCTATGCTAAGCATGTTACATGCATTATCTCAGTTAAACCCTGAGACCACCTCATGACCTGAAGTGGCAGAGACACCTCTGAATTCCCCGAAGTCTGTTTCCTTTTCTCCTGAGCACATATACTATGTTTCCCAGCCTCTCTTGTGATTAGTTGGGGTCATGTGACTGACAATACACAATAGACTGTGGACAGAAACAATGAAAGCTGTTTAAGTTTGGACCCACAAAACCTCTAAAACCTCCTACACATGTGCCATATTCTCTTTCTTTCCCTACCTACCAGCTGAATGAAGATTTCAAAAAATCTAGAGGAAGTCAAAACTGCAAAATAGAAGAAGCATGGGGCCCCAAATTAGTCCTTGAAGGAATCGTGCCCCAGAGAACTGCATGACCAGGAACGCCTGTATTGGATTTTACTTGTTTTATTAAATTATGCCTCTAAAATTTTAATGCTGTGTGTTATAGTAGTAATTAGCTACCCTACCTAATGCCCTTTTCTCTCCATTTTACTGATGAAGAAATTGAGGCTTAGGAAAGGTTAAGTAACTTGCTTAAATTTGCTCAGCTATTAGGTAGGGGAGCAAGGATTAGATCTCAGGTGTCTGACTTTAGAGCTTGGGCTCTCACTGCTTGAGATCCTTGTGATACTATTTTATGTACTTCTAAAAACTTTATTAAAATTTAGTACACACTGCTTCACCTAGCATGCAGAAAAGACAGAAATCAGGGTGACCACCAGGTTCTCCCACATATGTGTGACTGTCTTACTATTTTTAACTCATTCCTGCCACATTTTCCTTTCTTCCAGGTATATTAATTCTATAATTTCAATATGACTTTCCATGTATTTGGGCCTTTTATACCTCTTGAAAGATGACATGTGGACTAGCTTTTAAATATAATCCTTCTCGGGCTTCCCTGGTGGCGCAGTGGTTGAGAGTCCGCCTGCCGATGCAGGGGACACGGGTTCGTGCCCCGGTCCGGGAAGATCCCACATGCCGTGGAGCGGCTGGGCCCGTGAGCCATGGCAGCTGAGCCTGCGCGTCCGGAGCCTGTGCTCCGCAACGGGAGAGGCCACAACAGTGAGAGGCCCGTGTACCGCAAAAAAAAAAAAAAATATATATATATATATATATATATATATATATATATATATATATATATAATCCTTCTCTTAAAAGGAAAGAGTAACCAAACCTTGACCCTGAATCATCATCAAAAACTCTTTAATTATGAAGCAGAATAAAAATAGGATACCTGTGCTGTTAAGGTACCTGGGGTCCATTCTTCCCTGTAATATAAAGAGGCTGAATCATGTAAAAATGTATTACAGCATGCAACACTGAACTAAAAGATCAGAGTTTCAATGTTAATGGTAAAATTAGGATATTAAATTTTGACCAGTAAGTATCACTAAAATTAAGGAGATTTATTAATTCATTTGAGGCAATGGGAGAAATACCAGTTTGGAGTCAGACACACTTAGGTTTGAAACTCTGGGCAAGTTATTCAGTTTCGTCGTATGTAAAACAGGGGTAGTAGCATATATCTTACAGATTTCTTGTCAGGATTAAGATAATGTACCTTTGTAGCCTTTATTTAGATTACACATATAAGCGATATCATATGATATTTGTCTTTGTCTTACTTCACTCAGTATGACAATCTCTAGGTCCAGACATGTTGTTGATAATGGCATTATTTCATCCTTTATTATGGCTGAGTAATATTCCATTGTATATATGTACAAATGAACTTATCTACAAAATGGAAATAGAGTTACAGATGTAGAAAATAAACTTATGGTTACTGGAGGTAAGGAGTGGGGGAGGGATAGATTGGGAGATTGGGATTGATACATACATACTACTATATATAAAATAGATAACTAATAAGGACCTACTGTATAGCACAGGGAACTCTACTCAATACTCTGTAATGGCCTATATGGGAAAAGAATCTACAAAAGAGTGGATATATGTATATGTATAACTGATTCACTGTGCTGTACACCTGAAACTAAAACAACATTGTAAATCAACTATACCCCAATAAAAATTTTAAAAAATAAAATAATGTGCATAAAAACTAGTACAGTGCTTGACACACAGTTGTCACTCAATGAATAAAATCATTCAACAAACACTTGCTCAGAATTTACTATGGGCAAAGCCCTCTACTAGAGTCTCAGGATACAGACATAGATTAGACAAAATGTTAATGCAATGTACAATTGACCCTTGAACAACATGGATTTCAACTGCACAGATCCACTTATACATAGATTTTTTTCAATAAATACGTACTATAGTGCTACATGATCCCTGTGGTTGAATCTGCAGATGCAGAGATTGGACTGTAAAGCTATACACGGATTTTCGACTTGACAGTGGGGTGGGAGATGGGGGGTAACTCTTGCTTTGTTCAAGGGTCAACTGTATTAAGTAATATGATAGAGGTATGCCTAGAGTACTATTAGAACAAAGAGAGATGACACCTAGTTCTTCCTGATGGGATCAACGAAGGTTTATCAGGGACAGTGACACATAAACAGACTCTTGAAGGATGATTAGGAATTGTGAAGGAATCAAGGAGAAGTTATTGCAGGCAGAGGAAAACCACATCTGCAAAAGAAGGAGCCATTTGGGGACTGCAAATTGTTATATACGGCTGAAACATAGTGTATGTGAGGTTTTTATTTATTCAGTCAATCAGCGAGTAGTTATTGAGCACCTACGTATGCTGAATAGTGTTCTAGGTCCTGAAAACACATCAGTGAACAAAATAGAAAAGTTTTCTGCCTTCTTGAATGGTGTGTATAGTCAAGTGGGGCATATAACAAATAAATATGAAACAGATGCAGGGAGAGAAGAGTGCTAAGAAGAAAAATTAAGCAAGGTAAAAGAATCAAGAGGACTTTAAATTGGATGATGACAAGGGAAAGCCTTTCTAAGAAGGTGACATGTGACTTGAGTGGATTGTGGGAGTCAGCGGTGCAAATATTGGGGAGATCATTTTGCATAAAGGGAACAATGAGTACAATGTCTCTCAGACAGGAACAAGATTAACTTGTTTGTGGAACAGTAAGAACAGTGTGGCCACCAAAGAGAGAGTGAAGACAAAAAGATTTAGGAAATGATCCCAGAGATATGACCAGATTATGAAGGGCTTTATAAGGCATGTTGAGGAATCTAGGTAACATCTAGAGGTAGATGTCCCATGAGAAGAGACAGCCCTAGGTCCTTGGAACAACTAAAGACTGCATGAAGTAGGCTGTTTCCAACCAAGACAGCTGGAACAAGACCCCGTTTGTTGCCATGTTCTTCTTTGTACCTGTATCCCCTTGGGTTTTGCATCTTTATCTTCTCAGCTATTTTCTTCCCCCACTTCAGGATTAAGGTCCTAGATAGCTAATGGACATCTGCGTCCTTTACTCATGGTATCCCCAAGACCTGTATTCCTCATACACTAGTAAGGTTGAATAAACCCTACCCAAATTAAAGGGAAAAAGAAACTTGATTACATAAGGAAAGTCCCAATAGATTGTCACATGCTTTCATTGTTCAGTTTTCAAAATCTAAGAATATGGCTTTCAAATGCCTTTCAAACTCTAATAATTTTTGTCTTAGTGTCTGTCTGCATAGCAGTTACCAGATATATGATCTTCAGAGTCTTAAATGCTGCTGCACAGCCACTGCTAACACTAGATGATTTACAAATGATCATCCAACAAAAAGAACAAGAAAGCCTGATACTTATAGAGGTCAATATGACTACCATGAAAAATTCAATATGTAATTGCAACTTACTAAATAGCAGTGCAGATCTGGATTTATCACCTCCCCAGGAAAATAATCGTCTTTCTTTCGGCTTAGGCTGCAGAGTGACCAAAAGAAGGGGGACTGAGAAATGAAGCCAAAACTAATGATTTGCAAAATGAAATGAAGCAAAAACTGAAATGATCCACTGTACCATTCCATGATATGTAATAAAAACTCTTTAAGCTCTTATTGTTTTAACACCAGCTTATTTAGGCCCATTTGTAACAATATAAGACCACAAATAAACTGATTTAACTGTAACTCTGCACAGATTCATAGATTCTAGTAATTCAGTTACTTTACAAATTCTAATTTGTAAAATTCCTGCCTAGGCTACTAATATCCACCACAAAGGCACCCTATGGTTGATCCTATAAATATCTTCCCCTTACCACCCCGTTTTGAGACGTTATTGAGACTCTATTACTGTGATGCTTCCCCTTATTAGCAACTTTAACAAATCCATGTTTTTATGATGAAATATTTTTCTCATGATCTTTGTATGGAATGTGGCAGACTAAATCATATGCCCCACAGAGGTGTCCATGTCCTAATTCCCAGAACCTGTGAATTTGTTATCTTACATATTAAAAAGGATGTAGCAGATAAGATTAAGTTGAGGATGGGGAGATTATTCTTTATTATCTGGGTGGGCCTGATGTAAAGGGTCCTTATAGAGGGAAAGAGGAGGTCAGAGGGAGAAGACGGCTATGTGACAACAGAAACAAAAATTGGAGTGATGTGACCACAAGCCAAGGAATGCCAGTCACCTCTAGAAGCTGGAAGAAACAAGGAATGCGTTGTCTCTTGAGCCTCTATAAGGAACCAGCCGTACTGTCACCTTGAAGTGAATTCTGGAGGTTACAGGTCTAAAATAAGACAACAGAATACATTTCTATTATGCAAGTCACTGAGTTTGTGGTAATTTTGTTACAGTAGCAATAGGAAATGAATGCAGAGAACTTTGGCAGGAATTTGGATTTTATTCTAAGTGAGATGAGAAGTCATCAGATGGATCTCAAAATATATATATATATATATATATATTTTTTTTAATGTACATTCTTGCTGTGTGGAGAATGGAATTTAGAGCAAGATAGAAGCAGGGAAAGTAGGAAGGAATTGCTTTAGACAAGAAGAGCAGTCAGTGACAGTGACTTGGATTAGAGTGGAAGGCATGGAAATGAACAGTAGATAGATTTAGGTATATTTTTAATGTAGAATCAACAGAATTTGCTGGTGGCTCAAATGGTGGGGAGAGAATCTGAGGACAGTGACTCAAGGGAAAGAGATTATACAATGATGACTTCTAAAATTTGGCCTGAACAAGTGGGTGAATGCAGAATAGGGGCAGATGAAGCTGGAATGAAGACAGTAGGCAGGTCATGAAGAACCTTGTATGCTGTGTTTAGGAATCTGGATATTGTCCTGAAGGCAAAGGGAATGCATTGAAATATTCTAAGTACAGGAATGAGATGGAGGTCTAACTGACCTTTGTGTCCCTTTCATTTTCTTAGTTCGATTAATACATTAACAGATGTCCCAAAGCCATAAACCATTATCCCATCTCTTTCCTCATTCTCTACCTGTGTAATGCCTTGGTTTTTAATTTAATTAAAGCCTTGTTATGAGAAAAGTTATCAAGAAAGTTCTGAACAGCTAAGCTTTGCATTTTATGGTCTGCACTGGGCCTGATTTACAGAAGTCTGATAGATTAGAAAACAAAAAGCTTATAAAAATAGTTGTACTTGTTCATAACACTTAGCCCAAGGGTAGATCAAGGGAAAACTGGTTGGTGGGTAGAGGGCATTGTAACAGTGGCATTAGAGAGGGGAAGAAGAAGATAGATTCTAGATATATGAGGGAAAATGCATAGAACTTGATAAAGAGATTGCATGAAATATACAAGGGAGGACACAAAGTAAAGGTTGATTCCTAGGTTTCTGATAGGGTTCATCTGGATACATCATGATTCCAGTTATTGAAACGGAGGAACCTAGAGGGAGAGGAAGTTGGGAAGATGGCAGGGAGAGAATGATGCATTCAATTTGGATATAATTTATTTTTTAACTAATAAAATTGATATTTTAAGAGCAGTTTTAGGTTCACAGCAAAATGGAGTAGAGAGTACAGACAGTCCCCGTACACCTCTGTCCCCACACATGCACAAACTCCCCCACTATCGACGTGCACAGCGGTACATCTGTTACAACCGATGAACCTACACTGACACATCATTATTAGCCCAAGTCTGAAGTTTACTTTAATGTTAACTCTTGGCAGTGTACATTCTATAGGTTTGGACAACTGTATAATAACAAGCATCCACCACTGTAGTATCATAAAGAGAAGTTTCTGCCCTAAACATTTTTGTGCTCTCCCTTTTTATTCCTTCCTCCCCACCCCCAACCTCTGTCAACCACTGATCTTTTTACTGTAGTTTTGCCTTTTCCAGAATGCCATATAGTTGGCATCATACAGTATGTAGGCTTTTCAGAGTTGCTTCTTTCACTTAGTGGTATGCATTTAAGGTTCCTCTATGTCTTTTCATGGCTTGATAGCTCCCCTTTTTTCATGCTGATCTAGATATACCACAAGGTATTTTTTCATTCACCTACTGAAGGACATCTTGGTTGTTTCCAAGTTTTGGTAATTATAAATAAAGCTCTACAAACATCTGTATACTGTTTTTTGTATTTTGTATAGACATAAGTTTTCAATTCATTTGAGTAAATACCAAGGAGCACGATTGCTGGATTGTATGGTATTAGTATGGTTAGTTTTGTAAGAAACTGCCAACTGTCTTCCAAAGTGACTGTACCATTTCCACCAGCAATGAATGAGAGTTCCTGTTACTCCACATCCTCACCAGCATTTAGTGTTTTCATTGTTCTGAATTTTGGCCATTATAATAGGTGTATAGAGGTATCTCTTTGTTGTTTTAATTTGTAATTCCCTAATGACGTGTGATGTTTAATATTTTTTCATATGCTTACTTGCTATCTGTGTATCTATCTTCTTTGATGATGTACCTGTTGTGGTGTTTTGCCCATTTTTTAAGTGGGTTGTTTGATTTCTTATTGTTCAGTTTTTAAAGTTTTTTGTACACTTTGAATAAGTCCTTTAATCAGAGGTGTCTTTTGCAAATATTTTCTCCCAACCTGTGGCTTGACTTCTTTCTCTTGACATTGTCTTTTGAAAAGCATAAGTTTTTTATTTAATTAATTCCAGCTTATCAATTTTTTTTCTATCGTGGATGATGCCTTTGTTGTTGTATCTAAATAGTCATTGCCATACCCAAGGTTATCTAGGTTTCCTCCTATGTTATCTCCTATGAGGTTTTTTTTGTTTTGTTTTTTTTTGTTTTGTGCGGAATGTGGGCCTCTCACTGTTGTGGCCTCTCCCGTTGCGAAGCACAGGCTCCGGACGCCCAGGCTCAGCGGCCATGGCTCACGGGCCCAGCTGCTCTGCAGCATGTGGGATCTTCCCAGACCAGGGCACGAACCCGTGTCCCCTACATCGGCAGGCGGACTCTCAACCACTGCGCCACCAGGGAAGCCCTCTCCTATGAGTTTTATAATTTTGCATTTTATATTCAGGGCTATGATTCATTTTGAGTTAATTTTTGTGGCAGGTGTAAGGTCTGTGTCTAGGTCTTTTTGTTTTTGCATGTGGATGTATTCCAGTACCATTTATACAGAAGACTATTTTTGCTCCATTGTATTGCTTTTGTGCCTTTGTCAAAGATCAGTTAACTATGTTTATGTGGCTGTATTTCTGGGCTCACCATTCTATTCCATTGATCTATCTGACTATTCTTTAGCCAATACCACACTGTCTTGATGACTGTAGTGTTATAGTAAGTCTTGAAGTTGGGTAGTGTCAGTTCTCCATCTTTGTTCTTCTCCTTCTATATTGAGTTGACTTTCTGGGTTTTTTACTTCTCCATGTAAACTTTAGAATCAGTTTGTCATTGTCCACAAAATAACTTGCTGGGATTTGGATTGGGATTGCAATGAATCTATAGATCAAGTTAGGAAAAACTGAAATCTTGACAATACTGAGTCTTCCTATTTATGAATGTGGAATATCTATTTATTTAGGTTTCTTAAAAAATATCTTTCACTAGAGTTTTGTGGTTTTCCTCATATCAACATTATACATATTTTTTTAGATCTGTACCTAAGTATTTCACTTTTCTGAGTGCTAATGTAAATGATAATGTGTTTTCAATATCAAATTCTGCTTCTCTGTTGCTGGAATGTAGGAAACTAGCTGACTTTTGTTTATTGGCCTTGTATTCTGCAGACTTACTATAATCGCTTATTAGGTCCAGAAGGTTTTTTCTTTTTTTTTTTTTTTTTTCGGTATGCGGGCCTCTCACTGTTGTGGCCTCTCCCATTGTGGAGCACAGGCTCCAGACGCGCAGGCTCAGCGGCCATGGCTCACGGGCCTAGCCGCTCCGTGGCAACAGGCCTAGCCGCTCCATGGCATATGGGATCTTTCTGGACCGGGGCACGAACCCGGGTCCCCTGCATCAGCAGGGGGATTCTCAACCACTGTGCCACCAGGGAAGCCCAGAAGGTTTTTTCTTTTGTTGATTCTTTCAGATTTTCTATATAGACAATAGTGTCATCTGCAAACAAAAATATTTTTATTTCTTCCTTCCCAGTCTGTATATCTTTTAACTCCTTTTCTTGTCTTCCTTCATTAGATAGTTTTTTTTTTTTAATCTCCACACTTTAAATATTTTACTCCACTCTCTTCTTGCTCACGTGGTTTCTGAGAAGTCAGATGTAATTCTTATCTTTGCTCCTCTATAGGTAAGGTGTTTTTTCCTCTGGCTTCTTTCAAAATTTTTTTCTCTATCTTTGATTTTCTGAACTTTGGATATGATATGGCATGATGTAGCTTTTGTTTTGTTTTATTGTTTTTTATTTGGCATATATCCTGCTTAGTGTTCTCTGAGCTTCCTGGATCTGTAGCTTCGTGTCTGACAATAATTTGGGGACATTCTCAGGCATTATTGCTTCAAATAATGCTTCTGTTCCTTTAGCTCTTTCTTTTCCTTCTGGTATTCCTGTTACACATGTTATACCTTTTGTAGTTGTCCCACAGTTGTTGGATATTCTGTTTTGTTCTTTCAGGCTTTTCTCTCTTTGCTTTTCAGTTTTGCAAGTTTCTATTAGTATATCCTCAAGCTCAGAATGCAGTCATGGGCTTTCCTCTGCCATTTCCAGTCTACTGATGAGCCCATCAAAAGCATTCTTCGGGGCTTCCCTGGTGGTGCAGTGGTTGAGAAGTCTGCCTGTCGATGCAGGGGACATAGGTTTGTGCCCCGGTCCGGGAAGATCCCACATGCTGCAGAGTGGCTAGACCCATGAGCCATGGCCACTGAGCCTGCGCGTCCGGAGCCTGTGCTCTGCAATGGGAGAGGTCACAACAGTGAGAGGCCTGCGTACCAAAAAAAAAAAAAAAAAAAAAAGCATTCTTCATTTCTCTTACAGTGTTTTTGATCTTTAGCATTTCTTTTTTATTCTTTCGTAGTGTTTCCATCTCTCTGCCTACATTATCCATCTATCTTGCATGTCGTCTACTTTTTCCATTAGATCCCTTAACATTTTAATCATAGTTGTTTAATCATAGTCCCCAGTCTGATAATTCCAGCACCCCTGCCATACCTGACTCTAGTCTGATGCTTGTTCAGTCTCTTCAAATTGTGTTTTTACCTTTTTGTATTCCTTGTAATATCTTGTTGAAATCTGGATGTGAGGTACTGAGTGAAAGAAACTCCAGTGAATAGGCCTTTTGTGGTGTGGTGTTAAGGTGTCAGGGGAGGAAAAGCATGCTCTAGTTCTATGATTTTGGGTCTCAGTCTTTTAGTAAGCCTGTGCCCATGGACTGTGAACTTTGCCAGTGCTTCTCAGTTTTTCTCCCCCCTTAGGTAGGACAGGATGGCCAGAGAGGGCTGGAGTTGTGTATTTCCCTTGCCCCAGGTAGGTTAGGCTCTGATAAAACCCAGCAGGTTAGACTCTTCTAGTTTCTCCTGAAGATAGACCTTATTAAGAATAACAGAATGCTCTGGTGTATTTCAAAATGGTTCCTTTTCTCCTCCCTCTGCTGGAAACACCAGGGGAATTTTCTCTGGTATTTGCTGTGAGGGCCTGGAGGAGCTCCTAGAAGTAAAACTCACAGAAATGGGGGGCCCCTTATTCCTGAGTTCCCCTGGAGATTTTAACTCTCAGGCTTGTCCACACTGAGACACCAGCATTTTTTTTAACATCTTTATTAGAGTATAATTGCTTTACAATGGTGCGTTAGTTTCTGCTTTATAACAAAGTGAATCAGCTATACATATACATATATCCCCATATCTCCTCCCTCTTGCATCTCCCTCCCACCCTCCCTATTTCACCCCTCTAGGTGGTCACAAAGCACCAAGCTGATCTCCCTGTGCTATGTGGCTGCTTCCCACTAGCTATCTATTTTACATTTGGTAGTGTATATATGTCCATGCCACTCTCTCACTTCATCGCAGCTTACCCTTCCCCCCACCTCATGTCCTCAAGTCCGTTCTCTACGTCTACATCTTTATTCCTGTCCTGCTCTTAGGTTCTTCATAACCAATTTTTTTTTTAGATTCCATATATATGTGTTAGCATATGGTATTTGTTTTTCTCTTTCTGACTTCCTTCACTTGTATGACAGACTCTAGGTCCATTCACCTCACCACAAATAACTCAATTTCATTTCTTTTTATGGTTGAGTAATATTCCCTTGTATATATGTGCCACATCTTCTTTATCCATTCATCTGTCAATGGACACTTAGGTTGCTTCCATGTCCTGGCTATTGTAAGTAGAGCTGCAATGAACATTGTGGTACATGACTCTTTGAATTATGGTTTTCTCAGGGTATATGCCCAATAGTGGGATTGCTGGGTCATATGGTAGTTCTAGTTTTAGTTTTTTAAGGAACCTCCATACTGTTCTCCATAGTGACTGTATCAATTTACATTCCCTCCAACAGTGGAAGAGGGTCCCCTTTTCTCCACACCCTCTCCAGCATTTGTTGTTTGTAGATTTTCTGATGATGCCCGTTCTGACTGGTGTGAGGTGATACCTCATTGTGGTTTTGATTTGCATTTCTCTAATGATCAGTGATGTTGAACATCCTTTCATGTGTTTGTTGGCAATCTGTATACCTTCTTTGGGGAAATGTCTATTTAGGTCTTCTACCCATTTTTGGATTGGGTTGTTTGTTTTTTTGATATTGAGCTGCATGAACTGCTTTTAAATTTGGGAGATTAATCCTTTGTCAGTTGCTTCACTGCAAATATTTTCTCCCATTCTGAGGGTTGTCTTTTCATCTTGTTTATGGTTTCCTTTGCTGTGCAAAAGCTTTTAAGTTTCATTGAGTCCCATTTGTTTATTTTTGTTTTTTATCCATTTCTCTAGGAGGTGGCTCCAAAAGGATCTTGCTGTGATTTATGTCAGAGTGTTCTGCCTATGTTTTCCTCTAAGAGTTTGATAGTGTCTGGCCTTACATTTAGGTCTCTAATCCATTTCAAGTTTATTTTTGTGTATGGTGTTAGGGAGTGTTGTAATTTCATTCTTTTACATGTAGCTGCCCTGTTTTCCCAGCACCACTTATTGAAGAGGCTGTCTTTTCTCCATTATATATTCTTGCCTCGTTTATCAAAAATAAGGTGACCATAGGTGCGTGGGTTTATCTCTGGTCTTTCTCTCCTGTTCCAATGATCTATATTTCTGTTTCTGTGTCAGTATCGTACTGTCTTGATTACTGTAGCTTTGTAGTATAGTCTGAAGTCAGGGAGCCTGATTCCTCCAACTCCGTTTTTCTTTCTCAAGATTGCTTTGGCTCTTTGGGGTCTTTTGTGTTTCCATACAAATTGTGAAATTTTTTGTTCTAGTTCTGTGAAAAATACCATTGGTAGTTTGATACGGATTGCATTGAATCTGTAGATTGCTTTAGGTAGGATGGTCATTTCCACAATGTTGATTCTTCCAATCCAAGAACATGGTATATCTCTCCATCTGTTTGTATCATCTTTAATTTCTTTCATCAGTGTCATAGTTTTCTGCATACAGTTCTTTTGTCTCCTTAGGTAGTTTTATTCCTAGGTATTTTATTCTTTTTGTTGCAGTGGTAAATGGGAGCGTTTCCTTAATTTCTCTTTCAGATTTCTCATCATTAGTGTATAGGAATGCAAGAGATTTCTGTGCATTAATTGTGTATCCTGCTACTCTACCAAATTCATTGATTATATCTAGTAGTTTTTTGGTAGCATCTTTAGGCTTCTCTATGTATAGTATCGTGTCATCTGCAAACAGTGACAGCTTTATTTCTTCTTTTCTGATTTGGATTCCTTTTATTTCTTTTTCTTCTCTGATTACTGTGGTTAAACTTCCAAAACTACGTTGAATAATAGTGGTGAGAGTGGACAACCTTGTCTTGTTCCTGATCTTAGAGGAAATGGTTTCAGTTTTTCACCATTGAGAAAGATGTGTTGAGCCACCAGCAATTTGTCAATTATAGTTTAGGTTTCCCTATGCTGGTACTGGTTCCTGTGGAGGTTTCTGCTTGTGGGTTTCTGCTCCAGCAAATTGTGATTCACTGTGTTCACCTATATGTCTCTCCAATTTTGGGGGCAGTTTGCTCTGTGACCTCACTTCTCTGACAGATGTATGAAGAGTTCATTTTTCAGTTTGTTCAGCTTTTTACCTGTTGTTATGACAGAGTGCTGACTTCTAAGCTCCTTATATTTGGGACCAGAAACCAGAAGAGGGGATTTTGAAGTGCTCATGAGACACCCAAAGTATATCAAGGGATAGTAATGTGGCTTTCAGTAAGCTGGAGATACAGGCCCAAACGATATGAGTGTACAAGTTGTGCAGTTGGTGAAATCACAGAGTATATGAAATCTACCTAGGAGTGAGCTCCCAGGAGTGAGACGGAGTCCTGGGGAATTCCAACATTAAAGAGGCAGCATACAATTTTAAAGGAGCACTGAAGATATAGCCACCCTCCAATAAAATTAAATTTTCTCTGGTACTTTGTTGTTGCTCATATAAATTTATCAAAGTTCATTACCTTTTATTCTTTTACACCCACACCTCCCACACCCCAATTAACTGAAGCAATTATATTACATAATCTTCTCATCCTGGGGCAATTTTTAACGTGGAGACTTTTAAAAAGTATAATTAAATATTTTAAACTGCCTTTTAAATTACGATCTATAGATTATCCTATAAATTTTTTGTTTAAAAATATCACTGTAAAGAGAAGATATTGTATTCCAATTGGCAGGCCACAGAAAGTTTTGAGTACCAAGTTCTGAGCCTCCAAAAGTACAATTAAAAGTTTAGATACTGAAAGCTTCCAGCAAACAGCAGCATTCTGCCTGCTACAGTAAAATGAAGACAGGAGGGATACATCTGCCAAACTTGACATTGTAACTAAATCACTTTGTACTGACATAGATTTACTTTAGCGGAGAATGTTTGTGGGGATTTTTAATCAGATAATAATAGGGCTGCTGTTTTCTCTATACCAATTAACATAGTTGACATTTAGCCAGATCTGCCCTGGACACAGCAGGGGATGTAGAGTTTGTCCTGATTCTGTGGGAAATGAAAAATGCAGCACTTGGCACAAGAGAAAATATGTGAACCCAAAAAATGTTGTCAAATATAGCAAGTCAAATTAAGAAAATTGATTTACTGAAGGGCAGTCTATGCTTTCTAGAGAACAAAGGAGGAGGGAGGACTCTCTGGACTTCTGAAAAAATTAGGGATCTTGAGTTTAACTATTAATATTACATATTAATGAATAAACATATTTAGTTAAAGACTTTCCTACAACCGTATTAAATATGCAATTTGTCTTACTGTGAGTTTGAGAAAGGAACTGGTAGTGGCTCAAGCATAGCATATAAAGACTTATTTAACATTTCTGCACAGAAAGTCAGCCTAGATGTCATCTAGTCAAATTCTTTCATTTATGGAGGAGGAAAATTGGTCCCAGAGATGTTAAATTACTTTTTATGAAGTCACTCTGATACAATGCCCTCACAGACCCTTTGGCTCATGGACCGAAAACTTTATGGGGACATCAATTCTATAGTAACATTTCAAATAACCAGAGTGTTTGAAGAATAGTTTATTCTAGTTCATTTAAACTGATGGTTAAATAATTGTTTGAAAGAAAAGTGTTTTTATATTTATAACTGCTTAAAAATTGATCTAAGGTATCTTAGTTCATAGTCCTACCTTTATAAGTAGTGGGTTGAAAACATGAAATTGCTGATATTGGATAATTATTTACCCACAAAACCCACAAATTTCATATGGTTCGACGTAAAATAGGAAAGTGAACTGAACTGAATATTTAAATAACTTGTAGTAACTCAAGTTCATCACTCCAAAGAGTATTTTGTATAGTTTATCATTATGGCTTCAAATATAGATGGTTCAAGTGGCTATATAGGAAGTATTCCGGTTCCCTAAATACCCTGAAAAATTTGGGACCTGTGCCAGCCAGCCTCCATGATGGACTTCAGTGATCCTCACCTCCTGGTATTCATGTCCCTGTATGGTCCCCTCTCACAAAGAACAGGAATGGCCTGTGTGGGAACATTGAGGAAATGATGGTGTGTGTCTTCTCAGGCTTGATCATAAAAACTATTGCAGCCTTCACTTTGCTCTCTCTTGGCTCACTCACTCTGTCAGGAGTCCATCACCACGTTATGAGAACACTCAGTCTAATGGAGAGGCGCACGTGGCAAAGAACACAGGCCTCCCGCCCCCAGCCTGCATGAACTTGCCAGCCTTGTGAGTGGGCCATCTTGGAAGCAGATCCTCTGGCACCACAGCCAAGTCTTCAGAAGCCCTGACCAACATCTTGATTACATCCCCAGGAGAGACCCTGAGCCAGAATCACCCAGCCAAGCCATTTCCAAATTCCTGATCCACAGAAACTGTGTGAGGTATTGTTTTAAGCCACTAAGTTTTGAGATAATGATAACTAATACAGGGATTTAATAACATATCTCTGCCCTATGTATTAGTTTCCTAGGGTGACTGTAATAAATTACTACATATTTCGTGGCTTAAAACAACACAAATTTATTCTCTCACAGTTCTGGAGGCCAGAAGTCCAAAACCAAGGTGTTGGCAAGGCTGCACTCCCTCCTAGGCCTCTAGGGGAGAACCCTTCCTTGCCTCTTCCCGCTTCTGGTGGCTCCATGTGTTCCTTGGCTTGTGGCTGCTTTAACTTCATTCTGCCTCCACTTTCACATGGCTTTCTTCTCTTCTCTGTGTGTCTCCCCTTTGTGTGGCTGTTACAAGGACCCTTGGATTTAGAGCCTACGCAGATAATGAAGGATGATTTCATATCCAGATCCTTAATATAATTATATCTGCAAAAACCTTTTTTTCAAATAAGGTCACATTCATATGTTAGAGAATGTGGACATATCTCTGGGGGGGCCACCATTCAACCTACTACATGCTATATGAGTTTACATATAATTTAATATATAATTTGCTTAAGTCACCTAAAAGAGTCATGAAAGCAAAATGATAATAACAGTAATAATAATAGTAATAATAGAGGACCTGGTTAATTGAGTGCTCTAGTGAATGGGTTTAATTCACAAAGCGCATCATATCATCTTTTTGTTTTTATGAAGAGAAACAAGAATCCTGGGTTCTAGCCACCACTGGTTGTATAGCCTTGGCAAAAAGCTTTACTTCTATGATCTCTCTTTCTTTTTTTTTTCTTTTTTTTTTGGCCATGCCACGCAGCATGTGGGATCTTAGTTCCCCAACCGGGGATCAAACCCGTGCCCCCTGCAGGGTAATCATGGAGCCTTAACAACTGGACAACCAAGGAAGTCCCTCTATGATCTCTTTTAAGGGAAACTCCTTTCCCCTAGCCTTTTTCCAAGTGCGGATACCTCCACTAGAGTAACCCCCCTGGCCTCTCTTTTCCTCCACAATCACTCTCCCTAGGGAAAGAGGAGGGATTTACCTGATGGGTGAGTTCAGGAAAAAGAAATGGACATGCTGGCTAGGGCCAGGATGGTATGAGGCCAGGGAGGCATCTGGGGCACAAAATTTAAGAAGGCGCTCACACTCAGGGTCATGAGACAGACATGGTCATGAGCCTGAGAATGCGGGCCTCCTTGAATTTTGCACCCTACACACTCTAGTCCTGTGCATAGCCTTCACCTGTTTGGATCTGCCTGCCTGCAGAGGCCTGTGTCTGGTCTGTCTCTGCTAAATGGTAAGGGGCCTGGGCCTGCTTAGGGAGGCCTGGTGTCTCCAGTGGACCCATGTCTAGATGAGTAAGTCTACCCAATTTGGGGGTGAAATGTATATCAGATTGGAAGATATTTGGTCACATATCAAAGCCATATCTTACCATTTAGCTTTTCACCACTAATAAAGCTGCTATTTTAATCTTCAATTATCTGCATCCTATATCTGTCTCTCAGCTGATTCCACAGTCAGGTAGAGGAAAAGAGCGCTATTAATGACATTCACACACACACACATCACAGTTCCCTCATCGATAAAAAAACAACTAGGTAACAGTAGGAGCCTTTACAGCATTGTTATGGAAGAGGAAGGAGACAGAGGGATGGCATTTCATTTGTTTGAAAATATTGTTTACAGCTCATGTGATTTCCCTGGACCTATAAGGCCCTAACTCCATTCCAGGGATTATATTATTGGTCTCACTCCAGTGCCCCTCTGTGAAATCCTCCCTGCTGGATGATTCAAGATCACACCAATCTTTCTCTACTTTGATCCTCCATAATACTTGTTTGGACCTCACTGTTCACAGTTCTTAGTATCTATTCTCTAATTTTTCCAAATATACATCATTTACCCCTTCAATTAAATTTTAAACCCTCGATGTTGGCCAACTATGTTGGCCAACTATGTTACATGAACATCATTACCCATTTATTGATTGACCAAATTAATAGGAACACTTCTTCAAGAAAAACCCACTTATCATGCTTTTCCTCCATGAAGATCATTTTGTCTCAGAAATCATTCTTTGTTTTAGAACATAGTACAGAGATTTTCCACATGGACTATTTTCCCCAAGAAAACTGTATAGTACTTAAAACACCTAAATCCCTTATGTAATCCTCTTTAAGGTATTCATATTTCAGAAATGTGCTAAATTTTTTGCTGTTAATTCGCTCTCCCAGTTTCTTAATTTGTGACTCTACTTGTGAGGCTACTGATTTAACTATATTATTTTAGACAGGCCAAAATACCAGTTAGGCCAAAATGAGCTTGCTGTGTATGGACTCTGCCCAAAAGGCACACCCCTAACATATGTGGAGGTGAGACCAGACGGTACATAGAGGGCCACATATCATATGTCTACATGTTTAAAAGTTACATATCAAGTTCTCAAACTTTTAGAGAAAAAGAACACCCTATACTTCTACTTGACATATTTTCTCTTTTCTTTTCTGAATTTCACGTTTACATTTTTCTATTTCTATCTTGGCCTGAACTTGTACTCACTCTTAATGCTCTAAAAGACTGAAAAACAAAATGTAATTGTATTCAAACTGTCCAAATTTTGAATATATTTTCCATCAAAAAATGTAAAGTAAACAAAACAACCTGAAAAATTACAATTATTTTTGGATTAAGGTGGTCAAAAAGTGCAAAATTTCAGTTATAAGATAAATAAGTTCTGGGGATATAAAGTACAACATGACAGTTATAGTTAAAGATACTGTCTTGTATATTTGAAAGTTGCTAAGAGAAGATTTTAAAAGTTTTCACCACAAGGGGAAAAAAATTGTAACTGTGATTTAATGGATGTTAACTAAGCTTATTGTGGTAATCATTTTGCAATATATACATACAGTTGGCCCTCTGTATCAGCAGGTTATGCATCCATGGATTCAACTAACCATAGATCAAAAATATTTGAGAAAAAAAATGTTCCAGAAAGTTTCAAATAGAAAAACTTTAATTTGTTCCATACAGGCAACTATTTACATAGCATTTACATTGTATTAGGTATTATATGTAAGCCACAGATGATTTAAAGTATATGGAAGATGTTCATAGGCTATATGCAAATACTACACCATTTGATATAGGGAACTTGAGCATCCATGGATTCTGGTATCCAAAGGGGTCCTGGAACCAATCCAGAGATGACTGTATCAAATTATTATGTTGTACACCTTAAACTTACACAATGTTATATGCAAATTGTATCTCAATAAAACTGGAAATAATTGCAATATTTTATATGTTATTTTTTAAACATCTTCATTGGAGTATAATTGCTTTACAGTGGTGTGTTAGTTTCTGCTGTATAACAAAGTGAATCAGCTATATGTATACATATATCCCCATATCTCCTCCCTCTTGCGTCTCCCTCCCACCCTCCCTATCCCACCTCTCTAGCTGGCCACAAAGCACCGAGCTGATCTCCCTGTGCTATGCAGCTGCTTCCCACTAGCTATCTATTTTACATTTGGTAGTGTTTATATGTCCATGCCACTCTCTCACTTTGTCCCACTTTACCCTTCCCCCTCCCCGTGTCCTCAAGTCCATTCTCTACATCTGTGTCTTTATCTCTATTCTGCCCCTAGGTTCTTCAGAACCATTTTTCTTTTTTTTTAGATTCCATATATGTGTGTTAGCATATGGTATTTATTTTCTCTTTCAGACTTACTTCACTTTGTATGACAGACTCTAGGTCCATCCATCTCACAACAAAAAAATCAATTTCATTTCTTTTTATGGTTGAGTAATATTCCATTGTATATATGTGCCACATCTTCTTTATCCATTCATTTGTCGATGGACACTTAGGTTGCTTCCATGTCCTGGCTATTGTAAATAGTGCTGCAATGAACACTGTGACTCTTTTTGAATTATGGTTTTCTCAGGGTATAAAAAAAACTTTTTTTCTAGAGAATTCAAAACTCTCTCCCTAAAAATTGAAAAGGGAAAAATAAATTGTAGTTATTGAATATCAAAATTTTAAATCAAAATTACAGAAAAAATTTTTGAAAGTTTATTTGCATTATTTAAATATTTCAATTAAAATAAAAGTATTCTTGATTCTCACATTGACCATCCTATGGCCAATGTGAGGAACTGATATCACCGCTTCATGTATGTTATGTTAGCCTACATATACACACATGTAAGAGTAATATGAATTGTTTTATGTTGCAAAAAGTCCCTCAGCCATCATGTTCAATTACTGCAAATAATATGCTAATTCACAAGTACGTCTGGAGACACAAATTAAAACGTGAAGAAAAGCAAGAAAATGGATGCTTGATACGCTAGAAAGTGATACCACGCTATGAAAAATCTCTTGCGCTCACACTATCTGAGAGGAGGAATCTGAAAAGGTAGTCTTTTATTCTTCCTAGGTGTTTCTATTATCTAATACCCAAATTGCTGATGTACATCTCCAAGTTTGGTGGCGTTATAATCCACAGGACTTCATAGCATTTAGACGCAGTTGCCTTTTCACTAAAGGACATAGGAGAAGGAACATAAAGAAGCATTTCCCTGGGGCCTGAATGCTGTTAAGCATGAAAGTGAATGTTTAAGGACATGCTGTGCCAATGCTGAGCACAGAACTCAAGTGCCAGAGGTGCCCATGTGCTATTTAATAAATTTTGTGTGTGTTTTTATGATAAGTGGGGCCTTCTAAAACACAGGGTCTAAGGCAGGGCCACCTTGCCCAGGGAGCAGAGTTGGTTGCACTACTGCTCCAAAAGTCAATCATTGAAAGTCAGAAAGTTCGTTCTAGTCCCTTATGTGATTCATGGATTAATGAATTAAGTTATTTGTAGTGATACAGTATAATAGTGAGAGCACACAGACTCTGGAGACATAGTGCTTAGGTTCACATCCCAACTTTGCTACTTAGTTTTGTAACTTTGGGCAAGTCACTTAACCTTCCTACATCTCAGTTTTCTCATCTGTAGAATGGGGGTGCTAATAACAATAACTACCTTGAAGGACAGTTGCCATGCTTAAAAACACCTGTCTCATTGAGTAATGTGTTGAGAACAGTACATGGATTATAGCAAGTTATATATATGTAATTATATATTAATATAATATTATATAATGATTAATACAATATATTAGTAATTACATGATATATCATTATTATTATATACGATTATTCTATGTTTTAAACCAATTCATTATTAGAAATAACACAATCATTAATAATAATTATAATAATTACAACTAGTTTTTGAGTGCCTTCTATGTGCCAAGCACAGCATTTACATTATATCATTTGAGCCTCAGAACACTCTCGAGAGGTAGGCATTATTCTCAATTTTCAGAGGAAGAAACTAAAAGTAAGACTAGTTAACTAATCTGCTCAAGGGCACAGGTAGTAAGTGACTGGGCTGAGCTTCAAATAGATGTTTTCTGAGTCTTCAGCCTGTATTTTTTTCACTTTGTTCTTGGTGAATCAACCATGTCTCCTAATCCCAGATTCCAAGTTCACAGGGTACAATGTTGCTATTATTCTTAAGGATGAAAATTGTAAGTAACTTGTCATCACCAGACTTTGAGCTCCTTGAGGGCAGAGATTATTTTATTCAGCTCTTAGCACAGTGCCAGGAACACAGTTGACACGCAATATATGTTTGTCAAACTAGAGAAAGACAAATGTCATATGATGTCACTTATATGTGGAATCTAAAAGATGATACAAATGAACTTATTTACAAACTAGAAACAGACTCAAGGACATGGAAAACAAATTTATGGTTACCAAAGGGAAAAGGCAGGGGTTGGGGGTGAGAGGGACAAATTAGGAATTTGGGATTAGCAGATACAAACTACTATATATAAAATAAAAAAACAAGGTCCTACTGTATAGCACAGGGAACTAAATTCAATATCTTGTAATAACCTATAATGGAAAAGAATATGAAGAAGCTTATATATGTATATGTATAACTGAATCACTTTGTTGTACACCAGAAACTGGTGTACACTGTAAATCAACTATACTTCAATTATGTATATATAGGGTTAGCAAACCAATGATGATTAATCTGGAGCCAAGAACAGGCTAGGGAAATTAACAAACATAATACTTTGTGACTTGAGAGTCTAAAATAGATTCACTGAGCTAACTGCAGTACTATCTCTGCTTCATGTAACAAAATTTTATATGATTAAATAATGATTTTTTAAGTTCAGTCATTTCTATACCCTTAGTTCTTGTTTTGACATGTTTAACCCAGGGCATGTAGGCCTTGACTCTGCCATGAAACTTTTTGAAGTGAAGACTAGGAACATTCAAATTCTTTTCTTTCCACTATTATTCTTAGGATCCTTGCTAGAAAACAAATTACAGGATGTTTAGAGAGATGTTTTCTTTATTTAGATTTGAACTGCATGTGGCTATATTTTTCTCAGAAAAATCTCATGGTACACACAGGTTCATACCAGCTTGGGATATTGTTATTTGTTTGCCTGCCATTTAAAATAACATTTAAATTTAAGTTCGTATATTTAGGGATACAGTGATGATTCTATACAGTTTTATTCTGAGTTTCAGTTCTTCTGGAGTTCCACAAGGAACAACCTGCATCTAGTACTGAACAACATCCTAAAATGTATTTCCTAGCAATTTGTAGGAGGAAAAAAATGAACAGCCACCAGTTCTTCTACTGGACCGGAAGCAGCAGCTATTTATTTACACTTTAGTCCAGACTGGGAAAATGGGATTTCAGGCAGACTCAAGCAGCATAAGCCCAAGTGAGTGGCTAACCAAAATGGTGATGAAAAAAAAAGAAAGACTTGTGTCAGACGTAATCCCAAATATCCACTCCTTCATCCTTACTTGGTGATGGAAACTTGTGGGTTTATAGCCACTCAAAAAACAAAACAAAACAAAACAAAAAAAACCCAAAGTTTCTTTTGCAGTTAGGTATGTCTATATAACTAAATTCTAATCAGTGAGATGTTAGTAGAACTGTCCTTTGCAATTTCCTGGGAGACTCCTTAAAGGGAAATCGTGCAGCCTTCTTCTTCATCTCTATCGCCTTCATTTGGACTGAAAACAAATTGTGATGGCTAGAGCTCCAGCAACGATTCTGGATCATCAGGTAGAAGCCACACCCTGTAGGTGGCAGAGCAAGAGGGTAAAAGAATCTATCTCTTTGATGATCGTAGATCTTCTTTACCAACCCTGGACTGCTTACTTCCAGACTTCATTTATGTAAGAGAGAAATGAATTTATATCTCATTTAAGACACTGTTACTTGCTGCTTTCTGTCTTTCTCATCTGTACCTAATCCTAAGAGACAGAAGGATCTATTACAGAGTCCGCATATATTTTTCTCTCTTGGGCAAAGCAAAGAGAAAGATTTGACCTTATCTCCACGATCATTTTCTTTTTCTATTCCCCACGCTGAATGATTATCCTATTTCCATCTGGCCCATAGAAGCCGAAGACAGCTAAACAACTTCAAGAAGATTCAATTTGTCAATTAACCCTAGCTTATGGAAACAACCTAAGTGTCCATCATCGGATGAATGGATAAAGAAGATGTGGCACATATATACAATGGAATATTACTCAGCCATAAAAAGAAACGAAACTGAGCTATTTGTAATGAGGTGGATAGACCTAGAGTCTGTCATACAGAGTGAAGTAAGTCAGAAAGAGAAAGACAAATACCGTATGCTAACACATATATATGGAATTAAAAAAAAAAATGTCATGAAGAACCTAGGGGTAAAACGGGAATAAAGACACAGACCTACTTGAGAATGGACTTGAGGATATGGGGAGGGGGAAGGGTAAGCTGTGACAAAGCGAAAGAGAGTCATGGACATATATACACTACCAAACGTGAGGTAGATAGCTAGTGGGAAGCAGCCGCAGAGCACAGGGAGATCAGCTCGGTGCTTTGTGACCGCCTGGAGGGGTGGGATGGGGAGGGTGGGAGGGAGGGAGATGCATGAGGGAAGGGATGTGGGAACAGATGTATATGTATGACTGATTCACTTTGTTATAAAGCAGAAACTAATAAAAAAATAAATTAATTTTTTAAAAAAAGGAAAAACCATAAAAAAACAAAACCCTAGCTTATGAATACAGTAGCAACTTTTCAGATAATATGCTTATATTCTCCCAAGATGACTTAATTAAATATTCTGGGTTTTGTTCTATAAAATTAGTTTAAATGATTTCCCTGCTCTTTACACAGTTCATTAACTTTACACCTTTAAAATTAGAACCTTTTCCTAGAGTACTAAGCCTTAGAACCTTTTCCTAAAGTACTAAGAAAGGTAAACCAGCCAAATGTGACTTTTAACCTCAAACTTCAACCTGGTTTATATATAGCATTGAAAAGAACCACACACTTGTTTCTCCTAAAAGCTTAGCATTTCTTTTCAAATGTTCCCTCATTTTTATAATCTAATCTCTAAAATCTTTCAATCTATTATTATATATTGAGTCCTATGTTGTAAGGTTATAAATTCATTTCTTTTAAATTTTCTTTTTACCCTTGAAAAGATATTTTACGTTTTGAATAGTGAATAATTATTAGGGAGGTAGATAAGAGTAGGGGGTGGGAGGAGAAAAGAAAATGAAATGGAAAAATTAGACTTTAACACAAAAGAAAACTTATCTAAGTGCACATTAAACATTTTGGCCAAGAAAGTTCTAATAAGAAATACCAAAAGATTTTTAACCAGCAGGAACAAAAGAAGTCTGACAAAACCAAAAGGCAGGTTTCCTTATGATCTAATAAGATAATTTTGTCTTCTTATTAGCAAATGGATGTTGTTAAAATAACACATGGAAAAATATGCTCAGATGTTCCCCCAGTGGTAACAATGTGCATGATTCAGTCTGTGAGCAATGGCAACTTACCATGATGTTGGGGAAATGCACACAATTGCCAAATCATATCCTCAGTCACCAGAATATGTGTGAGTCCTCTACCCACTACTGACTCATGTCTAAGATATGTTGACACACTTGTCATGTGTCTGTTTTTAGTCAGCAGTGTAGTGTAATACAAAGAGCACTGGGTTCAAGGTCGGAAGACTTGAGCCCTGGGCCAGGTTCTCACACTTCATGGCCTTGTGCATGCCGCTTGACCTTGCCCAGTGTCAGTTTCCTCATCTTTAAATTGGGGTTAATAACACCTGTACTGCTTGCTCAGAAGTCTGTTGTGAAGACCCAACGATGTGTATGTGGTAGTGCTTTGTAAATTATAAAAGTTAAGCATTCTCTTACTGCAGGCTTTTCTGCCTATAACTTTGGATCTACCTTGATATTTCTTTTCCTGAAAATCTTTTTTTGAAAATTAAGAGTGAGTCTGAATCCTTCAGTTACCTCTTTCGAGAACAAATCCCTTATGCTTTTCAGGCTCTTTATTATAAATGGTGAGTTGGACTAGATTGATAGGTCAAACTTCTATTCAGCTGCAGAAAAATATTTTAAATAAATGTATTCAGAAGATCAGCGTGTAAAAAGGACAGAAACAGTTTTGCTCTTAGTTGAGATGGTTGAAGCTGGAATGAGGAGAACTCAGAATACTGTCTAATTAGAATTTCCCCCCACTGTACCCTGCTCGGGCAGCTCCTGAAGCCTTCCCAACAAAACTCAGATCCTTCCCACTCTAACCTACATTGTTGATGTTATGATTCCAGCCCTTATGTTTCTATGATTCTTCATGCAAACTCTGTTTACTTGAAAGGGATAAAGAAAAACTGTAGTATGTTATGGACAGATGGATGCCTTGGCATCTGAACTCTTACTAGCTGGCCAACAAATTTGCTGAAATACAGCCAAATCAGTTTAACCAGATAACTACCAAACTCCTCGAAACAGAAGATGTCTTTAAGAAGCTACGTGAGGGCTTCCCTGGTGGCGCAGTGTTTACGAATCCACCTGCCAATGCAAGGGACACAGGTTCGAGCCCTGGTCTGGGAAGATCCCACATGCCACAGAGCAATTAAGCCTGAGCACCACAACTACTGAGCCTGAGCTCTAGAGCCCATAAGCCACAACTGCTGAGCCCACGTGCTGCAACTGCTGAAGCCCATGTGCCATAGAGCCCATCCTCCGCAACAAGAGAAGCCACCGCAATGAGAAGCCCACACACCGCAACAAAGAGTAGCTCCCGTTTGCCGCAACCAGAGAAAGCCTGCGCACAGCAACGAAGACCCAACGCAGCCAAAAGTTAATAAAATAAATAATTTTTTTAAAAAAAGAAGCTACGTGAAATATCTCAGCAGTCCTCATAGAGCCGAGAGCTCTGCCTGAAACTATAAAATAAATATTGAATGGTCAATTCTCTAAGCTGTTCTACACTAAATATACAGCAATTCTGCATGCTCTTTGAAACTGTTTTCAGTAAGAATGACTCAGAGATGAAGAAGCCACTTATAACCAAGTAATGCAATACCATGTCTCAATGCCCCAAACAAGAGAGCTTGCTTAGGGAAGTTGGCTTCAGAATACACAGATCATATAATCGCAGAATGTCAGACCTAGAAATAATGCTAGAGAACAACTGGTCTATTTTACAAATGACAAATCTGAAGTCCAGAAAGACTGTGAGCTGCCCAAGATTAGGAATTCATTCAAGCTTCATTAAGTAAACATTAGCTGAGTAAAAACTATACGCCAGGTGGTAAGAATAAGTAGGCAAATAAAACACAATCCCTGTCCAAGTGGTGAGAAAAGACAAGACAAGTAAATCCATGCAGTTAGATTGTTGCAAAACCAGGTTTCAAACTCTGTGTCCAAGTTCTGAAGCCAGTGTCTGTCCCACCACCTCACACACTACTTCTCAAATCAAAAAGCTTGAGAAATTAGTAGTGGGGAACTATGGCCAAAATGATCCAAAGATAAATTAATGTCAACTAAGCCTCAGTCTTTGGGGTGCACAGGTACTTATCCCCATTTCTTAAGGACCTATGAGTAATAAAGAGGGCTGTATCCTTAAATGAAAGAAAATTCTTATGACAATCGCTCACTAATATTTATAAGGACTTCTTAGAACACTGAGGAAATCACGAATGAGAAAGTCCTACAAAGAAAACTAATGATAGCATGGCCTTTGCTCAACTTTTGGAGAAGATGCCATCAAGGTCAAAGTCATTAAAAATTTCATTAACTACTGGCCTACTTTTCAACCTACTTAAGCAAGAAAAGGAGACTTTTTTTCTTTTTTTTTTTTTTGCGGTACACGGGCCTCTCATTGTTGTGGCCTCTCCCGTTGGGGAGCACAGGTTCCGGACGCGCAGGCTCAGCGGCCATGGCTCACGGACCCAGCCGCTCCGCGGCATGTGGGATCCTCCCGGTCCGGTCTTGGTCACGAACCCGTGTCCTCTGCATCAGCAGGCAGACTCTCAACCACTGCGCCACCAGGGAAGCCCAGAAAAAGAGACTTTAATCAGTGGTTTTCATGGGTTTATTATTTTTCTTTAGTATGTAAAATACTGAAGAAATGTACAAGATTTCAAAGACCTATGCCGTCATCCAGAAAGAAAAACAAAAACAAAGCCAAACAAAAACCTATGGGCTTCCCTGGTGGTGCAGTGGTTGAGAGTCCGCCTGCTGATGCAGAGAACACGGGTTCGTGCCCCGGTCCAGGAAGATCCCACATGCCGCGGAGCGGCTGGGCCCGTGAGCCATGGCCCCTGAGCCTGCGCGTCCGGAGCCTGTGCTCCGCAACGGGAGAGGCCACAGCAGTGAGAGGCCCGCGTACCGCAAAAAACAACAACAACAACAAAATCTATGGACCCACCTATAAAATCTCATTTCTTCATTACTGGTAAGATGCTAACATGAATTTTTTCTTGCCAATTCCTACCTATTGTGTCTTTTCTAAACTCCATTGTGGTTTTCAACTACAGTAAAGTAAAATCAGCACATATACCTAAACAAGAAAACTTTAGGAAACAACATCAATATCCCTACATTTATTTGGCAAAAGCCTAGCATTAGTAGACCTGAGGTCAGGCCCCTTACATTTACAAGGAATCCATCATCTATCCATCTATTGTCCATTCATTCATCTAGCAAGCATTTATTGAGTGCCTTCCTCATGAATACCATGACATCAGAAGCTATGTGAAATACTTATGACACAGAATAGTATTTCTCAAAATGTAGTTTGAGGATCCACCTGCATCAGAATCACTTGGAGAACTTGCTAAAACCTAAGTTCCTAGACTTCACTAGTATTAATCACTTATATTGGTTAGAGCACCCTATAGTTCTGCAAGCAACAGAAACCAACTCGGGCTACCTTAGGCAAAGAAGGAGCTGATGGAAAGGATATCAGGGGTTCACAGAACTGACCAGAGGTTGGAACCAAGGAAGCTTTAGAGGAGTCACAACAGAAATCATAAGGCAGGAACGATGTGGTCTGCATGCTGACGCTGTGACTACCCCCAGTTCTAATGTCATTGTATCATTGCTCTAGACTGAAAGTTCTGAAAAAGAGCCTCCAAATGATGGGGCCTGCAGCCCAGGCCCAGGGGACTTTTCTGAAGACTACACAAAGGGAGATTCCACTAAAAAGAAATTAGGAAGAAAATGGGAAGTGGAGTTAAATGCCAGTTAGTCAAAACTGACAAATGACTAGGTAGCTATTAAATCAGAATCTCTGAGGGTTAGGCTGGGAGTTTTCTACATTTTTTTAAACAAGTTTCTCAGACAATTAAACAAGCTTCTTCAAACTCTGAGGAACAATGATGTGAAGAATAGGATCTATACCCTAGAATGCTTTTTTTTTTTTTTTTCGGTACGCGGGCCTCTCACTGTTGTGGCCTCTCCCGATGTGGAGCACAGGCTCCGGACACGCAGGCTCAGTGGCCGTGGCTCACGGGCCTATCCGCTCCGCGGTATGTGGGATCTTCCCGGACCGGGGCAAGAACCCGTGTCCCCCGCATAGGCAGGCGGACTCTCAACCACTGCGCCACCAGGGAAGCCCCCTAGAATGCATTTAAATTGATTTTAATCAAAGTGGAAAACAGAGACATCTTATTTATGAAACTGAAGAATAATTCCAAGTTTCTTATCAGATGTCTCCCTGTAGACTTTGCTCCCCATGTCTACCTCTTGCCCTCATCAGCCATTATCTCTTCAGTCAAACATGAACATCTTTATAAAAAGAGATATTATGCTTATACGATAGAATATGCAATTATAATAGAATATGTGTACACTCATATTTTTATGGAAAAAATGTATAAATGCATAAAAGCAGGTTTGGAATACTACATATCAAAATGTAAACAATGATAAAGAAAGAATAATTCCAAAGAAAACATAAAATGCATGACAGGTACATAGAATATATAGTACATACAAGTAACAGAAATCCTTTATTTCAAACTCTTATGTATTTCAGTATTTTCTAATTTTTCTGGAATGAAAAAAATACTCTAATCCAATGCATTTGGACTGTAATTGGTCATTGTTAGTGACCATCTTTAGACTTTCATATGGCTGATAGTTTAGGACTTTCTAAAAACACTACATGTCAAATTTTTTAAAGTTATAGAAATTTTCATCAGTATCACTTATTGAATGTCAAATGCAGAGAAATGGTCACCAAGAAGATGCTACAGTGCAATTAATTTATTCATTCCAACTGACATTTAAGTACTTTCCACATGTATAGTGTTATCCTAGGCTCTATGTTATAGAAAAAAAAATGTAGAAGGGAACTAGTTAAAGAAAAAAGGTTATTTTAGTAGGAGACTACTAGAAAACAATGTGAAAGCAACTTATAAACAAATACATGATGGTATAATCTAGATTCTAGATAGTATCTAATGTCTGGTTGAACAGCCCTAAAGCATGCTCCTCTCAAACTAACTCCAGTGGCTAAGAGCAAGATAAACCATCAGCTTTTCTTGTGTGTTACATTGATCTGAGATAGGTGTAGTCATAAAATAGAAGACTTACAGGCAGTTCTGAAATACAGCATCAACCACTGTGTGGTAGCTGCCTCCCAGGACAGCTGAGAACAGCCTGGCTCCTTTTAACAGAAAAGTATCCACCAGTCCCCAACAATTACCTTGCCTCTGGCTGATCACAGGCTTGGAGGCAAAACTGAGACCAGGGAACCAAAAGGGCAGTTAGTAGCTGTGTTCAGGCAGTTAGGACAGTAGCTGGCTCCTAGGAAGAGCTCAGCGAATGCTCCTTGTTCAATAGTCATTTATTTGGAAAGAGCTGCTGCCGTTACATGGATCTATCCAACTCTTCTCTCACTCTTTCCTTCTTATTTTCTCACTCCTCTGGGTCCCCCTGCCACATACAACACAAAGAGAGAATAATCACCATCCACATTCAAAGTGCTATCTTTGAATGAAATACAGAAGTGTTTACTTGGATGCCAAACACTTAAAACTACCAAAGTATCTCAATGCATTGCAAAACATAACCTGAAATGTACGTTTAGCTAGAGGCCCCTCGAAAGAAAGAAAGAGTAAAAAGTAATTTGGATTCAGGCAAGAAGGGATGTTTCTGCTGTTTTTATGCATAATGTTTTAAGCTTTGTCTCTACAAAACTTAGAGAGACTTGTTAAAAGCACATTAAAATGCAGCTAGCTGGTTAACTCACAAATCAAGTCTTGTAGGTGTAGATCTTTATTATTATAATTATAACAGTTAATAATTATTATAATCAACATTTATGTAGTGTTGTACATTACCAAATGCTTTACACTATTCTTGGCTCTTATTCTGCTAATATTAAATCAATTAAAGTCAAGAGCATTTCATTTTTATTCACTAAAGACGATGAAGTATGAATGTTTTGTGGAACTTACAGAGAAAAAAACAGATGGACTAAAAGTTTAAATATTTGGTGTAAATTACAGTTAAAATATTCAACTGTAGGGACTCCCCTGGTGGTAAAGTGGTTAAGAATCTGCCTGCCATTGCAGAGGACTCGGGTTTGATCCCTTGTCCGGGAAGATCCCACATTCCGTGGAGCAACTAAGCCTCTGCGCCACAACTACTGAGCCTGCGCTCTAGAGCCCGCGAGCCACAACTACTGAGCCCATGTGCCACAACTACTGAAGCCCGTGCACATAGAGCCAGTGCTCCACAACAAGAGAAGCTACCGCAATGAGTAGCCCGTGTACCACAATGAACAGTAGCCCTGCTGACCGCAACTAGAGAAAGCCCACACGCAGCAAAGAAGAACAAATGCAGCCAAAAATAAAATTAATTAATTAATTAATTAATTAATTAATTTAAAAAGTAAGAGCAAGGTTTAAAAAAATATTCAACTGCGTAATTTAATTATGAGCATAATGAAGCTTCACACATTATAAAATCAATTATTAAAGTGGCTATTTAAAAAATTTATGTATTTATGTATGTATGTATTTATTTATTGGAGTACAGTTGATTTCCAATATTGTGTTAGTTTCAGGTGTACTTTTATTTTTTATTGTTTATTTATTGAAGTATAGTTGATTTACAATATTATAAAATAGTTATTTTATTTTGATTTTGCTTATAATTACAGAACATAACAGATACTGATAGCCTATATCAGTGTTTCCATAACTTTTCTAATGATATGAATTATAAAGGAATATTTATTAAAAATACAATTCCTTAGCTCCCAAGCCTTGGAGTTTCTGATTCATTAGCTCTGGGATGAGACCAAGAAAATTGTAATTTTAACCAATACTGTAAGAAATTTTTATTATCAGGGAAATTTGGGAAACAGTAGTTTCTATTAACTGGTATCCAACTCCCAGACCCCATGGGAACTTGGAACATACAAACTCTACTTGTATAATCAATCTGTCAGGCACTCAAGGCTCAGGGCTTTCCACATCTCTTTTGGTCTCCACAACATTCCATAAGATAGAGAGTGTTACCATTTTTCGGAATCAAATTTTGAAAGGTTGAATAACTAGACCAACAGAAAAGTTGAATAACCAGACCAGGAATACAAAGCCAGGTCTACCTGTCTCCAAAGTCTATGCCCAATCAGTCTGTATTTTCTTCTGCACATTGCTAAGTCTTACCTCTCAGAAAAGGAAAAAAGAGAGGAGGAAAAGAAGGAAATAGAATTCCAGTAAGTGCACTTTAGCTTTTCAAGAGATCATTGAATATACACAGTAAGTCAAAAAGTTAAATACACCTTAAAATTATCCAACTGAAATGTAAAATTGTTAAAAAGAATCAATGTAGAAGCTCCAGGGGAAGACCAAAGGGAATAGATGGTCATAAAATAGATCTAAGATGATAGTTGATTTCTATATTAGTGTTCAGGTAGTTGTTATTTTGTTGGGAAGTAGAGAGCCCCTTCTGTTTGAGGAAGGAGAGGAAAGAATAACTAGGTTATGATGCTTGAGGGGAACTGGTTTATTGTTTCTCTGAAGCTGACAATTTAAACTATAAGGAGAACATGCTTTTCCAATGGCTGCAACCATTAATCTTGACTGAAGGAACGAAGCAAAAGTAATGCACAGTCTGTAGCTCCAATCTTTGTTCTGCATTAATGATGTTGAGAAAGGAAATTCTCCAAAGTCTCTTGATAAGCAATCCTAGTTATAAGAATCAGATTATTTTATAAAAATTCAAGACCTGAGTTGTGCTAACTTTTTCCAAGAACACAAGCTGTGTTGAGCTAGTTTTTGTGCAGAACGCAAGCTCTAATGTTACACTGAAAGGCCCAGCAAGCAAAACCTTCAGGCCTTTGGTGCAGAAATGGGACAGATAGCCCATGACGAGAAAGGGTGGAATATGTCAGCAACTTGTTATTGAAATAGCACT
The DNA here is from genome assembly GCF_949752795.1 of Hyperoodon ampullatus. Taxonomy (NCBI): domain Eukaryota; kingdom Metazoa; phylum Chordata; class Mammalia; order Artiodactyla; family Ziphiidae; genus Hyperoodon; species Hyperoodon ampullatus. Next base: position 47,439,696 of record NC_136920.1, on the reverse strand, counting down.
GCCCCCCTTTAGGTTTGTGGTATTGGTCTGAATGCAGACAATGGTGATTATTTTTCAGTTTTGTTATGGATGTGGCTGCTTCCTTAGCTTTCAAAAAATTCTACTTCCTTGGTTTCTCTGTTTCAACATGTCATAATATCTCTGCTTTACAATTAGGGGAGGTGGTCTTGGAAATAGACTAGTATGCAGGTGGGATTTATAGCTTAGGGGAGACTACAGTATGGTAATGAACTTAGCTCAGGTGAGCTTCCAAAAAGGTAACAGACCCATTAACCAGTAAGAGGACAGTTACAGGAATGAGTCTGAAAGTGAGAAAGCCATTATAAAAGAGCCTAATAAGCTGAAAGGGCCTGGCTATAAAGCAACATCAAAAACCCCGTCGGGCTTCCCTGGTGGCGCAGTGATTGAGAATCTGCCTGCTGATGCAGGGGACACGGGTTCAAGCCCTGGTCTGGGAGGATCCCACATGCCGCGGAGCAACTAGGCCCGTGAGCCACAACTACTGAGCCTGCGTGTCTGGAGCCTGTGCTCTGCAACAAGAGAGGCAGAGATAGTGAGAGGCCCGCACACCGCGATGAAGGGTGGTCCCCGCTTGCCACAACTAGAGAAAGCCCTCGCACAGAAACGAAGACCCAACACAGCAAAAATAAATAAATTAATTAATAAACTCCTACCCCCAACATCTTAAAAAAAAAAAAAAACCCTGTTAATTCCCACCCTTCTTATATAGTTGATGTAGATCAGAAATTAATCTAAGAACTTTGTGTTAGAAAAGCAAAGTAATATCCCAGGGGAGATGTTTAAACACTAGGGCAGGGTGTTGTGGTTTTCACTTTCAAAGCACAGTTTGCGTATAAGGAAGCATCCTAGTGAATATAAATAATTTTATTATTTTGTCTATATTGAATTTATTTCATTTACACTTCATTTTTTAGCTGAAAATAGGTTTTTAAGACCTGAATGTGTAAAGTAGGGATGTCAAAGAAAAGGCACAGTTCTCAAATGCAGAAAACTACTACAAAAAGTGGTGTGATTTGTCTAGGCATTTGCTGCCTTGATGCTTTGCGTGCCTGAGATCAGGGGTTAAACCCATTGTTCTTTGAGATCCTCCCAATTCTAAGAGCTATATATCTATGAACCAGAATCTGAAGGGGAATAAAAATAAAGCCTTTTCTCATTAGTATGTCTAAGAAACATTTTCCAACTAGATTGTATTATATCTCTGTGCCATGTCATATACTATCTACATGCCAAGTGGAAAATATAGTTGGAAATTTTTGTTTTTGCCAAATATAACTCTGTTCTGGGAAAGTACTTTCTTTACCAACCATGGCTATTCAGTCACATCTTAGAATGTAGTATAGGTGTCCAAGTAATACCCACCATGGTCTTCTGAGTCACTGAATCAACCCTTAAGAAAAATTATAGATATATTACAAAGGCACCAGGGACTGGCATATTGTCCACCTGTTTTTCTTGCAGATGTCTAACCTAGCCAACCAATTGGTTGTGCATTGTGAGAGGGGAGAACAGAAGCATCCTGTAATAGCCAAGCAAGTTGGTTTCTTAGACATCTCCATATGACTGTCTCATAGGTCTATCATACTTAACATATCCAAATCAAACCAAATCCCCCAAAAGTGTTCTACATGTAATCTATCTACACGCAATCCTATCTCGGTAAATGGCACCACCGTACACCCAGGAATTCAAGTCCAAACCTAGGACTCATTCTAGTTCCTACTTTACCTCACTCCCCAAATCTAACTCACCAACACATTCTGGAAATTCTGAACAAATTCTTCTGAAATAAATCCTGAAGTTCACCATTATTACTCTTATGATCCTACTCTAAGCCACCATCATCACTCATCTGGACTGCCATAAAAGCCTCCTGTTTTCACTGTTGCTCCTCTATACTCCATTCTCTAGCCAGAAAATATAATCATCTTTAAAAAACACAAATCAGGGGCTTCCCTGGTGGCGCAGTGGTTGAGAATCCGCCTGCCGATGCAGGGGACACGGGTTCGTGCCCCGATCCGGAAGGATCTCGCATGCCGCGGAGCGGCTGGGTGCGTAAGCCATGGCCACTGAGCCTGCGCGTCCGGAGCCTGTGCTCCGCAACGGGAGAGGCCAGAGCAGTGAGAGGTCCGCGTACCGCAAAAAAAACAAACAAAAAAAACAAAACACAAATCAGTCCGTATCTCTCCCTTGTTTAATTCAGCCCTGTCCATGGCCTTTCACTATAATTAAAACATAGCCAATAGTCTTACCAAACCCTATAAGATCCTACATGATCTGGCCTCTGCCTACCTCTACGGTCTCACCTCCTACCTCTCACCCTTTTCTTCAATTCACCCCAACTAAATTGTCTTTTTCTTCTGTCCCATGAACCTGTACACCAAGTTCCGTTGCACTCGGTGCCTTTGGGTTACTGTTCTCTATGCCTGATATGCTTTTCCTGGACCTTTTCATAGCTGTCTCCTCATAATTCAGGTCTCAGCTCAGGGATCACCTCCACAGAGAAGCCTCTTAACCTCTCCTCTCCCTATTCATTAGATTTATTTTGGGATTTGATTTTTTTGAAGCTATTGTCATCTATTACTTTGACTTTTTAAATTAAGGAAAAATAAATATATAAACAAATAAAATAGCCTCCCTAGTCACTTTTTATGACTTTGTTTTGTTTTCTTCATTATAATCATAATTTTCTCAAATTAATATTTTTATTTATGAGTTTACTTGTTTATTATGGGTTTCTCACTATAATGTAAGCTCCATGAGAAGGGGGATTTGTTTCAATGACCCCCATGTCTGCCATATCAACCAGTGTATCCCAGCACCTACAAGGTCTTTTGTACATCGTAGACTCTCAATAAATATTTGTTAAGTGCGTAGATTTCAGTTGCCTAAGAGAAAGGTAGTTTTCTCTTGGCTGAGAATGGTCACATGCATTCATTTAAAAAGAATGTTTTAATGAAATATTTTGTTCAAGTTGGGTTCTGTTTGCATGTTAAGATACTATTGCCAGGGACTTCCTTGGTGGTCCAGTGGTAAGACTCCACACTCCCAATGCAGAGGGCCAGGGTTCGATCCCTAGTCGGGGAACTAGATCCTGCATGCATGCTGCGACTGAGTCCACATGCCGCAACTAAAGATTCCTGAATGCCGCAGTGAAGATCCGGCATGCCGCAGCTAAGGCCCGGAGCAGCCAAAATAAATAAATAAATAATAAATATTTTAAAAAAAGAAAAGCAAGAATCCCCATTTATCTCTTTAAAAAAAAGAGATACTATTGCCAATACTCGTTCACATGGAATGTGATACAGATGAGAAATTGTCAACATACAGATAGAGCTTAAAACAAAGATGGTAAATAGTATCTTTATCCATTTCAGCATGTCAATGGTGAGGTTCACATCAAAGTAAAAACTGAAAAGCAAAGTTAATGTTGACTTGGATCTGATAGCTAATTTCTGAGTTCTGCTTTCTAGGCAGTGGTGAACTGGGTGGAACTGCTAATGTTGGAAGTGAAACCAGAATATGAGAATGCTCTAGGCTGGTTTGCAGTGCAGTGAAAATGGAAGAATAAGAGGTAGAGGCAGCTGCCTAGAGACTCGAAAATGAATACACAGTTCTGAGGAAGAGATTAGGGCAAGTGATTTAGAATTAGGGCTTTGAAAAATAAGGCTCTCATTGATTGAATGCCTATTATGTGCCAGACCATGGCCTGTAATCCTTACAGAAACAACTCATGTAGGTATTATTTCCCCATATTAAAAATGAGTAATCTGAAGCTCAGGGAGTTAAATGACTTGCCAAAGCCACATAGCTATGTAAAAAGTAGAGCAATGACTTAAATTAGATTTTCCAAATCCCAAAGTTGATGTGCTTTCCACTGCACCACACAGTCTTCCTTCCATTTATCACTGTGATTTCTGGACAGTAAATGCTTCTGATGCCAGGGGATGTGGCCACCTAAGTGAAATGTCCAAGCTGAATTGGGTTCAAGGTTTGCTGACCAAATAGGTTTCAAGCCTCGTGCTCACCCCTGTTCCTCCAGCATCCCCTCGGCAGCTCACCTCTACCTCTGTCCGCTGGGGAAAGCATCTTCCAGGTGCTAATAAGAAAGCTACTCTGGCCATAGCGTGAGGGGAAGAGGCAGCTCAGCGAAATCACTGCTGAGAGCCTGGGCAGGCTTAGGCCATGTGATCTGAAGAGCTGAAGTGTGCAGCCCACAGAGAGAAAGAATTGGGTAAAATGCAAAATTGAAGAGGAGAATAAGTGTAAGAGGAAAGTCCTCCTGACAGAGGTGAATTAGTTATGGGACTAACTCCCCAAGGGAAGAGCTGTGGCTCCGTTTTCCAACTCCCGAGCAGAAAATACGCTGCAGAGGACAAGGGGGAGACTAGGGGGGAACATCAATGACTAACAGGCACTTTCCACCTCTGAGTTTTATGAAGATGAGTGAAGCACTTTTGAATGGAGGAAGAAATAAAAAAATATCATAAAAATGGAAAGATGGATCTGACTAAGGCACTGAAAAGATCAAGAGGAATGGAGGCTTTTGGCCCTCATGCTGAGTGAGGAAAATCATTTCTTCCAACCAGGAGATGCAGAGCTGAGCAGTTCAGAGGTTTGAATTCAGAGTTCATGCTCTGCCACTTGCCAATTTTATGAATCTGAGCCAATTACTTAGCCTTTCTAAGCTGCAAATCAGGAATAATACCCTATTTTATTGGCCACTTCTCCATATAAAATAAGGCTAACCCCATTGCAGAGGATTCTTGTGAAATTTGAATGAGAGAACTCATGTAAAAACACTGCCTAGCACGTGGTAAGCACTCAATGAATGACAGTCATTATTATTGGTCGTGGCTCTGTGTGGAGGGGGAAATATAGCTGGATCATTATTATCAAGGTCAGATTGTAGGGACAATTCCTCCCTTTATTCTTAACAATGGTGCCTCCTTGGTTTAATTATTTGCTATGCTGTTAGCTCACACCCTCACTACTGACTTGGCTTTCCCTCACAGAAAAGATGAAGCCCAAATATGGTAGATCCCATCTCCCTTCTTTGGCAACCTTGCCTAAGAGAAGCTCATTCCATGTTGGTTCTCCAAATCATTCAGAGGATAAAGCCATCTCTCCGTGGAAGGGTGTTGTGCACAGAAGCTAATACTAATGACATTTTATATTTATTCAAACTTTTACAGTTTACAAAGCACTCTTACCTTAGAAGGGTTACTATCTTCATTTTATAGATGAGGAAACACAGACTTAAAGAGGTGAAGTAATCTGATTAAGGTGACATAGATAATTGGTTGGTGGAGGAGGGATCCACACACAGCTTCTCTGACCCCTAGTCTGGAGGTCTTTTGTGCCACAAGATGTTATATAGGACACGAACAGCTAGCAGATTAGAAAGCTAGTTGTTTCCAGTGATAAAACCATTGAATTTAGAACAGGAAGGAACTTTCAGATTACCTAATACTGTGGTTTTTAGACTGTGTCCAGGGAATCTGGTAGGAGGTGGGGAGAGTCTAGCAGGAGGTGGGATTGTATGCAGCTCAGCTTTTATTAATTAAATTTATAACATTACAATGTACTTTGAATAAATGTTTAAAACATTAAGACTTTCCTTAAAAAAGGAGAAAGTTTGAAAATCCCTGATCTAGTTCAACTCTTTCATTTCTCCAAGTAGGATACTGAGGCCCGGTCTGGTTAAGTAACTTGTCCAAATCTCTTAACTACTCAGGGGTAGGGCTAGAACTAGGACTCTGTCCTTGTCATCTGCTTATTTAATTAGTGTGCCATAAATATCCTCATTCTCCAAATATTTTTCTTTGATTACCTCAAGCAAGTCACTTACTTGTGGCAATCAAATCATCAAGAAGAAATTAGCCCTGGGGTTAGTTTCTCCTGACTACTCACTACATGACCTTGGATCAGTCCACTGATCTCTGAACCCTCAGCTTTTCCATAGGTTAAAATGGGATGATAATTCCTGTCTAGGTAACCCTCAGTGGGAATGTTGTGATGACTGCAAAAAAGAACATGTGGAGGTTCACAGTGTTCTTGAGGGAGGGAGACTCAGCAAGTTCAATATGGTATTATTTACAAATGCCTACCAAGTATGTCACTGCTTGTAAGCCAATCTCTGCAATTTACCATCCTTATTTATTTGTTGTTCCTCAACTGAGAGGGCAAGACAGTTAATTTTTGTAACCATGTCAAGTACTACTGGTTTGTGAAATAGCCTCAAAAACTTCTTATCACACTGGCTTTCTGATAAGACTTTGTGATTTCTTACTACTTCCACGTGGAAAGTAATCTTTTAAGGTTAAATACCTTTCATTCTAGACAAGTTACAGAGGCAGCTGTCACTGCAGGGTTCTCAAAAGCCTGGGGAGCCCAAAGCCAGATGAGATCAAAGGACTTGTGTGCAAGTTATAGAGTTTGGAAGCCTTCCACCTAACTGGCAGTTTCTCCTCCTTCAACAAGGAATACTAAGAAAATACTATCACAGACCTTCGGACTGATCTTGAAAGCAGCCTAATTTACTTGTGACTTTGGCCAAGTTTTTAATCTCTCTGAGCTTGTTTTCTCACTTGTGGAAGGCAGATATTTATTGCCTTCCATTTCCACCTCATAGGGCCATCAAGGATCAAAAGAGAGAGCACAGGATGGTATGTGAAGTATTTACTAACTAAAAGCATTGTTATTTTTAAGAGTCTGTAAAATGTTACATTTATTTATAATGTGCATTTTAACGAAATCCTCTCAATTTGTTAGAAATACCCACTTAGAATGATCAGCCGCTCAGGTTGAAGAGAGATGTTTCCATTTATGCTGATCTCTGTGAAGTGTCAATACTGAACATGGATGAGTTAGATCTAGGGGATTGTCTCCTTAATTGGCATTATCACAAAACAAGAAATATTTTTATATTTTCAATTAAGAACATTTTAAACTAAAAAAACAAAAACAAACAAAAAAACAAGAAATGAAACAGATCTTTACCAAAATTCTATCCTGAATCTGCCAAATGTCTAACTACCTCTCTTGGAGAATAGCATCTCTATACTTATCCATGTTGATTATTTTAAAAGTCTGGACCTAGTTTCCATTATGCAGACAAGCCAGACACAGAAGCCATCCAATATTTTAAGACTACAACATTTACTAATGGATGTCTGGCTAGAAACAGTGTTGGCAGAATTCTGGCAGAGGCATTTACTCTCACTAATGATGTGGAACAGGGCTGCGTAATCATGTCCGCTTGTATTAAGTCTACCCAAGACTGTCATATTTTACAATGGAACCACAAACAAGCACCACCCCTAAAAGCCTTGGGATTTTCCTGGAAGAGAAATTACATCAGAACTGGTTCAGACCTTCCCAAAGTCATTGCCCCAGCCAGTCATTTCACTTAGGACCTTCTTTACAAAAATGACTTCACAGAGTACAGTGGACATCAGACTGTTTCACACAATGTTTAGAGACAGACAGTATATCCTATAAATGGACCATCCCAGACCAGGAAAAGTCTGTCAGACATTTCCTCAGAAACCACATCAAAGTGCTTCCCTTGTGCATATATTAACAGATCCCTAAGGTAGAAGGACATTCAATCCATTCCCCCAACTCTGCCCCAGGAAAGCTATTGCTAGTTGTGCATTATCGTTTTCTTTCCTAGCTGGACCTGGGATAGAATCATCAGTAGTTATTCATCAATAAGGAAGAAGGACAATGACATTCATTTTGACTGCCTGGACATTGTTACTGTATCATTCTTCTGGGGGAGAGTAATTTCTGTCTATTAAAGGAGACAGTTTCCAAACTTAGATATGTGAGAAATCATTTGGTATTTAATAGAATTCAAGTCGTGCACATAGCCCTAAAAATTATAATCAAAAAGGAGCAAGGAAAATGAATAACAGCAAGCCTTTAAAATGGAAATCCTTAGACTAAAGGAGTAGCTGTTGTTATCATATTAGTATTACTCAGTATTAAAAATATCAAGATACTGTCATCGGATTTCTTTCCCTTCTACCTAGTTCCTAGACCTCCAAGGAAACTTCATTCTATTTTCTGAAATTAGATGTTGATTCAAAGATTTTAGAAGTAAACCATGAATTGAAGACAGTAAAGAAGCATTAATTTTTGCAGATTACTATTAAATAACATCTTTATCCCATATTAATAATTTAACCACAGTGTTTGTCAAATATCCAAAGATCAACTTTAGAAATATCCTGTATTATCTGAAACCAAACCTGGTTATTTCAAATGGATTGGAACTTGGCTCTGTGATTAAAAAGGGTCCTATGTCCCTCCTCCTTTCTTCCCTTCCTTCTTTCCATGCTCCCTCCCTCCCTCCCTTCCTTCCTTCATTCTTTCCCTCCTTCCCTATGGCCTTATGGTGCTCCTTATCTATATCTAGGGCAATATTTCAGTGGAAGGTGTACCTCAGGAAACAATGTGCTAACATGTTCACATAGTAGCATTGAGACAAAGAGATGTATTTGCAGGGCATGATGCTGTCTGTAGTCATTTGGGCTCTGATATATCCTCTATCAAGATGTTTGTGCCTTGATTGTTGATGAAGATGTAAAGATTATCCCTTTAATTTTTAACATTGTCAAAGTTAATATATACCATTTACTTTTTGACATTGTCAATGTTAATACAAACCTTTTAATTTTTAACATTTTAAAAGTTAATATAAACTCCATTAATGCTTCTCACCTGATCAAACACAGGAATGATCACTATGCACTAGTTGTATCAGTAGTTTTTTCAGTAGGGAGCCAGTACATTTTTTTGGTGATGATATTGTCAACAGCCATAATGATATCTACCTATATTTAGATTATTTAAAGTACTATCATCCTCAGTCCCTCTTTGAGACTCTCCTTCGACCACTGCTCATAGCTCCAGGCTTCTTCCCCAATTGCCTCTGTAACCTCATGACCTCTTCTCCATGCTGCTGCTCCCCCAATCCCTGGGCTTTCATTCTATAGATGTACATCAAATCTATCCTTCATTCTTCCAAGTGTAGTTAACACAGGCTATGATGTGGGGTAGATTTTACTGAGTATATTCATTTCCTAGGGCTGCCATAACAAAGTACCACAAACGGAGTGGCTTACACAATAAAAATTTATTGTCTAAAAGTTCTGGAAGCTAGAAATCTGAAATCGAGGTGTTGACAGTGTTGTTTCTTCTGAGAGATATGAGGGAAGAATCTGTTTGGAGACCTTTCTCCTTGACTTGTAGATGGTTCTATTCTTCCTGTGTCTCAGCGTTGTTTATGCTTTATGCCTGGTTGTGTCCAAACTGCCCCTCTTATAAGGTCACCTATCATATTGGATTAGGGTCCATCCTAATCTCATTTTAACTTGATTTCCTCTGTGAAGACCCTATCTCCAAATAAGGTGACCTTCTGAAGTACTAGATGTTAGGACTGCAACATATCTTTTTCTTTATAGTTTTAGTTTTTTATAGTTTTCTTTATAGTTTGTGGGGGACACAATTCAACCCATAACACAAAGTCTTGAAGGTAATACATGGGAATACAGCATAGAAAAGAAAAACTTAAACTGAATCTCACATGTCATTGTCATGGAATCCACTGACTATGTTACAGGGTCTGATTCTCTCCTGCTTTCTGTCCAACCTGCTACCATGTTTCTGGGCCCAGCTCATCATCCTAGATGGAAATACTATTATGCACACCTCTCACTTCCCGTGATGGTTAATTTTATGTGTCAAATTGACTGGACCACAGAGTGCCCAGATATTTGGTCAAATATTATTCTGAGTGTTTCTGTGAGAGTGTTTTTGGATGATATTAACATTTAAATCTTATGAGTAAGGCAGGTTGCTTTCCATAATGTGGGTGGGTCCCACCCAATCAGTTGAAAATCTCAACAGAACACAAGGCTAGCCCTCTCTTGCCTTTCCCTGTCTGATGGCCTTAGAATGGGAACGTCAGCTCTTCCTGGTTCTATAGCAGCTTCCAACTTTAAGACACAAACTAGGACACTGGCTCTGTAGAATGTACACACACACACACACACACACACACACACCCCATTGGTTCTGTTTTTCTGGAGAACCCTACCTGATACACTCCCTAAGACTTACCTATAAAGAAAAATCACATATAACATAAGTACCCCTTCACATTCACAACCTATCTGCCACAAAGCCAGCCCTTTATCTTACTAAATACAATATCCAGCTCCTCTAGTCTTAAGCCTTTACAACTGGGTTATTCTCCTGGGTTTTTCAGTCATCTTTATGACTAAAAATGCTCCCAATTGGTCTCTCCAAGAATAAAGCAAGAGACTACCCCGAAGACAAAATCCAGCTGCCAATATTAGTGCACCCATGGATTGAGAAATACTGAGGTCAAAACCTACAGCCCTCTGATACATTCACAAAACTTCTCACATATTCTTTGTGTACACTTCAAATCACTGAGGACTTTCTCAGGTTCTCCTCATCTAATTTCATCTAAGGTTCCTCAGGCAACTAGACAATTCCTTTATCAAACTGTCTTTTATAGTTTAATATTGTATGTGTGTGACTTTGTACAGAATTAGCCTTGTCTAATTAGGACTTAGCACAAAGCCCTCCAAAGTTTAAACACTTCTGAGCTGAACCAAATAGGACTCTTGAAAGAGTGTTTACAGGTTGGAAGGGGATGAAAATCTCCCCCTGACTCTGTGGCTTGACTTTCATCTTTACTTTGGGTCTCTTTTCCTGATTCTCTATGTCACCACATCACCTGTTCATGCCACATCCAAGGCTGTGTGGGTCCACCTTTAAATTTTTCAATGTGGACAAAATTGTTTCCCTTGGCATAACTGAGACAGGCTGGTATTTTCAAGAACAGCTTTACTAAACATGAGGGAAAACGGAAAAGAAATAATTACAGAAAACATACACAGGATAAAAATAGCCAAATTTCCAACTGCAGGTTCCTGTTTCTAAAAATTCCATTAGGAGTCGGAAAGCTTTAGTGGGCCTCAATCTAGTTTGCCTTTAGTCAACCACATCCCTTAATTTTGCCATATCCTGTCTGGACTCCTCTCTCACCTCCAACACTTCATCAGCCCCTGAGCCCTGCATTCTTGAGCTGCTATTCTGATTTTTTGAATCCACATCTCAAAGAAAGAATATCCAATAACTTACTTTTTAAATTAGCATTCTCCTAATAAAAATATTAGGAATATCCTGGACTCCCAAAGACCAGTCAAAATGCCTGCTTACAAGAGATTTTCAAGTTTTGAAATTGAAGATCTACTGAGTCTCAAACATTACCTCTTCTCAATACTGATATTAAACCAGCATAAAGCAAAGTGTATTCTAGGAAATGATCCCAGGGATAATGAATATTCTCTACAATGGCAAGTAGTGTTCTGTGGTCAAATACTTTTGAGGAATGTTGGGTTAAATTAAGTTTTGCGGTTTTCTCCATTGCATAATTTCTCAACTCATCATGCAGTCAACAACTATTTATTGAGCACCTATTATGTGCCAGGCACTGCTCTAGGTACTGAGAAAACCTTGGGGAAGAGTGAGTAGGACAGGTAAGATCCTTGCCTTGCCTTCATAGAATTCACTTTCTAGGTGGAGTTCACCAAGAAAAGTGAACATACAAACAAGTAAGATTTCGAATAATCTTCACAGCCGAGGACTGTGAAGACCTCAATGGGTGATGTTATAGAGAAGGACTAGAAGTGGGGAACCCAGCAGACAGAGGGAACAGTGAGTCCACAGACTTAGCAGGACAAAGGAAGGACAAACCTAGCATGTTGGAGGAAGAGAAAAGAGCCTCTGTGGCTGGAGCTGAGAAACTGCACATGATGAGGTATGATCTTAGAGAGCACGGTAAGAAGTAAGGTTTGATTGTTGTGCAATGGAAAGCAGTTTGAAGTGTTTTAAGCCTTGATTCAATCTAATTTACAATTTGGAAAAACAAACAAAGAAACAAACAACCTCTCCTTGGTTGTTGGGTGGAGAATAGAATCTAGAGGCCAAGATTACAAGCGGAAACCAGTTAGGAGGCTCTTGCAGGCTCTCGAGATGATGATGGGGTTGTCAGTGCAGATAGAGAGATTGTGGATGGCTTCAGCACACTTTTGAGTAGAGACAACAAGGCTTCCTGATGGGTTAACGTAGGTAATAGGGACCAGAGGGACCAGAGGAAGACGGTAATAACTTCCAGTTTTGGGGCTTGAGCAAGTAATTAAATGTTGGTAATATTGACTGAGCTGGAAAAGACTAGAGAAGCAAAGACTTAAAGGCAAGAGGGAAATAAAGAGATTGTTTTACCCAAAGTAAGTTTAAGATACCTATTACACATGTAAGAGGTGCTATCAAGTAGACAGGTCTTACATATCTATGAGTCTGGAGCTTAGGAGGAAGGTTTGAGATATAAATTGGGAAATCATTAGCATACAGATGGCATTTAAAGTCCTAGAACTGGATGAGATCACCTAGGGAGAGCTCAGAGAGGAGTTAAGGCTCACAGCCAAGCCCTGAGGAACTTCAAATTTAGAAATCTTGTACAGAGGAGAAGCCAGCAGAAAAGACATGTGCATCAATGACTCTATGAGAGGCAATACAAAAGGCAGTGTTTCCCAAACTTATTTGACCTTGGAACCTTTTGTCACATAGCATCGCACAGGGCTAAGGACAACCTTTTGGGAAATACTATTCAAACCCTTCTAGCGGCACTCCACTGTGGCATAATAGATTAACTTCTAAGGTGACATAGGTAAGTGTTCTCCCTCTAAGCAGGGAGGTGTTTCAATAAAAGCCCATCAGTTCCTAAACAAAACAGTTCCCTGATGATCTAGGCCAAAAAATACACCTACAGGAATCACACATGTGCCAAAGGCAGTAGAAAGGAAAGGAGGGCTGTTCCACCATTGCTTCATGGAGCCAAACCCCACATGCTGGCAGTTTTTAGCCTTTTTACATTAATAATAGTTATTTTGGTGGAGAAATGAGAGGAGTAAATGCTCTCTCTTTTCTTTTTTTTTTTTGGTGTATATTATATAACTTTTTTCAGGATACTAGTATTTCAGTGTTTCTATTTATACACACTATACCAGAGTATAATTTGATGCTCTGGAAAGAGTTATTTGAAAGCGTGGAGTCCTAACCAACGGACCAACCAGGGAGTTCCCAAGGAAAGAGTTAATTTAGAAAAAGATATATTTCTCTTTTTTCTAGTTAGTTTCTTTTGTTTTTGTTATAAGAAATAGAAACTCACTCATGTATATTATTGGGATCTGAGGCAGTCCTAAGGACAGATTTCTCTCTACAACACATTTTCCTTCCTCTTCTCTCTCTCTCTGTGTCTCTTGTGCTCTCTCTGTCTCTCTCTGTCTCTCTGTATCTCTGTCTCTGTGTGTCTGTCTCTGTCTCTCTCTCTGTCACACACACACACCCACACACACATACCACATACATGTAGGCTCAGAAGATGTATGTTCTTTCTCTCATAGGACCTCTGAGACCTCTCATTTTTTTAGTTATGCACTGAAAGATCATAATAAAATTCTCTATGTTTGCATACCACAATCTAAGTGAACCACATATGTTATGAACTGAATGTTTGTGTCCCCGTAAAATTCATATATTGAAATCCTAACCCGTAATGTGATGGTATTAGGAGGTGGGGCCTTTGGGAGGTAATTAAGTCATGAGAGTGGAGCCCTCATGAATGGGATTAGTGCTCTTATAAGAAGAAACACAAGAAAGATGATCTTTTTTTATAAAAAAATTATTTATTTGTTTATTTATTTAGTTAGTTGCCCCTGGTCTTAGTTGCAGCAGGTGGGCTTCTTCATTGCAGCATGCATGTGGGATCTATTTCCCTGACCAGGGATCAAACCTGGGCCCCCTGCATTGGGAGCGCAATTGGGTCTTGACCACTGCACCACCAGGGAAGTCCCAAGAAAGATGATCTTTCTCTCTCTCTCAACTATGTGAGGATACCAGGAGAAAAATAACCATCTGCAAACCAGGAAGAATGTCCTCACCAGACGTCAGATCTGCCAGGGCCTTGATCTTGGACTTCTAGCCACCAAAACTGTGAGAATAAAAGTTTGTTGTAAGTCTATAGCCTTATAACATCTCACACTGGCTAGACAACACATTTGGTCTCGGAGGTTTGTTTTATGAGGAGACCAAGGTCCAGAGAGGAGAGACACAACCCAGTGGAATGAGCCCTTGATGGGTTTGATAAGCCTGAATTCTGCCCTTCTGTGACTGTTGGCACGTGGCTTCATCTGGGTCTCAAATTCCTCTTCTGCAAAGGGAGGAGATTGGGTGGAGATAAGATCTTCAAGATGCATTTTTCAGCATTTACAGTCTGATTTTATGATTTTGAGATGGAGTGACTTGGCTGAGGTCATACAGCTTGGTGGCTCATGGCAGAATGGAAGCCATATCTTCTATCACCTGTTTTGTTTCATTACAGCAAACGGCGTTTCCACTTAAAAAAATGTGTAAACATCAACTCATTTTTCTCATCTATTTGGATAGCTGTGAAACCACTGCAAAAAGGCAGCATTGTACAGTGAAAAAAGTATAAATTTTGAAACCAATGAGACCTAGGTTTTGGTCTAGGTCCACTTTCAGCTCCATGACCTTGGAGCAGTTACTTAACCCCTCTCAGCCTCAGTTTTGTCATCTGTAAGACAAGTGTATATGACACCTGCCTCACAAGGTTGCTGATCAGATTGAAACTGTGGCTATAAAGCATCACAGCCATAGTAGGTACAAACATCCTGCCTTGGTACATTCAGGCTGCTATTACAGAATACCATAGACTGGGTGGCTTAAACAACAGAAATTTATTTCTCACTGTTTTGGAGGTGGAGAAGTCCAAGATCAAGGTGCCAGCAGATCCAGTGTCTGGTGAGAACCCACTTCCTGATTTGCAGATGGCAGAAGAAAGACTAGCAAGTTCTTGTCCTCTTCTTTTTTTTTTTTTTTTTTTTGCGGTTCCCGGGCCTCTCACTGTTGTGGCCTCTCCCGTTGCGGAGCACAGGCTCCGGACGCGCAGGCTCAGCGGCCATGGCTCACGGACCCAGCCGCTCTGCGGAATGTGGGATCTTCCCGGACCGGGGCACGAGCCCGTGTCCCCTGCATCGGCAGGCGGACTCTCAAGCACTGCGCCACCAGGGAAGCCCTTGGCCTCTTCTTACAAGTCCCATTATGAGGGCTCCACTCTCATGACCTAATCACCTCCTAAAGGCCCTACTTCCTAATATCATCACATTGGGGGTTAGGATCTCAACATATGAATTTGGAGAAGACACAAACATTCAGTTCATAGCATATGCTATCTCATATTCCACATCTGCCTCCCTCTTAATTATTTGGGGAGATACAGAATTATAGCACAGAGTTCATGAACTAGGATGAGGGGGAGGCATGTGGTGGCTTCATTTTATGTATGAGTAATATTTATTAAAGAAATCATTGTAGGGGCTTCCCTGGTGGTCCAGTGGTTAAGATTCCATGCTCTCAATGCAGGGCGCCTGGGTTCCATCCCTGTTCAGGGAACTAGATCTCGCATGCCGCAACGAAGATCCTCCATGCCACAACTAAGACCTGGCGGAGCCAAATATATAAATAAATAAATATTTTAAAATAAAATTAAAATTAAAAAAAGGAAGTCATTCATTGTAGTTCTATCCCTCTTGTTGAGAATCTTTTCAAAATATTAGTTTGTGTTCCTCCTTTGGAAAGCACGCACTGAATATAATTGAATCTTTCTTGATGATTGAAAATCTTGCCATGTCTCGGGCTTTTTACTCAGAACTTGAATTCAAATTATTCAACTGCCTGGATAAATATGTAGAAGGTGCAAAACTTAGTTTGAATATGTTGAACTCAGGAAATCTTCTAGAATTTTGTTGTTTGTTTTGAACTGAAATCTTTGTTAACAATTTCTTTGTGGTTCAGACTTCTAAACAGTGCAAACATTCCATTTATAGATGAGGATCTTGGATATTGTGTTCTGGTTAAACAAATGATCAACAGATTTTTTTTTCTTTTCCATTATGGTTTGTCACAGGATATTGAATATAGTTCCCTATGCTATACAGAAGGATCTCTTTTATCCATTTTATCCATTCTTTTATCCATTCTTTCTTTTTTCTTCTTTCTTTCTCTGTAAACACACATGTACATACATACATATGATCTACATTTTTCCGCACTGCCTGGCTTGTGGGATCTTGGTTCCCCCCACCAGGGATTGAACCCAGGCCCTTGGCAGTGAGAGTGTGGAGTCCTAACCACTGGACTGCCAGGGAATTCCCTTTTTATCCATTCTTATATAATAGTTTGCATCTGCTAATCCCAAACTCCCACTCCATCCCTCCCCCACCCCCTCTCCCCGTCTCAGCAACCACAGGGCTGTTCTCTATGTCTGTGAGTCTGTTTCTGTTTCATAGATAAGTTCATTTGTGTCGTATTTTAGATTCCACATATAAGTGATATCATATAGTATTTGCCTTTCTCTTTCTGAATTACTTCACTTAGTATGAAAATCTCTAGGTCCATCCATGTTGCTGCAAATGACATTATTTCTTTCTTTTTATGGCTGAGTAGTATTCCACTCTGCATATATACCACATCTTCTTTATCCATTCATCTGTTGATGGACATTTAGATTGTTTCCATGTCTTGGCTATTGTGAATAGTGCTGCTATAGACATAAGGGTGCACGTATCTTTTTGAATTATAGTTTTGTCCAGATATATGCCCAGGAGTGGGATTGCTGGATCATATGGCAGGCAACTCTATTTTTAGTTTCTTGAGGAACCTCCATACTGTTTTCCACAGTGGCTGCACCAATTTACATTCCCACCAACACAGATTTTTTTTTTTTTTTGGAATGCCTACTTTGTTGAAGGACCTGAACCAGGAATCATTTTGAATGTGAGGAAGTATAAAGATTAGTTTGAGGCCTTAAGGAATATATACTGTCATTGGAGAGGAAAAACATAAACTCATGAAAAAGTAACTATAACAAGATCCTGATAAATGAGTGAAGTCTTTATAAAGAAGTCAGTACTTGAAATGGGACTTGAACTGTGGTTGGATTTGGACCAGCAATGGTCTGTGATAGTGTTGCAGGAAGGGGGACCCCTTCCAGGGCCTGAGAGTGGGCTCTTGTCTAACACTCGGAAATGAATTGTCCGAGGAGACACACATGCTGACAAAGCAAAAGACTTTATTGGGAAGGGGCTCCTGGGTGGAGAGCAGCAGGGTAAGCAAACCCAGGAGAACTGCTTTGCCACGTGGCTTGCAGTCTCAGGTTTTATGGTTATGGGGTTAGTTTCTGGGTTGTCTCTGGCCAATCACTCTGACTCAGGGTCCTTCCTGGTGGCGCGTGCGTCGCTCAGCCAAGATGGATTCTGGGAGGTTGGTAGGACATATGGACGGGCATCTCATCCCTCCTTTTGACCTTTCACAAATTCTTCTGGTTGTTGGTAGCTTGTTGGTTCCTTACTGGGACCTCCTGTTGTAAGATAACTCATGCAGGTGGTTACTATGGTGTCTGGCCAGGGTGGGCAGTTTTGGTCAGTGGTTCCCCTAACAATAGGAGGAATGTTTGCTAGGGAAGGGTTTTTAAAGTAGAGAGAATAATTTGAATATATGCCCAAGGGGGATGGGAAAGCTTGGGTATATCCAAAGGACAATAGTTCATTTCAGAGAAAATTCAGTCTAATGCAAGATATTTAGTTGGGATTTTCTTAGTTTCTGATACCATGTACTGAAGATACGGATCTCTTGAAAAGTGTTTCTTAGGCCCCTGTAGTTGTGGGAAACTGTGATCTACTGTACATTCTTTTGTAAATCAGTTTATCTCTGTGGGCTGATAATATGTAGGTCCAAGAGAATTCACAAGGCTTCAAATTTGCCCATTGTTAGAGGCCTAGACCCATCTCTTAGACACCAGACAGCCCTACCAAGACCCATTCTCCTTTGTCGAAAATAACCCTTAGAGCCACAGGATAGGTCCTGGATTTGGATCCCCATTGTCCTTCCTTAAACATCTCAAGCCAGGAGTGTGGAGGAGGGAGAGAAACAGGTTTCTCTAATCTCACTTGCCTCACCTGCCTTTTGTTTGCCAGCCCAGCCCTGTGCCCACCCCTATCCCACACTGGCTCCATAAAAACAAAGTCAGTTTCTTCAGAGAGGGAGATAGCATTTCACCTACCTGGTCAATGGACTTACACACAACTTCTTTTTGAAAGTGGAAATAATAGAAAAGTGGGAAAAATCTGTGTAGGGCCCTGACATGACTTAGTCAGCTTTGTGGAAGCCATCACTTCCAGAAGAGGTTTAAAAAAAAAAAAAAAGCATGACATAGCCATGTGTATTCCACATTGAAGTATCTAGGCAGTGAGCCTCTCGTTAAAAATTGCTGGATGGATAACCTCATCAACGTTTCCAAGCCTTGATTGATTCTGAGAAGGAGAGAAAAGAAAGGTTGAAATTCTCAAACTCAGCTTTCCACGTGTAAAGCAAATCTAGACTATGCCAAAGAACATGACCTTTTTGCTTTTTAAGGAAGCATTTTATCCTGAACACCAAATGAGGAAGGCCCTTGGTCTAAGGCCTCCCTGTCTAAGGCCAAGGTTCCCTTCTAGTCTTTTTTTTTTTTTTGTCATTTTTCCCATATCTGGCCTCTTTGTTCCTGCCGTCTACCTTCAATCATAATGCAAAACTGCTTCCCATATAGTGAAAAATTCCTTTCCTAACAAGACACAGGGTAGAAATGGAAGGGAACTAAGAACCACTGAATTCGCCCTCCTGGCTTTTGAGATAAGGAAAATGAGGCCCAGAAAGATAAAGTGGGCTTGCTGAGCGTAGGGATGGTAAGAATGGAAGGAAGTGGTGGAAGTTTATAAGATTATTCATATAGTGTTTGATGGTTTACAGAGTGTTATCATACATGTGACCTCATAAAACCTGTGATGTAGGTGATATTGTTATGTCCATTGTACAGGTGAGGAAGCTGAGACCCAGGGAATTCTCCTATAAGGGGAAAGAGCACATGCCTTTTCATCAGGTCAACTGGCCATGACAAAGCCTAGTGACTCTGCAATACCAAACTCTGCTCTGAAGGGCAAGGCATACGAAGATGAATGACACTGCCCATGTGCTCATATCTATTAGGAGAAGGTTGTCAGTCTCCCCTAAGGCCGCCCACAGGGCACCCTAATGCTGTCAAAAAATTATCTAAACCCTAGAGGGTCTGAGTCCCATACAGCCATTTGACTCCCTTCTAAACATGGCTACGTGGAAACTTTAGAAAGGTAGGGCCAGTTTTTCTGCAGAGGAATCTACATTTTAAATTGCACAAAATTGAGAGTCTCTGAAATGTGAAAAGTAATAAATTAAAGTTGGCTCAAGATTATAGAGGGATTTGGAGTTTAACTGGAAATAGAGATGAGGTGGGGATGAACTAAGGGCTTTCTGCCCTCTTCTTAACCAATCTTGTACTATTCTTTGTGAAGTCACCCCCTCTGTGGTCCTGCCTTATCACAGTGACACTGACAAGCATTTTTTTTTCCCTTTTATTCCTGGTAAAAGAATCAGATCAACAACTAGGTCATACCCTTCATGGATGGTGAAAAAAATCATCTGGAACCTCTGTTCATCTAAGATTAGGGTCAGCAAACTGCTGCCTATAGGCTAAATCCAGCCTGCTGCCTGTTTTTGTAAGCTCATGAGTTAAGAATAGTTAACACGTTTTTTAATGGTTGAAAAGAATCAAAAGAAGAATATTTTATGCCATGTGACTACAATATTAAATTTAAATTTCAATGGCAATGAAGTTTTATGGCAGCCACTTTTATCATTTGCATTTTGTTTATGTCTGCTCTTGTGCTACAACAATGGAGCTTGGTAGTTGCAACAGAGACTCTATAGCCCTCAGAGCTTAAAATATTTACTATTCAGCCCTTAACAGAAAATCTTTGCCAATCCTTGTCTTAGAGCACTAATCATACTGTGTGAGAATTGGTTCTGTTCACATCCATCTCCCAAGCTAGACTTTTGAGCTTATGAAAGCCTCCACCTTGCTTAGAATGAGGCTTTACTCCTGGTTGGCCCTCTATAAATATTTGTAGGATGAAAGAGAAAACGAATGAATGCTGTGGGTTTAGGAAATTCAGTTCCCTTTTCTGGGCCTCAATTTCCCCTTTTGTGAAATGAGAGTTGCCTAAGGTGAACTTGGTCCCTTCTAGTTCCAACATTCTATATTTTACATTAAAGTTACTGTAGCCAAAAATCAATATATCACATTTAGCTCATTGAATCTTATTTTCCCCAACTTTGCGATTTCCTTTACTGACCTTCTGAATATTGGTTGGTTTCCCAGGTCTGTCAGTATCATGAAAGGGATGCCCTCACTAGCTAACTTCAGTGGAGCATCTGATGTCTGTGTGTGTAGTATGTGCATTGCATGTAATGTGAAAATTCGTTACAAATCAATAACTTCCTTTCTTCAAGTCTGCTTATCTTGTATGAGTCTAGTGACCTAAACAGTTTTCTCACAGTATGGTCACCATTAAGAAACTGAAAAAAAAAAAAAGAATCCAAATGTGTGGAGTCCAGAGACCACACTCTGGATTTATGGCCACCCCTTCACCTCCATCAAGATACATCTGTGTGATAGGCCCAGAAACTAGCCATCTGCTCTTAGAAATTTTCACTACTTAGAAAAACTTACTACTTGAAAAGGCCTCCTCTAAACCTCACAAGCTCACAGGGCCATGCCCTCATGTGGTGTTTGGTGGACACCTTCACGCAAAGTTAAGGCCTGATGTGTTATTAATGTGATTTGATATAAATCTTTACCCTGCACTGTTTCCTCCTAGAAGGGTCAATGCCTCTCTCTAACCCCACCATTGTCAAGGGAACAGAATCTTGGAATTGAGGCACCTGTGACAGGAGGACATGCTTGCCTGTCACTGGGGCCTGATGAAACTTTCCTGTATGGAAGTTAAGACCAACCCTCATACATTAGGTGAAATTTGTCTTCTACACTCTTCTGTTCCCTTTTCTACCCCTTCCCCCAGGTTTCTAACACTGTCCACTGTTTATCCTGAGCCTCTACTATGAGGCAACCAGCGTGGGAAACACTCAAGCTTTCAGTTCAGTATCTCCTTTCCCTTTCTCTTCTAAACAACCAGTGGAGAGGTAGAGTGGAAAAGCGTAAAGCCCTTAGAATCAATTTAGTCTGAGACCCACTTCCTCTACTCATTGGTGGAGCTTCAGTTCCTATTATCTGCTAAATGGAGATAGTACTTATCATCTCCCTTCGCTAATCACCCAGAATCCCTTACAGGCAAAGACCATGCATTATTATTTATTTTTATTTATTTATTTATTTATTTATGGCTGTGTTGGGTCTTCATTGCTGTGCGTGGGCTTTCTCTAGTTGCAGCGAGTGGGGGCTACTCTTTGTTGTGGTGCACAGGCTTCTCACTGTGGTGGCTTCTCGTTGTGGAGCACGGACTCTAGGCACATGGGCTTCAGTAGTTGTGGCACATGGGCTCAGTATTTGTGGTTTGCAGGCTCTAGAGCACAGGCTCAGTAGTTGTGGCGCACGGGCTTAGTTGCTCGGCAGCGTGTAGGATCTTCCTGCACCAGGGATGGAACCCATGTCCCCTGCATTGGCAGGCGGATTCTTAACCACTGAGTCACCAGAGAAACCCGACCACGCATTATTTATTCTTCTTTTTATCTCACACTCCTCAAGTACATAGCATGTGGCAAATAATTGACATATGCCTCATACAAGCAAAATGGAACTGACTTTACATATAATCATGCATGATCATGAAATGTGGAGTGTTGGAGCTAACAGGAACTCAAAGACCTATTCGGTTCAGCATCACCAAATGAGAGGCAGATGTGCCCCACCTCCCACTTCTGTGCTAAATGGACGGAAACTGTCAATGTATTCTTTCCAGTTGAGTGTCTTTCCTGACCTGAGCTTCATAATCTTCAACATAGCTCTTTGGGAGGTCACTCTCATTGACCACTGGACTCAATTATCACTGGAGGGAAAAAACCTATATACTCTTCTGAGTTCAACTTCTACCTTAGAAATGAAGAAACCTAGACCTAGAGAGATGATATAATTGGCCAAGGTCACAGAACTAATTGCAGGGTGAGTTGGAGCTAGAATATAGGTCTCCAGATTCTTCATCCAGTACTCTGTCCACTACATATCAATTAGGTTCTAATGAAAGTCTCAGCACCTTTAAACCAAGGAGTGAGCACTAGGGGATATTTCTAGCAAGGACACATGTTTTTGTTTTGCTTCCTTTGTTCCTGTTTTGTTTTGGTTTTTTGGAGATGGGAGGGCAGCTTAGGAGGCAAGTAAATTATTCAACACACTTTCACTGACATCCTCTTCCAGGCAAAGGTGCAGAGAGGCAAAGGTCTCCAGAGAGCTAGTTAGATAAAATAAGGACTCTGCCCAGGTCTTGTAGATCCATAAACAAACAGTGAAAAACAAACAAACAAAAAAAAACAGGCTTATAAGTGAGCTAACAGAGATATACTTATCTCTGTTAAGGGTCAGGGGGCATGACCACTCAATTGATAGAGAGGTCTAGGAGGGCTTAACAGAGGAAGTAATTTCCAAGCTGATTCTTCCCAAAAAGAGTCAAAGTCAAAGAATGGAAAGGGTGTTCTATCAGAGAGAACTGTGTACACAAAGGCATGAGCTGGAAAGAGCCTGTGCACATAGGGAGACTCACAAAAAGTTTGGCATGGAAGGAACGTTGGATGAGGTGAATTGGAAAGGAGAAGGGAGGGAAATAGGCGGTGTCAGAAGAGGGATCTGGAGAGAGAAGCAAAAGCAGCCTGCTTTGAAAAAGTCTACAAAGGCTGATAAGACAGAGATAGATATGTATATATATATAGTGCCTGATAGAATGATCCAAGGTTTTTCAGCAGCACAGGGGAGCTCAGGGATAATATCCCACTGGGGGTTAGAGACTATATCCCTGATTAGTCAGGCAGGGTTAGAATTGGTCCTTTTTTTTTTTTGCGGTACGCGGGCCTCTCACTGTTGTGGCCTCTCCCGTTGCGGAGCACAGGCTCCGGACGCACAGGCTCAGTGGCCATGGCTCACGGGCCCAGCCGCTCCACGGCATGTGGGATCTTCCCGGACCCGGGCATGAACCCGTGTCCCCTGCATCAGCAGGCGGACTCTCAACCACTGCGCCACCAGGGAAGCCCCAGAACTGGTCCTTTTGAACTTTGAGGATTCAAATAGAAGTTAAAGATCTGCAATGTAATTACCTACCCAACTGTGTTCTTTTTGGATCATATCTTTAACTTAATGGTCCAGATCCTAAACCTCAGCACGCTGCCCAGTGGGGTGCCCATTCCCATTATGTAACATGTTGTCTGTTTTGTTCACCCCTCTATCACCAGTGCCTGGCACCTAGTAGGTGCCAAATAAATATTTGTGGAATCAGTCTTTTAAATGATGTATTTTTACCAGGGCAAACACGTACTCTAGATTTTTTTCAGAGTATCTTTAAAATATCCTGTCCCTTGGTTGCCATTAGTACAACTGTATCTGTCATGCACCTGGAGTTCTGACTTAGAAAATATGGTAACAGAACCCATAGACACAATATAAGAAAGCTTCATTCTCATTTTCAGAAATTCTCCCTATACCAGCTGGTGTGTTTTGGAGGGAGGTGGGAAGAGAATGTGGTTTTGTGGAGACACTTTGTCTGGCCTGGAGGCTGCAGCCACTCCCTTCTGCATGGTTGGCTGCCCATGTGGGCTCAGACCAGGGCAGCCCCTCTGTCTTGTTCTTTGTCCACTGAACACACAGACTTTGGGAATCTTGGATGAAAGTGGAAAGTATTAACATCTTGGAAAGGATGTAGTTGGGTGCTTGTGGCCTTGTTTGGGTCTTTCCATACAGGTTTCTGGCTATTCTATTGGGAGAGGAAAACTTCCTCATCTGCAGAGATGAAAGACTGTGCTATGTCACAGACTTAGCATCTGCTCCACCCTCCTTGGAATGTAACATTTAATGTGCTTGATTATCATTGTCAAGCGGATCATCAGTGAAAATCATTATCAACCCTATATGTCCCCCCCTTTTTTTTTGTTTCGTTTTAGGTTCAGATGTCAAATTTACTAGGTACACATAGATTTTTTAAAATATTTTATTTATTTACTTATTTATTTATTTTTGGTGGCGTTGGGTCTTAGTTGTGGCATCCAGGATGTTTCATTGCAGCGTGGGCTTCTCTCTAGTTGTGGCACACAGGCTCCATATGCACAGGCTCAGTGGTTGCGGCGTGCAGGCTCTGTAGCTGTGGTGTGTGGGCTCTGTAGTCGTGGCACGTGGGCTTAGTTGTCCCGCGGCTTGTGGGATCTTAGTTCCCCGACCAGGGATGAACCCGGGGCCCCTGCATTGGAAGGTGGATTCTTAACCACTGGACCACCAGGGAAGTCTCTAGGTTTTGTTTTGTTTTGTTTTTTTGAGTTAAGGAAGAGGCTTGCATTATAGTCTGACTTTTCACAGCTTATCTCTTCCTCTCCTTGAAAATTTTGAATCCCTTCTGTATTTAGAAAACAATAGAGAAGGCTGCCTTTCTTTACCATCCTCCCATTCACCCAAAATAAAAACTTTTAGAATTATTTCCTCCACTTGTCTCACCACTTCATTCCCAAGCCTTCCTAAATCTATCCCCAAATTATTCTCTCATGTATCCCCTCTTGTCTGAGTCATTCTAACAGCCTCTTAACTGATCTCCCAAACTCCAAGATCCCCTAGTCAGACCAGCCTCTGCATTGCTTCCTGAATCACAGATTAAACTGTGACATCCTCCTCCTCTGAAGCCTATGCCATTTTCCTCCTCCAAAGCCATGGGCAGCTCCTCATCACACAGGGAATAAAATACAAAATCCTGGGTATATTCAAGACCATGTTGAGTCTTGACAATGCTTTATCAGTCAACCTTTGGAAATGAAAAACGAATAGAAGAAAAATTAGTTTATACAATAAACTGGATATATTACATAAAAACTGTTGTCCAAAAATCCACTGCAAATGTGTGCCTATATGTGTGTATATATACATGTAGGTAGATAGATAAACAGATGTGTATATATACACACAGTGTTAGAGTGGTTATTTGGTTTTCTAGGCAAGTTGACAAAAGTCTATTCACTGTGTAACTGGAGATAAACTACTGTGTGTGCTATTAAAACAAATTATCCAACAATTCCAATAAATAAAACAGGAAAGCCACTAAAATTTAAAATTATTTTAAAGAAATGTAGCTTGACTACTGGTCGTAAAGGTGACAAGATGGACAGACAAGTCCATTTGTCTTAATAGCTAATGTTTACTGCATGCTTCCAGCATGCCAGGTCATGTTCTAAGACCTTTGCAAGCATTAGCATTACAAATATTTGTTCTCACAACCACCTTATAAAATAGATATTATTTTCTCCATTTGACAAACAAGGAAACTGAGGCACAGGTAAGTTAAATAACTTGCCCAAGGTCACACAGGGAGTGGTAAAGGTAGGACTGAGGCAGCTTGGTTCCAAAGTTCCTGCTCTAAATGACAACTCCAGATTAAGAGCCGCTGGAGAGTTATCAGGAAGAGTCAGGGCCAGTTAGCTCACAGGGGAGGATACACAGCAAGTGTCTAAAGCCATCAGTAAGAGACTTGCTGGGGACAAGGCTGGGTAGTCGGGATTGGGGACTGGGTATATGATGTTTGGTTGAGGTCATTTTGTTGCTAGGGATATTCTGACATTCACACTTAAGTCATTTCTATAAAGAGTAAAGCATTCAGTTTTCAACTTTTAAAAGAGCATCATGTACTCTGTGAAGAAGAAACTCAGTCTAATGTCAGGATGAAGTGAGGGTCAGATGGGGGATTCAAGGAAGGGCTGAATCAGAGATGTGATGGGAGATGGTAAAGCTTAGAAAAGGGGTAAGGTTGTTAAACATGTTTGCTCATTTTAAAAAAGTGATTGGTTGATACTTAGGGTCACAGGATGTCCATGGTGTCAAAATGGGCTAAACAAAATATTCTGCTTCAAAGAGTGGCTTGCGGGAGGAAGAGGTTATGCAGTGTGTGCTAACTGCAGCCTGCCTTGGGCAGAAGCAGAAGGAAGCCTCAGGCCAAGTGATGGGAGGAAAGCTGCTTTCTGTTCTGGTTGTCAGAAGGGGGCAAAGAATTAAAACACCACCTTTGCAATGGATGAGTTTACAGAATTACACAAAGTGTGACATGACTTGAAAGATAAGACACATTTGGAAACATCTTCATGTGTTATCTTTTTGCTTTGGAGTATTTCCTATTGAAAAATTGGGATTATTTGATGAAGTGGCATCACCTCGGGTATACCCATGGATCAAGACAGAGTATTGTGAGAAAATTGGTATATAGAACCAGGTTCAAATCCAGGCTCCATCACTTGCCAGCTCTGTGTCTTCAGGCAAATCTCAACCTCTTTGATCTCAGCTCCTTCCTTCATTGATTAAAAGGGAATAACAACCCTACCTAAATCTCAGGGTTGTTGTGGGCCTTAAATTGTGCCTCAGCTAGTCAGCATTCAGTAAATATTCATCAAACGGCAGGAGTAGTTAGTGGGATTAGAGCTGAGTCTTTGTTTTACTTTTCCACATTTCTTAAATTTGCATGAGCATATATTGTGTTTGTAATTAGAAACAAAAACAATAAAACATTCTTTTTAAAGAGACAGCCATAATTTCTATTTTCACATTTGTTTCTCCACCTTTGTCCCTTTCATCTCTCTTTCTACTGTGTAAAGCTTGGGTCCCTTCTCCACAGTCATATTCAGAGGACTCCATGGGATGCTGGTTATTCTCTGGACTCCTGCAGGGCTTTGCTGGGGTCAGCTCACTGCACCCAGGCCTGCAGGACTTAAACGAGGCTGAGATCAGTTGCAGCTCAGCGCCCGTGGGGAGCTCTCTTCTCTCCATTATGCATCTATCCTTGTCCTGCCATTCCCTCTGCCACTCAGCTAGCTGCTCTCTGCCAACCCCAGTCCTCAGAGAGCTCCATTTTCTTCCTTCTTCTAGCTTCATTTATTCAGCACTGAGGCCTGGAGCTGTTGACATAGGCTACAGGAGTCCAGCCTGTAGTTGGTCTTTGGAAACCAGGGAGAGTGTGGGCAAGTGCATTAAACAAAGAAAAACACTGGCAGGAAACCAGCTTCTAGTCTTGAAGCTTCCCCTGGTTCTTTATTTTTTCTTTATAATTTTAGGTTTGTGGGTCCCAGCTCTCCAACTTGCCTTCCAGAGCTGCCTTAGCAATAAGAGAAAAGATGGATGTAAAGATTTGAGGCTGGGCTCCCCTGGTGGCACAGTGGTTGAGAGTCCGCCTGCCGATGCAGGGGACACGGGTTCGTGCCCCGGTCCGGGAAGATCCCACATGCCGCGGAGCGGCTGGGCCCGTGAGCCATGGCCGCTGAGCCTGCGCGTCCAGAGCCTGTGCTCCGCAATGGGAGAGATTTGAGGCTGAGTTACACTAGCCCCTGAAGCATTGCAGCACCAGGAAGCATAACCGGGGGCCCTGTCACATTTGCAGCTACCCGGTCTGCGCACCCCCTCACACAAAGGCCTCATCGCAGTCAGGAAGGCAGGGAAAGAGCCAAAGGGTCAGGATCTCTCTGAGTGTGTGGCTTCTGAGAGCACAGGCGTGGTTCGTCATCTTCCTCTCAAACCCACTCCTGCTGGCAAGCTCCTCTCTCTGCAAACATTGCTGCGGTCCACCCAGATGCCTACGTCAGAAATCTAGGTGTCATCCTTGACCACTTCCCCTCCTTCACATCCCACATCAAATTACACATGCCACCCTACTTACTCCTTTAAAATGGCCCTCAAATCCATCCACTTCTCTCCATTTCCACTGCTATAGCCAAGACAAGCATGGTCTCCTGCCTCTACAGTTGGTAATCTCAAATAGGACAGTTGTTTGAATGCCAGGTAACCCCAAGATGACAGCTAGCGAGGATAAGGAACATGCAAGTGTCACACAGGTAGTCAGTGACAGACAGATCCAGAGGAGAATCCAGGCTTCCTGGTCCCAAGTCCAGCACTGCCCTGGACATCACAAGGCTCTATTTGTTCATTCATTCACTTTGCTGGATTGAGACCCTAATAGGTACCAGACACAGTGCTAGACACAATCATTGTCTCCCTCGGGGGGTGACTCCCCATGTTGGATTATGGTTTTCTGCCTGTTAATTTATGTCTTGCTCCTGCCTATTCTCAATGGCAGACAGAGTAGGGCATCTCACAGGCCCCTGCCAGTCTTCACTTTCCAGCATTCCACAAGTGGGTTTCTGCGTGTTCTACTCAAAATAGCATCTGAGCCAGTGAAGCCAACAGAAAATACACACGCTGAGGCACTTCATCCAAGAAAAGGACTCTACAGGAGTCTAACATTTAAAGAGAAAACGTTTCCCTCTAGACCAAACTTATAATATACGTAGAAAAGGGGAACAGGAAAGTTGATCTGGTTCCACTTTCATTCCCTAACTTCCTGGGAAATCAGTGCTCAGAGCATGATAGTTTCCCCAGTGTACTCAGGATTCCAACTGATTCACTTAACGTGTGTTAATAAAGGTGTACTATGTGCCAGCACAGTAATGGGTGCTGGGAGCACAATGCTATATCACAGAGACAGATATCCTGCCCTAGGGGACCTTATAAGCTAATGGAATCTGACCTAACCTATTATTTAGTTTCCTTTTAAGTATATTCATTTCTAGATACCATGTTTACAAATTTCAAATACAGGATTATAGAATCATAGATTCTAGGAGACATAAAGGAGATATTCCAATGCCTTCCAGCCCTGAGCCAAGGTTCAAATGTCTCTTACAGAATCCCTGTCAAGTGATCATGTGGTCACTCCTTGGACACAATCCAAGCAGGGGATTTCTTGCCTCTGAGGTGATCTATTCTATTTCTAAACAGCAGGGGAAGTTACAGTGCTCTTCCCTGTGTTGAGCTGAAGTCGGTTTCCCTAAAAACTCACACTGCATTCTGCCCTCTGAGCCTAACAGGTCAAGACAGTTTCTTCTGCTCTGAGTTGGCTCTGGGCTACATGAGCCTGGTTATAATGTCCCCAAGCATTCTCTTCTCCAGACAATATATCACCACTTGATTCCACCTTTACCCATACACGTGGTTTCAAGCTCCTTCTCTAGTCAAATGGCCAACAGAGCTACTCTCTCCCACTCTCTGGAAATATGAAAAGAATCTTCACATAAACAATATTACTCTCCTTGATTCTCCCATATTAAGCTCAGAGATCCTGTGACCGTAGAGCAAACTTCTCCTACCCCTGCAACACCCCATCACATGCATGGCTCTGTAGACAGCTTTGAAACAAGCAGGTCAACTTTATTATTCACCAACTAGAGTTAATAATATTGAACTTTCAGGGTTGTTGTCAGTATATGAATGTTGAGTTAAATACTTCAACAAGTATTGATTGAGCAGCCATCACGTATTGGCTCTGAGTAGGACACAGTCCTGAAGAAGACAGAAAAGACCTCCACCCTTATGGGGCTTACAGCCTCAAGTCTGAGGATAAGCAGCTCTCCAAGGGTCACAGAGTTCTAACTGAATCCCAGGGGTCCCCATGACCTAAGCTGGAAGCTCAAAAATGGTACCCACTGTTTTTGAGTATCATCATGATGAACATAGATACAACCAAATTAATGCCAATTAAACCCTTAGGTGGTACAATTTCCTTATGAGAATACTGCTTTTAGAAACAGCAGAAAGACCATAGTGGTATTTCTTATGAATAATAACTATTATATCTAAGATTGTCTCATTTTCTCCTCCTAGAAACCCCGTTTCCCATATATCAAGGTGTTTTATAATAAATGAGCTGAGTTAGTTTCTGTTTTCGTCAAATCTGCATCTCTTTCCTAACTTGGTCAAACCGAATGAGAGACCCTAGTGCAGGACAGCAGCTTCATGGAGCAAGGTGCAGCTGCACTTAGAGGTATGCTGCCAGGCCCCCCTCCTCCATCTGGCTGTGTGCTAGGGCAATTATACTGTCCATGAAGTTGTCTTCAGCCATCATCTTATTCAACATGCTATGGACAACAGAATGTTCTTCTAACATCAAGGAGACTTCCGGCTTTTACAAAGCTGTGTCTTGGCTTCCTTATCATTCCACGTCACATAAGTGTTTGGTCAAGGAACTGATAGAAATGGAAGAGTTATTTACTGTAAAACACATAGTCTCTTTGCTCAATTGAAACCACTGATCTTCCTGTTTCTCTGTTACCATCAGATAATCCACCATCTTAGGTGGGGTGTGTGTGAAACCACCATCTAATAGTTCACTAGGGGAGGGGAGTGACCACAGGATGTCACTACCTGTGTCAGAAGAGTGGCAAATATTTAGCAGAAAGGACTTCACATTTGCATATCTGAGAAGATGTTCCACGTCCACTGTGCTTCTGGGATGGGCGTTAAGATCTCTTTCATTTAAGCCCCTTCCACTGGCCCTATATGCTGACAAGATTTTCAGATAGTATCTATGTATTGGTGTATTAATCATAATGATATTTATAATGGCTAATATTTATTATCTATAATTAGCCTAGCATCGCACTAGGCACGTGATGTACTTCATCTCAGTTAACCCTTACAACGATCTTCTGTGGTAAGCATTATTCTCCTTTTTCACATGAGAAAACTGGTTCAGAGAGGGCAAATGGCTCGCTCAGGGTAATTTAATACAAATGCCAGGATTCAGACCCACTCCAGTGTCCATGCCCTTTTTATTCCCTTAACCTACTACCCCGTACACATAAATCCCAATTCAGAATAGAGGGTCTCAGGACGTCCTTCCTCCCTTGCTTGTTTATTCCCTTCCATTGTTTGTGTCCTTTTCCATCTCCTACAGAGGATTTAGTTCCTATGAGGAAGAGATAACTTATTCATCTTTGTATTCCTCCCCCAGAGAAGAAAACACCCTAAGTTCTCAATAAGTGCATTTTAAGTGAGAAACACACACACAAACCAGAATACAATGCTATCGCTAGAATTTCTGACTCCTACTTCAAAATTACAGTAAGTCTCTCGTTTTTAAATTAATTATTAATCAAATCATCTTACAGAGCATATGTGGTAGAAGCCGTGGAATGACTGAACAGTAAACCCCTTTTCACTGTGGCTCCAAATTGTACATCTTTTTACTGTCCAGAGCCAGAGAGAATGAGATCCTCCCGTCTTACTGTACCACTCAAAAGGAGTTGAGCAGAGACATGCAGCTGTTCAAATATGGTTACAGGAACTTGCTGCTCTGCACAAATAAAGAATCTTCCCCATGGCTTCCCTGGTGGCGCAGTGGTTGAGAATCTGCCTGCCAATGCAGGGGACACAGGTTTGAGCCCTGGTCTGGGAAGATCCCACATGCCGCGGAGCAACTAGGCCCGTGAGCCACAACTACTGAGCCTGCGCGTCTGGAGCTTGTGCTCTGCAACAAGAGAGGCCGCGACAGTGAGAGGCCCGCGCACCGCGATGAAGAGTGGCCCCCGCTCGCCGCAACTAGAGAAAGCCCACGCACAGAAATGAAGACCCAATACAACCAAAAATAAATAAATAAATAAAAATTTAAAAAAAAAGAATCTTCCACAGAAATACAAGAAAGTGGTAGGACTTATTGTGCAGAGTGCACGGGAGGAAAACTCTCGCCTTCATACAAGCTTGGCTTCACTTAGACCGGTTGCAGATTGAGAGGGTTCTTGGCATTAGTATTTAAGACTCTGACACCTGAAAGTCGTCATTCCAATTGTAATGGAAGAAGCATGGAACAAATAGGTGTATAGGGATCAGCAAGCCAGGAAAGAAAGCAGACTGGGATGGTAATAATGACTCTCCACATTGATAGAGTGTTTCCTAAGTTCCAGGCACTTACTTACATTGTTTATTTTAGTCCTTACCACAGTCTGAGGGGTAGGTACATTTTAAAGATGAAGAAGTGAAGCTTAGAGAAGTTAAGTAACTTGCCCAAGCCCTCCTATAATAACCCAGTTCGTTTATTATAAAACACTGTGATATATGGTTAATGTAGAGCTGAGAGAATTGAATCCAAATTTCTCTGACTCCAAAGTCTAAGCTCTTAACCATTAATGCTAATCATTAACTACACTTACCTAATCATTTCATCTGGGTGATCAAGGACTAGAGGTTAAATACTAGAAACACTGCATATTATTTATTGTCTTTATATGTATGTAAAAGCTAAATGTATAATTCTTGTTTTGTAAGATGGATGGTATCAGTCTAAATTAATCTTTTTGTTGTCAGTATAAGTCAAATCTAACAACCTCCTCTAGACAGTATACAAGCACAGATGGATTCAGCGTCTCCAGCCTGACAATTTTATCCAAGAAACTGATGCCCAGAGTGGGCAGACCGGACAAGCAGCAACCATTACAGACTCAAGCCTGATGAAAAATGCTACCTGTTTCACTTATGTTTGCAGAGGGGATTATGATCTACCAGGGATGTCATGTATATTATTTCATTTGATCCTCTAAGAAAATTAGGAGGTACATAAGGTAAAAAATATTATTTCTATTCTACAGATGAGAAGAATCTCCCAGAATGATAAGCCTATAAAGAGGTAGAACTGGGACTCCAGTTCAGGTCCTGAGAATTCAAATCCCAAATAGATGAACTTCTAAACCTTTCAGGCTTTCAATAATGCAGATGGAACTGTGGTCAAATCTTGGCTCTACCATACACCTCTGAGCCTTCTCCTCTCTCAAATAAGGACTGAGGATGTCTACCTGACAGGATTTGAAACTAAATGAAATGATGTAGGTAAAGCCCCTTTGATAAAGTAGTGAGCAGAGCAGATGCAGAGCCCGTCCCCATGGACCTTATAGGCCGGAGCTAGGAGTGAAAAACAAACATTCAATAATTACACACTTAATGATCAAGTTACAATAATCATAAGTGTTATAAAGGAAAAACACAGAGTGTTTTGCAGGTGGAGAATAGGGTAAGCTAGCCTCCTGAGTGGCCAAGGGAAGGCCTTCCTTGGCAATGACAGCTACACTGAGACCTGAGAGATGAGTGGCAATTAACCAGATGACGTGGGCAAGGTGGGAGGCGGGTGGGTGGATTGCACCAGAGGGTGCTCTGGGTGTAAGGAGCATCATTGATGAGGAAGCTTGGAGCCCTTGAGGAACAAAGAAATGACTTGTGTGGCTGAAGTGTAAAGAGCTCCAGGAAGAATGACGTGTGAATGCTGGTGAGGTAGGCGGCCCCAGGCCATGTGGAGCCTTGCAAGTCAAGTTAAGAAACTTGAACTGTATCCTAAGAGCATAGGGAAGTGATCAAAGGGCTTTAGGCAACGGGGCAACATTAGATTTGAGCTTTAAAAACATGCAGTTCCTCATTAGGGAAAGCTGGGGTCTTTTTAAAAGCTTTCCATTATTTTTTTGAACAAATAATTTTTTAGCACACCTTATATTGTAAAGAGAAATATAGGCTGTGTGTTTGAAACACAGAATGAGAAGACCTAGACTGGGGCAAGTACCAGGTCCTCCCTTTCTTACTTTCAGGATCAAGGACATGTCACCTCAAAGACTAATTTTGCTCTTGCCACCTAATTTAGCTGCTTCTCTCTCTGAGCAAGATTTGACTTCCAGCTCCCCAAAGGACATTGAAAACCAGTGTACACATTTCTGAGAAGCTCATTTATTCATGCTTTGTGTGGAGCAAACATTGATTAAGCATCAGTCATATAACCAGCATCATATTGTGTGCTGGGGGTACAGAGATGGGTAAGAGAGAGGCCCTCTACTTAAAGAATTTACAGTCTGGGGGCTTCCCTGGTGGCGCAGTGGTTGAGAGTCTGCCTGCTAGTGCGGGGGACACGGGTTCGAGCCCTGGTCTGGGAGGATCCCACATGCTGCGGACCGACTGGGCCCATGAGCCACAACTACTGAGCCTGCGCATCTGGAGCCTGTGCTCCGCAACAAGGGAGGCCGCGATAGTGAGGGGCCCGCGCACCGCGATGAGGAGTGGCCCTTGCTTGCCACAACTGGAAAAAGCTCTGGCACAGAAATGAAGACCCAGCACAGCAAAAATAAATAAATTAATAAACTCCTACCCCCAACATCTTCTACATAAATAAATAAATAAATAAATAAATAAATAAATAAATAAATAAAAGAACTTACAGTCTGGGGTAGAGTTAGGCCAGAAAAATAACTAGGTAATCACAATAAAGTAGGGTCTATTACAAGAGAAGAAGCAGGGAGACAGTAACTCACAGAACATAGAGTCAAAGAAAGTTTTAGAAGAGGTGATTGGAACATAGTATGTGCTCAATACATGTTAAGTAATACATGTTGAGTAAATAAAGTTTGAGCTGAGTCTTTTTTTTCCCAACTCTTGAGATGTAATTGACATATAACATTGTTTAAGCTTAAGGTATACTGCATGTTAATTTGATACACTTATGTATTGCAAATGATTCCCACCATAAAGTTATTGAGCTGAATCTTGAAGAATGAAGGGAAGTTTAACAGGCAGAATAAGAGGAGTAGGGAATGAGCAAGATCCCAAATACCAAAAGAGTGGTTTCCTGAGATTATTTTATCAGCAGTCATCTGGATGGGCTGAAAAGGAGAGATTATGAGTGAGGAGACCAGGTGAAAACCTAGGGCAGTAATCCCGGTGAAAGGCCAAGAAGATTTAATATTCACTCAGCAGTAATCCTGGCTGTGCTCAGTTTGCCTGACACTAAGTTGCACTAGGTGGTACAATGTATGGCTTGAAAGTGTTTCTGCGTTTCCCCATGAATGGATGTGTGCTCTCCCTCATTAAGGCAGAGACCATGTCATCTACCATAATCCTTACAGCACCGAGTTTTGTGCTCTGTACCCTGTGTGTACCCACCAAAAGTTGGGTTGACAGTTGGATTCACTGGGCTTGAGTGGGAGCATTCTTCCCTCCCATAAGAGAGAAGGCAGATTTTGGAAGGGGCGGAGTCAAGATGGCGTACTAGGAGGACGTGGAATTCGCACCTCTGTGCAACTAGAGCACCTACCAGGCACCGGTGGGGGACCACGCACACCTAAGGGGACACCTACCCCCAGCGACCGGGTAGGATGTGGGGCCTGGGGGAGTGAAAGGGGAGGAGAAGTGGAAGAGGGATGGGACAGGTACCCCTAAGGGGCAGCTGGGGGAGGAGAAGGGAATCCCTGACCCAAAGGGGGAAATTGGGGGACCACTGGGAGGACAGAGGATCAAAAGGGAGCATGGCTAGGTTTCCCCTGCCCCTTTGGGCCCCCGGTAGCC
Source organism: Hyperoodon ampullatus (assembly GCF_949752795.1). Classification (NCBI taxonomy): domain Eukaryota; kingdom Metazoa; phylum Chordata; class Mammalia; order Artiodactyla; family Ziphiidae; genus Hyperoodon; species Hyperoodon ampullatus. The sequence goes on along the minus strand of NC_136920.1, from coordinate 47,404,262 downwards.
TGCTGAGATCTCGGGCCTGATCCTCTGCCCACCGAGGCCCCCTACAACCGGGCAGGTCCTGAGGGAGTGGGAGGGAGGGAAGGGAGAGCAAAAGTAAAGACCAGACCTCCGGGACCGGCACCCCTGAGGGGTGGCTGGGGAAGGAAAGGAGTTCTACACCCAGCGGGACCCACCCGCGGTTAGGGGTCCAGTGGGGAGGGGGGCCACCCTGGGGGAGATGGGGGGCATGGAGGAACGGAAGGGAAGTGTTTTCCCTGTCCACTTAGGCACCACGGAGCCTGTTGGGCTCCCGGGCCTAATCCTCTGCCCTCGGAGCCTCCCTCCTGCCGCACAGAGCCCAAGCCCTGCCCCTACACCCCCACCCAGGGCCCTACCTCTACACTCGGAGACCCCCTCTGAGACCCCCTCCAATGTGCTGGGCCTAAACCCCACCCACACACCCTCACCCAGGGCCTTACCTCCAAACTCCGGAACTCCACACTCCGGATGCGCTCCTTTCCACGTGCTGCCTCTCCCCTTCCACATAGGTCCTAAGCAGAGGTCCCGCCCCACTCTTTTTTTTTTTTTTTTTTTTGCGTTATGTGGGCCTCTCACTGTTGTGGCCTCTCCCGTTGCGGAGCACAGGCTCCGGACGCACAGGCCCAGCGGCCATGGCTCACGGGCCCAGCCGCTCCGCGGCGTGTGGGATCTTCCCAGACCGGGGCACGAACCCGTGTCCCCTGCATCGGCAGGCGGACTCTCAACCACTGCGCCACCAGGGAAGCCCCCGCCCCACTCTTGAACGTCGCCCCACCTAGGCCCTGCCTCCAAGCTCTTTTTCTGCTGTGTGGGTCCTGAGCCTAGGACCTGCCCCACCCCAAACCCCACCCATGCCTAAGTTCCATCCCCACCTAAACTCTGCCCCATAGCCAAGGAGGGGAAGAAGTATTTTTCTTCTTCTTCATCTTTTATTTTTTAAGATTGGGGTTGTGTTTTACCTTGTTGATTCATTTATATTTTTAGTTTTTCTAATAAATCTTTTATTTTTCTAATTTTATTTTATTCTTTATACTTTGTTATTGTTCTCTCCTTTTGGCTTGTCTCCCCCACCCCCTTTTTTTATTTCTTTTTTCTGTTGTGGTTTTATTTTACCTTGTTGTGGTTGTTTCAACTATGTTTTTATTTTTATGACATTTTTTATCTTTCTAATTTTATTTTGTTTTTTATTCTTTGATATTGTACTGCTCCTTTTTTTTTTTTCTGCCATGCCACGCAACTTGCGGGATCTTGGTTCCCAGGCCAGAGGTGGAACCCAAGCTCCTGTGGTGGGAGCTCTGAGCCCAAACTGCTGGACTAACAGAGAACCTCAGACCCCAGGGAATATTAATTGGAGTGAGGCCTCCCAGAGATCCTCATCTCAGCACTAAGACCCGGCTCTATCCAACTGCCTGCAAACTCCAGTGGTGGTCACCTCAGGCCAAACAACAAGTAAGACAGGAATACAGCCCCACCCATCAAAAAAAAAAACAAAAAACGAATCAACAAAAAAATATATTACAGACAAAAGAGCAAGGTAAAAACCTACAAGACCAAATAAATGAAGATGAAATTGGCAACCTACCTGAAAAAGAATTCAGAGTAATGATAGTAAAGATGATCCAAAATCTTGGAAACAGAATGGAGAAAATACAAGAAACATTTAACAAGTATCTAGAAGAACTAAAGAGCAAACAAACGGTGATGAACAACACAATAACTGGAAATAAAAATATTCTAGAAGTAATCAATTAGCAGAATAACTGAGGCAGAAGAACGGGTAAGTGAGCTGGAAGATAAAATGGTGGAAAAAACTGCCAGGGAACAGAATAAAGAAAAAAGAATGAAAAGAATTGAGGACAGTCTCAGAGACCTCTGGGACAACATAAAACACACCAACATTCGAATTATAGGGGTCCCAGAAGAAGAAGAGAAAAAGAAAGGGCCTGAGAAAATATTTGAAGGGATTATAGTTGTAAACTTCCCTAACATGGGAAAGGAAATAGTCAATCAAGTCCAGAAAGCGCAGAGTCCCATACAGGATAAACCCAAAGAGAAACACGCCAAGACACATATTAATCAAACTATCAAAAATTAAATACAGGGCTTCCCAGGTGGCACAGTGGTTAAGAAGCCACCTGCCAATGCAGGAGACACGGGTTCGAGCCCTGGCCTGGGAAGATCCCACATGCTGCGGAGCAACTAAGCCCGTGTGCCACAACTACTGAGCCTGTGCTCTAGAGCCCGTGCACCACAACTACTGAGCCTGCACTGTACAGCCTCGGAGCCACAACTACCGAGCCTGCTTGTCACAACTACTGAAGCCCGCATGCCTAGAGCCCATGCTCCGCAACAAGAGAAGCCACCACAGTGAGAAGCCCGTGCACCACAATGAACAGTAGACCCTGCTTGCCACAACTAGAGAAAGTCCACGCACAGCAACAAAGACCCAAAATAGCCAAAAATAAAAATTAATTAATTAATTTAAAAAATTAAATACAAAGAAAAAATATTAAAAGCAGCAAGGGAAAAGCAGCAAATAACATACAAAGGAATCACCATAAGGTTAACAGCTGACCTTTCAGCGGAAACTCTGCAAGCCAGAAGGGAGTGGCAAGACATATTTAAAGTGATGAAAGGGAAAAACCTGCAACCAAGAATACTCTACCCAGCAAGGATCTAATTCAGATTAGATGGAAAAATTAAAACCTTTACAGATAAACAAAAGCTAAGAGAATTCAGTACCACCAAACCAGCTTTACAACAAATGCTAAAGGAATTTCTCTAGGCAGGAAACACAACAGAAGGAAAAGACCTAAAATAACAAACCCAAAACAATTAAGAAAATGGTAATAGGAACATAAATATCGATAATGACCTTAAATGTAAATGGATTAAGTGGTCCCACCAAAAGACATAGACTGGATGAAAGGATACAAAAACAAGATCCATATATATGCTGTCTACAAGGGACCCACTTCAGACCTAGGGACACATACAGACTGAAACTGAGGGATGGAAAAAGATATTCCATGCAAATGGAAATCAAAAGAAAGATGGAGGGCTTCCCTGGTGGCGCAGTGGTTGATAGTCCGCCTGCCGATGCAGGGGACACGGGTTTGTGCCCCGGTCCGGGAGGATCCCACATGCTGCAGAGCAGCTGGGCCCGTGAGCCATGGCCGCTGAGCCTGCGTGTCCGGAGCCTGTGCTCCGCAACGGGAGAGGCCACAGCAGTGAGAGGCCCGCGTACCACAAAAAAAAAAAAAAAAAGAAAGCTGGAGTACCAATTCTCATATCAGACAAAATAGACTTTAAAATAAAGACTATTACAAGAGACAAAGAAGAACACTACATAATGATCCAGGGAATCAATCCAAGAAGAAGATATAACAATGGTAAATATTTATGCACTCAATATAGGAGCACCTCAATGCATAAGGCAAATGCTAACAGCCATAAAAGGGGAAATCAACAGTAACACAATAATAGTAGGGGACTTTAACACTCCACTTTCACCAATGGACAGATCATCCAAAATGAAAATAAATAAGGAAACACAAGCTTTATTTTTAAATTTTTTTTCAGTTCATTTTTTATTTTAAAATTATAGATATGTAGATGAATATACCCATATTATTAATACCAGTTCTGCAGTGACTCTATAAACACTTTCCTTTAATGTGAATATAAATGTAGTCTACATTTTTGTGGAACTATTGCATAAGGAAACACAGGCTCTAAATGACACATTAAACAACAGGGACTTAATTGATATTTATAGGACATTCATCCAAAAAAAACAGAATACACTTTCTTCTCAAGTGCTCATGGAACATTCCCCTGGATAAACCATATCTTGGGTCACAAATCAAGCCTTGGTAAATTTAAGACAATTGAAATCGTATCAGTATCTTTTCCAACCACAACGCTATGAGACTAGATATCAATTACAGGAAAAAAATACAAACACATGGAGGCTAAACAACACACTACTGAATAACCAAGAGATCACTGAAGAAATCAAAGAGGAAATCAAAAAATACCAAGAAACAAATGACAGTGAAAACATGATGACCCAAATCCTATGGGATGCAGCAAAAGCAGTTCTAAGAGGGAAGTTTATAGCAATACAATCCTACCTCAAGAAACAAGAAACATCTCAAATAAACAACCTAACCTTACACCTAAAGCAATTAGAGAAAGAAGAACAAAAAGACCCCCAAAGTTAGCAGAAGGAAAGAAATCATAAAGATCAGATCAGAAATAAATGAAAAAGAAATGAAGGAAACTATAACAAAGATCACTAAAACTAAATGCTGGTTCTTTGAGAAGATAAACAAAATTGATAAGCCATTAGCCAGACTCATCAAGAAAAAAAGGGAGAAGACTCAAATCAACAGAATTAGAAATGAAAAAGGAGAAGTAACAACTGACACTGCAGAAATACAAAGGATCATTAGAGATTACTACAAACAACTCTATGCCAATAAAATGGACAACCTGGAAGAAATGGACAAATTCTTAGAAAAACACAACCTTCTGAGACTGAACCATGAAGAAATAGCAAACACAAACAGGCAAATCACAAGCACTGAAATCGAAACTGTGATTAAAAGTCTTCCAACAAACAAAACCCCAGGACCAGATGGCTTCACAGGCAAATTCTATCAAACACTTAGAGAAGAGCTAACAACCATCCTTCTCAAACTCTTCCAAAATATAGCAGAGGGAGGAACACACCAAACTCATTCCACGAGGCCACCATCACCCTGATACCAAAACCAGACAAAGATGTCACAAAAAAAGAAAACTACAGGCCAATATCACTGATGAACATACATGCAAAAATCCTCAACAAAATACTAGCAAACAGAATCCAACAATACATTAAAAGGATCATAAACCATAATCTGGTGGTGTTTATCCCCAGAATGCAAGGATTCTTCAGTACATGCAAATCAATCAATGTGATACATGATATTAACAAATTGAAGTATACAAACCATATGATAATCTCAGTAGATGCAGAAAAAGCTTTTGACAAAATTCAACACTGATTTATGATAAAAACTCTCCAGAAAGTAGGCATAGAGGGAACCTACCTCAACATAAAAAGGCGATATATGACAAACCTGCAGCCAACGTCATTCTTAATGGTGAAAAACTGAAACCATTTCCTCTAAAATCAGGAACAAGACAAGGTTGCACACTCTCACCATTATTCAACATAGTTTTGGAAGTTTTAGCCACAGCAATCAGAGAAGAAAAAGAAATAAAAGGAATCTAAATTGGAAAAGAATAAAACTGTCACTGTTTGCAGATTACATGATACTATATACATAGAGAATCCTAAAGATGCCACCAGAAAACTACTAGAGCTAATCAATGAATTTGGTAAAGTGGCAGGATACACAGTTAATGCACAGAAATCTCTTGCATTCCTTCCTATACACTAATGATGAAAAATCTGAAAGAGAAATTAAGGAAACTCTCCCATTTACCATTGCAACAAAACAAATAAAATACCTAGGAGTACCTAGGAGTAAACCAATCTAAGGAGACAAAAGACGGAGAAAACGATAAGACACTGATGAAAGAAATTAAAGATGATACAAACAGATGGAGAGCTATACCATGTTCTTGGATTGGAAGAATCAACATTATGAAAATGACCATCCTACCTAAAACAATCTACAGATTCAATGCAATCCCTATCAAACTACCAATGGCATTTTTCACAGAACTAGAACAAAAAATTTCTACAATTTGTATGGAAACACAAAAAACCCCAAATAGCCAGAGCAATCTTGAGAAAGAAAAACAGAGCTGGAGGAATCAGGTTCCCTGACTTCAGACTATATATACTACAAAGCTACAGTAATCAAGACAGTATGGTACTGGCACAAAAACAGAAATATAGATCAATGGAACAGGATAGAAAGCCCAAATATAAACCCACGCACATATGGTCACCTTATCTTTCATAAAGGAAGCAAGAGTATACAATGGAGAAAAGTTAGCCCTTCAATAAGTGGTGCTGGGAAAACTGGACAGCTACATGTAAAAAGTGAAATTAGGACACTCCCTAACACCATACACAAAAATAAACTCAAAATGGACTAAAGACCTAAATGTAAGGCCAGACACTATCAAACTCTTAGAGGAAAAACACAGGCAGCACACTCTATGACATAAATCACAGCAAGATCCTTTTTGACCCACCTCCTAGAGAAATGGAAATAAAAACAAAAATAAACAAATGACACCTAATGAAACTTAAAAGCTTTTACACGGCAAAGGAGACCATAAAAAAGACCAAAAGACAACTCTCAGAATGGGTTAAAATATTTGCAAACGAAGCAACTGACCAAGGATTAAGCTCCAAAATATACAAGCAGCTCATGCAGCTCAATGTCAAAAAAACAAACAACCCAATCCAAAAATGGGCAGAAGATCTAAATAGACATTTCTCCAAAGAAGATACACAGATTGCCAACAAACACATGAAAGGATGCTCAACATCACTAATCATTAGAGAAATGCAAATCAAAATTACAATGAGGTATCACCTCACACCGGTCAGAATGGTCATCATCAAAAATATACAAACAATAAATGCTGGAGAGGGTGTGGAGAAAAGGGAACACTTTTGCACTGTTGGTGGGAATGTAAATTGATACAGCCACTATGGAGAACAGTATGGAGGTTCCTGAAAAAACTACAAATATAATTACCACATGACCCAGCAATCCCACTACTGGGCATATACCCTGAGAAAACCATAATTCAAAGAGTCATGTACCACAATGTTCATTGCAGCACTATTTACAATAGCCAGGACATGGAAGCAACCTAAGTGTCCATCGACAGATGAATGGATAAAGAAGATGTGGCACATATATCCAATGGAATATTACTCGCCATAAAAAGAAACGAAGTTAAGTTATTTGTAGTAAGGTGGATGGACCTAGAGTCTGTCATACAGAGTGAAGTAAGTCCAAAAGAGAAAAACAAATACCGTATGCTAACACATATATATGGAATGTAAAAAAAAAATGGTTCTGATGAACCTAGGGGCTGGACAAGAATAAAGACACAGACACAGAGAATGGACTTGAGGACATGGGGAGGGGGAAGGGTAAGCTGGGATGAAGTGAGAGAGTGGCATTGACATATATACACTACCAAATGTAAAACCGATAGCTAGTGGGAAGCATCTGCATAGCACAGGGAGATCAGCTCGGTGCTTTGTGACCACCTAGAGGGGTGGGATAGGGAGTGTGGGAGGGAGGCACAAGAGGGAGGGGATATGGGGATATACGTATGCATATAGCTGATTCACTTTGTTATACAGCAGAAACTAACACAACATTGTAAAGGAATTATACTCCAATAAAGATGTTAAAAAAAAAAGAGAGAGAAAGAGAAGGCAGCATCTTGAACTCAACCAAACCTGCCTGTTATCTTTCCCCTCAATCCTGATATGTCCTTTTACTTGTTCAGTTTTACCCATGCCCCCTAGCTAGAAACCTCAAGATAATAGTAGAACAAAGCTGGGGCGGGGTGGGGGGGAAATCATTTTTCAGACTTTGAAGAACTAAACCTTTTCTCCTCCAGGATCCTCAAAAGAGTTTTTCCTCTCATTCACACATAGAAAGAAGTAGGTGATCTTAAGATTAAGTGATGCCATTTCTCTGAATCTACACTAGACATACACTCACACAGGTACATAAAGAAGCATCTATAAGCAAGTCCTTTGTAAGAGAGAAAAAGTGGAAACAGCCTAAAAGTCAATTAATAACAACACAGGCTAAATAAACCATGGTATATTCATAACAAAGAATACAATGCAGCAGCCAAAATGAATGAAGTAGTTCTATAAGTATCAATACAGAAAGCACTCCAAGACTGATTGTTTAGTGAGAAAGGCAATTCGAAGAATGATCGATATTGTATCATAGCACTGGCGTAAAAAAAAAAATCAACAACAAATCAACAACCTAAAACAGTAAATTGTTTCCTATGGCTACATATATATGCATTAAATGCATAGAGCATGGTCTGGGAGAATACACACAAAACTGGTAACAGTTGTTACCTATCGGAAGGTGGGAAAGGAACCAGGGCTGAGAATGATAGTCAAAAAATTTAGTGTTATCTGTATTTAAGTTTTTTCACAAGTGTAATAATGCATTCATGTGTACATAATTTAATCAAAGATTTTAAGGTAAGAAAATCATTAAGGATGTGTAGTACTGGTTTTCTTTAAATTTTATTTTATTTATTTTTTATACAGCAGGTTCTTATTAGTCATCCATTTTATACACATCAGTGTATACATGTCAATCCCGATCTCCTAGTTCATCACACCACCACCACCACCACCCCGCCGCTTTCCCCCCTTAGTGTCCATATGTTTGTTCTCTACATCTCAATATCTGTCCTGCACACTGGTTCATCTGTACTATTTTTCTAGGTTCCACATATATGCATTAATATACAATATTTGTTTTTCTCTTTCTGACTTACTTCACTCCATATGACAGTCTCTAGATCCATCCACGTCTCAACAAATAACCCGATTTTGTTCCTTTTCATGGCTGAGTAATATTCCATTGTATATATGTACCACATCTTCTGTATCCATTCGTCTGTCGATGGGCATTTAGGTTGCTTCCATGACCTGGCTATTGTAAATAGTGCTGAAATGAACATTGGGGTACATGTGTCTTTTTGAATTATGGTTTTCTCCAGGTATATGCCCAGTAGTGGGATTGCTGGGTCATATGGTAATTCTATTTGTAGTTTTTTAAGGAACCTCCATACTGTTCTCCATAGTGGCTGTATCAATTTACATTCCCACCAACAGTGCAAGAAGGTTCCCTTTTCTCCACACCCTCTCCAGCATTTGTCGTTTGTAGATTTTCTGATGATGCCCATTCTAACTGGTGTGAGGTGATACCTCATTGTAGTTTTGATTTGCATTTCTCTAATAACTAGTGATGTTGAGCAGCTTTTCACGTGCTATTTGGCCATCTGTATGTCTTCTTTGGAGAAATGTCTATTTAGTTATTCTGCTCATTTTTGGATTGGGTTGTTTGTTTCTTTAATATTGAGCTGCAAGAGCTGTTTATACATTTTGGAGATTAATCCTTTGTCTGTTGATTCTTTTGCAAATATTTTCTCCCATTTTGAGGGTTGTATTTTCGTATTGTTTATGGCTTCCTTTGCTGGGCAAAAGCTTTTTAAGTTTCAGCAGGTCCCATTTGTTTATTTTTGTTTTTATTTCCATTACTCTAAGAGGTGGATTAAAGAAGATCTTGCTGTGATTTATGTCAAAGAGTGTTCTTCCTATGTTTTCCTCTAAGAGTTTTATAGTGTCCAGTCTTACATTTAGGTCTCAAATCCATTTTGAGTTTATTTTTGTGTATGATGTTAGGGAGTGTTCTAATTTCATTCTTTTACATGTAGCTGTCCAGTTTTCCCAGCACCACTTATTGAAGAGACTGTCTTTTCTGTCTTTTCTCCATTGTATATCCTTGCCTCCTTTGTTGTAGATTAGTTGACCATAGGTGCATGGGTTTATCTCTGGGCTTTCTATCTTGTTCCACTGATCTATGTTTCTGTTTTTGTGTCAGTACCATATTGTCTTGATTTCTGTAGCTTTGTAGTATAGTCTCAAGTCAGGGAACCTGATTCCTCCAGCTCCGTTTTTTTCCCTCAAGTCTGCTTTGGCTATTTGGGGTCTTTTGTGTTTCCATACAAATTTTTCATTTCAATTATTGTATTCTTCATCTCTGTTTGTTTGTTCTTTAATTCTTCTAGGTCTTTGTTAAACATTTCTTGCATCTTCTCTATCTTTGACTCCATTCTTTTTCCAAGGTCCTGGATCATCTTCAGTATCATTATTCTGAATTCTTTTTCTGGAAGGTTGCCTATCTCCACTTCATTTAGTTGTTTTTCTGGTGTTTTATGTTGTTCCTTCATCTGGTACATAGCCCTCTCCTTTTCGTCTTGTCTATCTTTCTATTAATGTGGTTTTTGTTCCGCAGGCTTCAGGATTGTAGTTCTTCTTGCTTCTGCTGTCTGCCTTCTGGTCTGCATTACTGTTTTTAATAGTGAAAATTTTGAACTACCTAAATATCTAGCAACTGAAGTATGATTAAATCAATCATGGTATGATCATATGGCAGAATTTAATAAAAATGATGCCATTCATTTTTATATGCACAGGTGTAAAGAAATTAATTTATAGTTCCATTTAAAAGGAAGTATATACTAATTATTGTGTTCTGCATTATCCCTTTTTTGTGAACAAGTACATTCACAAAAAGGTTTGAGATAATTTTATATAAAATGTTTGTAGGTGTTTCTACATCAGTGGGATTCTTGTTGTGTTTTCTTTTGCTTCTTTATTTCCTAATTTTTCTATAAGAAATAAGTAATAAGAAAACTCCTATTTTAAAAAATGTAAATAAAATGAGGAAATTGAACTAGGAATGATGAGAGAGAGAAAAAGTTAAGAGGAGGAAACACATTATGGTAGATGGGGATAATAAAGCAGAGAAAAGATGTTACTGGGATTTTTTTTAAAAGAGATTTTCTTATTTTCGAGAGAGTTAAGGGGAAATTATTTTTGTTCTCAGAGTCTTTCAGTATACTTTCCAAGCCATCAAATTCCTAAATATAACCAAAGATGATGATTTTACAAGTGAGCCAACATAAACATAGTGGATGTTTATACTTCTACATTAACAACATGGCATTAGAGCTGCAAAAGTTCTTTCAAATTGCCTCTTTTATTTTTCTAAAAATTTCCATTTTTAACACCCCTTTAAAATATAGCATTCCCCTACCCCCCCACCCCCTACCCCCCGCCATCCCTGCTATGGCTTTAAAGTTCAAGATGAGGCAGAAGATTAACATAGCAACATTTAGGAGTGAGGATGGGGCAGGTGGAGGAGCAAGAGGGAGGTAGGAGAAGGTTAAGCATTTGGGTAGGAAAAGGAGGGTAGGACATTTTTTTAGTGTTACCCTCAAGTAGGACTACCCAAACTCTAGTATGTGTTCAGGTCATCTAGGGATCTTCTGAAAAGGCAGGACTGGGGCAGGACTCCCAGATGATGCTCATACTACTGGTCCATAGACAACTTTCAGCAGCAAAGCCTTAGAATCTGGAAATTTGCTATTCCACCTTGGTCCATCTGCATTTCAAACTGGAAACCTCTATTGTGATAACTTCTTCCTAACCTAATTTTTTTTGTTTTGGAGTTTTTTTGTTTGTTTGTTTCATCAAAATACCAAATAATGGAAAGTCTTCAAAAAATCATTTTATCATATACAAGGTACGGTTTAAGGCCCTATGCATGGAAGTGAGTAAAATGGGAAATAGAACATGGAGTAGTCAGGAACCCCTAATATACAAATGTTACTTGTTATAAAGGGTGTGGTATTATGGAAAAAGCCCTGGACTGGATGGCAGAAGACCTGGTTTCAATCCTAGTGATCGTTAACTAGCTATGTGCCTTTGTGCCTATCACTTCTCTCCAGTTCTCTGTTTCTTTTTCTGTCAAATGAAAGAATTGATCTACATGGCTTCTAAAATCTTTTCAGCTCTGACACTTGAGGAATCTATAAAGGAGATCTTATATCAACAGGAAGGGAAGAAAAGAAAGATGTGCCATCACACACAGAGCTGCCAAGGATCCTGTACATGTGACATTATAATGGAGGAATTTTCCCCTTGTCTGCCCAGATGCAAAAATGTTATTGGAGTGAGAGACTGGGAAACTTGCCTGGCATGAAATTCTAGTACCCCGACTTCCCGGTTTGGGCAATTTAGCGGCTTGGGAATCTGTCCTTGCCCCTGTAAAGTAAGGCAGACCATGTAAACAGGCTCTCCAAGAACCTCAGTGTGGCTCTGGCAGCTTTGATTCTGAGGTTCTCCTTCTTTGGGGCCACCCTCGGCTTTCACCTCATTCGCGTACACTGATCAGCAGGCAAATTCTGAAGCCTCTTGACCTTAAGGTCCCAGCCAAATGGCCCTACAGCCTTCCTGCTCAAGAAAGCCTCCAATTCCCAGCCTGCGGCCAAATCCAATTTTCCTAGCAACTCAAACCTTCCCCCCATAGCACCCCGCTGGATCCCAAGTCTCCCAGACACTGCAGACTCTACTCAGGCCTATAGCAGCCAAGCCTAAGGCAACTGGGCAGGCCTACAGTGATGTCCTCAAAGGCAGGCCTATCCTCAAAGTGAGGATCAGCCCGGAGTCTGATAAGCACAGGGTAGGAAAGGGACCTGCTGTAGTGAGATTACCCAGACTCTGAGGCAATCTCCTGCAGCTCTGCCTCACGCCTCAACAGACCTGCCCTCCTTTCCTTTTAAACTACCAAACAGGCCTGTGGCTATTCTAATAAAGAGTCACAAGTCACCCATAAACACGTCTGAAACACAAGCTTCAGGCAGCTTCCTGTGGTTTGCCTAAGCTGGCAGTGGGAAGGCAGCCTGACTCCCTGCCATGTTCCTGAGACCCTGTCCTCGGCAGACACTCAGGGCATGGCCTCCGGAGGTGGCCACTTGGGATGCGGTGACCCTGAGGGCTGCCGAAGGGTTTATTTTTTCCCTCTAGTCCCAGCCTAGGCTGGGCTGGATGATGGGGCTGCCGGTACAAAGGGTGCTTTTTATAAAGTTCTTCCTTGGTATTTTTGGTGTCTGGAAAGGGCTTCCTCTTCTCCCACAGTTAATTAGCAGCATAAGAGCATTACCCTTTCCTCAACAGAAAGTCTGTTCCTGGCCCCGAGGCCAGGCAGAGGGGGCGGCAGGTGTGGCCAAATACTCCCTGAGGTTAACCTCAAACTTAAACTTAGACGTGGTTAGAAGCAGTGTGAGAGGCAGGGTTAACTTCCTTCTGGGGCAGAGTGGGCAATCGGGCACAGGTCCCTGACAAGCTAGGGAATTGTTTTCTAGCAACTCAGTCAGGTGAGGGGACAGGAGAAGGGGGTGGGGAACCAATGGGTGTTGGACACGTTTGTGAATTGTTCCTACAACAAAGGCTTTTTAAAAACAACAGAGTGGAGCTTTATATATTTGAATGAGAGCCCACAGAAGGACCTATTGTCAGGAGGAAAAATTGCATGAGTAATTGTGCATGACTTCAGTCTTCCCAGTTGAAATGTTAGGCGTGTTAAGGATGACTGTGGACATTCCATTGTTTTCAGTGTGGGGAAGAGGGAGGAAGGAACTCCTGGGAGGGGGGGAGGTAAGAAGCTTAGAAGCTCTCCCCCACAACTTTTCCTTGCTGGATCCCATGTTTCTTCTACTTAATTGAGCTACCACCTCCTACAGGAAGCCTTCCTTGATACATAACTCCTATCTTTTCATTATTTACTAGACTTTGATACTATTGGTAGGCCACAGCACAGTGGGCCTGGACTCCAGGACCAGACTCCACCACTTCCTAAATGTATAACCTTGGGCAAGTTACTGATCTTCCCTGTGCCTCAGTTTCCTCATCTATAAATGGGAGTAATATTTACCTTCTAGGGTTGTTGAGATCATTAAATGTGTTAATACATATAAGACACATAGAACAGTGCCTGATGTATATAGTACATACTCAGTAAATATTAGCAATTATTATTTTTTATTTGTAACCACAGTGGCTAGCAAAGTTTGTAATATATCATAGGTCAGAGGTTTTTCAACCCTCATATGCATCATAATTGCTTGAGGAGCTTTAAAAATACATGGGCCTGGGCTCCATTTGTCTAGCAGTGAAACATGGTCATGGTATTTTAGAAAAGTTCCCTGGGTGGTTTTATCATGCAACCAATGTTATAGCTGCTTAATGAATATTTGTTGAATGAATGTATGAATGAACCAAATGGGATTAGAACAAATAAGCTCAGGTTACCCCTTCCTTAGGAGCATCAAGACATGATTCTGTCTCCTTCAGAAAGTTGTCTCTTCCTGAGACAGGCTTCAAGCAAACAACATGACAGTGAATATAGTGGAATATATGAAAGATTCACAGTTCTATTCATCTCAACATATTGCAATATTGAAGAAATAGGGAGAAAATGATTGGCACTACTATTAGAGGTCAATAGGTATTTCCTCTTGTTCTCCCTTCTGTTGAGGCAGATGTATTGCTCAGACAGATGCTGTAACAACTCTAGCCAGAAGCTGAACTTTGACCTTTCCTCCAGCTTTAATTTTGATTTGCAATCCAATCGTTAATTTAGTGGACATAATAAAACATTTAAAGACCTCAAATAAAGCATTTGCCCCACTCTAATATGTAATTATGTGCAGGATAATAACACAATTGTAATAAACTGCTTTACCTAGTTGGCTTACAAAGTTTAAACTGACTGCTGCTTGTAGAACATTATGTCAGGTATCTCACAATAGAAATAAGAAACTATAGCCAGGGCCTAACTTATATATTAGTGGGAGAAGTAAAGATAAACATTCCAGGGCTTCCCTGGTGGCACAGTGGTTGAGAGTCCACCTGCCGATGCAGGGGACACGGGTTCGTGCCCTGGTCCAGGAAGATCCCACATGCCGCGGAGCAGCTAGGCCCATGAGCCATGGCCGCTGAGCCTGCGCGTCCGGAGCCTGTGCTCCGCAACCAGAGAGGCCACAACAGTGAGAGGCCCGTGTACCGCAAAAAAAAAAAAAAAAAAAAAAAAAAAAGATAAACATTCCGAAAGCTAGAGAAAAATAAATAGAACAGAAACAAATGTAACATTTAAACAGTGTATAGCAGCATAAAGAAGGCTTTGGAGTCAGACATTAGGCCTATTTCTTATTAATTGTGTGAACTCAATAATTCAATTAACCTTCCAGAGTTTCAGCTTGCTCATTGACCAAATGTGGATTTTTTTTTTTTTTTTGCCGCGTCACACGACTTGTGAGATCTTAGTTCCCCAACCAGGGATTGAACCTGGACCCTCGGCAGTGCAAGTGCAGAGTCCTAACCACTGCACCGTCAAGGAATTCCCCCAAATGTGGATTTTTATGCCTACATCACAGGATTGTTGTGAGGCTTCAAAACGACAATATATGCAAGTGTCTAGTGCTTTTCTAGTGCTTTTCATTAAATGAAATTATTTCAATTAACAAAGAAGCTGTATTCCAACAGCATGCTTTATTGTCAGAAATTTCATTATCAAGGGGAGAGATAATATGTAACGGGGGAAGCAAACAAGATGGAGAACTAAGCATAAACATACACCAGCTCTCTCACCCCAAATCCCTTAAAAGACAGACTAATGAGTAAGTCCTGACCAGTAGTAGCAAACAAGAGAGGAGGCAAAAAAAATGCCAAAAATCTGGATAGACAGCTTGGGGGGTCAGACTGATAGAGAACCCAGAGCAGAGTATTTTTAATTAATTAATTAATTATTAATTATTTTTGGCTGCGTTGTGTCTTCGTTGTGGTGAGCAGGGGCTACTCTTCATTGTGGTGCGCAGGCTTCTCATTGCGGTGGCTCCTGTTGTTGCAGAGCATGGGCTCTAGGTGCAGGGGCTTCAGAAGTTGCAGCACGCGGGCTCAGTAGTTGTGGCGCATGGGCTTAGTTGCTCTGTGGCATGTGGGATCTTCCCGGACGAGGGCTTGAACCCGTGACCCCTGCATTGGCAGGGGGATTCTTAACCACTTCGCCACCAGGGAAGTCCCAGAGCAGAGTATGAACACACTCCAAAACACTCTCGAGAGACAATTTGAAGCAGAGGATCTCCAAGCTCCGAGGAAGCAGATAGAAAGAATGAGAGGGGACTGTGAAGCAATCATCAGGGTTATTAATCTTTAAACGGCTCTCTGAGCAACAGACCTCTCTCCTCCTTTCTCCACTTCAGGAAGCTGCAGGTGGGGGTGGGGTGGGGTTGGTTAACCCCAGATAAAACACAGAGCTTCACTCTAAGCAAGGACCTGCCCCAGGAGGGCACCTGCTGGGATGTAAAGGCCTGTGAGAAAAGCACGGCTGAAAGTAACCTCAACCACTTTTCACAGACACAGAAAGAAGAAAAAGAAAAATTGCTCCTGTCCAGTTTGCCAACTGTGGCTTCATTGAAGTAAACGCCTCCTTATTTTGTCATTTGGGGATGGATGAAGTGGGAGGGGGATGATCCCCAGGCCTGCCTGCCTGCCTGCTCCAAACTAACCGTCTAGTGATCAGAGGAGCCTGTAGAGTAAACAGCTCAAAACCGAAGGAGAGGGACTTCCCTGGTGGTTCAGGGGTTAAGAATCTGCCTGCCAATGCAGGGGACACAGGTTCGAGCCCATGTCAGGGAAGATCCCACATGCTACAGAGCAATTAAGCCCGTGCACCACAAATACTGAGCATGTGCTCTAGAGCCCTCAAGCCACAACTACTGAGCCCGTGTGCCACAACTACTGAAACCCACGTGCCTAGAGTCTGTGCTCTGCAACAAGAGAAGCCACCACAATGAGAAGCCCATGCACCGCAATGAAGAGTAACCCCTGCTCACCACAACTAGGGAAAGACCGCGTGAAGCAACAAAGACCCAACACAGCCATAAATAAATAAATAAATAAATAAATTTATTTTAAAAAAAGAAGAACCGAAGGAGAAACTTAAACAAGATACCTACTAATTAACCTCTCCTTTAAACATAGATATGAATGGAAAGCCACGTATCACCAGTTCTTGAGGAAATTCAACAGCTCTAAAGGACTAACAATAAAAACAAAAAGATGAACAAACTGAAAACTGACCCCAGAGAAAAGGCAGATAAAAGAACAGAAAAAAAAATTGTAAAAATTCTAAATTATTTCATCCTTAGAAAGATGCATGGAGATATTGCAGGAGGCTGCTGTGAAAAGGAAACAAACAACTGCTAGGATAAAGGAAAAACAGCAAGCAAACAAAATGGAAATTTTAAAAGATGATAGTAAAACTAGGTAAAACAATGGATAGAATAAATAATAGGATGTATATGGCAAAAACTGGGGATACTTTCCAGAAGCTAAGTGGGGGCATATCTCCCTGAATATACAAAAAAGGTCAAGAATGGAAATTTTGAGAGAAAAATCAAGAGACTGCCATGGACTGAATTGTGTCCCCTTCCTCCCAAATTCACATGTTGAACTCCTAACCTCAAGGTATATGGGGATAGGGCCTGTGAGGAGATAATAAAAGTTAAATGAGGGCAGAAAGGTAGAACCCTAATTTGATTGAGCTGGTGCCCTTATAAGAAGAGGAAGAGACACTAGAGCTATCTCTCCGTCATGTGAGGACACAGTGAGAAGGCAGCTGTCTGCAAGCCAGGAAGAGAGCCCTCACCAGAAACTGAATTGGTCAGCACCTTCATCTTAGCCTTCAAAACTGTAAGATAATAAATTTCTGTTGTTTAAGCCACCCAGTCTATGGTATTTTGTTATGGAGCCCAAGTTAAGTAATATAGAGACACAAAGGATAGATTCACAAATGCCTCGATTCATTCAAAAGAAGTATCTAGAGAGAACTGAGATTCGGTGGGGAAGAGATCTACAAAAAAATAAGAAAAGAAAATTTCCCCAACCCAAAAAAAGGCTCAAGACTTCTTAGGGCCTGCCAAGTGTCAGGCAAGGTAAAATTTCAGAGCCAAGAGAACAAAGAAGAAAACAAAGAGAAAAAGAATTCAGAGAAGAAAAACAGGTTTCCTAAAAGGAACAAAAATGAGAATGGCTTCCAGACTTCCAAAAGGTAACTGAATGCTGGGCAAAAATGAAGCAATAACTTCAAAATTTGGAATTAAATACTTTTGAGCCTAGAATTATGTACCATGCTAGCCAAACTAGCATTCAAGGGAGAGAACCAAATAAAGACATTTTCTATTTCCCCTTCAGATTGTCAAAAATGAGGAAACCTGATTAAATCCAGAAATAGCAAGGTTTCAGGGGAAATGGTACTCTCAGACTCTGTGGGAATGTCAATTAGTACAACCATTTTTTAGAGGGCCACTTGGAAGTGTGTATCAAAAATTTCCATTTCCAGCTATCTAATCTGGAGAAAAACTTGTACAAATGCGTGAGAAGGCTCACACAGTCAATGAGATCCAGAGTGCAGATCCTGGAGTCGGAGTCCTGGGGTTCGAATCCCAGCTCAGCTCAGCCACTCTTAGTCGGTGAGATTAGTTGCCTCAGGAGTGAAATAGGAGTGATAATACATAGTATCTATTTCACAGAGTTTTGTTGTTGTTTTGACTCATTTTGTTTTTTAAGAATTGAACAAATTACAATGTGCAAAGTGCTTAAAACAGACCCTGGTACAGTAGTCACCCTTTATTGTTGGGGGATACATTCCAAAACACCCAATGGCTACCTGAAAACTTTGATAGTACTGAACCCTATATATACTACGCTTTTTCCTATACATTCACACCTATGATAAAGTTTAATTTATAAATTAGTCACAGTAAGAGTTTAACAACAATAAGTAATAATAAAATAGAGCAACTGTTACAACAGAGTTGACTCTTGAAAAACGTGGGGATTAGAGATGCTGATCCCCACTGTAGTTGAAAATTCGCATATAACTTTACAGTCGGCCCTCCGAATCTATGGTTCTGCATCCCAGATTCAACCATCCACGGATCGTGGAATACTGTAGTGTGTATTTATTGGGAAAAAAATCCACATATAAGTGGATCTGCACAGTTCAAACCGATGTCATTCAAGGGTCCGTTGTTCTAAGATAAAAGTTATGTGAATGTGGTCTCTCTCTTTCAAGATACTTTTTTTGTACAAATGTAATGCCCTTTTCATCTTAACTGAGCACTTTCTCGCACTGTGGCTATAACTTTTGCAGTTTGAGGTTCAACAGCAAAACTCACGCATTTCTTTTTCCTTCTTCACAATTTCACGGCTAGTAGATTCATTCTTACTGTATATCTTAGCAACCTCAGCGTGCAATTGTTTTCTTTCCTTAATAAGTCAAGAACTTTTACCTTTTCACCTTAAGGAAGCATTTTATGGCTTCTCTTTGGCATATCCAGATTGCCGGCATCACCGTCCTTGAGCTTTGAAGCCATTGTTAAGCAAAATGAGGGTGACTTGAACACAAGCACTGTGATACTGCAGCAATCTGATAACCTAGAGAGCTACTAAGTGACTAAGGGGCAGGATACATCAGACAAAAGGATGATTCACATACCGGGTGGGACGGTTCGAGATTTCATCATGCCACTCAGAACAGCACACAATTTAAGACAAATGAATTGCTTATTTCTGGAATTTTCCATTTAATATTACAAACCATGGTTGACCATGGATAACTGAAACTGCAGATACGGGGGGACGACTCTACACACTAAGAATTAAATAAATGAATATTATTATCATAAAGTGGATATTAGATGTCATGAAAGGACATTAGATATTAAATTGCTTCCAATTTTGAGCTATTGGGGCATTTACAGAGACACAAAATTGGATGACCTAATATCTATTAATAGGACAATGGTACAGCCATAGTGTGGAATACTATGTAGCTGTGAATAAAAAGGTTATAGAATTATACTGATTGTATGTGCTAGCACAGAAAGATCTCAAAGACATTGTTAAATGGAGGTAAGGGAGAGAAAGCAGATTACAATATGCAATATGTACAGGTTGTCCCATTAAAAAATACAAACATGTTATACTGGTTGTGTGTTCAGCGGCATACCGCAGGGGGGCAAAGCAGGAGGAGATGTCTGCCCTGGGTATAGGCAGTAAGTGGACGCGTCAACCGAGGAGAACATGAAACAATAATTTTAAACAATAACTTGAAAACAATGATAACTAATAGTAAAATCTGCTTTTTATTATCACCATGAACGGTGAAAATAAACAATGTCAGTGATAAAATACTCTCTGTCGGTGAGTTTCCTTTTCCCCCAACCTGTAACCCTGTATGCTCCTGCATCTTCCTAAGTGCCTGGAAAAACTTAGAACAGGAACTTATTTACAGTACTTACTAAGTAGGAGGATAATTTACAGAAGGAAGTGGGGTTGAGTGAGGGTGTGTAAGATTTTTTTTACCTTTTACTTGTTAGCTTGTTTATTTCTTTAATTTTTTTGCAAAAAATATATTCCTTCATTTATGATTACTTGCTTGTATAGTTAACACATTTTTCATTTGAAAAAAGGAAATAACATGGTAGGCAAAAGGATTTATTCTAGGAAGTAAGAAAAATAGAGTGCAATGGTAGCATATAACCATTCTTCCAAATGTTTTAGTTCATGGAATATGGATTAGGTATAATGATTGCATTTTCAGAACTAAAGATCAGAACCGAGTACCTGCCAAAGAATTTTTGGTGCAACTTCTGAGTAGGAGAGGCAGCCTGGGACATCCAATCTGGATGCCAAAATAATAGAATTTTCGGGACAGTCTGATGGTTTATTATCTCAAATAAACTGTTTGAACTGGGCCTGTTCATAAATCCCGAATCCCACTTCATTTTTGGATCCTGTTGGAACTGAGCTCCTGATACGATACCAACTTAAAACCTAGCATTCAGCTTGCCTTACCCTAACTCCCCACAAGTCCTGGGCCTCACAGACTTTGCTCCCCCCTGAGAACTGCCAAGAGCCCTGACAGAGCGCTCCTAATTTCTCGATTGCCTCAGCAGCATCCACAGGCATACTGTCTGCCCTCACCTAGCAGGGTAACTGTTTTCCTGACTCTCTTTCAGCCCCCCTGGTTCCCCACTGGCCTTCTGTACCCCCAGCTTAGTCTCCTTCTGCATCCCCACCCTCCCAGCTATCCCCCCAGCCCCCTGCCTCCCTCTGCATGCAGCAGAGCCAGCCTGGCCTGAGCTACTGATACCAGTCCTGCTGAGCCTAGCTCAAACAGTCCCAGGCACAGGGTAAGCTGAGGCCGTGGAAATGAAATTTCTGGGTACAGAAAGGAGGAGGGTGATAGACCCAGAGAAACAGGAAAGAGTTTGCCAGGAAACCAGACTGACGTGGGCTGAGTGGAAAAGAGAAGTTGGAGCAGGACTCACAGAACATCTTGGGGCCAGTGAAGGAAGTGGGAGAGAGGTAAGAACTGCACACACACAGCAGTTTTAGTTTTAAGTGTGAAAAAGGATGTCAAGGTAGATGCACGGATTCATCACTGAGAAGGAGAAAATGGAAATGTTCCAGTGGGCCCTAGAAGATTCTGCTAGGGAACAGGGTAAGAACATGTGTCAGGAAGACCTGCTCCCCATCCAGGCTGTGCGACATCAAGAAAGTTCTTTAACCTCCTGAGATTTACCTGTCAGTTGGGGGTCCTTCTAAACATGAAATAAATACAGGTAAGTAAAGCTCTCGGGCCAGCATTCAGTAAATCTGAATTTCCTTCTCCTTCCATCAAAATGTGGATGGTCATGGTGCAAACTCACCTGCAGCCTCTCACTACCCACTCCAGCCTCAGTGTTGAGCAGTGGACACAGCAAATAATCGCTAATTATGATAGTTACCATAGAGACAGGGCATCTTATTGCAGGTTCTGTTCTAAACGCTTTGCAGCATTAACTCCATCCTCACAGCAACCCTATGAAGTAGATACTATTACTCCTAGTTTACATATGAGAAAGTTAGGGCTCAAGAAATTTAAGTAACTTGCCCAAGACGCGTAGCCGATGAGAAGGAGAACCAGGATAAAAGTCCAGCTGTAACTGCAAAACCCACGCTCTTTAACGCTGCACTAGATTCCTTCCAATAGTAAGGCAGACAATAGAGAAAAGGTTAAACAAGGAAAGGTCCTATCAGAGGCATCCATGGAGATGAGTAGGAGGGCTCCTGTTATCCTGTGTCCTTGTTTGGGGACAGCTGCTATAGGAGGATTCCTAGGGAGCTCCCATTTGACCATGGGATCCAGGGGAAAAGCTACTGCCAAGATGAAGTAATAACCCCCTCCACATCTGCCACAGATGGGTGATGGCATCTGAGACGAAGCCAATCACATATGTAACCAGTGCAAACAAAGCTGTAGACAGGGGCATTGCCTCATGTTATGAAAGTATCTTGCAATAAGGGATGGGGTAATAAGTCCAAAGAGAAGGGTGATGAGTTGGCCGGCAGTCTAAAGCCGAGTCAAAGTTTGCCTACATGACTATAGCTCTGTTCACTCTAATTCCAAATGTTCCATCCTGGGTCCAGGCAAAAAGCCTTGAGATGAGGAGAAGGGCCTGAAGGAGACGCCACCTGGGGAAGGTCAAAGCACAAAACAAGTAATGTCCATTCAGTAATGCCAGTGATATGAGGTTTTCATTAAGGTTATAATCATCACCACCACTTCATTTATTCACTCATTCATGTATATATCCAGGAAATATTTATAGAGAGCCTACCGTGCTCCAGGCCCTGTGCTAGATGTAAGAGGTCCCTAGGAGCTTAAGGGTAGTCAGGAAATGGTAGAAAGCAGGCTCTTTCAGCACAGTCAGGTAAAAGCTCTGCTATCAGTGAGGGCCTACCACAGGCTACCACCTAGTCCTCCCTGCAAGGAGGCGACTGTGCCCTTGGGGAGTCAGGAAATGCCTCCAACAATGTGCAAGCCAGATAGGGCGTTTGAGAAGAAGTCCAGCTCCCTCACTGTATAGAGAAGGAAGCCACGGACCTGAGTTATAAAATGGATAAACTGCAAATCAAGACTACATATGGTAAGTATCAGCTGAAGGCACTATCACAAATGTCCCAGGAGTTTAAGGGAGGTAAGTATCACTGTGAGTTAAGAAGACTTCCTCGAAGAGGTGGGACATAAGCTGGGCTTTCCTGGAAAAATAAGGGGTGTGGTGTGTGTGTGTGTGTGTGTGTGTGTGTGTGTGTGTGTGTGTGTTGTGTGAAGGCAAGAACCTGATTTTAGATATTGATCAATTATTCCTTTAGTCTGTCTAATTTTCTTTTATCTGGTTTTTTAATCACCCAAAGTCCTTCAGAACTGCAATTTTAATTTTTGTTCTTTTGTTTGAGATCTGCCACAAGATGTGATATGAATATTTGCACAGGCTTTGGAGTCCAACAGACTTGGAGTCACATTCAGGCTCTGCCGTTTCCTAATTGTGTGACCTTAGTTTACTCATCTGTTAAGTGAGAATAGTAATACCTACCATAGGATTGTTATGAGTATTAAATGAAAAAATATATGTAAAGCATGTAGCATAGGGCCAGATACTAAGGAAACATCTAGCATAGCGCCTTAAATGTTGTGATTATTACTTACCTGCATGGACCATATGACATTTACAGTGTATTCATTCAGTTTCCATTAATTCTTTTGTCAAACACTTAGGCATAGTGCCAGGCACCATGCTAGATGTTGAACACAGCCACATACCAGGTAGACATTTTCCCTGCCTGCTCAGGCCACTCTAGACGGATGTCAGACATGTAAACACATGCTTGAAGTACAATGTGAGGTGCACTGTTAATAGTGCATGGGAGGTAGTAGTTACTGGTGGTCAGTTCTGGGTAGGCTATGGCCTTGAAAGGCCACACCAGGGCCTGTGGGGCCTGACTTCATCAGGGTGCAGCAGCCCTGGAGACCAAGCTGAAAGATGCCTCCAATAGCAATGTCATTACCACTTCTTGATAGCTCTAAGCTTGCTTTATATTTTCTACAATGTCATTTCCATTTATTAGCAGAATAACCTGAATAGAAAAGAAAGTTCTCTCTTAATAGTCCAGCATCCAGCAGAAACTACAAGAAGCAGTAGAAATGCACCTAAGCTTAAGCTTCAGAAAATTTTCTTGGTTCCTCCTCTCTTCCAGTATGCTGAGTGCCTGTGGTATCAAGCATCCCAGACGGCTCCCAACAACCCCCACCTGTGCACATCCCACCCTTGTGTATTCCCCTCCTGCATCGTACCATGGTTAGTCTTTGTGACCAACAGAAAATGGCAGAAGTGATAGCATGGCACTTCCAAGGTTAGGTTATAATATTGGGTGCTCTCTCTCACACAGGCTCTCTCTCTTGTATGACTTGCTTTGGGGAAAGTCATGTCTTGAGCAGATCCATGGAGAGGCCCACAGGGTAGGGAACTGAAACTTCCTGACAACAGCCCAATGAGTGAGCTTACAAGTGGGTTCTCCAGCTCCAAATGAGTTTTCAGAGACAGCAGCCCTGGCCAGCAGCTTGACCCCAAGAAAGACCTTGAGCCAGACCAGCCAGCTTAACCATTCCCAGGTTCCGGACTCTCAGTATATAGATGAGATAATAAATGCTTGCTTTAAGCTACTAAGTTTTAGGGTGACTTGCTTTGTAGCAAAAGATAACTAATACAGTGCCCCGCCCCCTCCAGTGCTTCAAGCATTCTGCTCCTCCCCTGTCATGGCACTTACCACACTGTGTTGTAATTACCTGTTTACATATCTGTCTCTTACTCAGACCGTGAGCTTAATGGAGATGATGTCTTATTACCTTTGTACCCTCACCACCTGGCACGAGCCTGGCCCGTAGCAGATGGTCAAAAAATTTTGTTGGATGAATAGCTTGCATTTGTATGGCACATTAGAATTGACAAAGTATTGATATCTTGTAATAACTTATAACGGAAAATAATCTGAGAAAAAAATATATATATATAACTGAATCGCTTCCCTATGTACCTGAAACTCACACAATATTGTAAATCAACTGTACTTCAGTTTAAAAAAAAATAATTGACAAAGCATTGGTGCATTCATTCTTTCATAGTCTTATTTTTTTTTAGTGTTTCATCTTCAGTTTTGATTGACACTTGATGCTTGCAAATTTTGAAACAAATTTTGAGATCATGATGACTATTCTGAAGAGATTTCAACACCAGCACTAAGATTTGTATATTCAGTTGGTTTGCAATTGACTTGTTAGCCATTTACATAGTGTGTAGTACAGATTTGTCACAGGTCAGATCACAGTGTTGAGGAAAGAAATACCTTCCTATAATTAGAAAGGATCCCCTAATCTGCACTCAGCTTAAGACATCCAATGTACAAGAGCGCGAAAGCCATCATAATACTGTGGCTCCAAGGAAAATAGTTTTGATAAGGAAAATAACCTAAGCTTCTTTCTCCCATTTTAATTACTGAGATCTCTAACAATCTCATAGAGTCTTCATGACAACTCTAGAAGGTAAGTACTAATATCATCCCCATTCAACAGGTAAGGAAATTGCAGCTTGGTGATTTGCTTGATTATCTCACAGCCAGTAATTAATACAATCAGGACTCAAACCCAAGTCATCCAATTCTTTGTCTATGTTTCCTCCTCTACACCAAACTGCTCTTCATTTAGCTTGAGGGGTGGGTGGGGTAGGAGAAAAATTAATCTAGAGAATGGAGTGTTGTTCGGTCATGGATGGAGCTTCATAGAAGGGACAGCGGACAAGAACATGGCTCACTTATGTGTAGCCCAGCTCTCTGTGGGCCTTCCCCACACCCCACATTCAATATTTCATTTAGTCCTCACAAAAATCCTAAGATAGGAAATCTGTTCTTTTCATTCGCACTTTACAGATGAGAAAACCAAGGCAAGAGCTCACATATGTTAAGTAATAAAAGCTGAGACTCAAGAAAATGTATTCAAACTCCTAGTTCAAGCTTCTTTTTGTAAAACTCAAATTGTTTCCTCTTCTCAGTCCAGATAGAATTCCTGATTCCAGCCAGGGACACCTGGGGCAAGATATCACAGAGTCTCAAACAATGTGCAGACATGACTAACACAAGGATCCTACCTGTGCGGCCATGTCCCACCTCACCCCCATGCTGAGCTCCAATCATGGATTCTCAGGCCCAAGGTCAAAGGTCTCACAATATCCCTTTTACCAATGAAAGGAAATATGCTGTTGTGCTTAGAGAGAGTTTCAGTTTGCACATCTTTAAAATGGGGAAAAGAATTACAGCGATGATTAAATAAGATGATGTATGTAAAATGGCTGGCGTGTAATAGCTATTCACAAGCATGTAAATACTCTTCTCCCCTCTGGCTGTCTCCTATATCCTTTGGGATATTTTAAGGACTAGGGAACACATCCTCTTGTGAGCCTCTCTTCGCTCCCTAAGCTGAAGGCTTAGCAGGGGTAGTGGAAAGTGGAGGGAGCAGGGGAAACTTCTGAGGATTCTGCACAGAGTCTCCAGCCTGGAGGGAGCTCTGCAGTGGATTTCTGCTTCATGTCAGCTGCGCAGTGGGGCTGGAAGCCCTCCATCTTTGAGGGCAGGTATCATGCTGAGGAGAAGAAGCCGCAGCTGTTCTGTGGGCCCCTAATGGAATGTGGCTCAGGGGGCTGACGCCTTGCTGGGTTGGGTAAACTTGGCCTGTTTGCTTCCATCCAAGAGACCTTTCACATTGAGGGCTTAGTGACCAGAAAAACATTGCAGAAGCCAATAACTTCCATTCTCCAGGGAACCAGGGAGCAGACAGTTTCTGGGCTGGACATCAGGGACTAACCCATGAACTGTGTGTAAGAGGGCCTCTGTGCTCAGGGCTCCATCTGATCCCAGGACAGGGAGGGCTGGTTCCATGAGCTAGCAGACACAGCTTCCTGCCGGGGAGAGAATCTGGGCTTTGTCTCCACATGAGCCAGCATTTAGATGTGACCGTCTAGGGTTTCATGGATGAGCTGTGGCAGTAGCCAGGCTCCAGATGCAAGTTGGAGTGAGCCTGACTCTTGTAGTTCTATTCAATGCAGTTCAGAGCAATTAAATAACCAAGTGACAACTTACCGGGTACAGGCCTTTGAGGAAGCAGGTGATGTTGTGGAAAGGCCATGGGCTTTGAAATCTGAGAGCCTTCAGTTTCAATCCTCGCTCTACCACCTATTAACCGTGACTTGGGAAAGATACCTCACCTTTTGGGGCCTCAGTTTCTTTATATGTAAAGTAATAGTAATGCCTCCTTTGCAGGGTGGAGATAAGGATTAAATGAAGTTATCCTGTGTAAAAGGTAAAGCATAGTGCCTACTGCCTGATCAATGCACAGCAGACTATTCTTTTTTTTTTTAATTTAAAACTTTTTTAAAATTTTATTTATATATTTATTTTTGGCTGCATTGGGTCTTCGTTGCTGTGCACGGGATTTCTCTAGTTGTGGCGAGCGGGGGCTCCTCTTCATTGCAGTGCACGGGCTTCTCATTGTGGTGGCTTCTCTTGTTGCGGAGCACGGGCTCTAGGCATGCCGGCTTCAGTAGTTGTGGCACAAGGCTCAGTAGTTGTGGCACATAGGCTCAGTAGTTGTGGCACATGGGCTTAGTTGTTTGGCAGCATGTGGGATCTTCCTGGACCAGGGATCAAATCCATGTCTCCTGCATTGGCAGGAGGATTCTTAACCACTGTGTCACCAGGGAAGTCCTACAGTAGACTATTCTTTAATTATTAGGTTTCTTGGGGAGATGGAGGAGAGGTGAATTACAGCCACAGTTAGGGAGACAGTACATGTAAAATGCAATATAACTCATTTGATTTTTTTCAGACAGCATATATCGGAGAACCTTCTAAGTGCTAGCAACTAAGGGAGAGATATAAGAGTCATGGCCCCTGACCTAGAGGAACTCAGTTTTGCAACTGAGATGGATGAGTAAGCAAATCATTTCTATCAGGATTATAAGTGGTTGGAGATAAACAAGTGAAAATGCTATGGGAGAAGCTGTTTATGTTATCTGGAGCTAGAAGAGGCCTTGCTAAGGAAGCAACTCTTGGGCTCCACTGGTTGAGTCTTAAAAGATGAACAAACAGGAACTCACCAGGTGAAGTGAGAGTGGAAGGTCATTGCTGATATCAGAGACAATGTATGAAAAAAACACAGAGGCACAAAAGAGCTTGTTTAGAGCAATGGGAACCATGGAATAACTGGATATAAGGACGTGAGAAAAGACCATTAGCCTTGAGAGATATCGTGAAAACTTGCTCGCCTGCTAAAGAGTTGAGACTTTGCTCTGGAGGCAACAAAGGGTTTTTACAAGATGATTCATTTGTTTTCAGGAAAGATAACTGGGTGTCGGAGGGAGAGCAAAGGGGAAAGACTGGAGGCTAGAGACTGGAAGCACGTGCAGATAAGAAGCCCATCTGGGTTACATAATCAGGAAGTTGGTGGGGAATCAGGAAGAGAGGCTGGACCTCCAGGCTCCTGGTTCAAGCTTTTTTGATGAGATTGCTCCTCCTTGCACATCTTTGAAACCTGCCTAATAAGCAGACCTTGACTTAAGATTACAGTGCTCATATGAACAGGAAAATAAGGCACACAAAATTGCAACTAGGTTTGAATTGGACTGAGGCACCTGTTTTTTACATATGGTTTGCCACAGCATTAAAATATGATCAGCATTTTTCTGAGCATCCATACCCTGAGGTCTATATTCCCAAGAAGAATACAAATCCTTGATGATTTGGGCCAATCATTCATCCACTTTTTCAATCCATCCATCCATCCAACCATCCATCCATCCATCCATCCATCCATCCATCCAGAGAACCACAGAACCATCCACCATCCACAGATATGTATTGGCAGCTACTATGTTCTAATCTGGCTACTTCCTGGGGCTATGGAGATGGAAGGCAATCTCTGCCTTCAGAGAGCTCACAGCCTAGCAGAGGGGAGAGACAGAAAAGTAAACAGACAGGGACAATCCAGTGTGATGAGCACTAATCCAATGGGAGAGATGTGTTAATTGCTCTGGGAGCTTGAAGCAGGCACACTCAACAGTCTGAGCTACCAGGGAAGGAAGGGACACTGGTGGCAAGCCTTGAAGGGCAAAGAAGAGGCCACAGATGTGCTCTAAGTAGACAGAAGAACACGTGCTGTTTGGGGTTATGGTGCAGTGATTAGAATTCAAGAATTCAACAGTCTTCCCAGTCCTGAAGCCAAACACATGCTTTGCCTGTTTTAACTACATAAACCATATTAATTCTGATTTAACTTATGGCTTCCCTCTGACACTTCACTGTACAAAACTAAGCCAGTGCCTACTTTCACCCAAATTACCAAATAGGCCAAGTCGGCTTGGCCCTTTCTGACCTCCTCTTTCAGCACATGTCTCAGGGGACCTCAGCCTCTGGCCTCAGTACCCTAAGTTGTTCCTCCAACACCAAGAGCTCACTTCAGCCCCTCCTGGTGAGTAGCGCGGGTTCCCAGTCTCTGTTTTCACTCACTTCCTTATCAAGTCTTAACTTGTGAGTCAAGTTCTGCCCAGCTTTTTTCTTTTTTTAATTTTATTTATTTATTTATTTATTTTTGGCCGTGTTGGGTCTTTGTTTCTGTGCGAGGGCTTTCTCTAGTTGCGGCGAGCGGGGGCCACTCTTCATCGCGGTGCACGGGCCTCTCACTGTTGAGGCCTCTTTTGTTGTGGAGCACAGGCTCCAGACACGCAGCCTCAGTAGTTGTGGCTCACGGGCCCAGTTGCGCTGTGGCATGTGGGATCTTCCCAGACCAGGGCTCAAACCCGTGTTCCCTGCATTGGCAGGCAGATTCTCAATAACTGCGCCACCAGGGAAGCCCCTGCCCAGCTTTAAGATAGCTTTACATTGGGAAACTAGAAGTCTACTGTTCATTCCTCTTTGTTGGTAACTACTAGCCAGCTTAAAGCATTCATCCTGACAGAGGTATCTGTGCTCAACATTTTCTTCCCTCCCCTAACTTGTCCTAAGGTGCATGACTTCATCATTCTTCCACTCGTGGTTTTCTGTGACATTCCATTTTCTGGGGTCACCTCCTACTTCTCTGGCAGCCCCACAGGTAAATTTCTCTCATGACACATGTCAAACACACAGAGCTTTAACCATCTCCCTATTTTGGTCTTCCCACTAGTCTAAAAGCTTTGCGTCCTGCTCATTTTTCTCTCCCCAGTTCCTGCACGTAGTAGCACTAATTAACATTTGATGAATGAATGATTTAGTGAAGGGATGGACAGAAGTCTCTAGAGCAAACTTCTGCCAATGGAATGCCACTCCGGAGGTAAGGATGCCAAGCATTAGAGGCGGGTTGGAGGACCTCCTTTTGAGACCTTCAGCACCCCTCTGTGCTACAGGCCAGTGCCTACTTTGCCTGTGTCTAGGTTAATTGTGAGAAAAGAAATGCTGCTCCTGAGAGCAGGGAAAAGGCAGCATCTTATACCTTAATTTCCTTGAGCCCTGCTTGGCCTAATTTCTCCAGGCCCATTTCTGTGGGCCTGTGCTACTTTGTAAGGCTCCTATTCATGAACTAGGAACTATTAATGACACCCCAGGAGCTGATATTATACTTGACCTGAATTATGTTTTAGCATTAATGCTGTGAAGTTTCACAGAAGAGAACTAAATTGAAGTTAATGCTCCCTAAAAAGAAAATGAGTAGTTCCTGGTTTATTATTAGAAAAATCCTGACCTTGGGTCTGAATTTTTTTTTGTATTAAAATCCAAAAATATTTAAAAATTGGACTGACTAGCCATGTAAAGCATATGCTGAGAGTCCTCAGCTAAATCCAAATATGAGAAAAGTCAAACAGTGTATAGAAAACAAAGAAATGAATCACAGCATTGGGTAAACTGCTGGTTGGCACAAATCCATAAACACAGACCAAGAAGTGTCTCTGCAAAGATGTGAGAAATATCTGTGGAAAGTATCTCAGAAATAGATCTGACTTTGACCTGAAATCTTGACTATGACTGCGCTTTGTCCCATAGCCATGGGAAGCAAAGGTAATAG
Source organism: Hyperoodon ampullatus (assembly GCF_949752795.1). Classification (NCBI taxonomy): domain Eukaryota; kingdom Metazoa; phylum Chordata; class Mammalia; order Artiodactyla; family Ziphiidae; genus Hyperoodon; species Hyperoodon ampullatus. The sequence continues at coordinate 47,373,615 of NC_136920.1, read as the reverse complement.
AATCTGGTACTGGGAGTAGCGGAATGGGGCCAGGACCAGGTGTTGGGAGCCCTGGGTCAAATAGCTGTACACCACACGTAATGTTCGTTAAAAAGCAGCATAGCACAGGGAGATCGGCTTGGTTCTTTGCGATGACCTAGAGGGGTGGGATAGGGAGGATGGGAGGGAGGCTTAAGAGAGAGGGGATATGGGGATATATGTACACATGTGGTTGATTCACTTTGTTGTGCAACAGAAACTAAAACGCTATTGTGAAGCAATTATACTCCAATAAAGATCTATTAAAAAAAAAAATTCCTGTCCTTGCCACATGTACTACCATGCAACTGACTATAGACTGTTTAGTCTAATGTCCAATTTGACATTTAATTACAATAAACTTTTTTAATTCATGGAATTTCTTATTTCATGGTTAAAATCATCTTGTAAATATTAGGGATAAAAAGGGAGGAAGGACTTGGCTTAAGTTTTCTAAAACCTGTCAGATAACTACTTCTGTTTGTTAAGTTCTAGGCACAAAAATGAGCTACCAAAAAAATGAACAGGCACAAATCGGTGTGTTCTCAATGAGTGTAGAGTCTAGGCGGAAGCATGAGACAAGAATATTTTATTTGTAAAATAAGGTAGAAGCAGAGAAGTAATGATAGCTAGCATTTATTAAACACTCAATAAGGCAAGGCGCTATTCTAAATGCGTTACATCGACAGGCTCATTTAAACCTAACAACAACCTTATGAGGTAGGTACTACTATCAGCTCCATTTTACAGATGAGAAACCTGAAGCAAGGAGAGGTTTATAGCTTGCCCAAGTTCACAGCTAAGGGGCCAATAGGAATTTGAACTCAAGTGGTGTGACTGCAGATCCCGTGTGCCTAACCACTAGACTATTCTGCCTGCCGAGGATCACCTGAGAGATACATACTAGAAGTGTTCTGGGAGCTCAGCTGAGGAAGATATTCACTGCACCCAAGGAGAAAGATTACCCACACTTTGTGGGAGAGGTGAACTTCGCACTAAGCTTCAAAGGATGGGGAGAATTTGGACATACAAATGTTGGCAGTCAGAGTGGAGGAAGAATTCAAAGAAAAGGAGAGAAGTGTTTCCAGGTTGAGAGCAGGATTAGTAAAACATTGAGTGGTAAACACACAAGATCTAAGGAAATAGCCAAGATCAGTCTGGTTGTATTAGAATGTGCCAAAACAAAGTAGTGGGGAAAGGACCTGGGGGTGAGCTGGAGCTAGACCTGAAAAGTTTGCTCATAAAGATGATTTTTACTAACCTACACCCAGTACTTTGCCAAACTGATTAACATATCACCAAAAGCCACTCTCAGAGAGAAACTTTGACAATACAAATGAACAGACGAGAAAGTTAAAAAAAAAAAAAAAAAAGCTTTCTGCCAAGGAACAGCAAGTGCAAGGGGACTCAACCTCCAGTTCCAGTTTTCTGTTTCTCAGCTATGACCATTCTTCCAGATGTTCCAAGTCAGCTGTACACTGTCAAACCATTTGATAAATAAGGGCACACATCACATATTGGATGGTAACCAGATTCTTGGCACTGATCCTTAGTAATCATGAAGAATTCTAGAGTTTCTTTAGAAATAGTTGGGGTTTGACTTACTGTTATAGCCATGCAAGTAATAGGTAATTAGAGTGTAAAATGAATTTGTGTATTTATTTTACAGTTGGTAAAGCCTTTAGAAACCATGCCCACTTATCCTGCAGTGGAACAAACAAAGCTGAAAAGGTTAAATGGACTTCCTTGAAGTCATCCAGCAAATCAATAGCAAAATCACTTTTGATCACAACATTTTTAGAAAGTAGAACAAAAGCTCTTATTGCACATTGATAACACCTGCACACAGATATGTATCCAATGTTCTCCTGTTCCACCATTCATCCATGAGTCTTTAAAATTTGGTTAAAACACAATATTCAAATAAGAGGCTTTAAAAATGTTGAACACAGATGTTTTATGCTTAGGAAAGTGATCTTTTTTTTTAATACACCAAGCTACAAAATAATTCCGTAGGGATATTAAAATTAACAATAGCTGACCCTGCTTGAGCACTTGCTCTGAGCACTTAAAATGCTTTATCTTATATCATTAGGACAACAACCCTCACAAAAGAACTACTACTGTCCCCATTTTATGGTTGAGGAAACAAAGAGATTTAATAACGTGCTCAAGATTACACAGGTAGTGAGTACCAGACTGTACTCAAACCCAGGACCACCTGACCCCAAATTCTGTGTTATTAACTATTATAATACATGACCTCCATAGCTAGCAGTGGATGGAACTTACCTTTTTACCAGGAAATGTTAATTATCCAGATAAGGTAAACTAGAAGGCTTAATCTTTAAAAATGTTTACCTTTAACTGAAAACCTCTAGGTAGAAAACAGGACTTTATGTGTGACTCAACCAACCGTCTTTGCTGCACCTTACTGGGGAAATAGACGCCCTGGTTTATTACACAGTCAGAATTTCAGTGGCCACTGTGATTTTTAGCAGCCTGTGGCCTACCCACTGCCATGGCCATCAAATAGCTGCCCTGCCATGAGAGAAGCCTGGGACCCTGAGCAGGAGACTAGGATCTTGAGAAGTTGTGCTTTGGCTACGTAGGGCCCAGCCTTTTGCCCCTTCCAGACCCAGCTTTCTTTCCACTGACCACAGGCCCCATTGGCTGCACTGAAGACATGGTCTTTGGCTCTCCTGCTTCCTCTCTGTCCTCCTGACACTGCCCTTCTTTATTTTATTTTATTATTTTATTTTATTTTTTGCCACGCTGCGCAGAATGTGGAATTTCCCTGACCAGGGATAGAAGCCGTGCCCCTTGCAGTGGAAGCGCGGAGCCACCGAAGTCCACCACTGCCCTTCCTTAAACCTCCATCAGTCATCTCTTGCCAGGACTACTCTAAAAGCCCCCTATACCATCGTGCAGCAAACCTGACACCTTCCAATCCATCCTCCCCTCTGCAACCAGAATGATCTCTCTCAAATCATTGGAATGAGCATGTCAGTCCTCTACTTTGAAATCTTTGATGGCTTCATGTTGCCTACAAAATAGAATTCATACTCTCAAGCATGGCATTCAATACCCATCACAATCTGGCCCTTCCTTACCTTCCTGGATTCCAAAAAATATTAGTAAATGCTTAGAAATATCTCCTGCTTAGAAATTCTGTTAGCAAACATTCCCTATACTTGTTATTCAACAATCAAATCTATTGAGTGTCCACAATGTGTTGAATTCTAATAATCACTATTTTTTCACAGTTATGGACATAAAATCTAGAGACATGGGTTTAAGAGCAGTTCTGGCCCTTTCTCTCTACATGGATTTGGGCAAGTCTTTTCCTTCCTCCAGGCCTCAGTTTCTCTATCTGCATAAAAGAAGGTAGAATGATCTCTATGGCTCAAACAGCCCATGTCTATACTGGTCCCTGATACTAGATTCCCCTTGAAAGAAGAACCAAGAATGTTAGCCCTTAGCTAGCCAAAGATGTGTGACCCTCAGCTGATTCCTGTGCTTAGCAGCTTGGAGACATTCTTTCTTTACCCTCTCACCACTGCAGCACTGTCTCTTGGGCTCTCCCCACTGGCCCTGCCCTGAATCCCAACACTGGCATTTACATCTTCAACATAATAGACCCTGAAGCTGAGACAATGGAGCTCTTAGAGCCTTCAGCTCTGATCTCATCTTCTGAGCTAGATTTTTCTTGGCCTATGTTTGCTCAGCCCCAACCAGGAAAAAAAAAAAAAAAGCGCCCCTACTCCAGGAAGTGCTAGTGCTGACTCAGCATGCTGTAGATCTGGATTGGAGCAGAAATTTGTGTGGACCAGGCTTGTAGGCTCCAGTAGTAGAGAGAGAGAGAAAAAAATCCAGGCAATCCTGAGAACAAAGAGACTTCAAGGGTTGGTGTGAGGGAGAACTCCTTTATTGAGAACCTTCTCTGTACCAGGCACTTCCAATCTGGGCTACAACTTTGCAAAGCAGGTTTTATTATCCTACTTCCAAAGCTCAGAGAGATTAAGTAACTTTTCCAGAATCCCATGACTAGTAAGTAGCTGTGGAATTCAAACCTAGGCCTCCAAAGACCTGCATTCTTTCTTTCACACATCCTGAGGAGCATCTGGGAAGAACTTAGGAAGTCTTGAGAGTAAAGCTAGATGCTCAGGGAATACTCACTGGATGGTTATTCTAAGGAAATGGGTGAAATACTGGTAGGATAATATTGAATCTGAAATCGCCAGTGCTAACCATAAGAAAAGGTAGAATGACAATCACCATGCTAAATTGCTTTAGGTCATAAATGAACACGGTCCTTTGCCAGGTTGGTGTGGTGCGGGGGGCACACAAAATGATGCTGTTAATCCCTTGAACATGAACGTGACTAATAAGCTGGGTGTGGCATCAGTCATCTCGTCCACACAGCTGTCTGGGCAGGCTAATCTGTGGTTGGAACCTCCAGCTCTGTCTGCCCAGTGGCGTGCTGCACTCTAATCTCTTGGCTTCACAGCTAGCTTGACATTTCTGCTGAGTCTGACTCACTCGCTTCCAGCCTCAATTGTTCTGTGCCAATGCAGACTTCTTTTACAGTTGGCCTATTTAGAAAGACAGGATGTTAGTGTTGGAAGGGAACAACCCAAGAAGTCACCTAGCATAACCCCTTCATGTTACAAATGAGAGAACGGGCCCCAGAGGAGGTTTGGTGATGTCTGAACTCTGGTGGGTTGAAGTGTGAGGCATGATGGGACCCCAACCACACAGGTCTGTCGGGCAGCAGGAGGAAGCTGTGATCAAGCAACACTGAAGCTGGCAATATGAACTCTGCTGCAGGATTACTGGGGCCTGGGTGGGGCACAGGGAGTGGACCCAGCCCCTTGGAAGAATGGGCTGGGATAGGGAAGCAGAGTGTCAGGATCCCAGCCAAGCAAGTCTGGAGTTCAGGGCAGGGCTTCTGTCTCAGCAGGAAAATATGGGGTCGAGGAGGAGAATTAGGCTGAAGGTTAGTTGTGAGGACTGGACCAACATGCCCAGGAAGGTGAAGGGGTATGAAGAGTCATAACCGAGAGGCTATCGTGGTATGCAGAGGTCACCAGGAGCACGATAAAACCCAGATTAGTGTCAGCACACCCCAACCTCATGGTGGGCTGTGGCTGATGCACTTCTTACCCTTTTCAGGAAGGCTTCAACTTGCAGCTGGAGGGAGTCAGCAACTCCAGATATAGCTAGGGAGCCGGGAAAGATAGCACTGAAGTATTCCATCCATTCTGCCTCCCAAATGTCTCTGGAATCTCCCTTTCCTCCATTTCTATTGACAACGTCCTGAGCCCTGGTCATCGCCCACCTGAATTATTACAATAGAGTTTTGGTTCAATCTCTTAGCCTTTGCCTCTACTAAAACATTCTTCTCACTGTCACCAGAGTAATGTTTCTATGATACATGAGGATGTCACTTGCTTTCTATAAATGTTGGGTTGCTTATCATTGCATCATAGCCTTTCTCAACTGGGAGAGTCAAGCCCTACAGAAAATTGCTGGAGTGACTCTTTTCTCTGTTCTCTCTAGGATGGTACAAAGCTAGTATCATTCTAGGCATACAGGGGATAAATTGATTTGTACAATGGATACCTTAAGTCTAGAGGGCTTAAAAAGTCCAAATGTCTAAACCTGGCTTTCCAGGTCCCACACAACCTCAGCCCAACTTCCCCTAGCCTCATCTCCCGCCCTCCCTGCCTCACATTCTGTGCTCTGGTGGCAGCAAGGTCTTCCTATTTCTTTATCACACTATTTTTGTTCATGTCTTAATGTTCCTCCTTCTACCTGGCCTCCCTATTGACCTTGTAAAATCTTAATCATCCTTCAGATGTTACCTCCTCTTTGGTGCCTCTGTAGCCTTCAAAGGTCGATTAAATTATTCTTCCTCTATGTACCCATATTATTTGGTATGTGTGTCACTGTACAGAACGTCCTTCATAGTTGGAGGTTTACTTATCTGTGTGACCTACAAAATCTTGTTTCTGCACAACAGGCAACATTCCCACCCCACCCCCTGCCCAGACCTGAATAAATGTTTATCGAACTGAATGGTCCAAAGCTCCCTAGGTAATCAAAAACAGTGGTAATTCTGGAACACAGGATGCTTGATCCTTAGTCCACCATTATTTGGGTTTCTACACATGACAACAACTAAATCAAACATTATATATGCAGGTGTGCATGGTGATAGTGTGGGCTGAGAGGAATCTTCCTGAATAATTCCTGACAGAGCGAGGGAGTAAGAGCTGGTAGACGCCACTGGGAAGGGAGGGTGGAGCCAGAAAGAAGTTAGGAAAGGTTTAGGAGTAGAACCCATCGGGAATATGCATAGGACTGACTTTGTAATTTCTTCAGGAAACAAAAAAAAGAAAAAGAAGGAGAAATAGTTGGTGGCGGGGTTAAATGAAGGACACCTACCTACATCAAGAACTGATGCCTGAAATGACTCATCAAAGCTGAAATCTGATAACAGAGAACTTACATTTGCATGGTGCTGAGCACCATCGCATATCTGATCTCACTGAATTCTCAGAATAACCCTGTGGCGCAGATGAGGGGTGAAATTGTGTGTGTGTGTGTGTGTGTGTGTGTACGCTGTTGTTACACTCCTCCCTTTACAGAGGAGATGATTAAGGCTCAGAAAGGAGAAGTGGGGCTTCCCTGGTGGCGCAGTAGTTGAGAATCTGCCTGCCAATGAAAGGGACACGGGTTCGAGCCCTGGTCTGGGAAGATCCCACATGCCACGGGGCAACTGGGCCCGTGAGCCACAACTACTGAGTCTGCACGTCTGGAGCTTGTGCTCTGCAACAAGAGAGGCCGCGACAGTGAGAGGCCCGCGCACCGCAATGAAGAGTGGCCCCCGCTCGCCGCAACTAGAGAAAGCCCTCGCACAGAAACGAAGACCCAGCACAGCCAAAAATAAATAAATAAAAATAAATAATTTATTAAAAAAAAAAAAAGAAAGGAGAAGTGATGTGTCCGCTGTCCCTAAGTAACACAGCTGGAACTAGAAGGCAGTCCTGCCTGTCTCTGGGTCCAGAGCCCCATTCACTTTATTTAAGAGCAGGGAGGCAGCTCCTCTGGTCTAAAAGCTGAAGGTCTTTATAAAATCAGATAGGATGGGGCTTCCCTGGTGGCGCAGTGGTTGGGAGTCCTCCTGCCGATGCAGGGGACACGGGTTCGTGCCCCGGTCCGGGAGGATCCCACATGCCGCAGAGCGGCTGGGCCCGTGAGCCATGGCCACTGAGCCTGAGCGTCCGGAGCCTGTGCTCCGCAACGGGAGAGGCCACAACAGTGAGAGGCCCGCGTGCCGCAGGGAAAAAAAAATAATAATAATGAAAAATAAATCAGATAGGATGACATATAGAGGTTTTTCTGAGCCATGACTCAGAGGGACACTCCATAAACTCAAGACTTTTCTAGGCTGTTTTAAAAGGAATATAGAAACCCATTCGTCAGCTGACTTTCAGGGAGCTGGCTGGTACAGAGCGATTCTCGGCTTGAAATGGGCAAAAGTCTGACGACTACAGAATCTGGGGCAGGAGACAAGAAAAGGGGGTGGTTTGTTTTTTGATCTGCCTGCGGCTCCAGTGGGTATACAGGACAGCAGATGAGGGCCCAACTGCTGCTCTTTTTGGTCGGCTTCGGATGGAGAGAGAGAGTCAGGAAGATGGAGTGGAAGAGTTGGAACCACATGAGGTTGCTCAGGTGGTACATGCCCTCTCAGATTTATCCATGAACCTTGGAACCTGTGAGACCTTAGAATAGAAGTACCACTAACCGGGATCTGCAGGCAATCCCTTCTGTTGTTGTTTAGTGTCTTTGTTATACATTTCCTGTTGTCCAGCAAAAGGGTGAGACCTTCAGGGGCACAGAGTTGGTTTAAATAACTTTGTACCCCACTATCTAGTGTTCTGAATATATGAAACAAATCTCAGGAGACGGCTTTTTGATTACAAGAAAGATTTCCAGTTTGCTAAAAACATCTTTTATATGACTCCATGGGATAAAATTCCTTGATTTCTCTTCCCTCCCCTTCAAAAGTTACCTAGATAGCGGGCCTCTCACTGTTGTGGCCTCTCCCGCTGTGGAGCACAGGCTCCGGATGCGCAGGCTCAGCGGCCACGGCTCACGGGCCCAGCCGCTCCACGGCATGTGGGATCTTCCCGGACCGGGGCACGAACCCGTGTCCCCTGCATCGGCAGGCGGACTCTCAACCACCGCGCCACCAGGGAACCCCTAGATAGTTTTTTAAATCCTCATTTATTCATTCAGTGCTAATATTTATAGGGTCCACTTTTGTGTGCTAGGGACCTATGCTATGTCGGCCCTATGCTGGGTTCTAGGTACCAGAGGTAAACAAGAGGCGGCCCACCTTCACACAACTAGAGTTTAAGGTGATGTAGACTGGCGTGACTGAAAGAGACCCCAGAGACAGTCTAATTCAACTGCCTCATTTTAACAATGAGAAAATGAAGGCTCAGAGAAGGGTAGTATCTCGCTGACAACTAGTCCATGGCAAAGCCAGATAAAGAAAATAGTTCTACTTTTCAATTAAGACCCTGATCTGAAGTTATCCAGGAGGCCAAGAAAAGCATTATCTCTTTCTTGGCTTCTTGATTATTGGAGAGAGTGAGTGTTTTTCTACCCTGTCTTTTCTGGAACCAAGCATGGTCTGTTAGCAATAAACCACAGTTTCCTCATTCTCTGGAACTCTATCTTCTATGTCCTTTGCAAACCCCCTCTCTCCACAGAGGCTCTCAATCTTATTACTGGAGCCCCAGGACCAGGGAAAACATACTGCTTGAGTTTTACTTCTTTTTTTTTTTTTTTTTCCACAAGAAGCAGAGTATGTTAACTCTCTGTCAGAAAACACCATGAAGTTCTGTTTCACTGTTGTCTAAAAGATTCGTTCCATAAGAAATACTAATAATATTTGTATTAGTTAGGGTTCTCCAGAGAAACAGAACCAATAGGGTAGAGAAAAACAGAGACAGAGAAGGAGAAAGACAGAGAAAGAGAGGTTTATTTTAAGGAACTGGCTCATGTAACTATGGAGCCTGGCAAGTCCAAACTCTGCAGGGTAGGCCAGCAGGATGGAGACCCAGGGAAGAACAAATGTTGCAGTTCAAGTCCAAAAGCCATCTGCTGGCAGAATTCCCTCTTGCTTGGGAGAAGTCAGTTTTATGTTCTAGTTCTAGTCAGGCCTTCAACTGACTGAATGAGGAAAACCCCCATTGTGGGGGCAATCTGCTTTACTTTAAATGTTAATCTAGTTATCATGAGGTATCATGTTCATACCCTCACAGAAACATCCAGAATAACATTTGAGCAAATATCTGGGCACCATGGCCCAGCCAAGTTGACACATAAAATTAACCATCACGATGCTATTGATATAAGCTGAAATTTTTACCACCTCAAGAGTCATATCAGAATTCTGAAGGAGTTGTGGATGTCAGTTGCTGGGGGAATCACTGGATGCACAGTCCTCATGAAACTACAGATCAGCATCGGGGAGAAGGAAGGAAGCCTGACGAAGGTAGGAAAATCATCAGTGGACAGCGATGTTATGATTATAAAAGAACAATCAGAAGAGGGTTTTATTTTGGCAAACCTAGAGACTCCCTAGCCCTAATCCTTTTTCTTCTGTTCTGTTTCATAGATGAAGAGGAGGAAAGTTCAGAAACCAAAGACCAGATAGGAAGACATCGCCTTGCTCTTCCTTCAGATAGGCTTGTAGACCAGAGTTCCAACAACCAGACCTTTGGGGCTGAGATATTTCCCCTCCTGACTCTTCCCTGTATAGGAAACTGAGACACTTGGCTTTGTGCTTAGGGAGTTAAGCCTGTGGCTATAGAAGAAGCTCTGTTGAGGCTGTGACCCTTAGTGAAGCAGCAGCAGCCTTATAGCTCTGAACATGTCCCAAGAAGGGCTTTGTTTTTTTTGTTTTATTTTGCTTTGTTTTAAAGAAATAGAGTTTTTTTTTGTTTTGTTTTTGTTTTTAATCCAAAATGTGTTTATTGGGATGGTTTCCCATTCATCTTGATTCCAGGGGCTTTTAGTGCTGCTTCCGTCTGAAAGAGCACCCTTCTGTAAGCCTTGCTTTTCCTCCTGTAGGCTGGCAGAGGACGGTAGAGCAGCCAACACACAAAACTACTGTTTGTGCATGGCTAAAGACGGTGGTGATTTTATAGCATCCTGGGCATTTCACATCCATGAAATAGGAATTGGGGCTCTGCACCAGGCGCTTCTTCTTGTGTTTCCTCTTCTCCTCTTCTGGAGAGGGATGAAGGAGATCCTTTGCGAGAGGCATGTTCTCGTGGGGAGGTCGTCACCGTCGGAAAGGCTAGAGTTATTTTTTTAATACAGTTAGTAACTTTAAAAAATTTTTTTAATTTATTTTTGGCTGTGTTGGGTCTTCATTGCTGCGTGTGGGCTTTCTCTAGTTGCAGCAAGTGGGGGCTACTCTTGGTTGTGGTGCACCAGCTTCTCATTGCAGTGGCTTCTCTTGTTCTGGCACACGGGCTCTAGGTGCCCAGGCTTCAATAGTTGTGGCTTGTGGGCTCTAGAGCTCAGGCTCAGTAGTTGTGGCGCATGGGTTTAGTTGCTCCATGGCATGTGGGATCTTCCTAAACCAGGGCTCGAACCCGTGTTCCCTGCATTGGCAGGCAGATTCTTAACCACTGCGCCACCAGGGAAGTCTCCAAGAAGAGCTTTGAACAAGGAGAATCTTATACATTCAACAAGTATTACTGTGCCGGCCACTGTTCCAGATGTTGGCTATATAGCAGTGGACAAAATCCATCAAAATCCCTGCTTTCCTGGAGTTTACATTCTACCATGTGAGACAGACAATACACAATATAAATAAGTGCAGTACAACATATAATATGCTAATGACAAGTTGCTAAAGAGAAAAATAAATCAGGGAGGGGGACTAGGAAACAGTGGGGAACGGACCTTGCCATTTCATATAAGATGACTAAAGAAAGCCTCACTGAGAAAATGACATTTGAGTAAAGACCAGAAGGAAGTGAGAAAGTGAGGAATGCAGACATCTAGGGAACCAGCAGTCCAGACAGAAGACCATTGTGTGGGTTGAATTGTTATGCAAAAGATATTTTGAAGTTGTAATTCCTGGTACCTGTAAAATTTGCCCTTATTTGGAAATAGGGACTTTGCAGATGTAGTCAAGCTAAGATGAGACCATTAGGGTGGATCCCAATCCAATGCGTGTGACTGGGGTCCTTGTAAGAGGACACAGAGACACAGATATAGAGGGAGAAGGCCATGTGGTGAGTGAATCAGAGATTGAAGGGATGCAGCTGCAAGCCAAGGAATGCCAAGGGTTGCTGACCACCATCGGAAGCTAGGAGGAAGCAAGGGAGTGTTCTCCCCTACAGGATTCAGAGAGAGCACAGCCCTGCCAACACCTTGATTTTGAACTTCTAGCCACCAGAACTGTGAGACGATAAATTTCTGTGGTTTTAAGCCACCCGGTTGGTGGTACTTTGTTACAGCAACCCTGGGAAATAAATACGGCCATAAAGAGAAAGGTGCCTGGCATGTTGAAGGAATATGGGAGCCAGTGCAGCAAGAGTGGGAGTAATAGGAGATCAGAGAGTTTGCATAATAGATGGTGAGATCACATAGTGCCTTATGGGTCAGAGAAGTGATGTGATCTTATTCTTCCACAGGTTCACATACGGTTATAACTGTGCACTGTATTTATGGCTGAAAGGAAATGTATAGAAGAACCTGGATTATATTAGGTAGATGAGATAATCATAGGAGTCATGAAAAAGTTACCAAATTGTGTAAATACTAATGCCTATAATTAAATCTTTCATTTGCTCTTTAGGTCTATTTTAATCTGTTAGTGTTGATGCACAGTTAATTTTAAAAGAATGAAATTTTTATTTTCAAAACAGATTATTAGGTGGCAAAGCATGAACTTTCTTATCTCTTATCACTAGTTGACCACACTAGTGGCCAACTGGGTTGTTCAGTCCATAATCACATGACCCAAAACAAAAGTCCCATAGTGTCAGCCTCAGTTGCCCTCTCTGCCAACTTACAGGTTTAGTGCCTGCAGCAAACTCATCTGGTCTCTCTGGATTCCCAGGAGACATCTCTGACTGGCTTTCTCCTGGGTCAGATGTCCACGCCTGAGCCAGGACTGGGTCAGGGCTGAGGACTGGGACATTTTGGATGGAAAACTGCCCTCCTTCCAAGACTGCAGATGTTTATTTTCTAAGAAGAAGATGTGACAGTGGGAAGGATAGGAAGGACATCCCTAGCACAAAAATCCTCAGCTGTGATGTTATAGAAGAAATCCTCAGTTTGAAGCCAGTGATTAGTTATGAGTTCATCCTCTGCCATGTATTAATTGTATGACCTTGAATGGAGTCTGCTTCCTTAACTGAAAAATAGAGGTAATACCCCTACTTCAAATGTTTGTTTTCATTCACTTATTTTAAAAATAATTTTACATTTTTTGAGATGGGCACTAAGCTAGGCATGAGACATACAGAAATAAAAGTTATAGCCTCTGCTGAAGAGATGTCCACAATCTAGTGAAGGAGACAGGTAAGAAAGCAAGCTCCTTTTCTGATTAAAATAGCCAGAGTTGGACTTGGTGGTCCAGTGGGTAAGACTTCTTGCTTGCGATGCAGGGGGCCCAGGTTCAATCCCTGATTGGGGAACTAGATCCTGCTTGCATGCTGCAACTAAGACCTGGTGCAGCCTAAATAAATAAATAAATAAATAAATAGTTTAAAAATAAATTAGCCAGGGCTTCCCTGGTGGTGCAGTGGTTGAGAGTCTGCCTGCCGATGCAGGGGACAGGGGTTCATGCCCCGGTCCGGGAGGATCCCGCATGCCGCGGAGCGGCTGGGCCCGTGAGCCATGGCCGCTGGGCCTGCGTGTCCGGAGCCTGTGCTCCGCAACGGGAGAGGCCGCAGCGGTGAGAGGCCCGCATACCGCAAAAAAAAAAAAAAAAAAATTAGCCAGAGTTGGCTTTTGGTATTTGCAACTGAGAACCCTGAGTGATAACAGCCTGTGAGCCCACGGTAGGGAAGCCAAAGGCCAACAGTAACTCCCTGAGGCAAACCCAAGGCAGAGATACAGCAAACTCTCAGTCTGCTGTGCTTTTAGCTTTCCACATCCTTTATCACATCTCATCCTCACAACAGCTGTACCTGTAGGCAGGTGGAGTAGGTAGTAAAATAAGATTTTAAGATAAGAAAGGTGAAGCTCAGTGAGACTAAATGGCTTCCCTGATGTCCCCAAACTAGTGACAGAACCCAGACTACAATCCAAATTTCTTGATTTCCAGACAGAGGCTCTTTCCCCCTGATAACACTGAATGAGTAACTTGTATTGAATTTTTAAACATTCATTCACAAATACTCAATAAAGATCTATTAGTCATTGATTAGGACAATGGGCTCCCTCTATTCTAGGCTCAATATTACGTTCTCTGATACGTACTATAATTATCAGTAGGAGGGAATTCCCTGGTGGTCCAGTGGTTAGGACTTGGTGCTTTCACTGCCAGCGACCAGGTTTAATCCCTGGTCAGGGAACTAAGATCCCACAAGATGCACGGTACAGCCAAAAAAAAAAAAAAGTATCATTAGAATATATTTATTAATAATACTTTATGTTTGGGAAGCAGCATGATGTTGTTAAAACCTGAGCCAGACTACCTGGGACCACCCGTATCTCCCCCACTTACTACTTGTGCATAGCACATAGAGCCTTCACATCTACACCCCGAAGCCTCCTTACGGAGAATACCTGTGACTCACTGCATGAAGAGCATGCTTGGCCCTCGTGCAGGGGAAGCTAGGAAAGCTGGTTATCTTAATCAGAAAAGGAGTTTGAGAGATATCAGGAAGATCCCAGAATTGGTAGGAAGACTACAGATTCAAGCTTCAAAAACAGACATGAACCAAAGGAGACCATCTCAGGAGACAGAAAGACCACATCACAGAAACATCTCAGTCAAGATGCTGCTGTCACTCTCACTGAGCAGTGGACACCAGTGCTGCCACCAGCACAAATTCTAAACTGTCCCCGTTTATTGGGTCATTTACTTCAAATTCAAGTTCTCTGCCTGAGTATCAGCAGGGCCAAACTTAGGTGATATGCTTGCACCCCAGCTGACAGGGATCCGGGAGGGCAAATGTCTGGCCTCTTTTCCAACTTCCATAAGGAGAAGACACACTCTGCCTCCCATGAGACCCATGTTTCATGCAGTGGCAATTCCCCCAGACACAGGAAGGGGGCTCAGATACTGGGCAGCCAATAAAAAATACAATCCCTGACAAATGTCCTAAACTAGAATCCTCCAAAGTCCCATCCAACTCAGAATGTGGGGTAAGTGAGGACATTGGTTCAAAATTGGAAAACTAAGACTAGGAGGTCATGATTTACTGAGTAGCAGCAGTGACTTGAGACTTTTTATTTACCAGGAACTGCTCAAGGCACTGGGTACAAAGATGACTAAGACACAGGTGCTGGCCTCAAGGTGCTCCTACCGGTTAGGGAAGAAAGATAAACAAAATACTAAAATAAAATGTGATAAGAAACGGCTATAACTGATTTACAACAAAGTAGAAAGGGAACACGGAGTAAAGGATTAATGCTGGGGGCCATGGGGGTGGTCAGGAAAGCTCTCACAGAGAAGGTGGGTCTAGAAGGATGGAAGGGGAGAGGAGGAAAGAGCATTAGAGGCAAGGCAACATCTGGTATGAGTTAATCTTCCTGATTAGCCAGAGTCTGGTCCTTGTATTTCCTGCTCAGTTCTTTCCCATTGCCACCAACCACAGCACATATGCTACTATGATTAAGGTCTAAAAGTAGTATTCGTAAGGTCTAAGTGTTATTAGGGTATTGTTAGATCCTGGTTCTTCTTCCCCAGCTCTCCCCCAAATCTCTAGTGCATAATGGTATTGACACAGGCTTACTGCTGCTTCTGTTGTTTTTAGCTGTTTTAGTATGCAACATACTCAGTCAGACCCAGGTTTAAATAATGGGCCAGCTACTGACTAATTATAAGACCTCTCCAAGCCTCGACTTCCTGGAAAGTAAAATGGGAATCAAAATTACTTGTCTTCCAAACAAACAAACAATCAAACTCATAGAAAAAAGAAATCAGATTCTTGGTTACCAGAGGAGAGAGGAGGAGGGAGGGGGAATTGGAGGAAGGTGGTCCAAAGGTACAAACTTTCAGTTATAAATAAGTACTGGGGATGTAATGGACAACATGATTAATATAACTAACACTGCTCTATGTTATATCTGAAAGTTGTTAAGAGAGTGAATCCTAAGTGTTCTCATCACAAAGGAAAAACTTTTTTTTTTCCTTTTCCTTAGTTTTTTATCTATATGAGATGAGGGATGTTCACTAAACTTGTGGTCATCATTTCATGATGTATGTAAGTCAAATCATTGTGTTGTACACCTTAAACTTATACAGGGCTGGAGGTCAAGTGTATCTCAATAAAACTGGAAGAAAAAAATGACTTGCCCTTCAGGACTGTTATGGGGATCAACTGAGATAATGTTGGCAAAGTGCCACGACTCAGCTGTTAGTAGGTGCTGTGATTGCTGGGTTGAGGCAATTCTCTGCAGGTCTGGTGAAGATGACAATACCTCTCTGCTCTTTCCCTTTGACCGAAAAGGGTTTTGTAGAGTGGCTGAGGAGATCACAAGGAGGAAGCATCTTCCAGGAGAAAAGGGGCCCACGTTTTGTGCCAAAAATGTAAGAAAACTGAGGTGAGGAGGGAGTGGATATGAAGTTTACTGTGAGCTCTGAGCCCCTTTCAAAGCTTGACTTCATGGTGGAACTGTGAGCCTGGTTCCTGGAGTTGAAGAAGGTTTTCCAGTCCCACAAGAATGATTTCAAAAACAGCCCTACTGACACTGAGGATGTTTGCCTCTGCCCATTATGAGGAGGAAACGATTTACCCAGATGCAGGCCTGGTCAGGCTCCCTTCTCTGTCAAAAACAGGAGGCAGAGCTTGGAAGGGTGGAGGACAGCACATCCATTACCCAGCCATTTTCACATACTGTTCCCACACAGCATTTGAAAATGTGTGCACTGTAACAGGTTGAATAACACTGGAGGTGTGACACTGTGTCCCTTCAGAATAATAAGCATGATATTTGAGGGGAATTTGCTACAGGCTGAAGCAGCTTAATAAGTGGGGGAATATCCAGATGTGAAAATGCTGTGTGGCTTGGAACAGACACCCAATTCTATGGAGTATGAATTGAGATCTCCTTTCTGAAATTCCTGGTGGTCAATTTATTAGTCTCTTCTTAACAATAAACTATGCTATTCTATTCCAACCTTGGACTTCTAGGTAAATTCTGATCATTCATTCACTACACAACTATATATTGTATACTTACCACATGCCAGGCATTGTGAGGAATTTACTGGATTTTGATTCTGATTCTGAAGAAAGGAGAGAAGACTGTTTTGTAAAAATTCAGAGGCCTTCTCCCTTCAAACATTATTTGTGCGGGAAGTGTGAATGCCCTCCCCAACCGCATATGGAGAAAATAATTTCATGCAGAATGGCTTCATTCCGGTGTTCACTGGGCTCTTCATCTCATCTGGGGGCAGGCTCAGGAATGGGACTATTGCTATGGTAACTTGGCATTAACACACCTGAGCTCCATTGTGTCACCCCCAAATTACCTTTACAGCCAGTGTACATTTTCAGAACATGGGAAGCTTATTTTAATTTCCACACAGCCAGTTTATAAAGTATTATCCAGGGCGCATAGACAAAAGGAGGGTCCTTTGTTTCTGAGGCTGAGGCTATGCTGATGCTGTTTCCTAAGCTACAAGTATAGAATCAGGATCCAGACTATTGTTTCCTTTTATGGAAGATTTCACTTTCAAATCCCTTTTACATATGTTGTCTCACTTTTTATTGCCATGTTTGTTAACCTCATGCTTAAGCAAATCAAAAAAGCAAAAAAAATGACCCTACTTAACATTTATGCCTCAGAATAACCATGTGAGGTAGGAATTAATATCCCTATTGCACAAATGGAAGAAGTAAGACTCAGAGAATTTCCATTGTGTGTCCAGGGTCACATGGTTAGAAATGGTAGGATGAGGAATAAAACTAGGCCTTTAGTTTCCAAATCTGGTGTCTTTCTGTTATATCTCTACCGACTTCCAGTCTCTTGCAGCCTTTGTTATTTTACAAAAATACAGATGTATACCAAAAAACACAAACAGTTTGTGCTTTGCTTTTTTTTAAAAAATGGCTTTATTGAAGTATCTTATATATATATATATATCATAAAATTCACCCATTATAAACATACAGTTCAATGATTTTTAAAAAATTTTCTGCAAGAGCTTTATTGAGATATAATTCATATATCATACAATTCACCCACTTAGAACGTACAATTGAATGGTTTTTAGTATATTCCCAGAGTTGTGCAGCCATCACCACAATCAATTTGAGAACACTTTTATCACCTAGAAAAAAACCCTGTACCCTTTAGCTATCACCTCCCAGTCCTCCCATTCTCCACCACACCCCCTAAACAACCACTAATCTACTTTCTCTCTCTACAGATTTGCCTATTCTGGAGCTTTCATGTAAATCGTATCATATAATATATGGTCTTTTGTGACTAGCTACTTTCACTTAGTATATGTTGTCAAGGTTCATCCATGCTGAAGAATGTAACACTACTTCGTTCCTTTTCATGGCCAAGCAATATTCCATTGTGTAGATATATACTGCCTTTTGTTTACCCATTCATCGGGCTATGGACATTTGGGTTGTTTCCACCTCTTGGCTATTACGAATAATATTGCTATGAATATTCATGTACATGTTTTTGTGTGCATGTAAGTTTTCATTTTTCTAAGAATGAAATTGCTGGGTCAAATTTCATTCCTATATATCTAGGAATAATTTTAAATTTCCATCAACAATATGCGAGGGTTCCAGTTTCACCACACCCTCACCATCATTTGGTGTGCTTTGCTTTTTTCACTTAACATTATTTCTTAGATACATTTCTATATCCATGTGGTTGTCAGTTTTAATGGTTATATGGTGTTCCAAAGCAGTTAGTTTGACACTGTTTAAGCATTATGTTAAAGCTGAGGGTTTGTATTGTTTCCAGCTTTATTCCAAGTAGTGGGAGGAGGCTCTGTATCACTTACTACTTTTTTTCCTTTAGTTTATTTCCTTGCGGTATGCTCTGAAGTGGAACAAAGGGCACACACAGCTCTTTGTTACTGCTTCCCAGGTTGAATGTGTGTAAAATGCCACCTGGAGGTCTCAAGCCTGCCTAATTCCCCACAACCTCTGTCAACATAACTCTTTATTGCTTTATTCACGTGCGCTAATAATATATATAATAGAACTTCAAAGTTGTTTCTATCTGCATTTCTTTTGTTGTTGGTAAACTCATAATTTTTTTAACAGCCCTCAGTCAGTCTGAGTCCTTGATCCAAAGAGGCCAGGCAGTGCAGGAGAATCTACGGGTCAAAGCAAAAGGTCGCAGATGGAGCTGGGTTTGGAAACATGGGTTCAGTTATGTTCAATAGGGTGTTGTAGCCTCAGCCATAAATGAAAAGAATGCTGCTAGAATGCTGTGCTGATTTAGGCAGCTTCTTTTTCAAACTCTCCCTTCATTTGGCACCTCTCTTAATTTTGTCCCTCCCTCTCTGACCTTCCCTACTCAGTCCCCTTTGACAGTTTCTTTGCCTTTACTTGCCTCTTAGAGATTGGTATTCCCCAGGATTTCATTCTTGGGATTCTTCTTTTTCCACTTAGTACTCTGGGCCATCTCATCAACTCCCGTGGCAGTAATGACTATGTAAATGCTGACCACTCCCCAGCATTTATCTCTAGCCTAGACTTCTCTCCTATGGTATTCAGATACAGATATCTAACTTCCTACTGTACATCTCCATTTGAATGTCCCCTAGGCATCTCAGGTTCAGTATTTCCCCTTCCAACCCACTCCTTCTTTTCTCACATCTTTCTGATGGTGGCAATACCTACCGGATCACCCAAGTCAGAAACCTGAAAGTCACTCCAAACTCCTTCCCCACCCTACATATGCCTAAATGTCTCTCAAGTGCACCTTCTTTTCTCCAAACCTATTACACTAATTTAATTCATGTTTTCATTAGTTCCTATTAGTTAGGGTTTTATTGGTCATAATTATGTCATTTTAGGAAGGAAAAAAAGATATACTGAATGGATACATGCATGGAATGAAAGGAGGAACTGAGCAATCACTGGAAAGGCAGCTTCAGGGCTGTTCCAGGGACCTTGGCAGCAAGCAGGTGGCCCGTGGGCTATCTCTCGAGTAACTGCTATGAATGTGACTTGCTTCTGAAAATGCTTAGCCTCTGCCTCTCTCGGTTCAAAACACTAAATTTCTGGGAGTCTGAAGACCAGTGAAGATCAAGAGGGTGGAGGGACTGAGTCCCTCACCCCTCACATGAGGGAAACACAGCTGCTGGAGGATACATGAAGATGTATCGGAGGCAATTATCAGAGAAAAAGAGAGGGCATGAGATGGACAGTCTTTCCAGAAGTTGTCTACTACATTGTCACAATTTCAGGATTGTTCTTCCTGCTCTAGTCTTACCCTTCACCAACCCCCTTCTGCCAGAATGATCCTCCAAAATACAAGTCCAGGAGAAAAGAGAAGTCATGGGGAAAGTATGGGCATGAAATCCTCATTCAGCACTTACTACAACTGGGACTTTATTTATTTATTTATTTATTTTTTAAAATTTATTTTTGGCTGCGTTGGGTCTTCATTGCTGTATGCAGGCTTTTCTCTAGTTGTGTTGAGCGGGGGCTACTCTTCGTTGTGGTGTGCAGGCTTCTCATGGCAGTGGCTTCTCTTGTTGTGGAGCACAGGCTCTAGGCACACGGGTTTCAGTAGTTGTGGCTCATGGGCTTAGTTGCTCCACGGCATGTGGGATCTTCCCGGCCCAGGGCTTGAACCCCTGTCCCCTGCATTGGCAGGTGGATTCTTAACCACTGCTCCAGCAGGGAAGCCCACGACTGGGACTTTGAGCAATAATAACTGTCATCTGTTTCAGTCCCTACTGTTTGCCAAAGCTGTGTAGGCACTTCACATATATTATTTCTTCTCCTTGTGACAACTCTACAAGGTGAATATTATAACTGCTGTGCAGGGGAGAGCGGCCAAGACAGCAGAGTAGAAAGGCCCTGAGCTCACCTCCTCTCGCGAGCATACCAAAATCACAACTATCTGCAGAACAACCATCAATGAAAAAGACTGGAACCTACTAGAAAAGATCTTCTACAAGTAAAGTTCATAAAGAAGGAAGCACAACGAGATGGGTAGGAGGGGCAAACTCGTGATATAGTTAAATCTTATACCCCCGAGGTGGGCGACTGACAAACTGGAAAATAAATATATTGCAGAGGCCTCCCACAGTTGTGAGAGTTCTGAGCCCCATGTCAGTCTCCCCAGCCCAAGTGTCTGACACCAGGAAGGTGAGCTCCCAGAGCATTTGGCTTTGAAGACCAGCGGGACTTAATTGCAGGAGCCCCACAGGACTGGGGGAAATAGAGACTTCACTCTCAAAGGGCGCACACAAAATCTCCCACACGCCAGGAACAAGGGCAAAAGCAGTCATCTGATAGGAACTTGGGTCAGATCTGCCTGCTGGTCTTGGAGAGTCTCCTGGAGACGCAAGGTGCAGGGGGGAGCAGCTGCAGCTCAGGGACATAGACACAGGTGGCAGACATATTGGGGGACATTCAGCAGTGTGAACACTGCTGCTGCTGGTGACTGCTATCTTGGCTGGTTAGCACCAAGATGTAGCACCAGCCAACAGCCTGCAAGCGCCAGCGTTGGGACGGCTCAGGCCAGACAACTAACTCAGGGACACAGTCCTACCCATCAGCAGACAGGCTGCCTTAAAGACTAAAGAGTCCACAGCCGCCTCTGGAAATGGCCCTAGACACAGCCCAGCCCACCAGAGGGTCAAGACCCAGCTCCAACCACCAGTGGACAGGCACTGGCCCCTCCACCAGGAAGCCTGCACAAGCCTCTAGACCCACCAGGGGGCAGACACCAGAAGCAAGAAAACTATGCTCTCCCAAAGCAGGCCAGACCCTACCCTGGGACCAGCTGGGCCCCGGCCCTGCCCACTAGCAGGCCTACACAACCTTCAGGGTACCCTGGGCCCCATACCCAACTGTATCAGGAACCACCTCCCACCCCCAACCCAACCAATGAGCTGAAATGAGCTCTGGCATCCCTGGGCCCTGCAGCCAGACTCCAAGAACCAGCTCTGCCTGCCAGTACTCTGGCACTAACCCCAAGATCTGGCTTCACCCACCAGTGGGGGGACAACAGCCCCAGAGTCTTCAGGACACTGACTCCACCACCAGTGAGCCAGCACTAGCCTGGAGCCCGTGAGGGTTCCAGAACCAGCTACCTCATGACCAGGTCCCACAAAACAATGGCCAGCACCATCTGTACAAGGCAGGGTCTGGCAGCCAACCAGACTAGGGGCTAACCAAGCCTACCAGACCACCCACATAGTCAGCCCACCACAACAGAAGGACCCACACAGCCCTCTTAGGGGGAACCCTTAGAGCATGTATCTTGGGTGATGAGAGGGGAGTACGTGGTTGGGATGCATAAGACACCTCCTACAGAGGGCCACTTCTCCAAGGTTGAGAAATGTAACCAGCTTACCACATACATAAAAATACAAATAGCAACTTAGACAAAATGAGGTGGCAGAGGAATACGTTCCAGATGAAGGAACAAGAAAAAACCACAGAAGAAGAACTAAGTAAAGTGGAGATAGGCAACCTATCTGAGAAAGAGTCTAGAGTAATGATCATAAAGGTGACCCAAAAATGAAAATGCAGGATGGCCCCTTGATAAACAATTATTAGAAGTTTCAAGACAGCACCAAGAGAGCATTAAACCAAGGGCAGGTCCCTTCTAATTGGGGAGGCTTGTGTGACTGCACGGGTTGAACACCCATGAAGTTGGCCCTGGGGTTAGGATTAATGTGCATAAGATACCTTGTACAGAATAGATGCCCTTTAAATTGTAGCTATAATAATTGTATTAGCTTCCTATTGCTGCTCTAAAAAAATTACTACAGATTTAGTGGCTTAAACAATACAAATTTATTATCTCACAGTTCTGGAGTTCAGAAGTCCAAAGAGATTTTTATGGGGCTAAAATCAAAATGTCAGTAGGGCCACATTCCTTCTGGAAGCTGTAAAGGAGAATCCAGTTTCCTGCCTTTTCCGGTTTTAGAGGCCACTTACATTCCTTAGTTCATGGCCCCTTCTTCCATCTGCAAAGTCACCTGCATAGTGTGTTCCAATCTCTCTCCCCTTCTGACCTCTGCTTCCTTTGGCACATTCCTTTCTCTGACTCTGACCCACTTGCCTTCCTCTTAGAAGGACCCTTGTGAACACATTGGACCCACCCAGATAATCCAGGAAATCTCCCCACCTCAAGATCCTTACTTCATCACATCTGTAAAGTCCCTTTTTTTCTTTCTTTTTAAAGGGAGGTTTTTATTTTTTTATTGATAAATTTATTTATTTATTTTTGGCTGCGTTGGGTGTTCGTTGCTGCGCGGGCTTTCTCTAGTTGCGGTGAGCGGGGGCTACTCTTCGTTGCGGTGTGTGGGTTTCTCATTGCAGTGACTTCTCTTGTTGCAGAGCATGGGCTCTAGGCGCACTGGCTTCAGTTGTTGAGGCTCGTGGGTTCTAGAGCGCAGGCTCAGTAGTTGTGGCGCATGGGCTTAGTTGTTCCGTGGCATGTGGGATCTTCCCGGACCAGGGCTCAAACCCATGTCTCCTGCACTGGCAGGTGGATTCTTAACCACTGCACCCACATCTGGGAAGCCCACATCTGTAAAGTCCCTTTTGACATGTAAGGTAGCATATTCACAGGTTCCAGGAATTAGGATGTTCACATCCCTTTTGGGGACCACTATTCAGCCTAAGACAATATGATTATTATTGTTATTATTATTTTGTCATTGTTGTGTTGCTCTCCTTTTTTAAAAAAAAATTATTGAAGTATAGTAGATTTACAATGTTATGTTAATTTCTACTGTACCAGCAAAGTGATTCAGTGTGTGTGTGTGTGTGTGTATATATATATATATATATATATATATATATATTCTTTTTCATTATGGTTTATCACAGGATATTGAATATAGTTCCCTGTGCTATAGAGTAGGACCTAGTTGTTTATCCATCCTATACATAATAGTTTGCATCTGCTAATCCCAAATTCCCAGTCCTTCACTCTGCACCTCCCTGCCCTTGACAACCACAAGTCTGTTCTCTATGTCTATGAGCCTGTTTTTGTTTTGTAGACATGTTCATTTGTGTTGTATTTTAGATTCCACATATAAGTGATATCATATCATATTCGTCTTTCTCTTTCTGACTTACTTGGCTTAGTATGATAATCTCCAGGTCCATCCATGTTGCTCCAAATGGCATTATTTCATTCTTTTTAATGGCTGAGTAATGTTCCATTGTATGTATGTGTATATATATATATATATATATATATATATATATATATATATATATATATCTCACATCTTTTTTATCCATTCCTCTGTTGATGGACATTTAGGCTGTTTCCATGTCTTGGCTATTGTAAATAGTGCTGCTGTGAACATAGGGATGTATGTATATTTTCAAATTATAGTTTTGTTCAGACATATGCCCAGGAGTGGGATTGTTGGATCATATGGTAATTCTATTTTTAGTTTTTTAAGGAACCTCCATACTGTTCTCCATAGTGGCTGCACCAACTTACATTCCCACCAACAGTGCAAGAGGGTTCCCTTCTCTCCACAACCTCTCCAGCATTTGATATTTATAGACTTTTTATTGTTGTCCATTCTGACCAGTGTGAGGTGGTACTTGATTGTAGTTTTGATTTGAATTTCTCTAATAATTTGTTGCTCTCCTTTTTAAATCCTACAGCAATTTCAGGATAAAGTCCAAACATTTGCAGCACATGGCAGCTCACTGTGATCTGACGCATGCATATCTTTCTAGCTTCAACTCTTCTCTCCCACGTGCACGGAACACTCCAGGAACATTGAACCACTTCTAATTCTTCAACTGCAACCTGCTCTCACTTACTGACCAGCCCCTTTCCTACTGTTATTTATGCACAGAATATGCGCACCCATTTCCCCTCTTCAACATCCTTCTTCCCTTTCAATTCTTTTTATTAGTATTTTTCAACACTTAGCCCAGATTTTCTCCTTGGGAAATGTTCACTTACCTTGAGTAAGTTACTTCACTTCTCTGTCTCAGTTTTTGTACCTAAACAATGAGAATAATAAAATAGTACTTACATTATTGTAAGGATCAAATGACATAATCCACAGAAAGCACTTAGCAGACTATCCAACAGATGGTAAGTACTCACAAATAAGTTATCTATAATTGTCATTATAAATATTTCTCCCAATGGGATTTAAGAGCTTCCTTCTCTGTCTTCTATTAGCAACCAGTACATAGAAGGCAGCAGTCTTTCCTATAATTGCCTGTTGATTTGTAAGTCTCTTCTGCTGTACTGACCATTCTTTGAGATCCAGCATCAATCATTTATTTCCATATCCCTAGTATCTAGCACAGGGTTTGTACCTATAGGTTAGCATTTACTGAGGCAAAATAGGGAAATAACTCTTAGGAGGACACATGCTAATTCTATTCTCAGAATATTTCTGTAAAGCATTCGTTCCATTCTTATCTTCCTGAGGTACCAATCTGAAAATATTTCATTTGCCTAGCTTCAATTTAAATAAAAGTTCAGCCTTAACAAAACTGACCCTGTTACACCAAATTTCTTTTTGTCTTCCTTTGCTTTAGCCACTCCCTCCTTTTTTCTTTCTACTTCCTCCTGGTCAAAGTCATCTCTTTCTGTGTCATGATCCCATCTTTTTATTTATTTTTTTTAATTAGTGACAGTCTTTTTCCTAAGTTTGCGTTATTGCAAGTTCCCCAGAAAGATGTGGAGTGTTACCCATAACAAGGGAAGTCCACCTTCCTTTCACCTTGTGTACTGCCCCTTCGCCTTTTGTACTTCAGCCCTTTGAGTCACCTGGGTATCTGGAACCTTAGCACGGAGTCAGTACACGCTCCCTGTCCCTGAATTTTAGGGTCATGCTAGAGTTAGACATGGGGCTAGAGTATTCCAGTCACAGACTCAGGAATTATTGTAAAGAACAAAGTGCTCCGTGAGCTCAGATTTGAGGAGGTGTTGGGACTATCTCATATATTCATGAAATCATGCTCACAGAACTCTGAATCCCATCCTTTCACCTGGAGGAAAGAAGCTGCATAGTTCAGTGGAAAGAGTGCTGACTTCAGATTCAGGACCTGACTTTGAGTCCAGTTCTACCACTTACCTGGCTGGCTGCTCTTCCGGCAAATCACCAATATCTGCAAGCTTCTGGATCCTCAACTTGAGGGTAACACAAGACCTATTCCACCTACTGTGTCAGGTAGGTGTACATTTTAATTTTTTTAATTTTATTAATTAATTTATTTATTTTTGGCTGCTTTGGGTCTTTGTTGCTGTGCGCAGGCTTTCTCTAGTTGTGGCGAGCGGGGGCTACTGTTCGTTGTGGTGCACGGGCTTCTCACTGCGGTGACTTCTCTTGTTGAGGAGCATGGGCTCTAGGCGTGCGGGCTTCAGTAGTTGCGGCACATGGGCTCTAGGGACCGTGGACTTAGTTGCTCCGTGGCACGTGGGATCTTCCCGGACCAGGGATTCTTAACCACTGCACCACCAGGGAAGTCCCTCTAGTCTTTAGTCTTTGTGAGCAACTGGGGGGCAGAGCCCGATGACTGGCTCACCCAACATCTACTCCTAATCTGCTTATCTTTTTGTCTGCCTTCCCTTTAAATGCTTCCCTTTAAATTTTAAATAAATTTAAAAACTAAATTCTCTTTTTCCAACTTGCTTTGCAACTATTAGGGACTGTGCGGAAAACCAGTTCTGGCCAGTGAGATATAAGCAAAGGTCTTTTGCTTTTCTCATAAAAGGGCCAGAGGGACTGGTGCAAACTATCTTGCCTTCATCCTGCCTTGAATACCAACGTGATGCTGGAGGTGGAGTGGCACCATATTGTAACCATAAGGGAAACCCCCAAAGGATCAATGAGCCTCTCTCTAGATTTTTGTTATGTGAGAGAAATGAACCCCCACTAATTCAATTGCTGTTGTTGGGTTGTCTCTTACTTGCAGCTGGAAACATCCCTAAATAACTGATGAAGTAATAATATTTATTGACCAGAAGAGGAAATTTCTTATTGAAATGATTTTAAATGCTTAGTTTAGTGTCAGAAACCTCTCCTTAAGAGGACTTTTATATATTATGTGCTCAATAATTAATATTAATCAAAGCAGATGTGCTCTGATTGAAGAGAGTAAGAGACTGTAGTGTGGACTCCCACCTTCTTTCCCCCAGATGACCCCTAAAACAACTGTTAGGAAGCTTGAAGCCTTTTCTGGACAATGATCCACTCTCTAACACTGTTGATGGGAGTATAAATTGAAACAGGCTTTTTAGACACAATATGGCAGTTTGAGGGCAATTTCTATCATATTATTAAATTATGTAATTTTTGACTCAGCAGCTCCATTTCTAAGAATCTATCCTATAGAAATACTGAGTTTTTGTACAAAGATATATACACCTATATAATGTATAATGACATATATGCACCATTATAGTTTCACTGCCCTAAAAATGTATATATGGGGCTTCCCTGGTGGCGCAGTGGTTGAGAGTCTGCCTGCCAATGCAGGGGACACGGGTTAGAGCCCCGGGCTGGGAAGATCCCACATGCCGCGGAGCAACTAGGCCCATGAGCCACAATTACTGAGCCTGCGCATCTGGAGCCTGTGCTCCGCAACAAGAGAGGCCACGACAGTGAGAGGCCCAAGCACCGCGATGAGAAGTGGCCCCTGCTCGCCGCAACTAGAGAAAGCCCTCGTACAGAAACGAAGACCCAACACAGCCAAAAATAAATAAAAATAAATAAATTTATTTTTTTAAATGTATATATGATTCATTACAGAATTTCTTTAAGGTAAAAAAAGAAAAAAAAAGACAAGTTAAATGTCCATTAAGGAACTGATCAATTGCTTTATAACACATTCATCCTCTGGTATATTCTGCAGCATTTGCTGATATTGAAAGATCTCCAAGATATACTAAAGGAATATATCTTTAACATATATATATTTTTTTTAATGGATTAATTCTTTTTTTAAAATTAATTAATTTATTTTTGGCTGTGTTGGGTCTTCATTATTGCACGCTGGCTTTGTCTAGCTGCGGCGAGCGGGGGCTACTCTTCGTTGCGGTGCGTGGGCTTCTCATTGCAGTGGCTTCTCTTTTTGCAGAGCACAGGCTGTAGGTGTGCGGGCTTCAGTAGTTGTGGCATGCAGGCTCAGTAGTTGTGGCTTGTGGGCTCTAGAGCACAGGCTCAGTAGTTGTAGCACACGGGATTAGTTGCTCCACGGCATGTGGGATCTTCCCTGACCAGGGATCGAACTCCTGTCCCCTGCATTGGCAGGCAGATTCTCAACCACTGTGCCACCAGGGAAGTCCCTCTAACATAGTTCTTTTTCTCAAAGAACTTAAACATAATATGGTGAAGCTATAGAACTACACCATATTATAAAGTAGAATTTCTAAAGTGCTATAATAAAGACATTAAAACTGATTATGAGAGTCCAGAGAAAGGAATGATTGGCTCTATTCTAATTAGGGGGGACCTTAGAATATTTGACTGAGGTGAGAGCATATGTGTTGGGTCTTGAAACATAAATAAGATTGTGTCAGTCAGATATAGAGAGGAAAGAGGAACAGGAAGAGCACCCTAGGCAGAGGGAAATAGCACAAGCAAAGACATGGGGGCATGAAAATGTATCTTTTATATGAGAAATGGTGGCTGCCAGTGTCAATGTAATGTAAGATAAGTAAAGAGATCCAGCAGGAAATAAAATTGGGAAAGAAAGTTTGGGTAAAAGCATACAATATCTTGTATATTTCATGCTAAGTTGTTTATGTTTATAGGATATAGGATATCAGCAGGGATTGGCTGGTAGATTGGGTCCACTGCCCTGCAGCTAGGATGGGGTAAAGAGGTATAGACCTCAGTCCAAGGGTCTGAGCCAGTATTCAGGAAGGATGGGCTCTAGCAAGGCCACACTCAGGAGCCTGCCACTGGGGCTCCCAGGAGAGAAGCATGGCTGGGGTGTACCAACAGCCAGTTAAGGACATCTACTGGCTTTTGCCTCAGAGCAGCTCTGCCCTTCCTGCTCAGCCTCTCTCTGGATAGCCAGAACGACTGTAATTAAAAATCAGGCTTGGGGGTAGGAGGTGGGTGGGTGAAGAAAGTTAAAAGGTACAAACTTCCATTTATAAAATAAATGTCATGGGGATGTAATATACAGCATGCAACTACAGTTAATAATACTGTATCGCATATTTGAAAGTTGCTAAGTTAAAAGTTCTCATCAAAAGAAAAAGAAATTATGTAACTATGTATGGTGACCAGATGTTAACTAGAATAATTGCAGTGATCATTTTGCAATACGCACAAATATCAAATCATGATATTGTATACCTGAAACTAATTTATTGCTGTATGTCAATTATATCTTAATTTTTTTAAAATCAGGCTTTCTCATGCTTGGTGTCCTCTTTTAGGGTCACCTTCTCTAGGTAGACAGGAGAGATTTGTGGGGATCTCTGGTGAGAGTCTTTTTTCTTTCCTTCTCTTTATTCCCCCTATTCTAGGAGCTGAGTAAGGAACTTGTAACTCTGTGATTACCTGTAATTCAATCAAGGAGTTGGTACTTTGGAATCACCCTAAAATCTCCTGACTTTGGTCTTCTAAGCTCCTGACCTTAAATTACTATCGTACTTTTTCTCCAATGTTCTATTTGTGTACCTGGCTGATTCCCAATTGTTCCAAAACTTATTGGTTCAATGGCTTAGCTCTGCAGTTCAACCTTACTCTGAACCTCGGTCTCAGAAACCTAAAAATAAGGGCTTGTCACCTAATATGGACTGAACTCAATATTCTTAAGCTACTAGTAATCTAATCAGGGATGCATGATTTATAAACATTAAATAAAGTGAAAGACTGGATAGAATTAAACTCTAAAATACATTAGTTAGTAAAGAAAATGCACTAAGGTGTAGTGGAAAGAAAACTAAAGCCAGGACACCTGGGTATCTAGTTCTAGCTGTCACTAACTGGTTGCAGGATTGGCCAAGTCTCTGAACCTCAACCATGAAATTGGATTCTATACTATTTAGAACTTAGAACTTTGTGACTAAGTGCTATGTGGGTGGAAAAAGAGAGAGAGAACTGTTTGGGTGGAATTTGTTGGGTAAGCCTCCCGAGGGAAAAAATGGAATTTAAGATGAGTCTTAAGGATGGGTGGGGTTTTTGAGTGGGAAGATACAAGTGAGCACATTTACCAAGCTAGAAGTAAAATCATTAATCAAGTAGGGAGGTAGGAATGAGTGGAGCAGTTTATAACACAGCTAACATGCAGACCTGAACACAAGAGCTGGGAGGGATGGATGGGCACATTATGGAGAGTGCTGGACATGAGACTGAGGATTAGGAGAGGATTCTTGAGAAGGGAAGAGTGGTCAGGGACCAGTGCGCAGGATGGTTTGGTAAGAGAATATATTGGAGGGGAGATTAGATGGTGACAGTGGTTCAGGTGTTAGTTAAGTAAGTTTGGACTAGAATAGCTGAGGTGTGAGCTGAGTGTGTTTTGAAATCTGAGAGGCATTTTGAAGAAGAGATCAAATAAACAAGAAAAGAAGAGGAAGCACTCCTAGGTCACCACCAAGGGTGGAAGGGTATTTCTTAGGGGGAGGGTTGGCGTGCTGGGGAGTTTCATAGTTTCATTTTTAGACATGAACATGTCTGAATAGTTTTACTGGAAATCCTCTAAGATGAGCACATCTTTGTAGGCAGTTAGAAATGAGAATATGACTGTCAGGACCAGATACATAGAGTTTTTAAAATCATTCACACAGAGGCAGTAGTTGAAACCATAGAAGTGGATGCTGTGTATGAAGAAGAATATTATTACAAAGAGAGAGACATACAGATAAAGTATTAGAAGACAAAAAAGGAACCATACATCTTTTCTTTAACATCTTTATTGGAATATAATTGCTTTACAATGGTGTGTTAGTTTCTGCTATATAACAAAGTGAATCAGCTATATGTATACATATATCACCATATCCCCTCCCTCTTGTGTCTCCCTCCCTCCCACCCTCCCTATCCCACCCCTCTAAGTGGTCACAAAGCACCAAGCTGATCTCACTGTGCTATGCAGCTGCTTCCCACTAGCTATCTATTTTACATTCGGTAGTGTATATATATCAATGCTACTCTCTCACTTCCCTTTCCCCTCCCCATGTCCTCAAGTCCATTCTCTATGTCTGCATCTTTATTCCTGTCCTGTCCCTAGGGAACCATACATCTTTTACAATTCCCAGATATTCTATTTTATCTTTCATTGTATTATTTACATCACTTATGGTACTCCTTTGACTTGTCTCACAAATCTCTTTTTCATTTTTTTGCATAAATGTTAGCAATCTTTTCATCTCTGGGTACTTGTGTTAGTAAAATAAGTTAACTTATACTTACACTCAAAGTCTCAGTTGCTGAAAAAGTCTTTCTCATTCACTGTACATGTTTGTCACTTCTTTTTTTAAAAAATTAATTTATTTATTTATCTTGGTTGCGTTGGGTCTTCGTTGCTGTGCAGGGGCTTTCTCTAGTTGTAGCAAGCGAGGGTTACTCTTCATTGCAGTGCACGGGCTTCTCATTGCGGTGGCTTCTCTTGTTGCAGAGCACAGGCTCTAGGCGTACAGGCTTCAGTAATTGTGGCACTTGGGCTCACTAGTTGTGGCTCACGGGCTCTAGAGTGCAGGCTCAGTAGTTGTGGTGTACAGGCTCAGCTGCTCCACAGCATGTGGGATCTTCCCGGACCAGGGATTGAACGCATGTCCCCTGTATTGGCAGGCGGATTCCCAACCACTGTGCCACAAGGGAAGCCCCTGTTTGTCACTTCTATTCACATTTTATTGTCCAAAGAAAGTCATGTAGCCACATCAATCTTCCAAAGAGGTGGGAAGTGCAAAATTCCCATGTACATTAATGGAGAGAGAGAGTAAATGAACAGTTCTAACAATGACCATGATAACAAACTTTTTTTCTTAGACTTATATCTACAATGTCTCCTCTACCCTTTTATGTATACCATCACTAAAATGTTCCTGGTATCAACATTTTATAACCAGTGGTACTATAGCATAATTCCCATGTGAACAAGTTATTTCTGCTTCTGTTCTCTTTGTTTTCTCCTTATTTTGATGCTAAGCCATCCTTTGGTTCTATGGTTGGCTCTTTTTCCCTTCCTTTCCCTATTCTTGGAACAAAAGAGATTCAAGAAAATGTTACACCCAGTTTCCTCAAAAAGATACAAGCAAGACTTCCCTGGTGGTGCAGTGGTTAAGAATCCACCTGCCAATGCAGGGGACACAGGTTTGATCCCTTGTCCGGGAAGATCCCACATGCCGCGGAGCAGCTAAGCCCATGTGCCACAACTACTGAGCCTGTGTGCCACAACTACTGAAGCCCGCTTGCCTAGAGCCTGTGCTCCGCAACCAGAGAAGCCACCACAATGAGAGGCCTGTGCACCGCAACAAAGAATAGCCTCCACTCACCACAACTAGAGAAAGCCCACGTGCAGCAACAAAGACCCAGTGCAGCCAAAAATAAATAAATTAAAAAAAAAAGATACATGCACCCCTATGTTCATTGCAGCACTATTTACAATAGCCAGGGCATGGAAACAACCTAAATGTCCATCAACAGACGAATGGATAAAGAAGATGTGGTATATATATACAATGGAACATTACTCAGCCATTAAAAAGAATGAAATAATGCCATTTGCAGCAACGTGGATGGATTTAGAGATTATCATACTAAGTGAAGTAAGTCAGAAAAGACAAATATCATATGATATCACATATGTGGATCTAAAATATGACACAGAAGAACATATCTACAAAACAAAAACAGACTCACAGATATAGAGACCAGACTTTCTGTTGCCAAGGGGGAGGAGAGGTGGGGGAGGGAAGAACTGGGCGTTTGGGATTAGCAGATGTAAACTATTATGTATAGGATGGATAAACAACAAGGTCCTACTGTATAGCACAGGGAACTATATTCAATATCCTGTGATAAACCATAATGGAAAAGAATATGAAAAAGAATATATATATGTATAACTGAGTCACTTTGCTGTACAGAAGAAATTAAACACAACACAGTAAATCAACCATCCTTCAATAAAATTTTTAAAAATATATATAAAAAAATAAAAGTCTTTTAAAAAAAAGAAAAAAATAAAATGCTACACCCATAATCAAAACAATCTTTACCCCTTTCTCTCCTGCCTGTGGTTCTGCTTCCTTCTTTCACAAGAATAACTCCTTCTCTCTGGGTCCTGCCACACTTCCTTCTTCTACTCACTCACTTCCTTATCACTCAGAGTTTAAGGTCATCAAAGAGCAAAATAACCAGCTGATGAGTAATAGATATTACTCAGTCCACTATTTCGTCTGTCTGACATTAATTAGTGGGTTGCCCTGATTTTCAGTCTGTGCACGTCCCATAAATTGCTGACTTGATTAATTCTGATCAGAATTAATCTTGTTTTCCATGAGAATCCCATAGAATGCTGTTTGAAACTCTAATATGATTATCAGTCTGCCTTGTCTCAGGGTTATTTTTGTACATGTACGCCCCCTCACTAAATTGTGACCTTCTTATAGATTAAGCTGTGATTTGCATGTAATAGATACTCAATAATTGTTAGCTTGCTGATGAATCCTGTAATTGACTGAATTGATCATTGGTTTTGGTAACATTTGGATATATCTTGATTCAGCAATGGACACTTATTAGACTCTTGCTCATGTCTAGGAAAAAAGGAATAGACATGATTTTTCAATTGATGACCTCGCTACCTCTCACCTCTCATATTGAAGTGTAGTATTATTGTTTGTTTACAATTCATATCTACATGTACCTCCTAGAGGCTTTGAAAAATACGTGTATTAGGCAGTAAATTCATTTATTCACTTATTCATTCATTGATTTATTCAATAGTCACTTAACGAATGCCTATTATGAGCTAATAAGACATAGTGACCTCTTTCAAAATCTGGGAGAAAGTGGGAGACAGGTAAGTAAGACAATTGCTGCAGTGTGATAAATGCTATGGCTTAGAGCAGTGGTCCCCCACCTTTTTGGCACCAGGGACCCCTTTCACGGAAGACAATTTTTCCATGGAGGGGCAGGGGGATTGTTCAAGCAGTAATGCGAGCAATCGTTCAGGCAGTAACGGGAGCGATGGGGAACGGCAGATGAAGCTTTGATCGCTTGCCAGCCGCTCACCTCCTGATGTGCGGCCTGGCTCCTAACAGGCTGTGGACCGGTACCGGTCTGCAGCCCAGGGGTTGGGGACCCCTGGCTTAGAGGAAAAGCATCTAAATCAGACTGGGACTTCTTCGGAGATGGGACCCTTGAAACTAGCTTTGAGGTTAAGAGAAAGAAATAGCTAGGGAATTGGGGTAAAACATGAGCTATTTATGAGAAGTAAACATGCCATGTGCAAACACTGAGATGGGAAATTAAATTACTTGCTCCAGAAACTGCTCAAGAAATTCAATATGACTGAAACGTAACATACAAGTTGAAGGATGGCCAGAGACAAAGCTAGAAAGATGAGCAGGTGACAGATCTAAAAAGGGCTTGTGTGCTAAACTAAGGAATTTTAATTTCAAAGCTATGGAACATGTCTGAACTCTCCCAGGCAAGTGGGATCTAGGATGTCATTCTGGGACTATAGTTCCAGAAGCTGGGTCTGGTTATGAGTGGGGTGGGGCTTCCCTATAACGTACAGGAAATAGAATTGAGAGGATTTGAAAGTGAAGGCCCGGGGGGAATCCCAGATTAATTCAAAGTTGAGAGGAAAAACCAGGAATAATTAATATGGGATATGAACCAGAGGTACTCAGACAGAGCAAAGAGGTCAGAAGAGAGGACCAGAGGCATAGCCTCGTGTGATTTCTTAAAGCCTCCTCTCTCCTTTCCAGGCTCCTTCAGCCTTGGGCCTGAGGTCCTTCAAGGATTTTAAACAGAAGAGTAATAGGAGCTGTTGCTCTCTTCTTAACTCTAGGCACGCAGCGTCTTGCGTGTCCTGTGAGCCTCGACCCACAGTAAGACCTCAATAAGAATTTAGCAAAGGATATGGACTTGCTAATTGTTGAGTACAGGAATGCTCTTGTTTAGATATTCATATGTTATGTGAGTATAATGCCACGAGAAAACTGATTTCATACAAACCCACAAGAACTCGCTCTTCTCTTTGATTTATTTTAATAAATGTCAACTAAAATCGTATTATTTATAAGCCATTCAAATGTAAAATGAATTTTTTCAACAGTGTCTCAGACAAACAAATTTAAATCATATGCACTAAGAAATAAAACAATAGAAAAGAAACCCCCAAAAGAAGAACCAAATAAAACATAAGAACAATATAACACAAGTATGATATATACACACTACTATATATAAAATAGATAACTAATGAGAACCTACTGTATATCACAGGGAACTCTACTCAATGCTCTGTAATGAGCTATATGGGAAAAGAATCTAAATAAAAGTGGATGTATGTATTTGTATAACTGATTCACTTTGCTGTACACCTGAAACTAACACAACATTGTAAAACAACTATAGTCCAATAAAAATTTTTAAAAAAACACAAGTAGTTTAGGAGTAATGTGGTATAAGTGTCCATAACAATAGAAACAGTGGCTGAGATGTTTGTCAAACATAAGTTTAAACCTTACAAAGCTGCTCACGAATCTGTATATATGTATGTGTGAGTTACAAATTTTAACTGAAGATGAGTGGCTAAAATTAATGGTGGAAATAACAGAAGCTGGAATCTCCTGGGGAGAAGCTTCACTATCCACCTGCCATTCTAAAATCAGGGGGAATCAGGTAAGCTTTGGGCTGGTCCACAAGGACCAGCTTGAAATACACATAACAGTTGAACAGGGTGTGACCAGCCTGTACACATGTCACAATGGTGCCATCATGAGACAAGTCCATGTAATATAAAAAGCAAGGGAGGAAATACAAACTCCACGTGAAGACTAAACTGCTAAAAGTTGCAGAGCCTCTTGGATTACCCTTTTTCCACAGCACAGGCAGCAAGTATATCTTGTGATGTGATGTGTACCATAAATTGGGTCAACAGACACTTAAACCTGTACTATGATTTCAGTGATTTATATGAACTTTCTGTCTCAGGTTTCAGGATGATTCCCTCATTTTTAAATCACCAGAGAACAGAAAGCAGCACTCTTTCTCTGCAGTGGTATCCCTTGTGGTATAATAAAAATAATAATAATAACAACAACAATTAAAAAGAAATATTTGGTCTTTGTGCCCAGTTCCTGGCACACAGCTCCTTGGAGAGATGAGTGTCTTTTATATGCTAGTGAAATGACTGGTGTTTGGGAGCCTGCAGAAATCTGCAAGATAGGGGTGGTGGCCAGAAAGACCAAGCCTTGATTAGAAGCTTGGAATTTTTAGCCTCAATCCCCAACCTCCAGGCAGGCGAGAGGGCTTAAGACTGAGTTCAATCACCAATGGCTGGTGATTTCATCAATCATGCCTACATAATGAAACCTTCCTAAAAACTCCTAAACAATGGGGTTTAGATAGCTCCCAAGTTGGTGAGCACATCGAGGTGCTGAGAGGGACCTCAAACTCCATGGGGACAGAAGCTCCTGCCCTCAGGACCCTTTTGGACCTTGCACTATGTACCCCTTCATCCGGCTGTTCATTTGTATCCTTTATAATAAATCAGTAAACATAAGTAAAGTGATTTCCCGAGTTCTGTGAGCCATTCTAGCAAATTATTGAACCTGAGGAAAGGGTAGTGGGAAGCCCTAATTTATAGCCGGTTGGTCAGAGACAGGTGATCTGATACTTGTGACTGGTGTCTGAAGTGAGGGCAGTCTGTGGGTCTGACACTAACTCCAGATAAGTTAGTGTCAGAATAGAACAAATCATAGGACACCCAGCTGGTGTCCAGAGAGTTGGTTGGTGTGTGGAAAAAACCCATACATTTCATGTCAGAAGTGTTATGAGTAAAAACAGCTCACCCTGATTAAATATACCTTTCTAATCTTACTATTCTATCTACTTGTTGAAAAGTTAATATCTAGCAACATCTCACAGGTTCTCTGTGTGTGTGTGTAATCATGAGAAGTTTGGAGTAAACTTTGGTAGATACAGAAGTGAATCTGAGGGGTTTTTTTCCCCTCAAACAATCCAGGTCTTGATTTAATGTTGCTCTGTTCTTTCTCCTCCACAGTCTTTACGTTCTTGAAGTAAATTTCAAGTTAACTTGCTGCTTTTGGAAATCAGTACCACCCCACCTCACTCAATTACCTCTTTACTTTGTTCTGCCAGATACTCCATTTCCTAACACATCCTCAAGACACTGGAGAGCCAAGGAATTGTTTTAAGCTTTGAAGACATGGTAAAATTTGCCATGATTTTAGGGAATCACTTAGACCAGAGGCTATGTAGAAGATGGATTTGAGGAAAGGGGCTATGTGGTGTAATGCACAAAAGCACAAGTTCTGGAGGCAGCCAAACTGGGGTCCAAATCTAGTTTCCAACACTTATTGGCTGTATAACCTTGAACAAGTTACTTATTCTCTCCTAGATGGCATTCCTTTATCAAGGGTGACAGTAATGGTTTTCAATTAAGTCATTTTTACCAAGTGCTTAGTGTAAAGGCTGGAGCCTAGTAAGTGCTCACAAACGGCAACCATTCAGTTTAATTGCCGTGTTGTTCCATGAACTTTTTCAGTTGGGTGAGGCAAACTTTTATCAAAGGAACATAGATCAAGCTGAGTTGATCTTTGACACACGTCTTTCTTTCAGTGCCCTTGAGACCCTATTCACTCTAGACTTCCTCTTCTGGACTCATACCTCACTTGATGCCACGCACCCACACCACTCTTGTCCTGCCCTTCTAGAAAGAGTCCTTCATTAAAACTCGTTCGCCACATCAGATATTTTCCAGCTCTATCTACTAAATAATTCATTCAATATATTCAACAAACGTTTACTGAGTGTTTACAACATGCTACGAGCTGGGGAAACAAAATGAAAGCAGTACAGCCTTTATACTCCAGTTATGTTATGATGCAATGAATGCTATGATCAGATAGTCTCAGCTCCAGAATTAGAACAACTGGTGAATTTTTTAAAACTACAAATTTTTTTTGTTTGTTTAAGATTTTTAGAAATTTCTTGTAATGTCTGAAACATTTATATTAACATACTTCCATACAAATAACCCAAAGAAAGTTTAGTATTAGTTGTTTTTTTCCTTTGTTTGTTTTTTTATACTGCAGGTTCTTATTAGTCATAAATTTTATACACATCAGTGTATACATGTCAATCCCATTTGCCCAAAGCTATAAATTCTTATGTCCTACCTAATTTAGTAAATCTGAGTGGGACTCAGATATACAAAATTTCTATAACTTCCTCAAGGATTTTACTGAATAGCCAGAGTAAGAAGAACAAAATGAATGTTGCTGAGTGTGAAAAGATGACAACAATCTGGAAGTGTTGGGTGGACTTCATGTTGGCGGTTTAAATTGTATGCGTAAGGATAAGTAGTTTTCCAGGGGAAGAAGAGAATTCCAGGAAAAGGAAAAGCATAAAGCCTAAACCTGAAGCCTTTGAATTTGAGCCCTATAATTTTTATTAATATTATAGTAAAAGAGGGTTGTAAGACTCATTTATGAAAAAAATTTATGCACATTAGCTACAAATTTCTGGGGGGAAATGTCCTTACTTTTGTTCATCAATGCAGTTAACACATAGCATAATAACCCTTTTGTTTTCATGGTTAGTTTCTTCTATAAATTATGAATCCTCTTGGCAGAGGAACATATGACTTAGTCTTTGTAACCCCACAAGTGGTGCACGGTAGGGTTCTCAATCCATGCTTGTTGAATGAATGAATGAATGATGATCTCTATGTCATGATCTCTTTATTTGGCCATGCTGCACGGCATGTTGGATTCTAGTTCCCCAACTAGGGATTGAACCCACACCCCCTGCATTTGAACTGTGGAGTCTTAATCACTGGACGGCCAGGGAAGTCCCTGTCATGATCTTAATAATAGGAATTTTGAGTCAAGAGAGAGAGGAGATGTTTGGGGGTAAGCCAACCTCTCAATTCCACCTTGCAAAGCATGAAATTGATCACCTGTTCTTTGTCTATGGGTTGTGGCCCTGTTTTGAAATATCCAAAATTTATACATTTATTTCACAAGAATTCATTGAGTTTCTATTATATATTAGGCACTCTACATACTTAGTTTCAAAGAGATATGAATTAATTTCTTGCTTTTTGAGAAAGTATAAGTTAATATTAGGGAAGGGAAGTTTGCATTTAATGAATACCAATCATATGTACTTTATCTACATACCTGATCTATACACTATCATGTAATTTTTAGTCCTCCCATCAATCTTGAAAATAATCTTCCCCCTACCACCACCATTTTTACAGGTAAGGAGACTGATGCTTGAAGGTGCAAGGTCCAAGATCATGGGGTTAATGGGTAGAAGCACCAGTATTTGGACGTGTTAGAAGGAGTGGAAGTTCCAGGGGGGAGAGACTTTCCCTTATCTCTAGGTAATGACTCAGATGAAAGGACTCTCCTCAAGTCAGAAAAGGCATCAGATGTTCTAGCTCAGTCCTAGCACAGTAGTTGACAATTAATAGGGAGGAATTCCCTTTAGTCAGACACTGAGTAGAGCAACTCAAATATTCCCTAACTCAAGCTGAAGGGAAGGCCCCCCCAGTTCCTTGACCAAGCTCTTTGAGAAACTGAGGAAATACACCTAATAAAAATCTGACTGTAGGGAGGCTATGAAAGCACAAATGCAAGATTAGCCTGTTTGTGAGGACAGTAGTTATATCTCTGCCTGCCCAGTACTCCCCACTACTTCAGGGCAAGCAGCCTCAGCAAGCAGGACTGTGTGGCTGGGGACAGGAGGCCTGAACTCAGTTGGTCAGTGTTAGAGCCCATGACCAGAGAGTGTCACTGGGAGCCACTGCTGGAGAAGAGAGCAGAGCCTTCGAGGCAGTGAAATTGAGAGATGGGCACCCTAGCTTCTGGGCATTTCATGAAGACCTGGGATGAGTGAGTCCACCCTAAGACTCTGTCTGGGAAGAAGAGACTTGGGAGCCAAGGTTCCTGATTTTGGACTGGGTACCATTTTGCTTCCTTAAAGTGACTTTGCATTGATTTGTTCTCATCCATTACATACTAGGTTGTTCTTATTGTTGTTGTTTTTAATCAAATCTGAGTTCTGCTGGTGTCTGTGTTCTATCCACATTTACTCTTATTTAGTGAAGTTGGAAATAAATACTTTAACAGGTATTTATTTGGCGAGGCAGTATAGCAAAATGGTTAAAGTTTGCGCTCTGGAGCTAGAAGGGTTCAAATCCCCACTCTACCATTTACTATCTATATGTCCTTGGGCAAATTCCTTAACCTTGATTTCACTAAGCTTCAAGGGAGAAAAAAAAAAAAAGACAACAACCCAGAGGGAACTAAAGTACAGATTTTGGCTTTCTTATCAGTTTAGAGTTTGAGTTCTGCCTGTAGGCTGTAAGGTTACAAAATTTTTAAGTTGCTGAACATTCAATGAGAGTGTGCTTTAGATGGCATAACTAGAAGTGGAGTCCACAGCTGTGGTCCAAGGCAAGAGCCAGGGGCACAATAAATTGTTATTAGGATTAAATGAGATGAATGTAAAGTGCTTAGGTCAATAATTCTCAATAAATGCTATTGATTATTACCATTATGGCTTTAAGCTCAGAAAGCATTATTACATGTATTTTCTCATTAGAATTACTTAGTGTTGACATAGAATGCAAGTTAGGGATGCAAAAGTAGATAATAGTGAAACCAAGCAGGACCCTGTGGGGCTCCTGGACACAGAAGCCTTTCTGTGTCCCCCATTTCTTGTTTGTAGGGAATAGATTCCAACCTCCATACCTTCCCTGAGTTCCAAAGGCCAGATTAAAGGAACCAGAGAAGCTCATCAGGAGGCCAGATTAAAGGAGTGCAGACCCTGCACACACCCTGATCATTATCAGCAACACTGCCCTTGAACCACTGCTATAGAACTCCTCACCAAATCCCCCACCAGGTTGGGACACACAGTTTTTGAGGCATGAGCCTGCTATGCCCCCCTTTGCCTGGCAAAGCAATAAAGCTATTCTTTCTAGTACTTCACCCACAACTCTGTCTCTGAGATTCAATTCAGCACCAGTGCACAGGGGCCGAGTTTTTGGCATCAGTAGGGGAAGAGAGAGATTGGTAAAGGAGAGATCCCTTCCTCTTCCTTTCTCTGGCATCTAATGTTAGATGAAGTTCATAAACTGTCCCAAAGCTCTGTGTCTCCTTTGTCCTCTTCCTCTTCCCTCCCAGTGGCTGTCAGCTCCCCTCTTCTTAACTTCATGGTTGGAATGTCCCAACGTGGGGCCCATCACCATCACTGCCCCCTTTCTGCTTCACTTAGTCATCAAATCTTTCTCCATCTTACTCAGAAAATACCTGAGTCCCTTTGAGGGCAGCAAGAGCACAGCCCACAGTGCTCACTCTTGAAGCAGGGCCTCTGTCTGGAGGAAATGCCCAGTGCAGGGGTGAGACCTGGGTGAAAACCTCAGTGCCACCTACAGAGTTTCGCCCTTACCCCTCACTTGAGGTGTCTCCTGTTTGTGGCTGGGGAACTCCAGCTCAGTCATCTCTGAAGACCTTTGAATTAAGAACTTGAGCTTCCACTATGGTTCCTTTTGGTGGGGAGAGGTGGCTGAAGTAAGTGTCTCCACCCACACCCAACCTTTCAGGCTCATCTACTTGAACCTTCCCAAATTCTCTATCCTCTCAGAGAAAAATATACCATCCCTATAAATCACCCAAATTAGTCAGATGACAGACTTAACCTTCAGAAGGGTGTACACATGCAACAGTTATATTTGGCATACTCTTTCCATAAAGTCCTCTAGTCACCAGTCACCTATTAAAGATTATCACCCCTATCAGCTTACTTCCCCTCCTACACTCCTGAGAATAGCACATGAAGAGACAGGCAGGTCTGGTTCAACCCCTTGCGAGGCCACTTAAAGCAAGGTTATCAAAAAGCTTAATTGGTAGAATATAATCAGTAACTAGCATTAAATCAGTAGATAGACTGTTAAAGCTGAAGATTCTGTGCCACCAAAGTCCCTATCTTTTGAATGCCCTCCACTTCACTCATGACTATTGGCAAGATTAGGAATCTTTCTGCTGGAGCTTCTATCTATGGCCTCTGCCAGTGGCCTCTGATCCACTTGTGCCTCTAGCTCATGTCTTGGACCACAGCTGTGGGCTCCACTTCTAAATTCTGCCATCTCAGGCACATTCGCAGTTGAGTATTCAGCAGCTTAAAAAATTTGTAACCCACAGTCTACATGCAGAACACTCAAGCTCTAAACTGACAAGAAGTCCGAAATCTGTACTTTAGTTTCCTCAGGGTCATTGTCTTTTTCTTCTCCCTGATCCAATATATTGACTCCACCTATCGTGGTTTTTTCCAGGAAATGGAACTGACTTGAGGGTTGGTGCCCTTGGAAGATTCTCCTCATCTCTTATTCCTATCGATTCAGGGAAACTCCATCCTGCCCAGTGATGCTGCTCTAACAGGCTGGATAACGGCTGCCCAAAGATATCCCTGGAACCTGAAAATGTTGCCCTATTCGGAAAAAGTTTCTTTGCCGGTGTGATTAAGTTAAGGATCTTGAGATGAGGAGATTATCCTGGGTTATGAGAGTGAGTCCTAAATTCAATCACAAGTATCCTCATAAAGAGAAGCAGGGGGATATTTGACACACAGAGAAGAAGGTAATGTGAAGATAGAACAGAGAGATTTGAAGATTCTGGCTTTGAAAATTAGAGTGACACAGCACATGCTCAGGAATGTTTGAAGCCATCTGAAGCTGGAAGAGGCGCGGAACTGATTCTCCCATGCAGCCCGCTCCCACAGGGAAAGTGGCTCTGCTGAAACTGATTTCAGCACAGTGATATTGATTTCAGACTTCTGGCCACCAGAACAGTGAGAGAATAATCTACTCTCTGGGAGATTCTTTTAAGCCACCCAGCTTGTGGCAGTTTGTTATAGTAGCTACAGGAAACTAATACAGCAGCCATGTGCAAAACATCTTTCTACTGCTTCTCACTCACTGATGCATGTTCAGTTTAATTCAAGTAACTCTGATGACCACCCCTTCTTACTCTCTTTTCCGGGAAAGTAAACCATTTTTGCCAACAACATATGACATTTTCCAAGAATTTTTTAGAAAGTTTAGGCTTCTGGAATGTTACTTTCTCTTCTTTATTTTGTTTTACTCTAAATAATTAATGGAAAAGAAAGTATTATAAAAACTAGTGTGCTTGGTATTCTCTCAACCAAAACTCTCCATTAATTAACCAATATTTCTAAGGTTTTCAGTATGATGATGGCCTTCAAAATGATGTCCTTAAGACTTTGCAAAATCCTGAAAAGTTTTCCTAGACACTGAAAGAAAGGTTAAATTGACCAGTTTCTCTATATTTTTAGAAAAAGCATAGCCATTTAACCTGTCTGGATCGTTAGACTCTCTTTAGTCTACATAGAAAGGGTCTTGAAGCCAGAAGACTGACAGATTGAAAAGAAATGGAAGAATCAATAAATTGTAGATCTTAATGAGCTAATAGTAAAAGCCAAGG
The DNA here is from genome assembly GCF_949752795.1 of Hyperoodon ampullatus. NCBI lineage: Eukaryota > Metazoa > Chordata > Mammalia > Artiodactyla > Ziphiidae > Hyperoodon > Hyperoodon ampullatus. The sequence continues at coordinate 47,330,487 of NC_136920.1, read as the reverse complement.
AATGAAGCTGGAGTGGAAAGAGGTGGTCAGAGGAGTTTAAGACTTGACATAATGTAAGGGTTGGAGCCATTGTGGGTGACGTCAAGGTCCTGAAGGAGGACTCAAGTAGCTTAAGTAAGGTGATGGCAAAGAGCATTGGTGTCAGGAGTTCGTGGAACTGGGAACTCAGGATGTTGGGTTGATCTTCCATATGGGAGCCGTTTGCTTAGGATGCATGAATTTAGGGCAGAGAGGGGAGGGAGGAGAAAGAAGCACTGTGACCAGGATGAAAAAAGTCTCAGTAAATGAGGATGTTGAAGGATGCTAGATCGAGGCGTGGGGTGGGTGGGGGATTCAGCAAGGGTTTTTAAATAATGTGAAATGAATTAGAGAAGTGAAACTAAGGAGAATTTAAAAAGAGACTGCTGAAATTGTGGTAAAGAGGTTATTAGTGAACTTCAAAAAAGCAGTTACCCCGCAGTAAGAAAAACCAGTATTCTAGAGAATATCCTCTAAATCTTTCCCCCTTCCTTTGCATTTCTGAAGTGGTTCAGGCTTTTGCTGCCTTGTATGAAGATAGGTTTCCCTGACTCTAACTTCACTCCATTCCACTCCAGATTACCACCACCAGACAAGTCTTCCTTAAATGTATTATGAGTATGTCGCTCCTTTGGTCAAAACCCTACAGGCAGAGAGGCAAGTCAACTACTCAAAAGAAAGTGATCCAAGACCCTTCATATTTACCTAAGACTGAGGAGTTTCCAGTAATACAGGACTTTCAGTGCTAAAACTGGGAAATTTCCCAGCAAATCAGGATGAGTCAGTAACCCAGAGAATTAATTCCAAGAGAAAAAGAATTCTCTATTATTATCCAAAGATCCAGTGAGTTGATAAAGCCCATTAGAATACTTCCTCATACAAGGCCCACATTACCAGTAAATTTAAGATCAAAACATAAACACAATGAAATCACAGAACCACATCACAGACAACTGCCAGCATCTTACAACTGCCTAGCTGCCATAATAGAATTTCCAAAGCAAAAGCTGAATCCAATTTACATTGTATATTACAATCTAGAACCATATTGCTGTTATCAGTCACAAGGTGTTTAGATCACTAAAAGTCCCATGTCCCAGGCAAATAGGGTTAGTTAGTTACCCATGACGTTATTGGCTTTTTTAGAAAGCAAGAACAGAAGGGGAAAGGGAAATGTCTTTATTAATTTGTTTTCTCCGGATTTCCCATCAATCTGTGGTAGTTGTTCAGATTTCATCTTCTGTGAACCCAAAGACTATTTCTATAAAGAGATTAATTGTAATGGTGTTGGACCATTTAATGAAATAGAAAAAAAAATAACCATAAACACTACAATCAAAATAAGGTAAATCAGGGCTTCCTTGGTGGCACAGTGGTTGAGAGTCCACCTGCCGATGCAGGGGACATGGGTTCGTGCCCCGGTCCAGGAAGATCCCACATGCCACGGAGCGGCTAGGCCCGTAAGCCATGGCCACTGAGCCTGCACGTCCAGAGCCTGTGCTCCGCAACGGCAGAGGCCACAACAGTGAGAGGCCCGCGCACTGCAAATAAATAAATAAATAAATAAATAAATAAAATAAGGTAAATCTTACAAAACTAAACATACCCTTACCAGCACTCACACTCCCTGATATTTACTCAAATGAGTTGAAAACTGGTCTAGACAAAAACCTGCACAGAAATTTTTATAGCCATTTTATTTATAATTGCCGAAACTTGGAAGCAACAAAGATGCCCATTAATAGGTGAATGTATAAATAAACTGTGGTACATCCATACAATGAAATATTATTCAGCAATAAAAAGAAATGAGCTATCAGTCTGCAGAAAGACTTGGAGGAAACTTGAAAGCATATTGCTAAATGAAAGAAGTCACTCTCAAATGGCCGCAGGTGCATGATTCCAACTTTATGACATCCTGGAAAAGGCAAAACTACAGAGACAGTAAAAAATCAGTGGTTGCCAGGAATTAGGGGGAAGGGAGGGATGAACAGGTGGAGCACAGGGGATTTTTAGGTCAGTGAAACTATTGCATGATTCTGTAACTCTGGATACATGTCATTATGTATTTGTCAAAACTCAGAGAATGTACAGCACAAAGAGTGAACCCTAATGTAAATTATGGACTTTAGTTAATAATAATGTATCAACATTGACTTACCTTTTTTAATAAACTTATTTTATTTATTTATTTTTGGCTGTGTTGGGTCTTCCTTGCTGTGGGTGGGCTTTCTCTAGTTGTGGCAAGCAGAGGCTACTCTTCATTGTGGCGTGCAGGCATCTCATTGCAGTGGCTTCTCTTGTTGTGGAGCATAGGCTCTAGGCACGTGGGCTTCAGTAGTTGTGGCACACGGGCTCAGTAGTTGTGGTTCACGGGCTCTAGAGCGCAGGCTCAGTAGTTGTGGTGCACGCGTTTAGTTGCTCCGCGGCATGTGGGATCTTTCTGGACAAGAGCCCAAACCCGTGTCCCCTGCATTGGCAGGTGGATTCTTAACAACTGCTCCACCAGGGAAGCCCAACATTGGCTTATTAATTGTAACAAATGTGCCACAATTATGCAAGATGTTAATAATAGGGGGGCCTGGGGCCAGGATGGGAGTGAGGCAGTATGTGGGAACTCTCTGTACATTCCGCTAAATTCTTCTGCAAACTTAAAGGGCTCAAAAAACAGTATATTAATTTAAAACAAACAACAATAATTGACTCCACCCCTCAAATGTAGAGTCAATTGGCTTATAATCAAATTGAATGCATTTTTTCCAGAATATTTTTTCAGAATATTAAGGTGAGATCTGAGAATTTTACAATGGAATTATCCATAAAGTGGAAAAATCAAATTATGAAAGCATTATTGCAGTGTATTAAAAGTGAAACAATTGCAGACATAGAAAACAAACTTATGGCTACCAAAGGGGGGGCAGGGAGGGATAAATTAGGAGCTTGGGATTAACAACAACACACTACTATATATAAAATACAGTAGATAAACAACAAGTTCCTACTGTATAGCACAGGGAACTAGTCAATATCTTGTAATAATGTATAATAAAAAAGAATCTGAAAAAGAATATATATGTGTATAACTGAATCACTTTGTTGTACACCTGAAACTAACACAACATTATAAATCAACTATACAGTACTTCAATTTTTTAAAAAAATTTAAAAAACAAAGTGAAACAATGTCATCATATTTAATGTCTTTTAAATGTCTTTTAAAGGACAAAATTATAAAATAAGTGGTAAGAAATTTGGAAAAATAAATTTCCAACAAAATGTCACCTGAAGGGTTGGAATCTTCATTGTAAAAGGATATTTTATATTCTAATGAAGAAATAAGCAAACATTCTAATAGAAAAATAAACAACGATTATGAACAGGGGATTCACAAACAAAGAAATACAAATAGGCAATTAACATTCAAAGCATTCAAACTGAATAAGAATCAAAGAAATGAAAAAGAAATGCCAATATTCACTTATCTAGAGGGTGTGGGCACTGAGCACTCTCCTACGCTGGTCGTTCTGGTATAAATGACTATGACTTTTCAAATTTTCAGCATACATCAAGAACCTTAAAATATGTATACTTTTTGACTAGTAGTTCTACTTCCAGGAATTTATTATTAGGAAATAATTCAGAGGAACTAGCAATGTACCACAATTCATACTGCAGTCTTACCTATAATAGGAAAAACTAGTAGGAAATAATCTAAATCTAGGAGATCAGTTAAATAAATGTTAGGATACCATACAAGGTAATATTGTAGTTATCAAAAATGGTAGTGAAATATTTTATAATTCACTGACATGAAAAGATCTCTACATCATACTGTCAAATTATAAAAAGTTTCAAAACAACTTGTATCAAATGAGCTCAGGTACACAAATTTGAGAGGCAGTGTTATGTAATGGGTCAAATCCAAGGCTTCAGCATCAGACAGACATGCACTTACAGCTCTGAGATCTGCTGCTTATTGGCTGTGGAAGATTGGGCACATAATGTGACTCACCTAAGCCCTAGTTTCTCATCTATAAATTCAGGATAATAACAGTATCTACCCCTTAGGTATGTTGTGAAAATTTAAAGAAACAACTTACGCAAAGTTATCAGTAATGGCAAAGAAAATTGTCTGAAAACTTACTAAAATTTTAATAATAGTTGCCTTTAAAAAATATTTATTTATTTATTTGGTTGCCCTAAGTGTTAGTTGCAGCAGGTGGGCTCTGTAGTTGTGGCATGCAAACTCTTAGTTACGGCATGCATGTGGGATCTAGTTTCCTGACCAGGGATTGCACTTGGGCCCCCTGCATTGGGAGTGTGGAGTCTTACTCTCTGTGCCGCCAGGGAAGTCCCAATAATAGTTGCCTTTGGATGGTGGGTTTTGGTGTGATTTGTGCCTTCTTTTATACTTTCCTGTATTTAATTAAAATATATATACATTACTCAAAAAACCCAACAAAACCATTTTTTATTACATGTAAAGAAAAATGACTAAAATATATCTATTATTTGAAATATTACAGCGAGAATGCATTTACTTATTACTTATGGAACTTTAAAAAACAAACTGCCAGGATATAGACTAAAATATCAAAAGCAATTAATCTCTGGATGATAGAATTCTAGATGACTTATTTCCTTTGGTGTAATTTTTCTCTATTTTCTAAGCTCACACAATGCACAGATAGTACTTGTATAATAAAAAAATATATATAGAGAAAAAATATGTAGATTATTTATCGATGTTGAAATAGTTTCACAAATAGATTACTAAGTGAAAAAAACCAAAAACTGCCAAACAAAATGTAAATGTTATGATGATTTTTGTTTTAAAATATGTACATACATAGTAAGAAACTAAAAGTGCATACACCAAAATGTTTATAGTGCTTATCTTCTTTTTTTAAATTTTTATTGGAATATAGTTGATTTACAATGTTGTATTAGTTTCTGCTGTACAGCAAAGCAAATCAGTTATACATATACATATATTCACTCTTTTTTTAGATTCCTTTCCCATATTGGTCATTACAGAGAATAGTGCTTATCTTTAAGTGTTTGAATTATGGCTAAGTTTTGTTCCACATTGTATTTTGTGTTTTCAAATATCCTGCATTAGTCATTTATAAATTCTATAATGAGATAGAAATATTACTAAATAAATAAGAAAAGTTAGAAGCACATAAATGATAGAATAAGAGATTATTTGGGTTAGAACCCATAGGCTTTCATGTTAAAATATAAGATCCTGTGCTAGAATAATAATGCTGCTCCTATAACTGGAACATAGAAGACAGTAAAAACCAAAACCAAAACCAAAAGATGTTCTCTGAATGTATGCAGAAAAAATAAGGTTAAAATTGTGATATTCTGATACTCACAGGCTAGGGTAACTCCAACGCCTGTGCAGGCTGCCTGCCCTCCCAGAGATTTGCACCTAATATCACCGTGAACTAGCAAAACTAAAAATTTTCAACACTGGCATCTCTCTCCCCTAGGTCATTCACAGGTCTCCTTCATTCCTGGAGATTAAACATCTTTCCAGGGTCCTAGATTCATGCCATTTCTCCTGGTATTTCCAGCTCCTCACTTCTAAATTAAGAGAGGGCAAACTTTGCACAAGAAGACAGACTATTTTAGAGAAGGTATGTGCCTCACATGTGGCTTTGCATTTCTTCAAATTCCAGGCTCCTGCTGATGAGACTGTTCTAGTCCCAGAAGTGAATGCGGACCAAGGCCAGATCCTGCTGCCACCATGAGGAATGGAGTTGCACCAATGTGCAGCTAGGTGCCTTTGTAGTCTCAGCCTTTTCTGCTGCCAGAAATAGTTCTCCATCTCTGCCTATTGGTAATCACCAGCTGAAGCTTCGAGCAAGATCCCTTCTCAACAAGAATCCCACCCATGAAATCCTACTTCTGAAATCTTGGTCCCCTGTATGACCACACCAGATGCTAATCACATACAGTTAGGTGAAAGCAGCCTGACCAGAATCCTGCATCATGCATGTGGCTGCACAAAGCTTCTCACCTGACACATACACAAAGGACCCTTGGGGTAAATGCCCACTCTTTATTACCAGCTCATGCTGGCCCCAAATCCTATCAGGTCTCTTGCTCAGCAGCTGCGTGGGACAGTGTGGACTCCCCCACAGATACTTTTGACTTTCTGACTTAAGAATGTCCCAGACACTAATCACAGGCATAGAAGAGGTGAAGAGATAAGAGCATTACAAGAGCAAAAGGCTAAGAGTCGCCAGAGATGACTGATGGGGAAAATATTCTCAGCCACTTTCATTTATAACAATTTCAATCCCGCGACAGAATCTCCCACAGAATCCCTGTTTCTGTAAATTCTCCATTTCTGTTCTAGTCACTTGAGTTCTCTTTACTTTGGAAGGAAGGATGGAAACCTTGAGCTCCCCCTGGAGGTAGGAGTGTGCTAGTAAGAGTCTCCTTGGACTGAGGCTCCTGACTCACCCCACCCAGTTCCTCTTAGCAGCGACCTTAGTTAACTTGGTTGCTGACTTTTGCCCGTTTCCAGTCACCTTCTAGGTGACCTGTCTACAACTTCCACGACAACTGACCGGGGCTTCCATGCTCTTTGTATTTTAGCTACTCTAATCTTGATGATAGAAAGGGCTCCTTACCCAGCTGCACAAAGAGCACAGCTTGTTTCCCGGTCTTGCCTTCCATCTTCTCTTCTAATACAAACACTTTGTTAGGCGTATGATTCTACTTGACATCTCCCCAACGTGTTCCTTTCCTCTGTATCCTTATTACCCTTCGTATTACCTAGAATTCTTTTCCTTACCCTCAACCCTTATCTCCATTCTGAAAATCTTTTTCAGCCCTTAAAAGCCCAAGTCCCAGGGCAGTTTCCCCATACCCACCTCTGAAATCCTGTAGAACTTGTTTATAATGCACTTATGTATGCTGCTTTGTATTTTACTTATCTATGTATAGCTTATCTTACTGTATCCAACCAAATGCCCAGCATGATGACTAGTGTGCAGAAAATAATCCTTAGATAAATGTTGAATTTGGTTGTTGAAGGATGATTTTGAAACCGTGCACTTCAGACTGGGACCTGAACCCATGGGGCCAGGGCTCAAATCCAGCCTAAACCCAGATTGGGACTTGAATCCACATGGGCGGGACTCAAACCCAGCCAAAATCCACGGTCTTGCAACTGAGATCACACACCTGGTTTTAGGACTTAATGAAGCTCAGGTTCTTAATGTTTCATCACAGAAAGAATTCAGTTAGAGACAAAGTGATAGGTAAGGTAAGAAGTGGATTTATTTAGAGAGAAACACTCCACAGACAGAGTGTGGGCCATCTCAGAAGGTGAGAAAGGCACCAGGGTTATCATTTTTATAGGGGTGGGTAATTTCATAGGCTAATGACTGGGAGGAGTATTCCAGCTATTTCAGGAAGGGGGCAGGGATTTCTAGGAATTGGGCCACAGCCCACTTTTTGATCCTTACGGCCCGCCTTAGAACTGTCATGGCGCCTGTGGGTGTGTCATTTAGCTTGCTGAGGTGTTACAGTGAGCATATACGGAGGCTCAATGTCTAATGGAAGTCGACTCATCTGCCATCTTGGACCTATTGAGTTCTAATCAGTTTATGTCATGTCCTCGGGCTAGGTCATTCTTTCAAAGGTTGTGCCCTGCCCCCTTCCCTCCTGTTACAATTTCAAACATCCCATTTGCAAAGAACAGAGATAATTGCACTTTTAAAAATGAAAGAGGGGGAAAGAGAGAAAGAAGAGAAAAGGGATGAGAAGATAAATGTCCTGAGAATCTCAGCCTCTTGTTGAAAGAGCATTGGATTGAACATCAGGGACCCTGGCTCTAGTCCCACGTTAATAAACTAAATGACCACTAAACTATCCTCTAAAGAGCCAAGGCAGTGGGTTATATGAACTCTGTAGTTTATCACCATGCTGAAATTGTATGACCATCTCCCTATTTAGGCACACTGATAGCTAATTAAACAAGATATCATTCATTCAGATTCACCTACCACAGAACCTAGCATAACATGTATGCTAATAAATGGTATAATAGTTACTCCTTTTTCACACATAATGGGAACATTCTGCAATATTCTCAATTTTAAGAAAGGGAAAAGTTTGCCTTTATCCACTGAAGATGGATGCATACAGGACTATGTGTCTGATAATATGGTAATAAAGAACCATACAACTTGTTTAATCAAAAATATTGCTGAGGGCTTCCCTGGTGGCGCAGTGGTTGAGAGTCCGCCTGCCGATGCAGGGGACACGGGTTCGTGCCCTGGTCTGGGAGGATCCCACATGCCGCGGAGCGGCTGGGCCCGTGAGCCATGGCCACTGAGCCTGTGCTCCGCAAGGGGAGAGGCCACAGCAGTGAGAGGCCCGCCTACCGCAAAAAAAAAAAAAAAAAAAAAAAAAAATATTGCTGAAATATTTGTCTTCCCTCTGGATATGTACTTTATGGAAGAACTTTCAGTGGTTGGGTCTCTCATTAGGCTGAAATTGTTTTTCTTACCATTTTTTTCCTCTAGGTCTTGCCACATGTCATTTTAGGTAGAAGCTTCCATTCCAGCAAATAAAGGGAAACTGAAAAAGAGCTATGCCAAAACAAATTCTTCGTCAACCATGTCATAGTCTGGGAAGATGTGGAAAATCATTTGACAAGACTCTAAATAGTAAGCAAGAAAAGAGAAGGGTAACACTTGGAAGCCAATAAAAAATGGGAAAGAATTTTAATAAGGTATGCCAGGAAAATAAACAGATTCTAAGGGATTAAGCTAAGTTTCTGGAACCTAGGACGATTGCAGAAATTCAGATTAATACATGTAGCAAAAACTCTTTTATCAAGGATTTTATAGAAATGAGGAGATCTACCTATGGGACTTTTAGAGTTTGCTAAAGTTTAGTTCTTTTGATTTCTAAAAAGCTGATTAAATTTCAATATTTTATTATGATCTTTTCCTGACTTATTTAAGAGAATTCCAAACTACCCACTGTCCTGCAAATATGTAATGTTCTTTCAGTCCTCTGTGACGTTGTGGATGCTATCTCCTCCTCCTGGAGTCCTCCTTTCTCCCTCATCCTTCAAACCATATTTCAAATCTCTGTGAAGACATCCAGACTCCAGTCAGCAAAGTACATTGCTCCCACTGTCGTCCTACAGTCTTGTCTCAGAGCTCTATTATTTTCATAATCACTGGGGCTCTGGCTGGGTGAAGGCAGGTGCACTCAGTTGGCATCATCATGGAAAGTGAAGAGGAAACTGATCAGGACAGCAGTACTCAATTACAAGAAGTTAGGGGCCTTACTTTATTGAGCATCTAATATTACATACTATGATCTGTTTATTTTTTTTTAACTTTATGAAATGTTTTCTCCTGATGCTATTCTGAGTATATTCTGAGTGGCTCTTCATAGAAGCCAAATTGTGGGGGAAAAAATCTTGAGGAGGAGGGTGCTGACCTAGGAGGGTGGAGATAAAGAATGCTCAGTCTCAGAAGACTATAAGAAGCGAGGTCTAAGTTTACCCACTCCCACATCTTCACTTAGTAATCCTCCTACAGTTCTTCAGATTTCAGCTTCCTTAGGAAAATGTCTCATGCTCTTTCTGATGAGAACAATCATAGCATCTGTACCTCTCATTTACAGCATTTACCATAATTATAAATCTATCTGTATATGAGATTCTTCAATGGGTATCAGTTCCTACCACTAGGCTCATGAGAGTAAGGCCTCATATCTGGTTTTGTTCACCACTGTGTTGCAGGAAAGAGAGTGGGGCACAAGAGGATGGTCAGGTCCCAGGTCTCAGGCGAGTCCCTGGGACAGCTGCTGAGTGTGGGTTCTTTGCTTCATGCAGGAAAGAATTCAAGAGCGAGCCATAGTAAAGAGAAAGAAGGTTTATTCAGGGAGAAACACACTCCATAGACAAAGTGTGGGCCATCTCAGAAGGTGAGAGAGGCACTAGGGTATGGGGTTGTCAGTTTTTACAGGGCTGGGTAATTTCATAGGCTAATCAGTGGGAGGGGTATTCCAGCTATTTGGGGGAAAGGGTGGGGATTTCCAGGAACTGGGCCAGTGCCCACTTTTTGACCTTTATGGCCTGCCTTGGAACTGTCATGGCACCTGTGGGTGTGTCATTTAGCTTGCTGATGTGTTACAGTGAGCATATACTGAGGCTCAAGGTCTAGTGGAAGTTGACTCATCCACCATCTTGGACCTACTTGGTTCTAATCAGTTTATGTCATGTGTCAGGCTATGTCATTCTTTTAGAGGTTGTACCCTGCCCCCTTCCTGTCTCAGTTGTACCCTAGGTCCTAGCACAGAGCCCAGCACATAATAGGATTTCAATATTTGTAGAGTAAATGAATATTTTTGCATGAAAAGCAATAGGGTAAAGGGAGTTGAAACATAGATTTAAAGGGGCTGCTTAAAGTAACTTAGCATACTGCTAATAATCAATGACAGAATCTTACAGGTATGAGGACTTGGTGAGAGGGCATGAGAGGCTTATTTCTTCCTGACTGTATATATGTTGATGTCTTTTCCAACTCTCTGACACCAACTGGGAGTCCAACAATTCAATTCAACTCTGACACTATCTACTTGGAGTTAGCATCAGATCCCACAAGTTAAAGGGCTCATTCCCACAAGATTCGCCCCACTTTCAGATGCCGATTCCAAGTCCCAGGCCACTCATGCTTCTGACCCATTAGATATAAATCAAGGATTACCATGACCTCCTCCTCAGGTTCGATATTTTGCTAGAATGGTTCACAGAACTTGGGGAGCCATTTTACTTACATTTACTGGTTTATAATAAAGGATATGAATGAACAGACAGATGAAGTGGTACATAGTGTGAGATACAGAAGGGTCCCAGTGAAACAGGAGGGAAGGGGGCAAGACACAACTTTTAAAAGAATGACATAGCCATAGGACATGATAAAAACTGGTTAGAACCAACTAGGTCCAAGATGGTGGACAGTTCGACTTCCAGTAGACCTTGAACATATTCATATAATGAATACGTCCATTGTAATACATTCGCTAAATGACACACTCACCAGTGCCATGACAGTCCTGAGGCCAACCATAAAATGTCAAAAAGTGGGTGGTGGCCCAATTTCTAGAAATCCCCAACCCCTCCCCAAAATAGTTGGAATAATCCTCCCACTCATTAGCCTATGAAATTACCCAGTCCCTAAAAACTAACCATCCCATATTTTGGGGCCTCTCACCTTCTGAGATGGCCCACACTCGGACTGTGGAGTGTGTTTTTCTCTAAATAAATCCACTTTTTACCTATCACATTGTCTCTCACTGAATTTTTTTACCATGAGACACGGAGAACCTGAGCTTCATTAAGTCCTGAGACCAGGTGTGTGATCTCAATTAAAAGACCATGAGTTCGGGCTTCCCTGGTGGCACAGTGGTTAGGAGTCCGCCTGCCGATGCAGGGGACTCAAGTTCGTTCCCCGGTCCGTGAAAATTCCACAGGCCGCGGAGCGGCTGAGCCCGTGAGCCATGGCCGCTGAGCCTGCGCGTCCGGAGCCTGTGCTCCGCAACGGGAGAGGCTGCAGCGGTGAGAGGCCCGCGTACCGCAAAAAAAAAAAAAAAAAAAAAACCATGGGTTCAAGCTCCAAATCTGAGTTGCACGGTTTCACCAGTGCAGGAGCTTCTGTCCCTGTGCAGTGGGTTTTGCCACCCTCCCAGCACCTTGATGTGTTCACCACCTCAGAAGCTCTCTGGACCCCATCATTTAGGGATTCTTATGAAGGTTTCATTACATTGGCATGATGGATTACATCATTGCCCATTGGTGATTAAACTCTGTCTCCAGCCCCCTTTCCCCTTCCAGGAGGTGGGGCTGAAAATTCCATACTTCCAGTCAATGTTTGGTCTTATTGGACACCAGCCCCCATCCTGAAGCTATCTAGAGGCTTCCCAAGAGTGGCGTCATTAAAAGACACTCCTATCACCCTTATCACTCAGGAAATTCCAAGGGTCTTAGGAGCTATGCCAGGAACTGGGGATAAAAAAAAAATATATCCTTCTATGATACCACAGGGTGGGAATTAATTTAAGGGCATAAATGTAAGGGTATATACAGCTAATAAGTAGTTTGTAATTATAATGCTGGCAAAGTTGTTAACCAAGGTTTCAAAGGTAATAGTAAGTCATTAGGTTACACTTGTATTTCAACACAATTAATTTCCCATTAACTTCTTCACTGGGGAAATTCATGACATCAGCATGTCTTCACTCAGTAATTACAGCACTCCCCTCCCCACTTCATCTAGCCCCAATACCATCTTACTCTGAGTCATTTATCTGATAATTAGATATCTTAGGCACTCTTGAGAATGTGTGGCTGAATTAAATATTCTGGCACTATTCTGGCACATGATAGCTTTTCTAGGAAGAGAGGGGTGGATGCCTTTTAATAACCTTAGGCCCCATACAAGATTCATGAATTTAGATCTAAACTTTCTTTACTTTTCCTATGCTCCAACATTTAACATATCAAAAGATAATTTCCAGTACAAACTATAACTAAGCTGATAATTTAAGGAAAAAAAAACAGACCTTGTCAATTTACACACTGCTGCTCAAAATTGTTGCTGACAGGGTAAGAGAAAGCAAATCATATACAACATACAGATTAAGACATTAAGTCATTCATTCCCTCAAGTTTATGTTGAATGCCTGACTCTAGGCATGTAGGAGACCTCTATGATAAAATGAAAATAGGAGGCCTAGAGGATGTGTTGCCCACGTCCCACAAAAAATAATAATAATAATAATGAGCAAAAAGAATGAAAAGTGACTGTCAGAATGAAAGGCTTTAACAAGTGTGCACCTAGAAAAGGGAGATCAATGCCAAACGCCTAAATAAAGTTAATTCTGGGCAAAGACCGACGTGTGTTCAGGAATTTAAACACTGAACATGATAAAAATGCTGCTGTGAGAACTTCTGACACAGCCACAGTTAAGTTCCATAGTTTATGGATATTTTAGCTTCCAAGGAGTTTCCCACACTTGTAGCCATCACCAAGGAGGGGAATCACCTCTCCTGGCATATGTTCAACATAGTGGAAACTGGTCTATAGGAAAAGATAACTTACAGATTATTAGAAGGCAAGAGAAAAGAACATGTCTGGTTTGTGATTTTAAAGACTAACTGGTTTTGTTAAAGCAAACATTGTAAATGTTTAAAAATCCAGATAGTTTAAAAAGATATACAGTAGCAAACAAGTCTTTCTTTTGCCCTAAACCCCCAGTTCTCCTCCTAGAGGTGACTACTATTAAGAGTTTCTTATATTTCCTTTCATATTAGTCAGCACATATTATACATTTATTTCTGCAACTTTTTTCCCATTTAATGTATTTTGGAGATTGTTTTATATTAATTCATATAGATACACCTTATTCATTTTAAAAGCTACATATAAAAATATGCCATAGCTTATATAATCAACACTCCATGGATGAATTTATATTGTAGTCTTTTGCTATTATAAACAGTAAGTCTGTCGGTTTTGAAATCTTCAGAGAATCTTTTTGGTGGAACTGTATCCTAGGCCTGCAAGCTTAAACGTCTCTTAGTCCGTTTGGTCTTGGGAACAAGTGGACTTAAGAAGAGCCATTTGGAAATGAATTTGTTCATAAGAAGAGAAAAATCTGTGTCTGGAAAGAGAGTAACATGGCAGAATGATTAGCTAGGAAACTAAATTCAAAATTAGCAATATCCTAAAGAGCCTCATGTGATAACCTAAGAAATTTGACTTTATCCTGGAAGTTATTCAGAGCCACTGACTGATTTTAAGCAGAATGGCTATGACATGGTTATATTTATGTTTTAGAAACTTACTGTAACAAGAATGAGGAGAATAGAGTGGAACCAGAAAAGAAGTAGGGAGGCCAGGAGAACTATATAAGTAACTCAGGAAATAATTTATGAGGATTTTAACTAAGTGATGGCAGTGGACTGAAGAGGAGGAGTATGATATTAGAGAACTATTAAGGGAGTAAAACTACAGTACTTTGGACTAACTGCACAAGGGTGTGATTGAATGGGCAGAATCTAAGATGAATACCAGGTTTCTGGATTGGCCCACTCAGTGGATGGTATTAGTCACCAAGGCAAGAGGAGCAAGTAAACGGAGAAGGATGTTCAGTGAGTTTTGAACATTTGACCTTGTCCTTCTGGAGCATGTAGGTGGTTATGTCAAATAAGTAGTAGAACATATAGGTCTGAAGCTCAACAAGAGAGCTACATGCCAATAGCCGTTATCAGCATATATTCCATAGCTGAAACTATGAGAATGGAATAGGTCAGTTAGGGGTTACATATTTGTTGATAGAACAAAAGGAAGAGATGATGGAATCTTAAGGAAAGGAGACATTTAGGTGGTACGTGGAAGAAAAGGAGCCAAGGAAAGCAGTTTTTTTTTTTTAAAAAAAAGGCCTTCAATGAACACTCAAAAATTAAATAAAAGTGACATAGCATGGGAGTTCTCTGGTGGCCCAGTGGTTGGGAGTCTGCCTGCCAATGCAGGGGACACAGGTTCGAGTCCTGGTCCGGGAGGATCCCACATGCTATGGAGCAACTAAGCCCATGTGCCACAACTACTGAGCCTGCGCTCTAGAGCCTGAGAGCCAGAACTACTGAGCCCACGTGCAAAAAAAAACCAACCGAACAAACAAAAAAACTGACATAACAAAGAACTCGAATATTGGCATAATAAAGGATTCAAATAATTTTATCTCGCTTGAAATTCACAACCCCAAGGTATTTAAAGCAGATGTTACTATCAGAGTCCCATTTTAGAGGCGACTTAAGCTGATTTAGATGACTAGCCCACGATTTCACAGTTGTTGTGTTTTTTTTTTCAATTAATAGGACTCATTACTTTTATTTATTTATTTATTTATTTATTTATTGCGGTATGCGGGCCTCTCACTGTTGTGGCCTCTCCCGTTGCGGAGCACAGGCTCCAGACACGCAGGCTCAGCAGCCATGGCTCACGGGCCCAGCCGCTGCAGGGCATGTGGAATCTTCCCGGACCGGGGCATGAACCCGTGTCCCCTGCATCGGCAGGCGGACTCTCAACCACTGCGCCACCAGGGAAGCCCTATTTTTTAATTTTTATTTATTTTTGGCTGTGTCGCTGTGTGTGAGTCTTCATTGCTGTGCACGCAGGCTTTCTCTAGTTGCGACGAGCATGGGCTACTCTTCCTTGCGGTGCACGGGCTTCTCATTGCGGTGGTTTCTCTTGTTGTGGAGCACGGGCTCTAGGCACGCAGGCTTCAGTAGTTGTGGCACATGGGCTCAGTAGTTGTGGCACACGGGCTTAGCTGCTCCGTGGCATGTGGGATCTTCCCGGACCAGGAATCGAACCCATTTCCCCTGCATTGGCAGGCGGATTCTTAACCACTGTGCCACCAGGAAGTCCCAATTTCACAGTTTTTAAATAGTAGAGCTGGAACTATAACAGGTCTTCTATAGATCTTCATTCCACCATGCTGACTCTAAGTTGCTTATGATTCATAGATATACAGACTAGCAAAACCAGGAAAGCAGATGTGGGAAAGAGATGATGCTAGTACATTATCAACTTCCCTCAATAGCCCCGATTCCCAAGTTTTTTATACAGTAGGAATTTAAGGCTCGGAGAAGTTTACAAAGACACTATGGGCCTTCCCTGGTGGTGCAGGGGTTGAGAATCCGCCTGCCAATGCAGGGGACATGGTTCGAGCCCTCGTCCAGGAAGATCCCACATGCCGCGGAGCAACTAATTCTGTGTGCCACAACTACTGAGCCTGTGCTTTAGAGCCCGTGAGCCACAACTACTGAAGCCACAGCAATGAGAAGCCCGCGCACAGCAACGAAGAGTAGTTCCCGCTTGCCGCAACTAAAGAAAGCCTGCGTGCAGCAACGAAGACCCAACACAGCCAAAAATAAATAAATTAAATAAATAAATTTATTAAAAATATATATATATTAAAAAAAAAAGACGCTGTGGACTAAGGATGCCATATCAGTAAACAAAGGATATTGTGTCCATCAGGCCATCATGTTACAGCGCCTCCTCACCACGCTGAAGGTGAGCCCTGAGGGAACTCTGGACAGGAAACGGCTGAATACTGGCCCTAGACAGCTAAGGTGAATATCAAAGGAACGATTTCAATGAGCCCAGACTCTTGCACCTTCCCACACATAGAAAAGTTCTAAATTCTAACTTGAGATGTCTGGTTTTCTTTAATTAACAGTAACCTTTTGATGTTCCGATTACCTGGTTTTTGTTGCAAAACTCCTATATATCCTGGCTCTTCCCTTACCTCTTCAGAGCAGTCCCTCAGAGCTATCTGAGAGGCTGACTCGGAGGCTTGAAATCCTCAGAATATCTGCCGAATAAAACATAATCTTCAACTTTTAGATTGTACATATTTTTTTTAAGTTGACAACACTGATACTGCGCAGGGCCCTGTGGCGCTCCTGGGCCCAAAGACTTTCTCTATCCTCCATTTCTTTGATTATAGGAAACAGCCTTCATTCAGCCTCCATGACCTTCCTTGAGTTCCAATGGCAGATTCAGGCAGTTGTTAATTAGGGAAGGGAGGGGATGCGAGACCAGGGAGAAACAGTCAAGAGCAGCCTTGGAGCAAGGTCCTGTTTCGCCATCAGTAGAACACACAAAAATATCTTTGAGCTATTTTGCAGATGTTGAAACCCCCTCCAGGTGGGAGAAGTTAAGGATTAATGATGGTATGCTGCCCACAAAAATGTAGACCCCAGACCAGTTGGACTTGAAGGTTGATGATGCTGACTCCTACTTACCTCACCACCAACCCATGAGAAGAATGCAAGACTATTATTGCCTTGGTCCTTATCACATACGCCTGACCACAGCCCTGACTCTAAGACCTCTCCCTGTTCCCCAGGGAAGGGAGTGCAGTTCTTGAGGCACTAGTCTACTGTGTTCCCCCTCTGCCTGGCAAAGTAATAAAGCCGTCCTTTTCCACTTCACCCAAAACTCTGTCTCCGAGATTTGATTCGGCACTGGTGTACAGAGAAGCTGAGCTTTTGGCATTAACACCTTACCTTAAAACTCCAATTCTTGGGCTTCCCTGGTGGCGCAGTGGTTGAGAGTCCGCCTGCCGATGCAGGGGACACAGGTTCGTGCCCCGGTCCGGGAGGGTCCCACGTGCCGCGGAGCGGCTGGGCCCGTGAGCCATGGCCGCTGGGCCTGTGCGTCCGGAGCCTGTGCTCTGAAACGGGAGAGGCCACAGCAGTGAGAGGCCCGTGTACCGCAAAAAAAAAAAAAACTCCAATTCTTATCAAAAATGACCTAAAACTCCAATCCTTTAGCATTCACAAGCAAAAAGGCATCAACGGTTTGCATACAAATATATGTGCTCAGAACATAAACTAAGTAGCAACTTTTCTATATTATAATCAGTACAGCACAAACCATGGGGCTTCTTAAGGCCTTGTTCTACCCCACACAATGTTCTTCCACTCTTTTTTTTTTTTTTTTTGCGGTACGCGGGCCTCTCACTATTGTGGCCTCTCCCGTTGCGGAGCACAGGCTCCGGACGCGCAGGTCCGGCGGCCATGGCTCACGGGCCCAGCTGCTCCGCGGCATGTGGGATCTTCCCGGACCGGGGCACGAACCCGTGTCCCCTGCATCGGCAGGCGGACTCTCAACCACTGCACCACCAGGGAAGCCCACAATGTTCTTTATTTCATGCAAATGTACTGGCCATGGGAGATACCCTATGTTGTTTTCACTAGCATGACATGAATGAGTGTTAGAGATAAGTAAACCATCTCCTTATGTAACAGGGAAGAGCCAATTCTGACTCCATGTTGGATCAGTTTCTTTTACTTTAACCTTTGCTTTCGTTGCTTTTGTTGTTATAATCACTGTCTATAGCTGTAAGCATACATAATGGCCTGTCACAGGGAACCCTACCCCTCTCCCTGACTGTTAAAGTGTCTTTGTTCAGCTCACAGAGAGATATTCTGACCCTGTCCCTCTGTGAATGGCTGCAGAAAAGAAGAAATTAACACATCCCCTCCTTGATGCAGGCCATGTGAAATGTTTTGTAAGATAAATGGCCTTTTTACTTTACTTCCTCACCTCCTCCCCCTCTCTGTTCTATAAAAGAAACTGGCATCCAGACCCCTATAAGATGGTTTTGGGGGGACCCTAGTCTGCCATCTTCTCGGTCTGCAGGCTTTCTGAATAAAGTCGCTATTCTTTGCCTCAACACCTCATCTACTGATTTATTGGCTGGTTGTGCAGAGAGCAGAGGGAGCTTGGACTCGGTAACACTTATAAAGATATTAACACAGCATTATTATTATGGGCCTGCAAAAGCTTAGAAATACTTTCACTATAATCCGCCCTGTGATAGTGAAAATTGTTTCCCTGGAATTTGACCTGAAAGAACAGAACTTGGTCCTCAAGTTTCAGCACAGATCTTGTGGAAATGAAACAGGAGGGAAGGGGGCAGGGCACGACCTTTAAAAGAATGACATAGCCGTTGAGGATATGACATAAACTGGTTAGAATCGGTTAGGTCCAAGATGTCAGAAGATTTGACTTCCAGTAGAAGTCAAATTGAGCCTCATTATACACTCATTGTAATACATTAGAATGTTAAATGACACACCCACGGGTGCCATAATAGTTCCCAGGCCGACAATAAAAGGCCAGAAAAGTGGGCGGTGGCCCAAATTCTGGAAATCCCCTCCCCTTCTCCAAAATGCTTAGAATAATCCTCTCACTCATTAGCCTATGAAATTACGTAGCCCATAAAAACTAACCACCCATATTTCTGGGCCTCTTGCCCTTCTGAGATGGCCCACACTCTGTCTGTGGTGTGTGCTTCTCCCAGGGCCGCCCTCGCCTTTTGAGAGGGACTGCATTCTGTCTATGGAATGTGTATCTCTCCAAATAAATCCACTTCTTATCTATCACTTTGCCTCTAGCTGAATTCCTTCTGCACTGAGACATAAAGAACCTGAGCTTCATTAAGTCCTGAGACCAGGCGTGCAGATTTCAATTAAAAGACAGTGGGTGTAAGTCCCAGCCCATGGGTTCAAGTCCCAATCTGGAATTTGGCTGGGTTCGAGTCCCATCTGAGTTGTGCAGTTTCAGAAAAAGTACCTTTCTCCTGCTGATGTAAACAGGGATTTTAAAAAATTCATATATATTATAAAACCCAGTTACACAAGCGTGTCACAATTGGATAGATTCCAAATGCAGGTTTGAACACAATTAGTTCAAAGTCTTTTTATTTACGTGGATTAGTGAGACTGTGGAAGAGGTCTCTGCCCAGAAGGTCCAACCCGTAAAAGTGGTATCAGCTGGTCTAATTCTGTTCTCACCTGGTAAAGTCTTTCAATCCTTGTGATAACAACTCTAGGAGCTTGCCTCCCTTAAATCCTCTAAAGAAGTCAATATAAATTAGAGTAAGTAAGATAATATTGATTTCATTCATTCAGAAAACATTTATTGAGTGTGAAGGCATTGTGGATATCAAGATGAATCAGAAATGGATTCTGCCCACAAATAATTTAGCCTGGGGTGGGGTTGTGGCACAGCTGATTAGCTACATTAAGGCTGACACTTCTGTTAAGAACTTGAAGTACACGATTTTGTATTGTTGATCCATGTTATCCTTTGCAGTATAGACCAATAAACAGGCGGTGCTGGGCTGCATCCCACAGGCCTACAAGACCTGTACTTTTCGCAGTTTCAAGACTGAAGAAAGAGCCCAGAGTCAGCAACAGAGACATCAATGGTTTAATGGATGGGGGGGATCTTACGTGTCTGAAGCAAAGTCCTGGAGTGACAGCCCACTGTATGTGGCAGACGGCAGGTAGGACACGGCGGCCGTCCTCGCTCCTGGGAGCAGGGGGAGGTTACCAGTTATATGGAGAATTGACATCAGGTTGGCTCATTAGTTATCAGGAAACTAGCAGAGGGTCACGCTCCCCACTGCCCCCTTAATAAGCTATCACGTGGCTAAAGTTAGAACAATCATTAGCTGGGGCCTGGGGCAAACATGTAGGAAGGTCATTCAGGTGAGGGTGTAGGTGAAGCAGGCACTGGTCGAGCCGGGAATGTACAGAGAGCAAGAGAACAGTCATCTTGAGTGGCCTGATCATACAGTGGCATGTGGCAAAGTTGGCATTCTGGTATGAAAGTTGAAAAGCTTGCTTAGTATTTTCTCGTTGTTGTCACTGTTCTTCCTGCTCCCAGGGGAGGAATCTTTCCTTACAATTCTGGCAACCCTTTCAGGATCTGGCCCCTAAGGCATTAGAGATCTTTTAGTCACCAGATGGTAACCCAACTCCACCGAGAGTATTAACTGGTACAACTTTGCCAGAGTGAAACAGTAACTTTGAATGAGTGATTTAGCTTCCTTCCCCCTTCCCTCTCCTAAGGAAACAATCAAATGTAGATATAAACATGTATGTATATATATATGAAAAAAATCAGAATCAATTTAAATGCCAAACAATTGGGGTGTGGTTAAATAAATTATGGATATCCTTATGATGTAACACTATGCAGCCATTAAAAGGATGCTTCAGGAAAACAAAGGAAGATATTCTATATGCTAGTGTAAAAATTGCTTACAAAACTGTAACATGGTATCAATTATATTTTCCAAATATGTGTATATTCATGCTTGTGCACAGAGAAAGATTAGAAGACTCAGATATTAATAGTGGTTATCTCTGGGTGCTAAGATATAAGAGAGTTTTCTTCTTTGTGGTTTCCTTGTATTTTCTAAATTATCCAAAATGTACATGTGTTACTTTCAATATTTGAAACAAATATATTTTCAAAAAGAAGAACCAAAAAGTGGTTTAGCTCTTCCTATTATGTAGCTCGTTTTGACAAAGAAGTTTCACCAAATTCCCCAAGGCCTGGAACGAAAGGCTATTTTAGTGATGCCAACTGTGCCATCTCAAAACATTACTCACAGAAATTTTATCTAGAGGCAAAGAAAAGGGTCACTTCCTATCCTGTCTGGGACACAGACACTGTGGGGAGCATCTTTCCTACATCTTTTTTTGTTCAGAGGTTTTTAATTATGGTACCTCTGGGGCATCATGAGTAATGCCAAAGTCTTTGCCATCTCTTCCAGTATACTAGGTGGCCATGTGCAAATAGGATTATTGATGGCCTTCAGTAGTATCCCAGAATTTCTGAAAGAGGCCTGCAAAATAGGCCCTATTTGGAGACAGGACATGATATCAGTCAGGAATTCAGACTCCATAGTCAAACAGACCTTAGTTAGAACACTAACTCTAAAATTGTGTTACCTTGGGGGTACATTATTTAATCTCTTTGTGTCTCAATTTCCTTATCTGTCAATTAGATAATAATAGTATCTACCTATAATGTAATATCTACCTAAATAATGTTTCTATGATGATTAAAAATGATAATGCATGTTAAGTACTTAATACAATATCTGGCACATAATAAGTAGTCAATAAATCAAGCTGTTATATTACTATGATAAACGCAATAAAGAGATAAATATGTGTCATGGGGGAGCTAGAAAAGGCACAATTACTCCTGGTTGAGAAGATTACAAAAAGTTTTGTAGAAGGAGGAAATTGAGATATTCTAAGATGAGGGGTAAAGTCATTTCAAGTGATGACAACGTTAGAGCACAGAGGTGAGGAAGCTATAGAACGTAAGTGTTGAACAGTTTTCCTGGCATATGACATACATGAAAAAGTCTTTAGGAAACAAAAAAGCCAGGTAAAAATATTTAGTTTAGCTTATGGATAATAAGGGCAGACTTCATCTATTTGTCATAATTTTCATCCCCAAATAATTTTTGTAAAATTACACAGAAATCTCTTTTTGCAATTCCCCTGAGCACGTGTAGAAGTACCCCTGTTTACCCATCTCATGACCCTCTACATTGTCTAGTTAAAACCAAGTTTTATCCATTGGTAAGCCAAAGAATCTCCTGGCCAGAGAACAAAGTAGTCTCCTGGGACAGCGGAATAAACTAGAAATCGCAGAGTAAGGAAAGCATGATCCTTTCATTTTATGGCGTTAGAGACACTTAAAGTCATCAAGGGCTATGAAAAGAAACAAAGTTATGCTTGGTCCTGGTAAAATAGGATCATCTCTCGGATAAACACTTAAATGACATAAAAAATATACACAGAAAAGAACAAAAGTCAGGGCTTCCCTGGTGGTGCAGTGGTTAAGAATCCGCCTGCCAATGCAGGGGACACGGGTTCAAGCCCTGGTCCAGGAAGATCTCACATGCTGTGGAGCAACTAAGCCCGTGTGCAACAACTACTGAGCCCACACACCACAACTACTGAGACTGCACACCACAACTACTGAAGCCTGTGCACCTAGAGCCTGTGCTCTGCAACAAGAGAAGACACTGCAATAAGAAGCCTGCGCACCACAAGGAAGAGTAGCCCCAGCTCACCGCAATTAGAGAATGCCCACGCACAGCAATGAAGACCCAATGCAGCCAAAAATAAATAAATTAATTAATTAAATTAAAAAAAAAGAGAACAGAAGTTCAGGACAGATAATACCTGATTTCAAGATTCACTATAAAGCTACAGTAATCAAGACGATGTTGTATTGGTGAAAGGACAGACATACAGATCAATGAAATAGAATAGAAAGCCCAGAAGTAGAACTACACATTTATGATCAGTTGATTTTTTGAAAATGGTGCCAAGTTTTTCAATGGGGAAAGGAAAGTCTTTCCAACAAATGGTGTTGGAACCACTGTATATACAAATGGAAAAAAATTAAACCTCAACCTTTATCTCACATCACACATGAATATTAGCTCAAAATGTCATATAGATCTAAATGCAAAAGCTAAAACTATAGGGCTTCCCTGGTGGCGCAGTGATTGAGAGTCTGCCTGCCGATGCAGGGGATACGGGTTCGTGCCCTGGTCCGGGAAGATCCCACATGCCGCAGAGCAGCTGGGCCCCTGAGCCATGGCCGCTGAGCCTGCGCGTCCGGAGCCTGTGCTCCGCAACGGGAGAGGCCACAACAGTGAGAGGCCCGCATACCGCAAATAATAATAATAATAATAAAAACATAATAAGATACCATTACATACCCACCAAAATGGCTAAAATTAAAAAGAATGACAGGGGCTTCCCTGGTGGCACAGTGGTTGAGAGTCCGCCTACCGATGCAGAGGACACGGGTTCGTGCCCCGATCTGGGAGGATCCCACATGCCGCAGAGCGGCTAGACACGTGAGCCATGGCCGTTGAGCCTGCGCGTCCGGAGCCTGTGCTCCGCAATGGGAGAGGCCACAACAGTGAGAGGCCCGCGTACCGCAAAAAAAAAAAAAAAAAAAAAAAAAAAGACTGATAATACCAAGTGCTGAGAAGGATGTAGAGTAAATGGAACTCTCACACATTGCTGGTGGCAATAAAAATATGGTACAACCACTTTGAAAATGGTTTGATATTTTCTTATAAAGACAAACATACATTTGCCATATAATCAAGAATTCCACTCCTAGGCATTTATCCAAGGAAAATCAAAACAAAACTTGTTTTGTCCATAAAACTTGTTACGGACAACAAAAACTTGACCGTAAATATTCATAGAAGCCTTACTCATAATAGCCCCAAAGTATAAACAACCCAATTGTCTATCAACAGGTATATGGATAAAAAAGTTATTATGTATCCATACAATGAAATACATACTCAGCAATAAAAAGGAACAAACTACATATGCATGCAACGACACTGCTGAATCTCAAGAAGTATGTATGTGTAAAAGACTACATACTATGTGGTTCCATTTATATAAAATTCTAGCAAATGCAAACAAATCTATAGCAACAGGAAGCAAATCAGTGTTTGCATAAGATGGAGGTAGAGGAGGAAAATGAGTGCAGAGGGGTGCTAGGGAACTTTTGGGATAATGGAAAATTCTATATCTTGGTGGCAAGGGTTACACTGGTGTCAAAACTCATTGAACTGTATACTTTAAATGAATGCAGTTTATTATATATAAATTATACCTCAATAAAGTATAAGAGATACTATGCATGCCTGGTGCAATGTTAGGGCCTTGTGGAACACACAGATGATTAGATATCACAGTTCCCTAGGCTTCCCAGTAGAAAATGAAATGTGCATAGGGTTCAGTAAAGATAGACGTTTGTTTTCTTTATACTGTCCCTCCTAATTCACCTATCCAACAAATGTTTTTTGAAGTCCAATTACATGCCAGGCATTTGGATCAAAGTTTGAGTTTACAAAGTCATGTAAACAATCTTCACAACATCCCTGACCTCCCGGAGCCTCCAGTTTCATGGAGGAAATAGCAATGTGAACTACAATCTACAGTGATGATTTCTGTGATTGGGAGAATATAGGATGTCAGTGAAGTGCATTTGTGTGGTTAGCGATGACTGCCTGGAACAGTTAACATCTAAGCTCATGTTGAAAGAGTGAGTTTTAGTTAACCAAAACAAAGCTGTCACCCCAGAAATGTCATCCCTTTCAGTATCAACAGTGACATCCAATTTTTTTGTGTATACTGTTTTGGATTAATGCTTCCCCAACTAACCAGTTTTTCAAAATTGGGGGTAATTTATCCATGCTTTTAGTTTAATACCAAAAATGTACATGTGTGTTAACAAAAACCCTAGTGGTTTCATGACTGAAATCCTCACCCAACTTTGCATAACTATGTATATAGTTGATTTACAATACTTCGGGTGTATAACAAAGCGATTCAGTTATACATATATACATCTATTCTTTTTCAGATTTTTTTCTTTATAGATTATAAGGTATTGAATATAGCTCCCTGTGTTATACAGTAGGTCCTTGTTGTTTATCTATTTTATATATAATAGTCTGTATCATTAATCCCAAATTCCAAATTTATCCCTCCCCCGCAGTTTATATGCTAAACCTCATTTTATATAGTTTAATTATAGATTTACACATTATTTACTGTGAAATAATCTGATACAATTAATTACACCATCAAATCAGAAAAAAAATGAAAGTAACAGTCTGCATAAATCTATTTCTTCCTCTATAAGAGAGTAGGGAGTGTTTCCTAATGAAGAAACCTACCCTAGGGTGTTTGGAAATCTGAGGGATGGTTTTGTCACAATGACTGGGAGAGCTATTTGCATTCAGAGGTTAAGGCCAGGGGTGCTAAATGCCCTGCAATGCTCAGGACAATCTCCCACATACCAAAATTACTCTGCCCTCTATGCTAATAGCATCTGCATTAAGAAATACCATTAGAAGGTCTCCAATGGCCTTTCCAGATCTAAAAGTTTTTTAGTGAATTCTAGTCATTCATTTCAACTGGTATTGCTTTATTATTCTAAATATCAAATAAAATAAGCAGACAACATCAGCCAACTAGGCATCTGTGATGATTAATTTTACATGTCAGCTTGGCTTGGCAATAGTACTCAGATATATGGTCAAACATTATTCTGGATTAAACATGTGAAGGTGTTTTGGATGAGATTAACATTTAAATCAGTGGACTTTGAGTAAAGCAGATTGTCCTCCATAATGCAGGTAGGCTTCATCCAATCAAATGAAGGCCTGAATAGAACAAAAAATGACCACCCACAAGAGAGAGAAAATTCTGCCAGCAGATGGCCTTTGAACTTGAGCTGTAGATTTTGAACTTTCCAGCCTTCATAATTAAGTGAACCAATTCCTTTAAACACCACCCGCCATACACACACACGCACACAAACACACACACACCCTACTGCTTTTGTTTCTCTGGAGGACGCTCACGAATATAGCATCCTCGTTCTTTGGCAGAAGATTTAGGAAATGTGGAATGGATAAATGAAGTTAAGGGAAATTATCACGTTTACCCTGGATATGGATGGCCATGGTCTCATTAAGTGCACACCTCAAATCTGAAATATTTCAAGTATTTGAGCTCTAGAATGCCCTTGAGCATTTTACTGAGAATGTTTTCCTCTACACTTTTAAACTCATGGGCACTTTGAGGAGTGTAATCCATATGTTTCTGATTCATTTACATTTAACTCATCAAAATCTCTTTTCACAGTTGTCAATCTAAGCTTTCTGAATGCTTTAGCTCTATCAAGTCTTTGTTCTAAGAACCAGAAGTCACCTTTTGCTCAAAGAAATGAAATAAAGTCAGAACCCAAGTTGGAGTAAAATTCGAAATGTACAATTTGTTTTAATTTAATTTTTTTAAATTTTTGGCTGCGTTGGGTCTTTGTTGCTGTGCAAGGGCTTTCTATAGTTGCAGTCGGCGGGGGCTACTCTTTGTTATGGTGCACGGGCTTCTCACTGCGGTGGCTTCTCTTGTTGTGGAGCATGGACTCTAGGTGCACGGGCTTCAGTAGCTGTGGCTCTCAGGCTCTAGAGCACAGGCTCCGTAGTTGTGGCGCATGCGCTTAGTTGCTCCGCAGCATGTGGGATCTTCCTGGACCAGGGCTCGAACCCGTGTCCCCTGCATTGGCAGGCAGATTCTTAACCACTGCACCACCAGGGAAGCCCAAAAGGTACAATTTTAAAATTAGTTCTTACTCCCTTTTTAAAAGCACATTTATTTTTACTTATCACATCTTCACTAGGCAAAAACTGCCTTGTACTTAAAGCCTATTGAAGGTTCTCAGGCATATTTTTAAATATACACAGATCTTCAAAAGCAGCAAGTAATTTTTGTATCAAGCATATTTACATTAAGTATATTTCTTTTCTTGCCTTGGTTATATATACTGATGGTGGACTGTTCAGTGAATCCAAGTATACGCTGTTCTAGAGGTTGTTGTTTTTTGTTCTTTGTTCCCAAGTGCTCATGTTTTTTGCAAAGTCCATGTAATTTAATCTATGTAATTACCTTTTCAACACAAAAACTTCCGAGATGTTGCCTTATTCCAACAAAAATAGCACTATCTGATCCAACAGATTAACACTCTTGAGGCATCATACAATAACAATCCAATGTGGGCATGGGAAAAAGGAAAACCAAATATTGGCAAAGAAATTAGAAATGCAATTTTGCACCTCTAAGGTGCTAACTCACATTTTTAACTTAAACATCTGATCTCAGGACTGTTTGGGCACTGACTTTAACTTATAGATAGTAGTGAATTTCTTAAGGCTGATTAACAGTCTTTCAGATAATTTAAAGATTATAAATGTTTAAAAAAAACAACTCCTGTTTCTCTGGCTTTGATAGCTAAACTTTTATTTCAGAATTGTGCATTTATCTCTAATATTCCAGACTCTAAGATAATGACAGTTAATTAACCTGGCAATAATTGTAGTTTATTTTTCAGAGAATTAAGCACACAATATGAACCATGTGCCAGACAAAACTTGGTCTTCAAACAGCAAGGTACTTAATGCTTAAAATCAAAATTAGATACAGAGGTGTTTTTTTTTCAGGGAATGAATGAGAATTGAGCTATTTAAAATAAATTCATTTAGCTGATTGCTTTTTAAATTAAAATAACCTTTTTTTCTCAATCCCAAAGTAATACATGCTTATTACCAAAAACACAGAGAAGTAGAAAGAAAGAAATAAAGGATATACTCAGGTCCACCCACCAAGAGATAAACATGTTGACATTTCAGTGGGAAGCCATATGGTGCAGAGATGAACTCAGGTTCCAGCCTTAGGCTGTGTGCATTCAAGCCTAGCTCTACCACTTACCACCTCTGTGAGCTAGTAATTTAATTTCTCTGTCTCATCTTCCTCATCTGCAAAATAGAGGTTCAAGGATGTGGTGAAGATTATGAGATAAATCATGCAATGTCCCTGGCATATAGCAAACTTTCAATGAATATTAACTCTTTGTTCAACTTTCTAGATACTTTTTGTCTTAGCATTTTCATCCAGGGACATTGCTGGGTTTGATTTACATTTGAAAAGAGCACTGAGTGTCCCAGAAGATAGTTATAATCAGTAGTGTCTCAGAAGATAGTTATAATCAAAATATATTTTTCTTCATACTTCTTTTTTATTTTATAAGGGGAAAATTGTAGATAAAATCTTGCTATTCCTAAAATCAAGACTGGTGATTTTAAAGCACAAGCACGCTTTTCTTTCATAAAACAAAATAAACTTATCATTCAACAATTTTTCATGCAATAACAAATATTTCAAGCTCTTCCACACAGATCGTCTCATTTAATGCTCATACAAAACTCTTTTGAAAGCACAAGACATTAGAATTATCTCCATTTTTTGAGCTAACTCTTCCCTTAGATTAATGATAGGTCATTGTCATTTCCACTTGCCCTTGAAGACTATACTTAGATATGGGGAGAAGTAAAATTATATGTCTCTCTGCTCAACACTAAAATTTAAAAAGTCCACCTGCTTGTCCTCCCTTTTTTCTTATCTTATTTAGAGATACCACCACCCAGGAAGTCAGCCAAACTATAAACCTGTCACTCTATGGCCCTCTCTCTTCATCCCTCACAGTCCATGAATTACAGAGTCCAGTTGATTATATTTCTTAAATACCTCTGGAAACAACCCTTTACTTTGCACCTTCATTGGCACTGTCTGAGTTCAGGTCTGCAGTGTTGCAGTGGCCTTGGAGTTCCCCTCCCTGCCTCCAGTGTTACCTGCTGATATCTGCCAAAGGGAAAACTCTTCTTTGACCACCCATTACCCACAGACTAATGGCAGAAGGCTTTTCATAATCTGGCCCCTTCCCAACTAACAAGATACCTATTTATAAACCATATACCCAAGTATTAACATTATGCTGTGAAATATACCTCTCCAAGACTAAAATACAAATATCCACTCTTTAGGGCACTCCCTTCCTGTTATCAAGGAAACCAGAAGGTTGAACTAGCGATCATAAGGTAGTACTTGGTAAGCAAAGTCACTGCATAATCACGAGGGAGATTTTATTCTGGCTATAATTGATCCCAATAAACTTTCCTTTATCCACAATAGAGTGTGCTTTTCTAGTGTTTGGAATACAGTATATACATCCACTGTGTTGTCTCTGTCTCTCAGACTCTATTAGGAAAGACAGATAAAAATGTATTTTCCTAGCTAATTCCCACCTCTTTATGAAGCCTTCTCATATTTCCACCCAGTTAAAATTATATATTCCCCTGCCCATCCTATCCTAGTTCCGTATTCAGTGTTGGGTATTTCTACTATAGGACTCTTTAGTATTTTTATCACTATAGTTATTTATGAAGGTTGCTTTCTCCTAGAAAGCTGCAAGTGTTAGTGATAAAAAGGACTAGCACTTGGTTCAACCAGATGTGGGTTTGAATTCTGATTCTCCCACTTACTTGTTGAGTGGCCTTTGTCTAATCCCTTAACCTCTCTGAGCTACTGTTCCCTCATCCATAAAGTGCAGATAATATGGTACTAGCTTCACAGAGTTATTGAGAGAATTAAAAGACAAGCTGCATGGAAAACAATTTTCACAGTACTGGATGCATGGAAAACACTCAATAAAGTCAATCTTACTGATCATCTTTGCATTCAGCATGGCAGTGAGGAATCCTGTGACTAGGATGGGATCGATTATACAGCCTTGCTTTTACTTTTAGTTGTTTATCGATTTGGGAAAGCAAGAGCACTTTCTCTTTTAAAATATTTTGTCCATTATTGAGTGAAGAGACTTTCTCAGACAGTTAGAAATATTCATTTGGTTTACGTCTGTCTTCTTACCAGACTGTAAGTTACTAGAGGAGAGGCAAGATGTTTTAGTTTTTTTTTTTGAATCCCCAGAAACTAGAAAGTGCCTGGCACATAGCAGGTCCTTAAAAATATGTTTACTGAATGAATACATACATTTCTAGAAGCTGTTCATAAGACAGTTCTGAGTTTATCATCTAGATCAGTGGTTCTCAAAGGTGGTCCTTGAATCAGCTGCTCGGGCATCACCTTGAGTTTGTTAGAAGTGCACATGAAGGGACCCCACCTCAACATAGCGTATCAGAGGTTCTGGGGTGGAGCACAGCCAACTGTGATTTAACAAGCTATCCAGCTGCTTCTTATGCCTGTTACAGTTTGAGAACCACTGACCAGACAGTTAACACCATTCTATAAATCTCAAAAACATTATGCCAAACAAAAGACATCAGAGACGAAAGAATTATTCCTTTCACATGAAGTTCTAGAATAGGCAAAACCAATATAAGATGAAAGAAACCAGAATAGTAGTTGCCCTGGAGGGTGGGGTAAGGGGTCGGGGTAGGGATTCAAACAGAAAAAGGCATGAGGAAAGCAGATGGCATGAGTTTATGCTTATGTCAAAACTCATCAAACTGTTTACTGAAGACCTGTGCAATTTGCTGTATTTAAATGCAATGCCAACTAAAAATTAAAGTAATGCCCTTTGAATTCTTTCTGTATAAGTCTTATCAGCAGGAGATCTATTTTTACTTTGCAATCTTAAGATGATCTGCAAGGTCCTGCATGATCTGACCCCCTACCTACTTTTTCTAGCCTTATCTGTTACCACTGCTTCTGTCACTTTTTCAGTCTTTCATCAACATTGACCTTTCACTTTCCCAATGGCATGTATTCCTATCCTGCTCCAGGGCCTTTGCACATGTTGTTACTACTCCCTTGAATGTTTCTTGTTCTTCCTTTTTTTTTTTTTTTTTTGCGGTATGTGGGCCTCTCACTGTTGTGGCCTCTCCCGTTGCGGAGCACAGGCTCCGGACGCGCAGGCCCAACGGCCATGGCTCACGGGCACAGCCGCTTCGCGGCATGTGGGATTTTCCCAGACCGGGGCACGAACCCGTGTCCCCTGCATCGGCAGGCGGACTCTCAACCACTGCGCCACCAGGGAAGCCCTTGTTCTTCCTTTTTACCTGGTTAACTCCCATTCTTCTTTGGTTCTCATTCTTTTATCTGTTCCTCAGGGAAACCCTACCAAATCTCACTTTGTTGTATGTCCATGGAAACTTTTGTAGGGCTGCTGTGTACACTTGTGCAGGGTGTTCATCTTAACAGTGGTTCCCAGCTGAGGTAATAGTGGCTAAAATCCAATTTGTACTCTACTTACAAAGACTTGCACATGGAACAGGGCTGTGTTGCCTGGAAAAGGGCTGCCTTTTTCTAATTCATCAAAGGCATAGACTGCTTGCCAAGCTGTGCCTACTCTAGGTTGTTTCTGTCTATGGAAGTGCCTCTTAAAAAATAGCACAAGGTACTACACAGGCTAGCAGCAGCCCTGGCCTTGTACTTCCTCTTCATAGTATTTCACAGTTGTAATTTTACATTTATTTGTGTGATTATTTGGTTAATATTTGTTTCCCCCACTAGACAGTAAGCTCTAGTTTTGCTTGTTATCAAGTATTTCCAGCACCTAGAACAGTGCTTGGCACAGAGTGAGTACTCAGTAAATATTTATGAAACGCATGAGACATTTTTTACTGTTGGAAGAATATTATGCTTTTTGAAGGTAGAGTCTGTATCTTATTTTCCCTTTTCCCCTCCTCCCTCACTCCACCCCTTACAATTACCTTACTGCTTTGCACATAAATGGCATTCAGTAAATTCCTCCTGATTGATTTAAAAATGTTCAAAGAAGCCATAGATGTGCTATTCACAGAAAAGTGGATCTGCAAGCGTATGATTACACACTGCCTGGGTGATGATGAACAGCTGCTATTTATGAAGCAGAAGAGACAAAAATTGTTGAATAAATGAGAAATAGACTTCAATTGAAACGGTAAGGATTTAATTTAGCTTTTGAAACTCATTTCCTGATATGAAGTTTACAAGATACTAGAAGACAATACAAAGGGAGGCTGTGAATTTTCTTTTTCTTTAAAAATACATGATCTTTGAGAGTTTTCCAAGATAGATCAACTACTTGTTTAAGGGCTAAGGGGTATTTCTTTTTTTTTTTAGATAAATTTATTTATTTTTGGCTGCACTAGATCTTTGTTGCTGCGTGTGGGCTTTCTCTATTTGTGGCGAGCGGGGGCTACTCTTTGTTGTGGTGTGTGGCCTTCACATTGCGGTGGCTTCTCTTGCTGCAGAGCACGGGCTCTAGGCACGCAGGCTTCAGTAGTTGTGGCATGCGGGTTCAGTAGTTGTGGCTCACGGGCTCTAGAGCGCAGGCTTAGTAGTTGAGGCACATGGGCTTAGTTGCTCTGCAGCATGTGGGATCTTCCCAGACCAGGGCTTGAACTTGTGTCCCCTGTATTGGCAGGCAGATTCTTAACCATGAGGGAAGCCTTAAGGGATATTTCTGACTTGAGTTCTCAACAATCTAAGATAGATTTTTTTTTAAATAAGGTTTTTCGTAGGGGATAATTTTACAGAATAGTTGCAAAATTTCTCTCATTAACATCTTACATCACCATGGTACATTTGCCAAAATTAAGAAATTGAAACACATAACTATTAACTAAACTCCAGACTTTATTTGGATTTCCCATTTCTCCAGTTATGTCCTCTTTCTGTCCCAAGTGAGACAGCTTTTTGATGTTCTTTAGTGGTTTATAAAAGATTGTGTACTCTAAATATCAAGCTCTGAATAGAAATACATAAATCTAGAGTGGCCTGTGTCCTTCATCTTGAGGCAAAAGTACTTTCCAATCAACCAGACTTGAATATGATCCCTAGCTCTGCCACTTTGAAAAGCTGTGTGTCTTTGGGCAAATTGTTTAATTACACTAAGCAATGGTTTCCACATTTGTAAAATGGAGGTGGTAAGACCTCTCCAACTGCGATGGTTTCTGAAATCTTTCACAGTAAGGGAATTCAGTGTTGAAAAACTTATGACTTTTTATAGGTAACTAATCTTTTGCATTTATTAAATTAATACCATAAAAATATCACTCTAAATAGCAGACCTGTGATGTTTTATATATGTTAAATTAGAAGAGGGCTGGGGGGAGGGATAAATTGGGAGATTGGGATTGACATATAACACTACTATATATAAAATAGATAACTAATAAAGACCGACTGTATAGCACAGGGAACTCTACTCAATACTCTGTAATGACCTATATGGGAAAACTATCTAAAAAAGAGTGGATATATGTATATGTATAACTGATTCACTTTGCTGTATACATGAAACTAATGCAACATTGTAAATCAACTATACTCCAATAAAAATTAAAAAAAAAAAAGAGGGCTCAGAGGATCCTGACTAAATACTCCTTAACCAAACTTTAGTCAGGCTCCTCTGAGTCCTGTTCTCAACTAGACCTTATCCTTTGACCTGCCTAGTTCAGTTGTAGCAGGAATTCTGCTAAGTCAGTTTAGAAAGAATCCTCCACCTTTGATATCTGATAACCCTGGCAAGTCAGTTTAGGAAGAATCCCCCTATGCTTGAGGTCTCTTCTAATAAATTTCCATCCACCAACCCCCCGGAAGGGGTAGAAAGACTTTCCCTCTACTGTCCTAGGTTTGAAAGCTGTATCTATGAAATAAACCAAAAACAGGCAAGTTAACAGGAGAAAAGGTTTACAAATTTATTAATTTTTAATATTGTATGCACAGGAGCATTGCCAGGGGAAAAAAGTGAATATCAAAAAAAAGCAGTGATATTTGAGAGTTTATATCATCTCAGCAGGAAAAGTGGAAAGAGGATGTACGCCGCTTAGGGGAGAGTAAAGTTTTGGAAAGATGAATGGGCCCATAGAATAGAAGGGAGACAATGGTCATTTGTGACAAATTTTCTCTGGATGTGGTGTTGAGTTCTGACTTCTAGTCTCCTCTTCCATGATAAGAGTCAATCTTCCCTGGTTGATGAAACTGCTGGAGAGGGGATATATGAGAATTGAGTTCCTTCTGGAGGATCTATCTTTAGGCAGATAAGTGGAGCTCAGAGAAGTCTGTGTTTCAGGTGCCTTCAGCTCAAAATAATTAGTATGCCAGACTACAATCCTGCAACCTGTGGAACAAAAACCACATTGACAGAAAGACAGACAAGATGAAAAGGCAGAGGGCTATGTACCAGATGAAGGAACAAGACAAAACCCCAGAAAAACAACTAAATGAAGTGGAGATAGGCAGCCTTCGAGGAAAAGAATTCTGAATAATGATAGTGAAGATGATCCAGTACCTCGGAAAAAGAATGGAGGCAAACATCGAGAAGATGCAAGAAATGTTCAACAAAGATCTAGAAGAATTAAAGAAGAAACACCTAGAAGAATTAAAGAACAAACAGAGAAGAACAATACAATAACTGAAATGAAAAATACACTAGAAGGAATCAATAGCAGAATAACTGAGGCAGAAGAACGAATAAGTGACCTGGAAGACAGAATGGTGGAATTCACTGCCACAGAACAAAATAAAGAAAAAAGAATGAAAAAAAAATGAAGACAGCCTAAGAGACTTCTGGGACAACATTAAATGCAAAAACATTCACATTATAGGGGTCCCAAAGGGAGAAGAGAGAGAGGAAGGACCCAAGAAAATATTTGAAGAGATTATAGTTGAAAATTTCCCTAACATGGGAAAGGAAATAGCCACCCAAGTCCAAGAAGCACAGAGAGTCCCAGGCAGGATAAACTCAAGGAGAAATACGCCAAGACACATAGTAATCAAATTGACAAAAATTAAAGACAAAGAAAAATTATTGAAAGCAACAAGGGAAAAATGACAAATAACATACAAGGGAACTCCCATAAGGTTAACAGCTGATTTCTCAACAGAAATTGTACAAGCCAAAAGGGAGTGGCATGATATACTTAAAGAGATGAAAGGGAAGAAC
The DNA here is from genome assembly GCF_949752795.1 of Hyperoodon ampullatus. Classification (NCBI taxonomy): domain Eukaryota; kingdom Metazoa; phylum Chordata; class Mammalia; order Artiodactyla; family Ziphiidae; genus Hyperoodon; species Hyperoodon ampullatus. The sequence continues at coordinate 47,295,694 of NC_136920.1, read as the reverse complement.
CTACAACCAAGATTACTCTACCAGCAAGGATCTCATTCAGATTAGACGGAGAAATTAAAAGCTTTACAGACAAGAAAAAGCTAAGAGAATTCAGCACCACCAAACCAGCTCTACAACAAATGATAAAGGAACTTCTCTAAGTGGGAAACACAAGAAAAGAAAAGGACCTACAAAACAAACCCATAACAATTAAGAAAATGGTAATAGGAACATACATATTGATAGTTACCTTAAACATAAATGGATTAAATGCTCCAACCAAAAGACACAGGCTTGCTGAATGGATACAAAAATAAGACCCATATATATGCTGTCTACAAGAGACCCACTTCAGACCTAGCGACACATACAGACTGAAGGTGAGGAGATAGAAAAAGATATTCCATGCAAATGGAAATCAAAAGAAAGCTGGAGTAGCAATACTCATATCAGATACAATACACTTTAAATTAAAGACTGTTACAAGAGACAAGGAAGGACACTACATAATGATCAAGGGGTCAATCCAAGAAGAAGATATAACAATTATAAATATATATGCCTCCAACATAGCAGCACCTCAATACATAAGGCAACTGCTAACAGCTATAAAAGTGGAAATATACAGTAACACAATAATAGTAGGGGACTTTAACACCTTGCTTATACCAATGGACAGATCATCCAACAGAAAATTAATAAGGAAACACAAGCTTTAAATGACACAATAGACCAGATAGATTTAATTGATATTTACAGGACATTCCATCCAAAACAGCAGATTACGCTTTCTTCTCAAGTGTGCACGGAACATTCTCCAGGATAGATCACACCTTGGGTCACAAATCAAGCCTCAGTAAACTTAAGAAAATTGAAATCATATCAAGCATCTTTTCTGACCACAACGCTAAGAGATTAGAAATCAATTACAGGGAAAAAAATGTAAAAAGCACAAACACATGGAGGCTAAACAATACATTACTAAATAACAAAGAGATCACAAAAGAAATCAAAGAGAAAATCAAAAAATACCTAGAGACAAATTACAAAGAAAACATGATGATCCAAAACCTATGGGATGCAGCAAAAGCAGTTCTAAGAGGGAAGTTTATAGCAATACAATCCTACCTCAAGAAACAAGAAAAATCTCAAATAAACAATCTAACCTTACACCTAAAGGAACTAGAAAAAGGAGAACAAACAAAACCCAAAGTTAGTAGAAGGAAAGAAACCATAAAGATCAGAGCAGAAATAAAGGAAATAGAAACAAAGAAAACAATAGCAAAGATCAATAAAACTAAAAGCTGGTTCTTTGAGAAGATAAACAAAATTGATAAACCATTAGCCAGACTCATCAAGAAAAAGAGGGAGAGGACTCAACTCAATAAAATTACAAATGAAAAAGGAGGAGTTACAACAGACACTACACAAATACAAAGCATCCTAAGAGACTACTACAAGCAACTCTATGCCAATAAAATGGACAACCTGGAAGAAATAGACAAATTCATAGAAAGGTATAACCTTCCAAGACTGAACCAGGAAGAAATAGAAAATATGAACAGACCAATCACAAGTAATGAAATTGAAACTGTGATTAAAAATCTTCCAACAAACAAAAGTCCAGGACCAGATGGCTTCACAGGCAAATTCTATCAAACATTTAGAGAGGAGCTAACACCCATCCTTCTCAAACTCTTCCAAAAAATTGCAGAGGAAGGAACACTCCCAAACTCATTCTATGAGGCCACCATCACCCTGATACCAAAAACAGACAAAGATACTACAAAAAAAGAAAATTACAGACCAATATCACTGATGAATATAGACGCAAAAATCCTCAACAAAATACTAGCAAACAGAATCCAACAGCACATTAAAAGGATCATACACCATGATCAAGTGGGATTTATCCCAGGGATGCAAGGATTCTTCAATATACACAAATCAATCAATGTGATACACCATATTAACAAACTGAATAAAAACCATATGATCATCTCAATAGATGCAGAAAAAGCTTTTGACACAATTCAACACCCATTTATGATAAAAACTCTCCAGAAAGTGGGCATAGAGGGAACCTACCTCAACATAATAAAGGCATGTATGATAAACCCACAGCAAACATCATTCTCAATGGTGAAAAACTGAAACCATTTCCTCTAAGATCAGGAACAAGACAAGGATGTCCATTCTCACCACTATTATTCAACATAGTTTTGGAAGTCCTAGCCATGGCAATCAGAGAAGAAAAAGAAATAAAAGGAATTCCAATTGGAAAAGAAGAAGTAAAACTGCACTGTTTGCAGATGACCTGATACTATACATAGAGAATCCTAAAGTTGCCACCAGAAAACTACTAGAGCTAATCAATGAATTTGGTAAAGCTGCAGAATACAAAATTAATGCACAGAAATCTCTTACATTCGTATACACTAATGATGAAAAATCTGAAAGAGAAATTAAAGAAACACTCCCATTTACCACTGCAACAAAAAGAATAAAATACCTAGGAATAAACCTACCTAGGAAGACAAAAGACCTGTATGCAGAAAATTATAAGACATTGATGAAAGAAATTAAAGGTGATACAAACAGATGGAGAGATACACCATGTTCTTGGATTGGAAGAATCAATATTGTGAAAATGACTGTACTACCCAAAGCAATCTACAGATTCAGTGCAATCCCTATCAAATTACCAATGGCATTTTTTTACAGAACTATAACAAAAAATCTTAAAATTTGTATGGAGACACAAAAGACCCTGAATAGCCAAAGCAGTCTTGAGGGAAAATATGGAGCTGGAGTAATCAGACTCCCTGACTTTAGACTATACTACAAAGCTACAGTAATCAAGAAAATATGGTACTGGCACAAAAACAGAAATATAGATCAATGGAACAGGATAGAAAGCCCTGAGATAAACCCATGCACCTATGGTCAACTAATCTATGACAAAGGAGGCAAGGATATACAGTGGAGAAAAGACAGCCTCTTCAATAAGTGGTGTGGGGAAAAATGGACAGCCACATGTAAAAGAATGGAATTAGAACACTCCCTAATACCATACACAAAAATAAACTCAAAATGGATTAGAGACCTAAATGTAAGACTGAACACTATAAATCTCTTAGAGGAAAACATACGAAGAACACTCTTTGACATAAATCACAGTAAAATCTTTTTTGATCCATCTCCTAGAGTAATGGAAATAAAAACAAAAATAAACAAATGGGACCTAATGAAACTTAAAGGCTTTTGCAACGCTTTTGCAAAAGCATAGAAAACTACAAACAATACAAAAAGACAACCCTCAAAATGGGAGAAAATATCTGCAAACAATCAACTGACAAAGGATTAATCTCCAAAATATATAAACAGCTCATGTAGCTCAATATTAAAAAAAACAAACAACCCAATCAAAAAATGGGCAGAAGACCTGAATAGACATTTCTCCAAAGAAGACATACAGATGGCCAAGAAGCACATGAAAAGCTGCTCAACATCACTAATTATTAGAGAAATGCAAATCAAAACTACAATGAGGTATCACCTCACACCAGTTAGAATAGGCATCATCAGAAAATCTACAAATAATAAATGCTGGAGAGGGTGTGGAGAAAAGGGAACCCTCTTGCACTGTTGGTGGGAATGTAAATTGATACAGCCACTATGGAGAACAGTATGGAGGTTCCTTTAAAAATTAAAACTAGAACTACCATATGACACAGCAATCCCACTACTGGGCATATACCCTGAGAAAACCATAATTCAAAAAGAGACATGCACCCCAATGTTCATTGCAGCACTATTTACAATAGCCAGGACATGGAAGCAAACTAAATGCCTATTGACAGATGAATGGATAAAGAAGATGTGGTACATACATACAATGGAATATTACTCAGCCATAAAAAGGAACGAAATTGGGTCATTTGTAGAGACGTGGATGGATCTAGAGACATACAGAGAGAAGTAAGTCAGAAAGAGAAAAACAGATATTGTATATTAACGCATATATGTGGAATGTAGAAAAATTGTTCAGATGAACTGGTTTGAAGGACAGAAATAGACACAGATGTAGAGAACAAACATATGGACTCCAAGGGGGGAAAGTGGAGCGGTGGAGGTGTAATGAATTGGGAGATTGGGATTGACATATATACAGTAATATGTATAAAATGGATAACTAATAAGAACCTGGTGTATAAAAAAATAAATAAAATTAAAAATAAAAAAAAAAACAATATTCCAAAGCAGCATACTGCAGGTGGCATGTCCTGAACTCTTTCACCCCGCCCCCACCACTCTTCTCTTTGATTATAAATCCACACCTATCCTTGCTGTATTCAGAGTTGAGCCCCATCTCCCTCTCCTATTGTGATAGGCTTGACACCTATTACAATAGTCCTAAAGTTCCTTACTGTTTTAACAAGTGTCAGAATAATTTTTTAACATTAGCAATAATGAACATTAATTTCCATTTATTATCCCTGACTCATCAAATTTTTAAAATATCTCTCCTAGTTTTAATAAAACTAAAATATATATATTATATATATATATATTTTTTTTTTTTTTTGCGGTACGCAGGCCTCTCACTGTTGTGGCCTCTTCTGTTGCGAAGCACAGGCTCCGGACGCGCAGGCTCAGCGGCCATGGCTCACGGGTCTAGCCGCTCCGCGGCATGTGGGATCTTCCCGGACCGGGGCACGAACCCGTGTCCCCTGCATCGGCAGGCGGACTCTCAATCACTGCGCCACCAGGGAAGCCCAACTAAAATATTTTTTTTTAATATTTTTGCTTTGTTATGAATAACATGCATGCTGAAAGGCACTTTCCTTCCATATGTCCTTTATCCAAATGTTCAGCACTTTTCTGATTTTATTAGTAGAAGGTGACTCCCACTGATCCCAGATACACAGAGTAATTTGGATTGGAAACGCTTTAGTTAATTATCCTTTATTTGTAGAACTACATTCACAAACATCCTTATCAACAGATAAGTGGGGTATGTTTGTCTTTGTCTGTGGAAATGTCATACCAAAGCACATCTTACTTTCTCAGTGGTGATTCCATACCAATCTCATCTCTCTCACCAACTGAGGAGCGCTTAGCAGCGCCTGGCACATTAGGAGTTCAACAAACAAGGGCAATTATTAAGATATGAACTTTAATTTTTTCAGCTTCGTTATTTTTCCTGAGTCTTCATTGCAAAAACTTCTTATTCTGCCCTGCATTTGCTTTACCTTCCCTTACTCATTCTCAACTGACTTCTCTCCTTATCCCCAAGAGTGACTTGCAATCTGCAGTTAATGAAACAGAGATAATGATATTCTCTATATTAAGGCATCATGCAGAAGTAGTTCTAATACACTAGAATTTTATCGTGGGGCACTCCTCTATACTGTTTATCCCATGGGTGATGTAATGAGGTCTAAAAGACAAAAAATATATAATATCAAGTGATCAAGAAATATTAGGTCCCTTCCTATACCTTCATTTTTACAGATGAGGACAATGAGGTCCAGAAATATACGTTGTCACAGCTAAGTTCCAAAAAAGGGGGAGGGAGGGGGAACTGGCTTTTATTTCTTGTCATAGTTCTCCTTTTCTGGGCTATTCATTTGGTTATGTGTCTTAATCACCCATCTAACAAATCCACGAGGCTCACCAATGTGATTGGCACCTGTCAACCGCCCAGATACGGTAACACAGCAAACATTTTGGTGAAGCATAACAGTTTTGTTGCCTTCCCCTAGAATTTTATTGTATCTGGTGTGCCAAAAAATATTGTCCGTCATTTGTCTCACAGTCGCATACATGCTTGGAGATGACCATTGACTTTTAGGCCTTGTCGTTTTTCACGGCCTTGATAATCCTTTAACAGGTAAAAGAAGCACTCCGGAATGTAACTCATTGGAGTCTAGAATTATAATTTTAGTATATTCCTACCTAAACCCTACCCAATATTGGTACCAATTGGACGAGGATAAACATTCATCGCAATAAACATTCACTAGAATAAATATTCATCAAGAAACTAGGAGGCATTCAGGGATTATTATTTTGTAGCGTTTAGAAATCCATCCTGGACTACGGAAACCCGGTGGAAGACTACCTGGTTCACAAACAAGATTTCAAAGAGGAGGGGCTTGGAGGAGGCGGGTCCGGACAACCAAGCGCGAGAATACGCCCCAGCGCATGCGCACCCATTAGCGGGTAACTCCCATTTGCTAGGTAGGGGAGGAAAGTGAGAAGCAGTCTACAATTTTAAAATTTCTCTCCGCAACCGAAAATTAGATTGTGATCAGTTCCATGAATAATGTGAGAGCGTTATTCTCCGAGTTCAAGATTAAGGACACTTGGCATATACCGCTAAACCAAGAGGTGACTTCTCGTCTCGTCCCCCGTCTCCTGGGACATTGATAGGCTAGTCCATTCCACAGACTTTCGAGTCCTTGCAGCGGGTCGGGGATCGAAGGATTGGGCCAATAGCGGCTGAAACGTCTTTGGAAGAAGGAAGGGGGTGAGGGGGCATCCCTCTGAGTTCCGCCTCTCCTTTTTCGAGGCGGTCGTGGGGAAGGGGGACGTACGAAATATTGCCCTCGAAAGCCAAGGATCACACCTCTCCGTGCAAACTGCCGGGAGGGCGGCGGGGAAAGGGCAAGACGGGAGTGGGGAAAGGGAAGGATCCAGGAAGCCGCGCGGGAGGGCGCGCGCGCGCGCCCCTTTTTCAGCAGTGTGGCGGGGTCGCACGCACGCCCGCCTCGGCGGCTGGGCGCGGTTTGCGACAGTGGGGGGAGTGGTGGAGGTGGCGGCGGCAGTGGCAACTTTGCGGCAAGCTCCGGACGGGCTTGCTTGACGGCGGTGTGGCGGAGGCCCCGCCCTAGGCGGCAGGAACCTGGAGGGAGGCGGAGGAATATGTCCGAGAGGGAAGTGTCTACAGCGCCGGCGGGAACAGACATGCCTGCGGCCAAGAAGCAGAAGCTGAGCAGCGACGAGAACAGCAACCCGGACCTCTCTGGAGACGAGAATGTGAGTGCAGCACTGAGCAGTCCGGACGGGACTTTGGAGTGAAAGTTTCAAATTCTTTTTAAACTGTAGGCGCGGGGGCGGGCAGGCGGCTGTGGGGGGAGGAAGAGGTGTCACCCTCTACTCAGGAAAACGCGGGCGTGGAGGAGAACATCGAACTTGTCTCTACGGGGATCTTGAGCTGCGGCCGAGAGCGAGCGGAAACTTGACGAAGGAGAGTGGTTTAAGAGAGAGCGTGGTGGTGGAGGTCAGAGGGTTCTGAGATCCTTTTGCGTGCATGCGGAGTGTCTGGGCCTTTAGGCAGATTTGGGGAGAGTGCGGATCTGAGATTCCAGTAGTTTAAAAGGCAAGTTAGAGGTTTTTCTAAGACAGTTGGAAGGAGGGACCAGCGTGTGTTAATGGACTTTTAAAAAGGAATTTAGGGGCCGTGTCACTCGTAGACCCTTAGCGACTGTCCAGGATGGGAAGAGTAGCTCTTAGACGTAAGAGATTTCGGTGACTCTTTTAAAGGGGCTTTTGTGTCCGCTTCTGTCTTGTCCGTGGAGAAGGGGCGTGCCTGACAGTCGGCTTCTCTTCAGGAGGAGGAAAATTGAGAGGGTCGTCTCCTGACTTGGAGGGGGAAACGACCCTTGAGGAAGGAATGAGAAGGGACAGTTACTCTTTTGTAAGTTTTCACTAAGATAAAGGGGATGACCTGGAAGATTTTAGGCCGCTGTGGTCAGGGTAGATGTCTTTAGGTGTGGGCTCGTGGCTTCGCATGTGTAAGGTGTTTTGGAATCAGATTTTTTTTTTACTCTTAAATGGATCTTGGTAATACTCTAGTTCGTCCCAACAGTTGATCCCAGTGTTTTTAGGTGAGACGCCAGTAATGACCGAACTGACATTAATTTTCAGTTTCATGTTTTAAGTTTATATCCAATAAGGTCAGCAAAATGTCTTCACAGTTCATTCAACGAATTACTACTCTGAAATGTGAACCCTCCGAGGTAACAACATCTGATTATCTTTTTTAAACCTTTAAAGTGTTATAGGAAGGTGGTGTAAGTTCTTCTTTTTCTCAGTTTAGCTAGTTTTAAGAATAAATGTACTTTACACACCCAGTTCCTAAGTTCTACATCACTGCATCACCGACTGAAGCATATATATGGCATGGTGTCAAGACCAGAATTTTCACTGAACAGATGGGAAAGAATTCTTTTTGCAGATAGAAGAAAGATATTTGGGAGATTGTCAGTTTGTGGGATTTGGACTTGAAATTTCTGGAAGGCTTAGGTGTTGAATGTTACTTAAAATCTGTTTTTTTTCCTGTTTGTGCTTCCCAGTCTTATTATATATCGGGATCTAACATTTTTGACCCTCTTCATTCCAGCCCTTGGTGTCTGTTTTATTTCCACCTCTTCTTAAATTTCTCTAGGCAGATTAGGTTAGTGACTAGGAGCACAAACTGCATCTCTTAGGTTAAAATCCCCACTCTACTGCTTACCGGTTGCTTGATCTTGAGCAAGGTGCTTGACCTAGTTGCACTAGATTCTTATCTTTAAAATGGGGATAATAACGGTATTTACCTCATGGGATGTTTGTGAGGATTAAATGAGATAATATAGGTAAAGTGCTGAAAAGAGTGCCTGCCCCTTAATGAGTACCATACAAGTGTTAATTACTATTACTTCTTTTGTAATCACATTGTCTAGACTTATGTTTCTGGCCCTTCCACATATTAATCAGGCAGAAATGTAATGAAAATGTCAATAACCTATTGGACTGAGGAAAATTTCAGGGAACCAAATAAATTGAAAGGTTATTTTCTTTTTACAGACCCTTAAGAGGAATGTACTCCTTGATGCATACTAAAGCTATTCAGAACTAGATGATTGGACTAAGCCATTGTTTTGGTTCCTCCATTTGGCTGGGACTTTTAACCTTTTTTGTGCCTTGGACACCTTAATAAATCCTGTGAAACCTTCTCAGAATAATAGTTTCAAATGTATAAAATACAATATATAAGATTACAAACAAAATCAGTGATAAAATTATTAAAAAGTTACAGAATTTTTTAAAACATTTAAGATTTGTTTTAATAAAGTGCTTTAATATCAAGTGCTTCTTTATTAGCACATTAAGTAACTAGGTCTATCATTGACTCTGATAGTTATGATGGGCACAGACAATTTTTGAGATCTGCAACTACTATAATGTGATATAAAAATACCTGATTTCATTGGTGAGAAAGTCACAGCTACAGTAACATTAGCATGTATGCTGCCTGCATTATAATAGAAGGAAGTAATAGATTTCACTTAAAGATAGTGAAAATTAAAATGCAACTTTAAATTTATTTATGTATTTGTTTATTTTGCCGCTTAAGTTCACAGGTCCTCTGAATTTCATCCAGGGACCCAGATCTAGGACATAGGTTAAGGGAAGCGAGTAGAGAACTCTGTATAAAAATGAGTTCAGAAAAAGCTAACAAGGGCAGTGGTTTTACTCTTGAGGGAGCCAAATAATGACAGAAAGGCCAAAAGCAAGTGGAGGAAAGAATGTGGTGTTTTTGAGTTGGAGTGAAGGTAGTCTGAGCGCTTGCTACGGTTAAAGTGAATCAAAGAATTGAAAGGACATTAAAATTTTTTTCAATTGAGGTATAATTGACTAATAACATTATATTATTTCAGATGCACAACATAATGATTCGATATTTGTATACAGTGCAAAATGATCAGCACAGTAAATCTAGTTAACATCCGACCTATTTTAAGTTTGTTTTATATGTATCTGCCATTCTATTAACTTTTTCATATGACTGCAGAGTAGTTAGCTTATGGAAGAATACTAATTGTTGTCTGGTACTGAGATCAGAAGGCTGAATCTGGAGACATGTCTTTTGCTTAAGCAGCCTGTGGCAAGATTAAGGGCCAAATTACTATCCCTGTTTCCTTGTTGAGCAAATGCAGATGGTAGTGCCATATCTGTTGCATAGTACCATTCTGTATTTTGATGAGGGGCCAAGGTGGAAGTCAGCTTGTACACATATTAGATACTTAGGAACGGTTTGAATTTAAAGATAAAATGAAAGCATTGTGACTGTATTTCATTTCTATTTGTTTGATTTCCATTTGATCTTGATTTGCCTATTTGAGGAGATGGGTAAATTAAGTGGTTAAAAGTTTATACACACACACACACACACATACACATACATGTAATGTGCCCCGATTATTAACAGTGTTTTGTGTGGCTTCTTGATTAGCAGTTGGATTTTTAGAATGGAAAGAAGAATTTTCCAGACTGGGAAGAAGCTAGTGAATAAATGTCTAACCGTTTTATTATTTCATTTCTCTAGTGTTGAAAGATAATTTTCAGAAAAAGAATAAATTTTCAGAAACATTTTATTTTACTCATATGAGGGAACTGGGCAAGTGTAAGTCAAACGGTACAAATGTATATGGATTAAAGGAATGTAGAGATGAAATTGCAAATGGAAACAAAAACTTTTCTTCAGCGTGAAAGGGAAGACATTTGAACCTCTACCTTTGGATTATGCACAGTGTGAGAGATGTAAGATTGTTCAAAGGCAGTGAAGGGGGTTAGAATCTGATAACACGGAAGAGCGTGCAGTATTTACATAGTTTTCCAGTGAAACACAAAATTGTTTTCTACACTAGGTTTTAGCTGTGTAAATACAACTGAAAGGTAGGGAGAAATAGAGATTAACAGTGATTTCAGGACTTCCCCGGTAGTCCAGTGAGTAAGAATCTGCACTTCCAATGCGGGGGTCCGGGTTTAGTTTCTGGTCAAGGAACTAGATCCCACGTGCATGCCGCAACTAAGACCCCGGGCAGCCTAAATAAATAAAAATTAAAACGACAACAACAAAAAAAACCCCAGTGATTTCAACCTAGGAACTGAACTCTAAAGTTTTACATTTCTATATCTATAAAAGCTGTTTGTATTTACATGAAATTACAGTCTAGATATTGAGCATTACTATGTGCCATCTATCCACTTCATTCTCTTTTTTCACCCTAGATAACCAGTATATTTTAGAATGATTTGTGTATTTTTTTTTAAAAGCGTTCCATTTTGGTAGGAACCATTCGTTTTGAAAAACCACCCCTAAGAACTACTGTATAATACCATATAGTTTTTAAGGAATTAATATGAATTCTTAATATACTTTTTGATACTCCAGTTAATTTTTAATGTTGTGTAATATCATAAAACCAACTTTAGGAAGCAATAATTTAAAAATAACCTCTAAGACAATGGTTCCTAATATGTGTTCTCATAGGTGTTAATAGGCACTCCATGAAAAAAAGCTTCCTCTGGAATGAATTTAGTAACTACTGCCCTAAGGTGATATAGGTTTAAATAAATCTCTTTATTCCAAGGAACACTTTGGAATGTGTAATCAGAGGAGGTAGTGAAATCCTCTTCTCAGAGTAGAGAACCATTAATATAGCTTGCGGACTGGAGACAGGGTATAAATTAGGTGAATTTTCAAGGTTTCCTGCAGTCATTTCTACATTTGGAAGGATTTTACTTTACAGTGAGTTTCTGGAGCTCTATTATATGAGTATTCTAGAGATATGAGTCAGATTTCACTTGTATATAGCACATAACATGTAGAACCTAAAAATATTCTAAATGGTTTAAGTGTTATAAATAAGCAGAGTTTGAATGATAATCAGGATTTTCATCTAAAGTAGGAAGCACTAACACTGTAGCCTCAAACAGCTACCCACTCCCATGCTCCAAACTGAGCAGCAGTCAAATAAATTATGAGGACATGTAGGTCAGTCAGATTTAAGAGTCATAGCTTTTGGTTTTGAATACCAGCAGCCCTAACCAGCAAGACACCATTTAGGCTCTCTAAGCAACACTTCCTTATCTAACAATACCTTGTATGAATGAAGGGCAGTAAAGATGAAGTGAGACAACGTAATAAAGTGGCTGGCACAGACCAGTGCCTTGTTATTTAAAGGCAGTATTATTCTTACCATTAGCATCATCATGGTTAGCTTTTTTGTTTATATTTTTGCTGAAATATCAAATATCCACAAATCCTAATGTGTTTGCGTTTTATTTTTAATTGGAGACAAGAATAAATTTCTTCATTTCTTGCAGGATTTATTAATTAATTCTTTTAGGCCAGTCAGTAGCTACCCAGTATGAACTCATTTCCTAAGTACAGTATTGCTGTTTCATATAATTTTTTCTGATTTGCTGCTCATAGGATGATGCTGTCAGTATAGAAAGTGGTACAAACACTGAACGCCCTGATACACCTACAAATACGCCAAACGCGCCTGGAAGGAAAAGTTGGGGGAAGGGAAAATGGAAGTCAAAGAAATGCAAATATTCTTTCAAATGTGTAAATAGTCTCAAGGTATGTACAGAAAGACACAGTCTATGTGCTGAATGATGGGCTCTAGAGTTATTTCTCAGTGGTAAACATTTTATGCTCAGGATACTCTGTCAAGTTAAAAATATTATAAAATTATAATAATCTGAAGTTTTGTTTGTAGGGCAGACTGCATAGTTACTATAATCCATTCCACATTTGTTTAGCTTTTTTTTGTTTGTTTTACATTAAATGGGTAGTACCTAGTATTGCATCTGGTTTTTCTTTACTGTTTTTATTGATTTTGAGAAATGTTACTCTTCATATTTTGGTAAAACTTAAAAGCATAAGCCGGGCTTCCCTGGTGGCGCAGTGGTTGAGAGTCCGTCTGCCGATGCAGAGGACACGGGTTCGTGCCCCGGTCCGGGAGGATCCCACGTGCCGCGGAGCGGCTGGGCCCGTGAGCCATGGCCGCTGAGCCTGTGCGTCCGGAGCCTGTGCTCCGCAACGGGAGGCCACAACAGTGAGAGGCCCGCATACCAAAAAAAAAAAAAAAAAAAAAAAGCATAAGCCACTTCCTGGTACCTGTTACTGAAAAAAACTGAATGTGACATTAACTTTGAGTTAGCATAAATTGAAACAGATGTCTTTGTGCAGTCTTTAAAAATTTAACCCTTTTATTTGTAATTATTTTCAAAGAAAAAGGTAGAAATTAAAAAATTTTTTGAATATTCAGTATTTGGAAAAATAATAGGTTGGAGTTATTTAGATTACTGCCTTCCTCAATAGTCTTTTTATTTTTAAAAAGGATTACTGATATTTACTTGAAATGTTTTACATATATTCATTTCCTGTTTTTTAAATTTGGGGATGTTTTTCCTGTGCTGAGCAAAAATATACATTATATTATCTTATACATATGTTAGATAGATTCTTTTTAAAATATCTAAATATACTTTAAAGTCTTCGGAAAGCGTAAGAAGCTATGGCTTTATGGAAATTATTTTCCTGTCTATGTAGCAAAATTCATTGCTCAGTGTGTCAAATTATATTGTCTTAAAAGGGGGGAAATTAATCTCAGTGGTTGTTGGATTTTTTTTTTCCTTCTAAAGCTAAGTGTCCATTGTAGTTTCATGTTAATATTTAGGTATATTAACCTATTTTTACGTAGTATATCTGGAAGGTGGTTTTAACTGCCATTTGGATATTTTGATTAAGTATTTCCAAAGCCTAAAGCTATGGCTTTTTAAAGGATAAGAAATAAATGTTGTTATACTTTAAAAGTGAAAACAGTGCCTTAAAGGGAATTTGAAAGTTACTATTAAACACCAGGAGATTGCCAGTATAATTAAGGCTGAAAAATAACTTCGTGAACAAAACTGAATACTTGTAGCACAGGGAACTCTGCTCAGTATTCTGTGGTGGCCTAAATGGGAAAAGAATTTGAAAAAGCTGTATATGTATGGCTGAATCACTTTGCTGTGCACCTGAAACTAATACAACATTGTTAATCAACTCTACTCCAATGTAAAATAAAAATTTTTAAAAACCTGAATACTTGTTTTTTGTACATCTCCTTATAGCCTCCTGGTAACTGTGAAGTTACAGCCCACTGCCTCCCCTGGCCCCCACTGTTCAAGTATTCTTGTTCATTATAAAACTTCTTGGGTTGTTTTTCTTTTAGGACCCAAATTCAAGGTTATTTAAAGTTGTTTCTATAGAACTGTAGAAAGCAGTGATTTGAATGGAGTCTGATATGCTTCACTGTACAAGGGAAATTAAACCTAATAAAGTTTAATGAGTACTGGAGAAACTATATTAACTGTTAGGTTATTTGTTATTTCAGAAAAATAAATTGTGTCCTTATGTCCTAAGGGATTAAATGCCTTTACCACAGGTATCCATTTTATTTTGATTCAGAAGCGTGCAGTTGGGTTTAAGAATATAGAAGGCAACTATCAAAGTATTTTCATTGATGAGTACTTGTTACCTAACCTTTGATCTAAATCTTTAATTGTTATAAAGCTTTATCATGCACCAGTATTTTAAAATGTGAAAACTGGACTAACATACCTTTTCAGTGTCAAAAGTCAGTTTATGTATGATATATAAAACTGCAGCTTGCATTTTGGAAAAAAATCGTAATGGGAATGGTCAGTTTAGTACCATTTTTTGGTTTCTAAAATATATTAATTTTTCTTATTTCTTGGTTATTTTATAGGAAGATCATAATCAGCCATTGTTTGGAGTTCAGTTTAACTGGCACAGTAAAGAAGGAGATCCATTAGTGTTTGCAACTGTAGGAAGCAACAGAGTGAGTGTTAAGGGGACTGTTTGGCATTTGGCTTATCAGAGTCTGGTGTTAATATAACATTGAAGTGTAATGATTTTGAAGTAAACTTTGTATAGCTGGTTTGACAATATTGTTCCTTTATGTAAAAGTGAAGCATTCTAGAAACTGACAAAATTAAAAGTAATATTCATGAATGAAAATATATCTTTATTTCATATATACTCCCAATTGTTCATGAAACAGGTTTCTATTTACATTTTGTACTCATAAATATTTTGTTTTGAGTGGCTGAAAAAATTGACCTGGCTTGTTAGAAGTGACTGTAATAGTTGTTTGTCAATTTAGGGTAAGAAGTCTGTTATTTCTTAAAAATAATAAACATAATTAGTTGCTCTCTGTAAATGGAAGGCGTAAATCCAGTGGATTTATGTAATAGTTACTGAAAATATTTTAATTATATGCAATAAACACTTGTTTTGAATTGTTTTTAGGAAGCCAGAGTATCTTGAACTAAGAGAATGCATGGAAAAAACCATGCTGGGCATGTTTTGATGTTAATGATTAAACTTTTTAGTTAAACCTGGGGCTGAAAAAGTGGATTGCAAAGACTTGTTTACTTCCATTCACTTCTTTTTTTTTTTTTTTTTTTTTTTTTTTTTTTTGTGGTATGCGGGCCTCTCACTGTTGTGGCCTCTCCCGTTGCGGAGCACAGGCTCCGGACGCGCAGGCTCAGCAGCCATGGCTCACGGGCCCAGCCGCTCCGCGGCACATGGGATCCTCCCAGACCGGGGCACGAACCCGCATCCCCTGCATCGGCAGGCGGACTCTCAACCACTGCGCCACCAGGGAGGCCCAGCTTCCATTCACTTCTAAATGAATGGGAAAAAGAAAGATTTCCCTAGTGCTTACCAGGGAGAATCAGGAGTTTTCTGTTAAGCTGAAATCACTTCGGAAAAGTTGTTCTCCTGATAAGTTTTTACTGTATTAGCTGACATTCTGCTTATTCATTAGTACTGTACTAAGAGTTATGAGAAGTAACAGAGAAATAGATTGGGCGTATTTGGAAAAAGAAAGATGGAGGAAATTGACTAATTGATATGGATTGACAATAAACAAAGTCACTTTCTTTACCTTTAGCACAAGAGGGGAGGGGAAGGAGGTGAATCTGAGAGGTGTTCCATAAATTATTATTTTAATCGAGTGAAATTAAATTTTATGCTTCTTTGGTAATTGTGCTAAGCTTTTTAGAGAAATAAAAGACCATGATTTTTAATGCATTCCATTTCCTATATTTGTTTGCTGTTTTAGTGTTAGTATTCTGTTCTCAATCAAAACTAACTTGGGGAGTTGTCAGCTGAGTATTTTTCAAATGTCAGCATATTTCCAAGCTTTTTTCCTTTTTTATTCTGAAAGTTTGAGAATCATACAAACACACATGCGTCTATTCTGGGCTAGAACTTTTCCATTCCTGTTTTCTAAAAAGTAAAATTTGGCTTTAAGTAATTTCCTGGAAGTCTTTAAGGAAGTTTTAATTACATTTAAGGCTCTGTTGCTTTTACTGGTCATTGAAGTCCTGAAAATTTGAAACTCTATACTCAAGTTGATAACCTGGGATAACAGCTTTTTTTGGTGTTTAGCCAAATGTAGGTTGTGATATGTAGCTTGAAAACAACAATTCAGAGGGAAATTGATGTAGTTTGAAGAAGAGATTAAGGTTATTTTTCCGAAAATTGGGAACATAATCCATTAATTCATTTGAATCCACTTTTCAGACATCACTATAAGCCTGATTATACTTCACTAACTTCACCATCATATTAGTATAATTAGAATTAGTATAATTTGTGCTCCAGTATGCTCATTGTAATGTTCCAGGCTTTCTAACAAAAAGAATCCCTGTTCTCATTTAAAATGACATTGAATTATATGTTACTGAATTATAAAAAGGTCTGCTGTTTGGACTTCTTTTTTAAAAAAAAGAAACAAAAACAAAACAAAATAATCTCTTAAGACAACCTAGTTAGCATCCATATAAGGAATTTTTTAAGAATATTTATGTAGCAATTATCTTGGTAATAGGTGATGATAGATGATTTAAAGGATCTTTATAGAGTTCTTATAGACTTATATTAAGATTAATAACAGGTTATTGCTAACATGACTAAGCTGTAAGAAGAATGGAAAGAAATTTATAAAAAAATTAGTATTATAGAGTAAGCCCTCTGTATCTGTGGGTTCCACATCCACAGATTCAACCAAGTGTGGATCAAAAATATTCAGAAAAGAAAATTCCAGAAAGTTCCAAAAAGCAGAACTTGAATTTGCTTTGTGCTGGCAACTATTTATATAGCATTTACATTGTATTAGATGTCATAGTGGTCTAGAGATGACTTAAAGTATATGGGAGGATGTGTGAGGTTATATGCATACACTATGCCATTTTATATAAGGAACTTGAGCATCCTCAGATTTTGGTATCTGGGGAGTTCTGGAAGCAATCCCCGGCAGATACCAAGGGACAACTGTACATAATTGAATAAAGTGTATATATTATTAATTTTAGAATGTGTGATGAAAAGGCCACTGTACATCAGAAAGTTAATATTTGATGAGCAATGTCCATGAGAAAATTATCAGGCAAATTTAAGGTTTTCTTTTTTTTTTTTAATTTAATTAATTTATTTATTTTTGGCTCTGTTGGGTCTTTGTTGCTGCACGTGCGCTTTCTCTAGTTGTGGCAAGCAGGGGCTATTCTTTGTTGCAGTGCGCGAGCTTCTTATTGCAGTGGCTTCTCTTGTTGCAGAGCACCAGCTCTAGGCACACGGGCTTCAGTACTTGTGGCTCGCGGGCTCTAGAGCGCAGGCTCAGTAGTTGTAGCACACGGGCTTTGTTGCTCCGTGGTATGTGGGATCTTCCTGGACCAGGGCTTGAACCTGTGTCCCCTGCATTGGCAGGTGGATTCTTAACCACTGTGCCACCAGGGAAGTCCTAGATTTTCTTATATGTAATTAATAATGCTCTAAAACTATCCAAAGACTTTAAAGCTTTAAAAGAGGATAAACCACGGGAATTCCCTGATGGTCCAGTGGTTGGGACTCCCTGCCGTAGGCCTGGGTTCATTCCCTGGTCAGGGAACTGGGATCCTGCAAGCCTTGTGGTGCAGCCAAAAAAAAAAGATAAACTACAATTTTAGGGAGTAGTTATACTTTACTGTGAGGTATTCAACTTTATTTACTTGGAAAAGTTGGTGCAATTAGATGGATGAGATAAAAGTTGAAAACATTGGAAACAGAAACCATTATTATTACTGTAGTATTTAATATATTCTGAAAATTATGTAATGCATTAGGCTTTATAATAGCTTCCTTAAGTTTAAAGGAGCCATTTTAAAGCAGTAGTTTCTGTAGCATCTTTGAGATACATTTGTGACTAAAATATGTTCAAAAGCTGAAGAGTGTGTTTCTACATTTGAGATAAAATTTACTGTATTTTTGTTTTCATTAGGTTACCTTATATGAATGTCACTCACAAGGAGAAATCCGGTTGTTGCAATCTTATGTGGATGCTGATGTATCCTTTCCTGGGTTTTCCATATTGTTGGCTAAAGAAATTGACTTTCAATAAGTACCCCAAAACTTTTGTAAATTAGTTAGTTCTCTAAAGTTATATTGTCCTTTCTTAACTTTAACCAATGCTATCCTTCACTGTCACCCAAAAGATTCCTAGTATCTAGTTTTCCTGATTCCTAGAAAGCCATTGTAGGGTGGATATGAAGGAGGACAGTGTGGGTATCTGGAGATGAGCATTGGAAATCCTGTAATAGAAAATGATAGCAGAAACTTCCTGTTTCTTTGACCTTGCTTGGAATTTTATCATTTCAAGGCAGTTATATTGGTGAACTTGGATTAATCAGAAGCTGTGCCTGGCAGTCATACCAAGTATTTGGTCATCAAAGCCTACAGGGAAAAAATAAACGTGCAGTTTGTTTAGGAAATACTGTAAAACATGGGTTTATAAAGAAAAAGCTTTAAAAAGCCAAAGGGTACAACAGTCAAAGCTTGGTGATAAGATTTCTTCCAGATCCATTTGAAAAAGCTAGCAAATAAGAAAATGCAGGAACATTTAGTGTTCCCTTAGGTGATAAGAAAAGAAGTGACCTGTAGCCATACTGGGAAGGTCTCACACAGGAAAAGGTGGAAAACTGAATATTGATCTTTATCTAGAGGCACATAGAGTTACTGAGATAGAGCCAGGATCAGCAAATTACAGCCTATAGAGCTGGCCACCTGTTTTTTGTTTTGTTTTGTTTTGTTTTTTTGTGGTACACGGGCCTCTCACCAGGGAAGCCCCTGGCCACCTGTTTTTGTAAATAAATTTTTATTTGGGACACAGCCATGCCCATTCATTTACACATTGGCTATGGCTGCTTTCAAAAAACAGAGGTAAATAGTTATGCAAACAGCAAAATAGTAATCAAAACTGAGTGGAAGGGGCTTCCCTGGTGGTGCAGTGGTTGAAAGCCCGCCTGCTGATGCAAGGGACACGGGTTCGTGCCCTGGTCTGGGAAGATCCCACATGCCGCGGAGCACCTGGGCCCGGGAGCCATGAGCGCTGAGCCTGCGCGTCCGGATCCTGTGCTCCGCAACGGGAGAGGCCACAACAGTGAGAGGCCTGCGTACCACCAAAAAAAAAAAAAAAAAAAACTGAGTGGAAGGACTGGATTTGTTTGATCATTTGGTATAGATTTTAGACCTAAAATCTCCATTGGTTAAACCTGGTAGTGTAAAGAAAAATGGGAACTTCTTTGTCAAAAACTTCAGCAGTTCTTTGGAGGTTTTTGTGTATAGTATTGTGATCATTGATGTGTTTACCTTTCAAAAGCAAATTATATTTCTTAACTGGCATTTCTTAGGCTGATGAGAACTTTTACACTTGTGCATGGACATATGATAGCAATACAAGCCATCCTCTGCTGGCTGTAGCTGGATCTAGAGGCATAATTAGGATAATTAATCCCATAACAATGCAGTGCATAAAGGTGGGTTTTCTTGTTAAATTATAGATCTTTTTTTTTTTTGAATGCACACCTGCAAAAGCTTGTCATGTTGAATTTAAAACAATCAGTGTCTGTGCAATTTCTAATTTGGTTTGTACTTTGCCTATTGCTTCATTTAGACAAGTCTTTTGAGACCTGTGTCACATTTGGGTAATGCAAATTAAGGAATAAGTGGGAAAATTTTTTCATTTGAACTATTTTCTTTTAAAATAATTTCTGTCCTTTTGTCTTGCTTTAGTCTGAGAGGCTTTAAATGAACAATAAGAAAAGAGTTGACTCATTTTCCAAAATCCCCTAAATAGGGCATATAGAGTCAAGAGCACCTTGTAAAGAACTGAAAAGTGAAGCCATGGAAGTTGATACTAAAAGAGATTGCACAAATCACGTTAACCTTGGGGGTACATTAGAATCACCTGAAAATCTTTTAAATCCTTGCTGTGGCTCAGAATATCTGCAAATGGGACTTGAACATCTTTTATTTTTCCTGCAAGTTGGGTGCTTTTAATATGCAGCCAAGGTTGAGAACCACTATTGCAAGTGAAACTATTTTTCCACTCTTCTAAGATTAATGAAAAAGAATTTACTGATTTTTATATGAAAGTTGAAGAAATGTTTTAAATTTATTATAGCACTATGTTGGCCATGGAAATGCTATCAATGAGCTGAAATTCCATCCAAGAGATCCAAATCTTCTCCTGTCAGTAAGTAAAGGTAAGAGAAGCAAATGTCTCTTTAGTTCTATTATTTGGGAGTGAGTTTTTTATTTTAGGGACAAACTGTTCTAAGGCAAAAAGCCAAATTTAAAAAGAAGTAAGTTTTAGAAAAATCTTAGCCTACATTAGCATCTCCAAACCAAGAATTGGAGGATGGGACCTTGAAATACACTGTTAACATATGATGTAAATAAAATAATTGGTACTGAGGATTAAGTGTGTATTACCCTTATTTACCATATTGCATTATGATAGTTTTAGAACTTTATCTGCAATTGAATTATCATATTAAGCTTCATTAATTTTAAGTGACAGATCACCAAAGTTATGGCATTTTTAATAGTTTGAAGGTAGTTTTGCAAATCATCTTACCATTCTTTCCAATCATGTAGTAAGAAATAATGCATCTGAAGATCGATATTGCTTTTTTTTGACTCTCTCTATATAAAATGTTTGTTTTATAAAGGATTCCCTGTAGAATTCCTTAAAATGCTAAGTTATCCAGCGTAAACTCTTTGTAATTTTTCCCTTATTTATAAAGAGAAAGCATTGCTTTGCTCTGTATGGCTGTGTCGGCATTATAAGTTTATTCTGGGTTCAGACAGTCCTCTTAATCATTCTTAATCATTTCTGAGCTCTCTCAAATGATTTGGGTTGTTCTTATCTCTACATTCTGTTTTCGATTGCCCTTTCTCGTTTCATTTCTACATTATTATTCTAGTCAAGTTTATTCTTTTAACAGTTTGTCACACTGATAACCTAACCCCCACAATCTGCTCGTATTAAAAGATGTCCTCAAATTAAAACTCTTACATGCAACATATTTCAGTGTGATTTTTCTTTAACTATCAAGGCTTGTTTGGAAATAGACACCTAAGAAGAGAGGTAATAACTTTTTCTCTTCTCTTAATAACATTAGCTGTGCTCAGGTATTCCTTTACAAGTAACATAGGCCATAACGCGTTACTTGTTCTTAATGTTACAACTTTTTAACCCTGTCCTTCCCCCACTGTGTCAGTTAGAGCATTTTTCAAACAGCTTTTCAAAATGAATAGGAATTTTTCTGTAAGTAATGATCAAGGAAGGAAAAGACAACCTATAGAAAAGGAAAAAATATTTGCAAATTATGTATCTAATAAGGGACTTGTATCAAGAGGTCATACAGCTCAGTAATAAAAAGACAAGCAAATTAAAAACAGCCAAAGGTTTTGAATAGACATCTTTCCAAAGAACTTGCACAAGTGTCCAATAAGCACATAGAAAGGCACTCAGCATTATTAATCATTAGGGAAATGCAAATCAAAAACACAGTGATACAGGCGAATTCTATCAAACATTTACAGAAGAGCTAACACCTATCCTTCTCAAACTCTTGCAAAATATAGCAGAGGGAGGAACACTCCCAAACTCATTCTACAAGGCCACCATCATGCTGATACCAAAACCAAAGATGTCACAACAAAAGAAAACTACAGGCCAATATCTCTGATGAACAAAGATGCAAAAATCCTCAACAAAATACAAGCAAACAGAATCCAACAGCACATTAAAAGGATCATACATCATGATCAAGTGGGGTTTATCCCAGGAATGCAAGAATTCTTCAATATACACAAATCAATCAATGTGATACACCATATTAACAAATTGAAGGAGAGAAACCATATGATAATCTCAATAGATGCAGAAAAAGCTTTTGGGTTTGATGAAATTCAACACCCATTTATGATAAAAACTCCAGAAAGTAGGCAGAGAGGGAACCTACCTCAACATAATAAAGGCTATATATGACAAACCCACATCCAACATCATTCTCAATGGTGAAAAACTGAAACCATTTCCTCTAAGATCAGGAACAAGATAAGGTTGCCCTCTCTCGCCACTATTATTCAACATAGTTTTTGGAAGTTTTAGCCACAGCAATCAGAGAAGAAAAAGAAATAAAAGGAGTACAAATCAGAAAAGAAGAAGTAAAACTGTCACTGTTTGCAGATGACATGATACTATACATAGAGAATCCTAAAGATGCTACCAGAAAACTACTAGAGCTAATCAATGAATTTGGTAGAATAGCAGGATACAGAATTAATGCACAGAAATCTCTTGCATTCCTATACACTAATGATGAAAAATATGAAAGACAAATTAAGGAAACACTCCCATTTACCATTGCCACAAAAAGAATAAAATACCTAGGAATAAACCTACCTAAGGAGACAAAAGAACTGTATGCATAAAACTGTAAGACACTGATGAAAGAAATTAAAGATGATACAAACAGGTGGCGAGATATCCTATGTTCTTGGATTGGAAGAATCAACATTGTGAAAATGACTCTACTACCCAAAGCAATCTACAGATTCAGTGCAATCTCTATCAAACTACCAATGGCATTTTTCACAGAACTAGAATAAAAAATTTCTCAACTTGTATGGAAACAAAAAAAACCCCGAATAGCCAAAGCAATCTTGAGAAAGCAAAATGGAGCTGGAGGAATCAGGCTCCCTGACTTCAGATTATACTACAAAGCTACAATAATCAAGACAGTATTGTACTGGCACAAAAACAGAAATATAGATCAACGGAACAGGATAGAAAGCGCAGAGATAAACCCACACACGTATGGTTACTTTATCTTTGATAAAGGAGGCAAGAATATACAATGGGGAAAAGACAGCCTCTTCAATAAGTGGTGCTGGGAAAACTGGGCAGCTACTGGGCTGTAAAAGAATGAAATTAGAACACTGCATAACACCATACACAAAAGTAAACCCAAAATGGATTAAAGACCTAAATGTAAGGCCAGACACTATAAAACTCTTAGAGGAAAACATAGGCAGAACACTATGATGTAAATCACAGCAAGATCCTTTTTGACCCACCTCCTAGCGAAATGGAAATAAAAACAAAAATAAACAAATGGGACCTAATGAAACAGAAGCTTTTGCACAGCAAAGGAAGCCATAAACAAGACGAAAAGACAACCCTTAGAATGGGAGAAAATATTTGCAAACGAAGTAACTGACAAAGGATTAATCTCCAAAATATCCAAGCAGCTCATGCAGCTCAATATCAAAAAAAAAAAAAAAACCCAATCCAAAAGTGGGCAGAAGACCTAAATAGACATTTCTCCAAAGAAGATACACAGATTGCCAACAAACACATGAAAGGATGCTCAACATTGCTAATCATTAGAGAAATGCAAATCAAAACTACAGTGAGGTATCACCTGAAACTGGTCAGTATGGCCATCATCAAAAAATCTACAAACAATAAATGCTGGAGAGGGTGTGGAGAAAAGGGAACCCTCTTGCACTGTTGGTGGGAATGTAAATTGGTACAGTCACTCCGGAGAACAGTATGGAGATTCCCTAGAAAACTAAAAATAGAACTACCATATGACCCAGCAATTCCACTACTGCACATATACCCTGAGAAAACCATAATTCAAAGAGTCATGTACCACAGTGTTCATTGCAACACTATTTACAACAGCCAGGACATGGAAGCAACCTAAGTGTCCATTGACAGATGAATGGATAAAGAAGATGTGCCACATATATACAATGGAATATTACTCAGCCATAAAAAGAAACAAAATTGAGTTATTTATAGTGAGGTGGATGGACCTAGAGTCTGTCATACAAAGTGAGGTAAGTCAGAAAGAGAAAAACATACCATAGCTAACACATATATATGGAATCTAAAAAAAAAAAAATGGTTCTGATGAACCTAGAGCAGGACAGGAATAAAGAAACAGACGTAGAGAATGGACTTGAGGACACGGGGAGGGGGAAGGATAAGCTGGAACGAAGTGGGAGAGTAGCATTGACATATGTACACTACCAAATGTGAAATAGATAGCTAGCGGGAAGCAGCTGCAAGGCACAGGGAGATCAGCTCGGGGCTTTGTGACCACCTAGAGGCATGGGATAAGGAGGGTGGGAGGGAGACGCAAGAGGGAGGAGATATGGGGATATATGTATGCATATAGCTGATTCACTTTGTTTTATAGCAGAAACTAACAACACTGAAAAGCAATTATACTCCAATAAAGATGTTAATAAAAAAATGATACCACTTCACACCTACTAGGATGGCTGTAATCAAAAAGACAGGGCTTCCCAGGTGCCGCAGTGGTTGAGAGTCCGCCTGCCGATGCAGGGGACACGGGTTCGTGCCCTGGTCCGGGAAGATCCCACATGCCGCGGAGCGGCTGGGCCCGTGAGCCATGGCCACTGAGCCTGCGCGTCCGGAGCCTGTGCTCCACAACGGGAGAGGCCACAACAGTGAGAGGCCCGCGTACCGCAAAAAAAAAAAGACAATAAAATATGTTGACTAGGATATGGAGAAATTGGAACCCCCCTCATCCATTGCTGGTGGGAATGTAAAATGTAAGGACATTGAAAAACAGTGTGGCAGTCCTAAAAAGTTGAACATAGAATTACCACTCCTAGGTGTGTATGTCTTCAAGAGAAATGAAAATATGTCTGCACAAAAACTTGGACACAAATTGGAATCAAGAAATCATTTTTGTAGCAATGTTAATTTCCACTACTAACACAATATATTACTGCCTCTTAGTGTTACCTATGTAATATGTCAATATTCATGTATAGTATGGACATTGCTATATTTCAAGCTCTGCATAGTGTTATATTTATGACTATTGCTGTCTGTTTATTTTGTTGCTGATGTTTAGTGGAAAATTAGATTGCTCAAATTACAGTTACAGCCTGTTTGTAAGGTCTATAATACTCTAAAATTATGTCACTATGAATGTTTCAGTCCTATTTTGGGATTTACTATAGAAATCTTATAAATCTACTTTGTCCTCTTCAATTTGTAAATGGATATGGTAGAGAGAAAAGCTAGAACCTTGTTCTGTGGCATATGCAATAATCAAATTTAGGACCAGAGAAATATTTCTTTCTAATCTTGAAAATATGAGCTCATACCTAGTTAAATCTACAGGTGATATAAATATTTTAAGTTCCTATATGGTATGGATTCCTTCTTAATCTTTACTGTGAGTAAGTTTAGTCCAAACTTTGGTAGCTTTTTCTTCTTTAAAGAGCTTTTGAAAGTCCACAGTAAATGAATGATAAAAGTTCATATTAATTTTTTTATGTCTGTACTAGATCATGCTTTACGATTATGGAATATCCAAACGGACACTCTGGTGGCAATATTTGGAGGTGTAGAAGGGCACAGAGATGAAGTTCTAAGTGCTGTAAGTTGAAAGCTACAGGGCAGTGACCTTCAGGTGTACAAAGCTGTGAACAATACCCATAGAACTCTTTCCTTATAAGAAAGCATGTGGTTTGTTTCATCTAGTCTGGCAGACAGTTATTTCATTTACTTGTGACAGAGAAGGTTTTAACTTACAGATGAAGAAGTAAAGCAAATAGGCTCTTTGTGTTTTATCTGTACTCAGTGCCTGGATTCTCATGAACGAATACTATGAACTTGTTCTTTTCCTTTTTTAATCTAAAATCACCAAGTTAACTTTTGTTGTTTCTCAGTTATTAAAGGAAAAGGTTAACCTACTTGGCAATTAAGAAACTTTTTCATCTTTTATTTGAAGTTGAAATATAAGTTATTCATTTCTAGGAAGTGTTGTTCACACTGAGTTTTAGATAATTCTTCCCTTTGATGGCATGGTGTTATCTTTATACTTACGTATTATAATCTATTGATCTATTGTAATGATATAAATGTTTTTAGTCAAGTTTCAGATTTTTATGTTATTTCGGATTTACTTGTGTTCCGTGTAGAGCTTACTTATTTAGTAGTCTTATAGCTCATTTCTTTTCTTCTTTTTTTTTAAACTATTTAAAGGGGCACCATATTTTGAAGCATGTGACATTTTCATTGGAAGTACTAACTATTCCTATAGTTAGGGTTTGTTAGGGTTTTTTATGAGAATTATACCTACCTTAAAGGATTTTCTAGAACTTGCAACTTGGATTTTCTAGAAGTTGCAATAGCAATCTCCACCTGGCTCTATGTGTGAAAAGACTACTGTCCTTCCTTAAAAACTAATGAGAGCTCCTAGCTCTAAGGGTGTCTTGTTGCTGTTGACAGTGAGGTTATTAGGAAAAGAGCAGCTACCAGACTTTGGATTCAATAAACACCAAACCTAAAGCTCTCAGGCTATGTAAAACAGTGTTCATGATTAATTCAAAGGTTGGATTAACAGAATATCTAGTTTGGTGAGGAAAATACTCTCCTTAAATAGAACTCTCTACTGTTATTTCTTAAAATGAGAGCAGGAGTCTGTATCTCTTCTCTGTAACAATAGGAGTTCACTGCTAGAAGGATTGATGTGTGAGATTTTCCTTAACACATGTATGTACCATGTGCTAAATTAAATATCATCTCTGTGCCTCAGTGTCTCATCTATGAAATGAGGTAGAATTAGGTTATAATGGATGATCTGTTAGGAGCTTAGTAAAAATTAGTAAACAGCAAATGAAAAAGTTTAAATATGTTATTTCCTTTTTTAGACATTTTTTCCTTTATTCACTTAAAAAGTGAACTCTAAAACCAAGGTACCTGAAGTGTTGTGACTTAGGTGTACAAATAAAGTAAAATTTCAATTGTTTAAGGACTCATAATTTCACATACAGATGTCAGTTTCATTGCTTGATCAGGGTTAGACAAAGAAAAGTAACATAACCATTTAGGTTTTTGTGTCATATAATTGTTTTACCTCATCATTCGATTCACCTTCAAAATCAAGCATAGGAAATACTTGAATAAAGATAATTGAATAGATAAAATTAAATTCAGTTTACTTTTTTGCCTTCCATATTGTATAAGCTCATATATTGTGGTGGTGACACATCAGTGAAAATAAATCTCAAAAGCAGTGAAAACTTTGTGACTTACGGCCTACATATATGTAACCCAAAATGTTAGTATGGTGGTTTGAAATACAATTTTCACAATACTGGACATCAGATGAAAATTAGATAGCATAATTTGGGGGAATAATTTATATATTTAATTTAAGCTTTTCTGTTTTACATACAGGATTATGATCTTTTGGGTGAAAAAATAATGTCCTGTGGTATGGATCACTCTCTTAAACTTTGGAGGATCAATTCAAAGAGAATGATGAATGCAATTAAGGAATCTTATGATTATAACCCAAATAAAACTAACAGGTAACAGTTGTAGTACTTAAAACAATTTGCTATCTCATGCTGTTGAATAGCGTTTTACTTTTTCCAAAATTATTGTATAGGTCTCCAACACTGATTTTAGAATCCCCTTTTAATAACTTTAAGGTATAACTTATATGCCATAAAATTCACTGATTTTAAATGGAAGGCCTTTATTTTTGTCTATATGTTTGTGGCTCATTTTCAAAATCCCTTTCAGTTGTATTTTTATCTTAATTTAGTAGCACATTTCACTTACTTTTATTTAGGTATGCATGTGCTAATGTTATTAGCACTGCTTGTCAGTACTGTAAGTTCTAATTCAAGACAGTAAATAATAATTTTATTTTTATTTTTCACTCATAATGAAAGAGCTTTATTTTCAGTCCTTAAATATCATATGCCTTGAAACTATTATATTGATTATGTTTCTAAGAAAATAAATTATTTGAAAATTCACACATCTGTGGAAGATGATTATATAAACAGAAGTAAATCATAATTTTAAATGGGGTTCTTAGCTTTAATTCATGATAACATAATGCTTTCCTTTAAGTGATACTCACTTCATTAAATGGAGAAAATTCAAAAGCAGGAGCTTTGAACCAAGGGGAGGGACTAGCTGTGGGAACTTGGCGTTTTTCTTAGTATATTTTTGAAAAACCTCAACTCTTAATTCATTTACTATCTTTTTCAGAATCTTATCAAGCTATTATTAACACTTTCGCTGTAACTATCATATGTTTGTAAATGTTAACTTTGTTTGCACTTTTCATTTTAGCAGAGTTAATTTTCTGGTTATCAAGCCAGATTATTAATAGATTGGTAGTTGAATTTGTAATTATCAGTAAATATTTTAATACACAGACATGCATCAGATCTCAAGCCTCTAAGAATTAGTATGACTTTCGATTTTTATTTTAAAACACC
This sequence comes from Hyperoodon ampullatus, assembly GCF_949752795.1. Classification (NCBI taxonomy): domain Eukaryota; kingdom Metazoa; phylum Chordata; class Mammalia; order Artiodactyla; family Ziphiidae; genus Hyperoodon; species Hyperoodon ampullatus. The sequence goes on along the minus strand of NC_136920.1, from coordinate 47,267,175 downwards.
AGGGCTTAGTATAATATTCAGTTTATGTTTTTATATTTTCTAGAGCTCTGAAATAAATAGAAGTTATATTTTACAGCTTATAGAAAATAACAGTGAATTATGCTGGTCTTTTTGAGAGCGGTTTAACCATAGATTATAATACATATTTGGCTAAAAAGTAATTAATAAAATTATAGCAGTTAAGAATTTATATCAGATCATTAATAGCATTTTAATGTTTTAATAAAGAAAAAATCCAGGAGTTCCCTGGTGGCCTGGTGGTTAAGATTCCAGGCTTTCACTGTCGTGGCCTGGGTTCAATCCCTGGTTGAGGAACTGAGATCCTGCAAACCGCAAAAAAAAAAAAAGAAAAAAAGAAAAGAAAAGATCCCAGAATTTGAATTGGCAAGAGTATTTGAAATGATTCAGCCCAACATCCTTTTTACATATGAGGGAAAAGCAAAGAGAGGACATGTGAGTTGCCCAAGACACAACTAATTCATGGTATATGATACTTCTGCAGTTACTTCAGTTTAAAAACTGAATCAGGGGCTTCCCTGGTGGCGCAGTGGTTGAGAATCTGCCTGCCGGTGCAGGGGACACGGGTTTGAGAACTGGTCCAGGAGGATCCCACATGCTGCGGAGCAAGTAAGCCCATGAGCCACAACAGCTGAGCCTGCTCTCTAGAGCCCACGAGCCACAACTACTGATTCCCACACACCTAGAGCCCGTGCTCCGCAACAAAAGGAGCCACCACAGTGAGAAGCCTGTGCACTGCAATGAAGAGTAGCCTCTGCTCATCGCAACCAGAGAAAAGCCCGCGTACAGCAGCGAAGACCCAATGCAGCCAAAAATAAAATAAAAATAAATAAATAAATAAATAAAAATCACTTACTAGATTAGAAATATTAGGTATACATTTAATTAACTTCAGAATTGGTAGCAACTTCTCTAGTTTATGGTCTTGTCACAAACATCTTTAAGGAAAAGTTGGGCCATATTTTACTTTTCTAAATACAGGAGAAGTTCTAACTAATAAATGTCAAATTCCTGTCAGATACCATCTTCAGAAATTGTTGTTCTAGGAAGGATTCTCACCTAACTTTACCTTTAGCAGACTTTGAAATGATGTGTCATTGTTCCTAAAAGATAATTATCTATTGAAATAATCTAGATGTGTTTACTTTCATAGACCATTAATGCTTAATTTTAAAGGACTGAGTAGGTAGCTTAGTATTTTCTATGAGAAATTTTCAGCTCTGTAATCAGGTGTCTTTGGTTATTGGTTAGATAGCCAGAATTGAAGTGATTAATTTTGGCCTATATGTAGTAAGGCAGGAAGGTGCAATTTTTATAAATGAAATTTCATAGGATGAATACAAAATTCAGTTGAGAGCTAATAATGGAGTAAAATGTAGAAACAAAAATGGAATGAGATTTTAGCTCCGAGTAAACAGCTAAGAAGGTATTTAGTTTTGTAGAAACACAGAAGAATTAGTATTCATATATTTTATTTTTCAAAGTTTTATAAATCCAAAAAGGAAAATTAGTGAGCTTTTGCTACACGTTTTTCTCTTAACTTTTGATATTTCCATTTCAGGCCATTTATTTCTCAGAAAATTCATTTTCCTGACTTTTCTACCAGAGACATACATAGAAATTATGTCGACTGTGTGCGATGGTTAGGTGATTTGATACTTTCCAAGGTATGGTAACTGCTGTTAAGCTGTATTTCCATTGTTTGTGTGAGTTGGAACTTTGCAGGGAGCACAGTTTTTTATGCAGTTGGTAAATTGGATAACAGATGGGAAATTGCTTTTTTTATTTTTAAGTCATATAACTTTGAAAGATTTGGAAATTTGTTTTAGGCATAAAACATCCTGATGAATTATAATTTGTGTTCCAATAAGATGAAAAATGTTAACTTGCAAGTTGATACTGTTCTCTGATATCCAGTGTTACTGTAAAATAACCAATATCTAAAGCCAGTAGTGTGGTTGGTTTTTTTTGTTGTTGTTGTTTTTAATGTTTGTGTTCATTTCAGTAAACTTACATGTACAAAAACAGACGGGTGGAGTTGGTTCATGGGATGTAGTTTGCCAACCCCTGCTCTAGTATGTTGATACATATGTTTATATATATATTTTTTTACTGATAATTTAGAGAAGTTGGTGGTGATGTCATCTGAACATTTAGGATTGTCAAATTTAGAGAAACTGCTATCTAGTTTCTTTTCTTGATACAGGTTTCAGGGCATTTCACATTTTCTTGGGCAGAGCCTGATTTATTTTTTCCTTGGCCATGAGGGTATAGTTTTACCTTTCTATTTTTTAACTTTTGATCTTGAAATTAGATTCACAGGAAGTTTCAAAGACAGTTCAGAGAGTTTCCATATTGCCCTTCACCCAATTTCCCCCATTGGTTATTACATCTTACATAGCTATAATACAATATCAAATCCAGGAAATTGACATTGTACAATGTGCGTGTGTAGTTCTATGTCATTTTATCACATGTGATTTTGTCATTTCAAGAATGTTACAGTATGGGACCTTTTAAGATTTTTTTTTTCACTCAGTATAATGCCATCCAAGTTGTGTGTATCAATAGGTCTCCCTTTTTACTGCTGAGTAGTATCCCATGGAATGGATGTACCACAGTTTATTTAACTTTATGCATCTATTGTAGGACATTTTGATCCTTTCTAGTTTGGGCCTATTACAAATAAAGCTGCTATTGAACAATCGTGTATAGGTTTTTGTGTGGACTTACTTAAGTTTTCACTTCTCTGGGATAAATGCCTAGAAGAGCAATTGCTAGGTCATGGTTAAGTTCGTTTAGTTTTTTAAGAACCTGCCAAACTATTTTCCAGAGTGGCCGTGCCATTTTACATTCCCACCAGCAATGTATGAAAGATCCAGTGTCTTCGAATCTTCGCCGGCATTTGGTATTGTCACTATTTTTTATTTTAGCTGTTCTGATAGGTGTGTAGTGATACATCATCGTGGTCTTAATTTGCATTTCCCTGATGGTTAGTGGTGTTGAACATCTTTTTCATGTGCTTATTTACCATCCATATATCCTTTCAATGATGTCTCTTCATATCTTCTCATTTTCTGATTGGATTGGTTTTTGTTTTGTTTTGTTTTTTACTGTGTTGAGTTTTGAGAGTTCTTCATATATTCTAAATATAAATCCTATGTCAGGTAAATAGTTTGCAAATATTTTCTTCCAGCCTGTAGCTTGTCTTTTCATCCTCTTAACAGGGTCTTTTACAGAGCAAATGTTTTTAATTTTGATAAAGTTCAATTAATTTATTGATTTTTTAAAAAAATTATTATTTTATGGATCATGCTTATGATATTGTGTTTATTAAATGCTCTTTACTGAGCCCTAGGTCCTAAAGATTTTCTCCTGTGTTTCCTTCAAAAAGTATTGTGATGGTTTATGTTAAATTTAATGGTCCATTTTAAGTTAATTTTTGTATGAGGTTTAGGTAGAAAGTTCATTTTTTGCCTATAGTTATCCAGTTGTTCCAGCTCCGTTTGCTGAAAGCCTGTCTTTCCTCCTTTGAATTGCTTTTGTACTTTCTTCAGAATTGTTTGGCCATACTTGTATGAGGCTGATTCTGATTTTTCTATTCTGTTCCCTCTACCAGTACTACATACACAGGCTCGGTTACTCTAGCTCTATAATTAGTCTTGGAGTTGGTAGAGTGATTTCTTCCACTTTATTCTTTTTCAATATTATTTTAGCTATTCTAGTTGCTTTGTCTTTCCATATAAATTTTAGAATAATCTTGTCTACATTTACTAAAAATCTCGCTGGGGTTTTTTTGGGGGGGTGGGGAAATTTTCATTGGAATTGTGTTAAACCTGTATATCAGTTTGGTGGGGAATTAATATCTTTACTCTGCTTAGTCTTCTGGTCCTTGACTATGGTATGTCTCTCCATTTAGAGTGACTGTAATAAATGGTATTTCTGATTTCCATTTCTTTGTGTTCATTGCTAGTAGATAGAAATAAATTGATTTTTGTATATTAATCTTGAATCCTTCAATCTGAACTATTTATAGTTCAGGAAGGTTTTTGTTTGTTTTTGGTTAATTACATGGGATTTTCTACATAGATCATAATTTCATCTGCAAATAAGGACAGTTTTTATATCTTCCTTTCTGAACTATATTTTTCTTAATTTCCTTTTTTTGTCTTATTTCACTGGTAAGCTTCTAGTCCTGTGTTGAATAGCTGTGTTAAGAGCAGACATCCTAGGCTTGTTCCTGATGTTAAAGGGGAAAAGAATTCAGTCTTTCACAAGTATGTATATCAACTATACAATTTTTGTAGATGTTCTTTATCAAGTTGAGAGCTGTCCTTCTGCCTGATTTTTTCAGAGTTTTATCATGAATGGGTGTTAAATTTTGTCAAATGCTTTTTCTGCATCAACTGATATGATCACTGGTTTTTCTTTTTTAGCCTGTTAATGCAGTGGATTGCACTGATTGTTTCTGAATACTGTATCACTGGAATAAGCTTACTTGGTCTTGCTGTATAATTCTTTTTATATGTTACTGAATTCTATTTGCTAATATTTTGTTAAAGATTTTATATGTATTAATGAGATATGATATTGGTCTGAAGTTTTCTTATTTATATTGCCTTTGTCTGGTTTTAGTATCAATAATACTGGCCTCTAGGCCTAGAAATTTTTGAGGAGGAGTTTAAAAATTAAACACTCAGTTTCCTTAAAAGTGGAAAGGTTATTCGAATGAACTGTTTCATATTGGATGAATTGTGGTAGTTTGTGCCATTTGAGGAGTTGATCCATTCCATCTAATATAAAATTTATGTGTGGAGAGTTGTTTGTAGTATTCCCTTATTATCCTTTTGATATCTGCAGGGTCTCTAGTGATAGCCCCTGTTTCATTCCTGAAATTAGTAATTTATATCTTCTCTTCTGTCAGTCTTTTTAAGGGTTTGTCAAATTTTTTTCTGTTATCTCCTGTCTTCCTTCTTTCCTTTAGTTTGCTGTGAGTTGTTTTTGTTCTTCTATTTTTACGACGGGAGCTTAGATTATTTAGTTGAGACTTTTCTAATGTAAGCATTTAGTGCTATAAATTTCCCTGTCAGCACTGCTTTAGCTACATCTCACAAAAATTTTGATACGAAGTGTGTTCTATAGTTTCTAAGTGCTAGGAAATTTTCTTGTTATCGTTCTCTTATTGATTCTAGTTTGATTCCATTTTGGAAAGAATATACTCTTTATGATTTTGATTCTTTTAAATTTTTTGAGATTTGTTTTATGACCCTGTTTTGGGTATGTTCCATGGGAGCTTGAAAAGAATGTATATTCTGCTGTTGGGTGGAGTGTTCTATAAATGTCAGTTAGATCCTGTCAGTTGACAGTGTGGTTGAATTCTTCTATGTCTTTGTTGATTTTCTGTCCACTGTTCTGTCTAATAATTAATAAATTATTGAGAAATAAGTGTTGAAGCCTTCAACTATAATTTTGGCTTTTTCCCTTCCTCCTTTCAGTTCTGTTACATTTTGCAGCTCTGTTGGTTGGTGTATCCACATTTGGTATTGCTTTGTCTTGGTAGCTTGACCCTCTTATCATTATGTAAGGTTCATCTCTGTCTCTGGTAAATATTTTGCTTTGATGGATCCTTTGTCTTACAGTAGTATAGCCATTCCTGCTTTCCTTTAATTAATGGTATATCTTTTTCAAACCTTTTTTTTTTTTTTTTTTTTTTAGTTTATTTATTTTTGACTGCATCGGATCTTGGTTGCTGTGCGCGGGGTTTTTCTAGTTGCAGCGAGTGGGGGCTACTCTTCATTGCAGTGCGCGGGCTTCTCATTGTGGTGGCTTCTCTTGTTGTGGAGCATGGGCTCTAGAGTGCATGGGCTTCAGTAGTTGTGGCACACGGGCTCAGTAGTTTTGGCTCACGGACTCTAGAGCGCAGGCTCAGTAGTTGTGGCGCACGGGCTTAGTTGCTCTGCAGCATGCGGGATCTTCCTGGACCAGGGTTTGAACCTGTGTTCTCTGCATTGGCAGGTGGATTCTTAACCGCTGCACCACCAGGCAAGTCCCATCTTTTTCAAACCTTTTACCTTTAATCTCCCTGTATTGTTATACCTGAAGTGAGTTTCTTAAAGATAGCATATAGTTGGGTCATATTTTTTTAATTCACTTTGCCAAACTGTCTTTTAGCTAGTATATTCAGACCATTTATATTTGAGCCTTAACTTACCAATTATTACATTAAGTTTACTATTTAATTTTTTTTCATTCTTTTCATTTCTCTGGGGGTTTTTTGCCTATGTGCACATATTTTAGAATTCCAATTTGATTTATCTATACTACTTTTGAGTATATTTCTTTGTGTAGCTTTTTTGGTATTTGCTCTGGGTGTTACTGTATATATATACATATATATATATATATATATATATATATATATATATATGATCAGTCAGTATATCAACATTTTACCACTTCAAGTGAAGTATAGGAAGCTTACCTCTCTCTTTCTCTTCCACTTATAATTGTCTCAAATATTCCCTTTATAACTGAGAACTTCATCAAAGAGTATTACAATTTTTGTTTCAACCACCAAACAGAATTTTAAAACTCAAGAAGAAGGAGAATGTTGTGTTTACTCATTATGCTTTTTCTGTTGTTCATTCCTCCTTTCTGATATTCCAAGATTCCTTCTTATATCATTTCCTTTCTGTTCATCAAACTTCCTGTGGCCATTCTTTTAGAATGGTGACAAATTCTTTTAGTTTTTCTTAGTCTGAGAATGTTCTCATTTCCCCTTCATTCCTGAAGCATATATTCACTGAATATAGGATTTTGTGTTGATGGTTCTTTTCTTTAAACATTTGAAAAATGTTGTTCCCCCTCTTTCTGGTCTCTGTCATTTGTAATGAGACATCTGCCATCATTGAATTGTTTTTTTCCTATAGGTAAGGTGTTCTTTCTGTCTTACCTGCTTTCGGGATTTTTTTTTCTTCGTCTTTAGTTTTCAGAAGTTTGAATGTGATATCCCTGATATTGATTTCTTTGAGTTTATCTTTTTTGGGGTTCACTCACCCATCTCGAATCTGTAGTAGGTTTGTCTTTGGGGGACATAATTTGTCCCAAAATTGGGAACTTTTCAGCCATTATTCAAATTCTTATTTAGCCCCACTTTCTTCCCCCTCTCCTTTAGGAACTCTAATGATGTGAATATTATATTTTTTGTTTGGTCCCTGAGACTCTGTTATTTAATAAGTCTGTTTTCTTTTGCTCAAATTGGGTAATTTCTATGTTCTAACTTTAAATTTACTGACCCTTTCATCTCTCTTTTTTTGCTGGTGAGCCCTTCAGTTGTTTTTTATTTTAGCTATAGTTTTTTTAGTTCTAAAATTTACATGTGATTCTTATCTTTTATTTCTTTGCTGAGACTTTTTTTATTGTTTTAAATGTGTTTGTAATTTCTCATTGAAGCATTTTTATGATAGCTGCTTTAAAATCCTTGTCAGATAGTTCTAACATCTATGTCATCTCACTGTTGGTATCTCTTGATAATCTTTTCTCATTAAAGTTGAGATTTTTACATTTCTTGGTATGACAAGTGAATTTTGATTAAGATATCGATATTTTGGTTACTGTTGCAAAACTGGATCTTACTGATATTTAAGCAGGCTTTCTTTGATAAATTTTCAGCTAGGGAAGGGGAGTGCTGCTTCATTATTGGCAGGTGGCAAGGGAAGTTCAGGTTCCCCACTTGGTTGACTTGGTGATGATGTCTCTTTAGTACTGGGGTGGGAGTTCAGGCTTTTCACTGGGCCTCAGGTGATACCACCCTAGCAAGAGGGGTTGGGAGGCCTCAGTACTGCTCCCCGAGTGGTCTCCACTGACACTGAGAGTGGTGGGTAGTTGTGAACATTCTGACTTTCTGCTAGGCTTCCTCTAATACCACCCCAGGCAGAGGAGGAGGAGGAGAGTCACCTCATTACCATGAGGGGTACGGAGGAGTCAGGGTGTTACGTACTTGAAGTGTTTAGTTATCACCTGAGAAGGGACTCCACTGGGACTTTGCTGGTCCACATGTGTGGATGGGTCCACTGTTTTCCCTGTGGTATTAAGTGTTTACCTGAAAATTTTCTCTCATGCTAGGTTGCCACTTTCCTGGTCCTTTGCAGAGAGTAGGCTTTTGTTGGGGCTTTTTTTTGTTTTGTCTTCACTTGTTAGCTTTGTTGAGTTGATACCTTCTCTAGCATCCAGTCTGGGGTACATAAAGAAGCAAAAGAAAACCAAGCAACTCAATGTCCTTCATGTCCCAGGGCCCCTAATCAGTCTGCCTCCTCCCTAGCCTTCAGACTTTTAAGCTGTACTTAATGAGATAAATAGGAAAAAGTGCCTCTACTTCATCTGTTTTGGAAGCAGAATTAAAAAAGGAGTAGCTCCAAAATTTCTGCTCTTAGAACTTAATCAGATGATAGGAAAGGATTTCTGCATTTTAGGTGGGAAGCTGAACTGAATATTGGTGGTCTCAAATCTGGCTCCACATCAGAACTATTGGGAGGACATTGTAAAAATAGATTCCTAGGCTTCATCCCCAGATATTCTAAATCTGGCATAAGGACCTGGGAATTTGTAATGTTTAAAAACTCTCTAGGGCTTCCCTGGTGGCGTAGTGGTTGAGAGTCCGCCTGCCGATGCAGGGGACACGGGTTCGTTCCCCGGTCCGGGAAGATCTCACATGCTGCGGAGCGGCTGGGCCCGTGACCCATGGCCACTGAGCCTGCATGTCCGGAGCCTGTGCTCCACAACGGGAGAGGCCACAACAGTGAGATGCCTGCGTACCGCAAAAAAAAAAAAAAAAAAAAAAAAAAAAAAAAAAACCTCTCTAGATGATTTTCTAGTACAGCCATCCATTAGTGCGATTATTTAGTTCTCCATGAGAGAACTCTATTGGTTAAGGATCCTTTACCAGTACAGTCAGTAAGAAGCACTTAAAGAAGTATTTTACAATTCTGCTGCTTTGGCCTCCCCTCTCAGAGTTTGTGATTCAGTAGGGTTGGGGTCAGTATGAGTTTTTAAAGAAAGCTGTACAGTCTATACCAATCCAATTGTGTACTTAGTTAAGAGTCATCAGCTTAGGTGATCTCTAAGATACTTTACAATAAAGAACTTGTATAGGGCTTCCCTGGTGGCGCAGTGGTTGCGAGTCCACCTGCCGATGCAGGGGACACGGGTTTGTGCCCCGGTCTGGGAAGATCCCACATGCCGCGGAGCGGCTGGGCCCGTGAGCCATGGCCGCTGAGCCTGCGCGTCCGGAGCCTGTGCTCCGCAGCGGGAGAGGCCACAACAATGAGAGGCCACCGTACCGCAAAAAAAAAAAAAAGAACTTGTATAACAGATCCATATCCCTGGGATTTTATGTAATCCAAAAAGGGCAGAGAAGAAAAAAAGCATATTGTCCACTCCCTAATCTCCCTGTGACACCACAGAGCTACCACATGTGGTTGTTAGGCTGTGTCCTGTAAAGTTCCAGGAGACATTCTTCACCTACACCAGGATTTCTCAATCCTGGCCCTGTGGAGGTTGGGTAAGACAATTCTTTTTTTGTGGGAGGAGCTGTTCTGTGCATTGCAAAGTGTTCAGCATCTCTGGCTTCTATTAACTAGAAGCCAGAGACATTGCCAAATATCCCTTAGCCAGCAAATCACTGACCTACACAGGAATATAAATAGTGTCCTCTGTTTGCATTTTTTTCCTCCCATTCTGTTCTTTACCACTTGCTGCTTAAATAGAATGTATGTAAAGGTTCAGTGTTGCAGGATAGGGAAGGTGTAACTCAGCCTATTTTAATCCCATCCCCTTATCAGTGTCTTAATATTGAACCACTGCTTTTACTGCCTTCTGTATAATCTGATCTCTAAGGCCGCTTCTCTGAATTCATTAGCTTTCCTATGACATCTCTTGAGCACCTATCATGTAGTGCAGACAGAAGGATTAATAGTTAACCAGATATAAAGGGAACCATGGGGGTTTAGAAGTGGAATGGGGAAAGATGAAACTAGCAAAGTAAGCAGGGGCCATATTGAAGAGCTGTGTATTCTAATACAGTGTAATTTTACCTTTGCTATAAAATACTTCAAGTCTCTGGATGCTGAAGTATCTAAAGCTGAATTTGTTTTGGTTTGAAAGAGAATTTGTGACTTCAAAAATGAATATTCTAGACAGTGTAATGCTTTTGTATTGTTAAAATCTGTTGATAATCAGACTTCTTGTCCTTAAGTGTGGATACTGAATCTGTAAATATAAATGAATGTATATCGCTGGACTCAGTAGATGGATAACCAGGTTCTAAGAGCTGTGAGTTCTGAAATGATAGTAGAGAAGAAGCTTTGTTTTTAATGTTTAAAATTCAGTTCTTTGATTAACATTTCTTTTTTTCTCATTTCTGTCTTTTTTAAAGTCTTGTGAAAATGCCATTGTATGCTGGAAACCTGGCAAAATGGAAGATGATATAGATAAAATTAAACCCAGTGAGTCTAATGTGACTATTCTTGGGCGATTTGATTACAGCCAGTGTGACATTTGGTACATGAGGTTTTCTATGGATTTCTGGCAAAAGGTAGCAACATATTTTTACATTTTGAAATTATTTGACTTAAAACCATGGCAATTTTAGTTTTCTCTGTAGTGTATCTGTATTCTATTACCTCTAAGTTTAATCTACCTTGATTTTTTTTGTATTAATTGCTTTGGGCTTTGATGTTATTTATTCTACCCTTGTGGCTCTGCACAGCATCTGCAGTGCTTATTATAAATGAAATTGACAGGTGTCAATGGTGGCAGTTAGGTGTTTACTTTCTGTAATATCTGTTACTAAGATTTAATGTTTTGGATTAGAGTGTTAATCTTTTTATATAGAAAACCAACATGGAAGATAGAGACAAAATATTAGTTATCTAAAATTTTTTTAAAATTTGGTGTTAGAATTTTGTGATAACAAATTACTTGGGTATTTATTTCTATATGAAAGCTTTGGAAATTTCCTATGGCTTTTCCTACAGTTCTTTAAGGCAGAATAAAGAGTACATGCTAACTATGTAAATAAATTATAAAGTTCTTCGTAAATTTGCAAAATAACCTCCTTATTTTACTCAAGACATCTTTGTGAAGCATTAGTTGCTCTTATCCTCATTTACACAATATAAGAAATATAAGATGGGGCTTCCCTGGTGGCGCAGTGGTTGAGAGTCCGCCTGCCGATGCAGGGGACACGGGTTCGTGCCCTGGTCTGGGAAGATCCTACATGCCGCAGAGCGGCTGGGCCCGTGAGCCATGGCCACTGAGCCTGCGCATCCAGAGCCTGTGCTCTGCAACGGGAGAGGCCCGCGCACCACCAAAAAAAAAAAAAAAAAAAAAAGCAAAAAAAAAAAAATATAAGATGCAAAGAAATAACCAAGAGCGTTGCCATAGGCTAGAGCTGAGGTTTTTCTGAAATAAGAAAGATGTCTTAAGATTGTTTGAAATCTTTATAGCTTATTTTAATAATTTGACTTTAAAAAAATATGTTTATACAGATGCTTGCATTGGGCAATCAGGTTGGCAAACTTTATGTTTGGGATTTAGAAGTAGAAGATCCTCATAAAGCCAAGTAAGTATTTAGAAATTCCTCTTCATAATTTCTCACTTTTTCTCCAAAGTGTTATGTCAGCATAGAGGAAGTAATTGATACTTGCAATGCCATCCTTAAATCATTTGTAACACTTACATTCTCAGAGTACTGTAAAGTATTTCTTTTTTATTCTAATAATGATTGTTTTTCCCAAGTACTTTGGTAATAAGTTATTTCTCTTTTTTTAATATAAGTTATATGGTGCCTCTTGGATTTAAAATATACCCAAATTTTATGACATTTGAGATTGGGCTCTTTGTGAAGTGTATTCTGGTTTCAAGTGCTTTCTATATGACTTGGAACATCAATTCATTTTCTGATTCATTGTTTTAAGTTAGATACTGACAGCATTATATATGCATGGTATTTAACCTGTTGTCATGTTTTCTCCCTAGATGCACAACACTGACTCATCATAAATGTGGTGCTGCTATTCGACAAACCAGTTTTAGCAGGGATAGCAGCATTCTTATAGCTGTTTGTGATGATGCCAGTATTTGGCGCTGGGACCGACTTCGATAAAATACTTTTTCTCAATCAAAATTAGAGTGTGTTTTCTGTGTACAGTAGAACTAACGTATCTTGCTAGTAAGGGCACATAGAGCATTTAGAGTTGTCTTTCAGCATTCAATCAAGCTGAGCTGAATGTAGTGATGTTTACATTGTTTACACTCTTTGTACTGTCTCCTGCTCAGACTCTACTGCTTTTAATAAAAATTTATTTTTGTAAAGCTGTGTTGTATTTTAGTTTATTTTGTTTTGTTCATTGTGATGAAAAGAAATGTTGAAAGTAATAAAATTACACCTTATCTTTTTGCAGTGATTATTATTGTTTTATTTGTGTAACTGGAGAAAGCTATATAATATAGTGATTAAGTATAAGCTCTAGAACAAACTGAATTTTAATCTTGGCTCTGCCACTAACTGACCTTGGGTAAGTAAAAGGATCAAGTGATTTAATACATGTGAAGCAATTAGAACAGTACCTGACTACACTAAACCCTTATCTTTATTTAACCCTATCTTTATCTTTAACCCTTATCTTATCTATGGTTTTATATTTCTTAATGATTTCTTCTATAATAATTTTGTAATAAGTAAATTCTATAAGAGTTGTGACATGTAATGTTTTAATAACCTATCTTTATAGTTAAATATTATTGCCATTCGATTTACAACTTGGTCATTAGTCATCTTAGTGGAAATACTATCAGTAGAGCAAGGGAGGAGAGGACATAGAAGCTTAAATGCAGTGGGTTGAAAAATGAAAGAAATGGGGAGTACGTTTGTATAGTGAGTTATTGTCCCCTTTTCTAGAAGGGTATTGGTTAAGAGAAATAAGTAAGTTGAGGATATCATAGGGATGAAAGTAGTTGGTGGGTTTTCCTGGTGGCACAGTGGTTAAGAATCCACCTGCTGGTGCAGGGGACACGGGTTTGAGCCCGGGCCGCGAAGATCCCACGTGCCGTGGATCAATTAAGCCCGTGCGCCACAACTACTGAGGCTGCACTCTAGAGCCTCTGAGCCACAACTACCAAGCCTGCGTGTCATAACTACTGAAGCCCGTGCGCCTGGAGCCCGTGCTCCGCAAGAAGAGAAGCCACCACAATGAGAAGCCCACGCACAACAACGAAGAGTAGCCCCCGCTCACCACAACTAGAGGAAGCCCACGTGCAGCAACAAAGACCCAATGCAGCCATCAATCAATCAATCAATAAAAATTTATTTTAAAAAAAGTAGTTGGTGATTTTTGTCCCAAACATAGGGTGCTTTGTGCACAGTGGCAAGAACAGAATTAAAGGGACTTCCCTGGTGGCACAGTGGTTAACCTGTTGTGATTTGTAGGAAACGACTATCATTTTGGAATTGAACTGGTGGATTTCTAAAGAGATTCTTGGTGTTTTGTGGTTATTTTCTGATGCAGAGCAAGACTTCAGATGAATAAAAGCAGACTCATTTCACCTTCCTTGCTTCAGTTACCCCAGGCTGATGTGAAATGTAAAACGTTGGGTGATTTCTGTTATGTTTTGTGTAATGAGTGTGTAGTTGTGTTTAATTCTAAAACCATTTAATCATGGGTTGTCAGAAAATCATTGTGAGTAATGTATAGCACTCTATTGGCCATTATTTGATTTTTTTGATGCAAAATTACTTTTTAAACCACTAAAATTTTGTATAAAAAATGTTTGATTTATCATTCTGAAAGACTGATTGCAAATCAAGGTTTTAATAATCCCAGTTCTGAGTAGCTACCTATGTTGCTGTATTTGTTTCCCTCAAATCCCTGAAAATAGCTGGCTGCAACAGGGTTTGTAACTCTTGGAAGTCGAAACCTTTTGTGAAGGGCCTTCTAAAATAATTTATTACCTTTGCCTTAAAAAGTGAGCTCCTAGTAGACAGGAGAGAATCACTTATTTATAAACTTAATTGGCCAGGTGTGCAAAGCACTGCATTAATTAGGTCCCTGTATAAACCTGTGCCATGCGATGGTTCCCAGATGCTGGTCGGTGGAAAGAGTGAGTGCACCAGAATCATTAGCATATGACTGATCTCTGGGCCCCAACCAGAGATTTGAATTCAGTATTTTTTTTAAAACTCACCCAGATGATTCTGCTGCACAGATTATGTTTATCTTAACCCAGCCCCATACAACTTTCCACAGTCATTTGAAACTTCCTCTCTGTGGCTAACTAGTACCTCTCAAACTCATGTTCAACGCTACTAGTGGGAGTGGTGGAAAATTGTTAATAGTTCTGCTGTCTGTTGGGTCACCTCTGTGTCTGGGATTTAGCATTGTTTCTGTCCCAGTTCTCAGATTGGGGCCTGATTCAGCTTCCTGCCAGGCCTCCCCTCTTTCTATGGCCTTTTTCTGTAGTCTTCTGGGCCACAACCAAGATCAGGACATCCAAGAGAGACAGCTGTGAACAGACTGGGACTTGACAGGGACTGTTCAAGACCCCACATAGACTGGAGTCTCTTCTTCCTGGCCAGGGCCCCTCACTTAGCCAATGCCCTTTCTCTTTTCTTCTGGTGGCCTTGCCAGGCTTTGGTAGAGGCTTTCCAGGTAGCTGAGCTGTTTTCTGTATTCACATTGTAGGGGCTCAGTTAAATGTCCTCTGGAAAGAGTTTCTACCTTTCCCAGTTACTGCCTTTCTTCCACTTCCCTTCATAATATCTCTGGTAGAAACTCTTATTTTAGCATCCCACTGAAATGCGTGCACTGTTGTGTTTTCCTATGTTAAGAAATCAGTGCCAGAGTAAGAGCTATTGAAACACAGAAGTGTTTCCTTATGTTTTTAATCTCAATCTCAACACACTGGCTCACAGTAGGCACTCAATGGGATGTTGAATGAATGAAAAATGAGCTAAGAAATCTTTGCTTAAATGAATTTCTGATGGGTTTCGGGCATATGGACTACAAACACACACACACATACACACACTGTATGAATAGAGATGAACACCACTAAGCCTTATGTAAAGCTGTCCTGGGAAAAGAGAAGAATTGTGCCTTATTGGCCTTGATATTCTTAACCTCTAGCACATACAGTTCCTGGCTTCTTATAATATTTTCTTTAGTAGTGTTTTCCAAATTCTAACATGCATCAGAATCATCTGGAAGGTTTTGTTAAATCATGCATTGCTGTGCCCCATCCCAGAGTATCTGATTCAGTAGGTTTGGGGTGGGGCACAGAGAATCTGCATTTTTAACAAGTTCATGGGTCTGTTGATGCCATTGGCCCAAGGACCACACTGTGAAAGCCACTGAATTTTCAATAGTAGTAGCTATACTATAAGTTGAGTACTGACCATTTTATTCCCTACCAAGGAACTATGCTAAGTTCCTTATACGAGTTATTTTATTTACCATTCGACAACCTCATGAAGTATAAATTATTGTCCCAATTTTATAGAGGAGGAATCTGAGGACTAAAGCTGTTAAATACCTTGCCCAGTGTCGTAAGTGGCAGGGCTGAGATTTGAACTAATTTCTAACTGCAGAGTCCCTGTTTATAGCCATGGTGATAGACGAAATAGTTTGTGTCTTAAGTAAATACCTGACAATGTGCAGGCCAGTAACTTCTCAGATGGATGACCAGTCATATCTACCCCCAGACAGCCACTAAACATCAGCTCTGAGAGCAAGGGGCCTGATCCTTATTTCTTGTTTTATCTCTAGAGCCTAGAAACAAGCTCTCACATAGTAAGTGCATAATAAATGGATAATTGTTTTAAAAAATTAGTGCATATTTAAAGTATCTAGTTTTGGCAAAAAACCCTTTTGTGAATGAAGGAGGAACATGTTCACATGTACAGACTGAGTGTTCAGATTCTTGAGTTGGGCTGGTGGGTATTCTTTCCAGCTTAAGACCTCTGAACTAGCAGAGCTCCAGTATACAGGTCAGTGTTTCTCAAAGTGTGGTTCCTGGACCAGCAGCATCAGCATCTCTTGGGAACTTGCCTAAGGGCTGTCAGAATAAAGTACAGGATACCAAATTAAATTTGAATTTCAGATAATCAATACTTGGGACATACTAATAACAAAAAATTATTCACCATTTAACTGAAATTCACATTTAAGATATACGGGGCATCGTGTATTTTATTTGGCAACTCTAACTTCCTTAGAAATTAAAATTCTCAGCCCTACTCCAGACCTACTGAAAAACTCAGGTGAGGCCCAGCCATAAGTGTTTTAACGTACCCTACAGGTGATTCTGACAAACCTTAAAGTTTGAAAACCACTGCCTTAGGCAGTGCCTGTTTACCTAAAGCAGGGCTCAGCCAAATCTGGCCAGCTGTCTGTTCTTGTGGGTTTTTTTTTTTTTTGGCTGCGTTGGGTCTTAGTTGTGGCACGTGGGATCTTCATTACAGGATCTTTCGTTGCAGCACACGGGCTCTTCGTTGCAGTGTGCGGGCTTCTCTCTAGCTGTGGCGCATGGGCTCCAGAGCACGTGGGCTCAGTAGTTGCAGTGCCTGGGCTCAGTAGTTGTGGTGCGTGGGCTCTCTAGCTGCGGCACACAGGCTCAGTAGTTGTGACACACAGGCTCTCTAGTTGTGGCTCATGGGCTCTAGAGTGCGTGGGCTCAGTAGTGGGCTTAGTTGCCCAGCAGCATGTGGGATCTTAGTTTCCTGACCAGGGATTGAACCCATGTCCCCTGTATTGGAAGGTGGATTCTTAACCACTGGACTACCAGGGAAGTCCCCGTCTGTTCTTGTTAATAAAGTTTTTAGGACAGAGCCACAGCCATTCCTTTTACTTATTTTACTTATTCTTTTATGTATGTACTTATTAAGTTTCCTGCCCTCTTGGAATTTTTATTCTAGTTGTGGGTGGTTAATTATATCTTCAGCTATAATTAACAATGAAGCCAGCTAAAACTGGCTTAAACAATAAAGGAATATATTATCTTGCATAACCAGAAGTACAGAGGTAGGGCAGTCTCCCAGGCTGGCTGGTTCCACAATTCTTGGTGTTATAAAGGCATGTCAGCACAGAGACCTTATGGCTTAGGAAGCCCAAAACAGGTACTATCTGGCCTTTTACAGAAAACATTTGCTTGACCCTGACCTAAAGAGAACTTTCTCTGTTTATAGAACATGTTCTCAGCTTTCTCTGACAGGTGCTGGAAGCTGGGACAGGACAGACACGGAGGTTCTGAATATGGAAAAGTCCCTTCTCCTGGGCTTCCCGGTAGGCATTGCTGTGGTCTTTAGCTCCTTGTGGGGAAGGTGGAGGGCAAGGCGGTAGAGGAGAGGCTGATGAGCGGATAAAGGAGAGTGCCTAGCGCCCAGAACACCTAGTTGTGTGCACCCCCTGCTGGAAAGTTGGCAGAATTCAGTATCATAGAACATTTATTCAACAAACGTGTAGAGAGGATCTACTGTATGCCAGGTACTGGGGAGCAAACATAGAGTCCCGTTCTTGAAGGGCTCACAATCAAGAAGAGTCAGGCTCCCTAATTAGATGTTTATACTCTCAAGTGTCAACCGCAGATGTATTTAATGATCATTGATATACTTTCATTCATTCAGTAAATAACTATGAAATGCTTACTATGGGGTAGATGCTCGGCTTGGCACTGGAGATACAGTGGCAAACAAAACAGACATGGTCCCTGCCCTCTCAGAGCTTATATTCTAGTAAGAGTTGTGTTAATTATAACATCAGCCATAAGTAACAACCAAGTCAATTAAAATTGGCTTAAGCAATAGAAAAAAATATATTATTTTGCATCACCATAAGTACAGAGGTAGGACATTGGTTCCAGGGCTGGTTGGTTTAACAGCATAAGACATTAATAAAGACTCAAGTTATTTTCATCTCTTTGCTCTTCCTGAGTGTGCTTTTCTTTTTAGGTTTTTCTCATGTTGTTTCAAGATGATTGCTACAACTCTAGGTGTCACTTTTAGATATATCAATGTAGAGGGAGAAAGTGACCATATTTTCGTGTGACTTTCTTTTTTTTTTTTTTTTTTTTTTTTTTTTGCATTACGCCGGCCTCTCACTGTTGTGGCCTCTCCCGCTGTGGAGCACAGGCTCCAGACGCACAGGCTCAGCGGCCATGGCTCACGGGCCCAGCCGCTCCGCAGCATGTGGGATCCTCCCGGACCGGGGCATGAACCCGCATCCCCTGCATCGGCAGGCGGACTCTCAACCACTGCGCCACCAGGGAAGCCCCGTGTGACTTTCTTAAGACCAAGAAACCTTTCTCAGAAGCCCCCAGCAGACTTCCTCCCAAGTGCCACTAACCAGAATTGGGTTATGGGACTGATCCTAAACCAATCACTGCCAAGGGAATGGAAATTTGTTGATTAGATTAAGCAGGGTCTTCTTCTGGGGCTCCTGAGTCTCATGGAAGAGGGGTGCCTTCCTGAACAAAATTGGGGTTAACAAGGAAGAAGGGGGGAAATGGATATTAAATAGATAACTACCGGTATTAGTTACAGGGAAGGAAAATTAATAAATAAAAAGTAATCACAGACAGTGAAAGAACTACACAGAAGTTAGCTTTTGCTGCATAACAAAACATCTCAAATCTATTTATCTCATGATTCTATTTGGGCTGAGCTCAGCTGAGTGGTTCTTCTGGTCTTGACTGGGTTCATTCATGTGTCTGGTCAGCTTGCAGTCAGGTAGCTCCACTCCTGGGGTTTGACTGGTTGTTGGCTGAGGCAATGGGGCCAGGTGTCTCTCATTATCCAGCAAGCTATCCTTGGCTTGTTCCTGTGGTAGACTGGCAAAGTTCCAAGGACTAGAGCAGCCACTTGCAAATATTTTTGAGGCCTGGGCATGGAAATGGCACAACATCACTTCTGTTGCATTCTTTTGGTCATATCAAGTAAGAAGGCCACAAGGGTAAAGAAACAGAGTCCGTCTGGAAAGTCACACTGCAAGGTCATGGACACAGGGAGAGGAAGAATTTGTGCTATTTCTGCAATCTACCACAGATGATAAGATGAGTAACAGGAGAAAGACATTCAGATCTTCCTTCAGGACAGAACTATCATTTGGAAAGTTTCAAATCACGAATATGTCTTTTTCTGAGCTGAAATTCTTGTACCGTATGATTGTTATTGATGATTTTCTGAGAGCATTTGTTAGAAGAGGATTTTAGCTATCCACACTTCCTCTTCCTTTTTTCTCATCTTCCTCTTTTTAAATTTATTTTATTGAAGTATAGTGATTTACAATGTTGTGTTAATTTCTGCTGTACAGCAAAGTGATTAAGTTATACATACATGCATACATATATATGTATATTCTTTTTCATATTCTTTTCCATTGTTCTTCCATCTTCTTAATGTAGTTAAATAATTTCTAGTTAACCCACATTTGGAGTTTTTATTAAGATAGTGTTGGGAGGCCAAATAATGCCCTCCCCAAATAGTCAGGGCCTGTGAATGTTACTTCATATGGCAAAAGAGATTTTGCCAATATGATTAAGCTAAGGATCTTGAGATATGGAGATTATTTTTAATTGTTTTGTTGGACTTTAAATGCAATCACAAATATCCTTATAAGAGGGAAGGAGAGTAATATCTGACAGAGAAGAAGGCAATGTGAGGACTGAAGCAAGATGCTACACTGCTGACTTTGAAGATGGAATAAGCCAAGAACTCAGCTCTAGAATCTGGAAGAGGCAAGAAAACAGATTCTCCCCTAGAGCATCTGGAAGAAGTGCAGCCCTCATGGCAACTTGTTTGCAGCCAGGTGAAACTGATTTCAGACTTCTGAATGTGTGCTGTTTTAAGCCACCAAATTTGTGGCATTTTGTTACAGCAGCCATACGGAACAAATACATTCATGTAAATATTGTTCTGTGCTAAGTCATTTTATTGGCACTGGCCTAAATAATGGCCTCTTTTTCAGCTTTAGTTTGAATATCTGACTTAGGCTAAGTCTTCATCCATCCACCACCTCCATGAAACACCTCTCTGTATAACTTTGCATGTTGTCAGACATGTCAAATAATCTATTCATTTTTTTGAGGATTCCTGAAATGGGTGCACTTTGCATTATTTCCTGGGACTTCTTTTTGCCATTACCTTTGAAATTCTATCACTCTCCTTAGTGGAATCTCTTGTGTTCTGAATCTTGTCTCATGTCTTCCTCTTTATTGGTTTATTCCCTTGTTTGGGAGGAGCACATCCAGTAACTTACTGAGAAAGGACATATGGAAGGTAATTTTTTTTTTTAGACTTTGCAGGTCCGAAAATATCTTTAGTTTGCCCTCTACTTGATTATAATTTTGGCTGGATATTGAATTTGATATAGGAAATAATTTACACTCAGAATTTTGAAGGCACCTTTCCTTTGTCTTTCAGTGTTCAGTGTTGCTACACAGAGGTCAATTCACTTTGGCCTGCAATCATTGTACATAATTTTTTCTTTTAGCTTCATGGAATCTCTATTTAGTTCCATATTATGAAATTGCATGAGGATGAGCCTTGGAATGGGTTTTTTATTCATATTGCTGGGTAGTCCATGAGCCTCTTCTTTCTGGAGACTCATGTTCTACAGTTCTGGGATTTTTTCTTTTAAAGAAAATAGTATTTATTTGATAATTTATTGTCCAGTGTTTTTTTTTTTTTTTTTTTTTGCGGTATGTGGGCCTCTCATTGTTGTGGCCTCTCCCGTTGCGAAGCACAGGCTCTGGACGCGCAGGCTCAGCAGCCATGGCTCACGGGTCCAGCCTCTCCACGGCATGTGGGATCTTCCCAGACCGGGGCACGAACCCGTGTCCCCTGCATCGGCAGGCGGACTCTCAACCACTGCGCCACCAGGGAAGCCCTGTCCAGTGTTTTCTTTATTCTCTCAGGAATTCCCACTAGGTCAAATATTGAACCTCTTGTATTGATCTTCTAATTTTATCATTTTTCTCTTCATTTCCCTTTCTTTCTTTCCCTCACTTCTCTGGGAGAGCTCCTTGGCCTTATCTTACAACACTTCTAAACTCTAAAAACTGTCTTTTCAGCCCTCATATTTTCAAGTTCCATGGGTTCTTCCTTGTTCTCTGATTTTCCTTTTATAGCATTCAATTTTTGTTTCAATGACACACTCTATTTCTCTCTCTGGATAATACCTACAGCGTTTTATTTTTTTTGCTCCTTGTATTGTTTTGTTTCTACTGAATTCATTCCCCTGCCCCTGCTGCCCTAATTATTTATTTACCTTGGTCTTTCTCTTTCATGATAGCGATTTTCCTCAAATGTGTGTTGATCCTTAGTGGCATGTTCCATTTACAAGCAACAAATGTGGGGAATTCCATGATGGTCCAGTGATTAGGACTCTGCACCCCCATTGCAGGGGGCATGGGTTCAATCCCTGGGTGGGGAACTAAGATCCCATAAGCTGCACAGCACGGCCAAAAAAAAAGCAAAAAACTGTGAGGAGGCTGTTATTTGTGAATAGCATGTTTCACTATTATTAGGCAGCCTGTCAGTTTTGTGACTGGAGATTTCAAGATATCTGTAGCTCTGGGGTGTTCACTTTTTCCTGAGAAGGATGCTTCAGTCTCCTACCTGGCAGATATGAGCCTTGATGTCAATGTTGTGGAGGAGGGGGAAGACTTTCATGTAATCGCCCTGTCCCCACTCCAGCACTACCCACCTGCTCATAGGTACTTTTGCATGAGGTTTTTTTTTTTTTTTGATACTATTGTAAATGGTACTGATTTTAATTAATTAATTAATTTCTTTTAAAGTGAAAGAAGGTTTATTCAGGGAGATACATACTCCACAGACAGAGTGTGGGCCATCTCAGAAGGTGAGAGGCCAAATGGTACTGATTTAAAAAATAGTTTTCTTGAAATATAATTCACATACCATACAATTCATTCAAGATGTATAATTCAATGGTTTTTAGTATATTCACAGATATGTGCAAACATCACTAGTGTCAATTTCAGATCATTTTCATCACCTCAAAAAGTCTAGGGGAGGGGGAATAGGGCAATTTTTCAATAGGCATAGAGTTTCAATTTTACAAGATGAGAAAATCCTGGAGATCTGCTGCACAACAAGGTTATACAGTTAATACTACTGTACTGTACACTTAAAAAGTAGTTAAGATGGTTAAAAAAAACAACAACCCATGCTCTTTAGCTATCTATCACCCCCATCTCCACATCCTCACCTACCCCAGCCCTAAGCAATCACTAATCTACTTTCCGTCTCTATAGATTTCTCTATTCTAAATATTTCGTATGGGTGGAATCATATATAATAACATATGAATAATTTTCCATTGTACAATATACCACATTTTGTTTATCCATTCATCCATTGATGGACATTTGTCTCCACCTTTTGGTTTTATGAATAATGTTGCTATAATCATTCATATACAAGTTTTTGTGTGAACATCTGTTTTCATTTCTCTTCAGTATATACCTAGGAGTAGAATCACAGGGTCATATGGTGGCTCTATGTTTATTTATTTTTTTATAATCTTTATTGGAGTATAATTGCTTCACAATGCTGTGTTAGTTTCTGTTGTACAACAAAGTGAATCAGCCATATGCATACGTATATCCCCATATCCTCTCCCTCTTGCAGCTCCCTCCCACCCTCCCTATCCCACTCCTCTAGGTCTTCGCAAAGCACCGAGCTGATCTCCCTGTGCTATGCTACTGCTTCCCGCTAGCTATCTGTTTTACATCTGGTAGTATATCTATGTTTAATCATTTGAGGAACTGTCAGTCTGTTTTCCAAAGCAGCTGCACCATTTTACATTCCCACAAGCAGTGCATGAGGGTTCCAGTATTCTTGCTTCTGACTTTATGATTCTAGCCATTGGAGTGAATGTGAAGTGTACTCATTGTGGTTTTGATTTGCATTTCCCTGAGGCCTAGTGATGTCCAGCATCTTTTCATATGCTTATTGGCCATTTATATATCTTCCTTGGAGAATTGTCTATTCAGATGTTTACAGTGGGTTGAATAGTGTTCCCCCCCCCCCCAAATTCATGTCAGTCTGGTACCAGTGAATGTGATCTTTTTAGAAATAGGGTCTTTGCAGACGTAATCAATTTAAGTTGAGGTATACTGGATTAGGGTGAATTCTAAATATAATGACTGAGGTCTGTAAAAGAAGAGACACATATACACAGAGGGAGGAACACAATATGAAATAGAGGCGGAGTTTGGAATGATGAGTCTTAAATCAAGGAATGCCAAGGACTAATGGCAACCCCTAGAAGTTAGAAGAGAGGCATGGAATAGATTCTTCCTCAGAGTTTCCACAGGGCACATGGCCCTCCCAACACCTATCTTGACTTTTAGCCTCCAGAATTGTAAGAGAATAAATTTCTGTTGTTTTAAGTTACCCAGTTTTTGGTAGTTTGTTATGACAGCTTTAGGAAATTAATACAAGATCCTTTGTCCATTTAAAAATTGGGTTGTGTTTTTTGTGTGTTTGTTTGTTTGTTTTGTGGTACACGGGCCTCTCACTGTTGTGGCCTCTCCCGTTGCGGAGTACAGGCTCCGGACGCGCAGGCTCAGCGGCCATGGCTCACGGGCCTAGCCGCTCCATGGCATGTGGGATCTTCCCAGACCAGGGCATGAACCCGTGTCCCCTGCATCAGCAGGCAGACTCTCAACCACTGCGCCACCAGGGAAGCCCTGGGTTGTGTTTTTAAGCTGTAAAAGTTCTTTATCTATCCTGGATACAAGTCCCTTATCATATCTATGATTTGCAAATATTTTCTCCCATTCTGTGGTTGTCTTTTCGCTTTTTTGATGGTTTCCTTGGAAGCACTAGAGTTTTTAATTTTTATGAAGTTCAGATGATCTATTTTTTTCTCTTTTTTGCTTATGTTTTTGGTGTCATATCTAAAAATCCTTTGCCAAATCCAAAGTCATGAAGATTTACCCCTATGTTTTCTTCAAAGAGTTTTATAGTTTTAGTTTTTACATTTAGACCTTTGATCAATTTTGAGTTAATTTTTATAAATGGCATGAGGCTTTTCTTTTGCATGTGGCTATCCAGTTGTCTCGGAATCTTTGTTGAAAAGACTTTTCTTTCCCCCATTGAATGTTCTTGGCACCCTTGTTGAAAAATCAGTGGACCGTAGACCATATAATTTATTTCTGGACTCTCAATTCTATTCCATTGATTTACATATTTATTTCTGTCTCAGTACTACACTGTCTTCATTATCATTGCTTTGCAATAACTTTTGAAATTGAGAAGTGTTAATCATCCTAGTTTGTTCTTTTCTTTTTTTTTTTTTCCCCAAGATTGTTTTGGCTATTCTGGGTCTCCTTTCTTATACATTTTAGAATCAAGTTGTCAATTTCTACAAAAAAGTCAGCTGAGATTCTGATAGTGCACTGAATTGATAGACCAATTTAGGGAATACTGCCATCTTAACAATGTTAGTCTGCAGACCCATGAACATGGGACGTTTTTCCATTTACTCAGATCTTTAATTTCTTATTTTTTGTGCTTTCCTTCTTAAATTTATTCCTAAGTATTTTATTTTTTTGGTGCTATTATTAATGGAATTGTCTTCATATTTTTATTTTTGGATTGTTCATTCTAAGTGTTTAGAAATACAACTGAATCTTGTATGTTGATCTGGTATCTTACAACCTTGCTGAACTTGTTTATTACTTCTAATAGTTTTTAGTGGATTCCTTAGGATTTTCTATATGCAAGCTCATGTCACAAATAGAGATAGTTTTATTTCTTAATTTCCAGTCTGGATGCCTTTTCTTTTTCTTGCCTCGTTGCTTTGGCTGGAATCTCCAGTACAATGTTGAATAGAAGTGCCTGGAGAAGACATCTTTGTTTTGTTACTGATCTTAGGAGGAAAGCAAACAACTTTCACCATTAAGTATGATGTTAGCTGTGGGATTTTTATAGATGCTCTTTATCAGGTTGAGGAAGTTCCCTTCTATTCTTGGTTAATTGAATTTTTTTTAATCATGAAAGGGTTTTGTATTATTACATGAGTTTTTATTTTTTTATTTTTTTTTATTTTTTTTATTTTTTTATTTTTTATTTTTTCCCGAAGTATTTTATTTTTTTGCTTTATAACAAATATAATCAGTTATACATATACATATGTTCCCATATCACCTCCCTTTTGCGTCTCCCTCCCACCCTTCCTATCCCACCCCTCCAGGCGGTCACAAAGCACCGAGCTGATCTCCCTGTGCTATGCGGCTGCTTCCCACTAGCTATCTACCTTACGTTTGGTAGTGTATATATGTCCATGCCGCTCTTTCACTTTGTCACAGCTTACCCTTCCCCCTCCCCATATCCTCAAGTCCATTCTCTAGTAGGTCTGTGTCTTTATTCCTGTCTTACCCCTAGGTTCTTCATGACATTTTTTTTTTCTTAAATTCCATATATATGTGTCAGCATACAGTATTTGTCTTTCTCTTTCTGACTTACTTCACTCTGTATGACAGACTCTAGGTCCATCCACCTCATTACAAATAGCTCAATTTCATTTCTTTTTATGGCTGAGTAATATTCCATTGTATATATGTGCCACATCTTCTTTACCCATTCATCCGATGATGGACACTTAGGTTGTTTCCATCTCTGGGCTATTGTAAATAGGGCTGCTATGAACATTTTGGTACATGTCTCTTTTTGAATTATGGTTTTCTCAGGGTATATGCCCAGTAGTGGGATTGCTGGGTCATATGGTAGTTCTATTTGTAGTTTCTTAAGGAACCTCCATACCGTTTTCCATAGTGGCTGTACCAGTTCACATTCCCACCAGCAGTGCAAGAGTGTTCTCTTTTTTCCACACCCTCTCCAGCATTTATTGTTTCTAGATTTTTTGATGATGGCCATTCTGACTGGTGTGAGATGATATCTCATTGTAGTTTTGATTTGCATTTCTCTAATGAGTAAAGATGTTGAGCATCCTTTCATGTGTTTGTTGGCAGTCTGTATATCTTCTGTGGAGAAATGTCTATTTAGGTCTTCTGCCCATTTTTGGATTGGGCTGTTTGTTTTTTTGTTATTGAGCTGCATGAGCTGCTTATAAATTTTGGAGATTAATCCTTTGTCAGTTGCTTCATTTGCAAATATTTTCTCCCATTCTGAGGGTTGTCTTTTGGTCTTGTTTATGGTTTCCTTTGCTGTGCAAAAGCTTTTAAGTTTCATTAGGTCCCATGTGTTTATTTTTGTCTTTATTTCCATTTCTCTAGGAGGTGGGTCAAAAAGGATCTTGCTGTGATTTATGTCATAGAGTGTTCTGCCTATGTTTTCCTCTAAGAGTTTGATAGTGTCTGGCCTTACATTTAGGTCTTTAATCCATTTTGAGCTTATTTTTGTGTATGGTGTTAGGGAGTGATCTAATCTCATACTTTTACATGTCCCTATCCAGTTTTCCCAGCACCACTTATTGAAGAGACTGTCCTTTCTCCACTGTACATTCCTGCCTCCTTTATCAAAGATAAGGTGACCATATGTCCGTGGGTTTATCTCTGGGCTTTCTATCCTGTTCCATTGATCTATCTTCCTGTTTTTGTGCCAGTACCATACTGTCTTGATTACTGTAGCTTTGTAGTATAGTCTGAAGTCAGGGAGCCTGATTCCTCCAGCTCCACTTTTCGTTCTCAAGATTGCTTTGGCTATTCGGGGTCTTTTGTGTTTCCATACAAATTGTGAAATTTTTTGTTCTAGTTCTGTGAAAAATGCCAGTGGTAGTTTGATAGGGATTGCATTGAATCTGTAGATTGCTTTGGGTAGTAGAGTCATTTTCACAATGTTGATTCTTCCAATCCAAGAACATGGTACATCTCTCCATCTATTTGTATCCTCTTTAATTTCTTTCATCAGTGTCTTATAATTTTCTGCATACAGGTCTTTTGTCTCCTTAGGTAGGTTTATTCCTAGATATTTTATTCTTTTTGTTGCAATGGTAAATGGGAGTGTTTTCTTTATTTCACTTTCAGATTTTTCATCATTAGTATATAGGAATGCCAGAGATTTCTGTGCATTAATTTTGTATCCTGCAACTTTACCAAATTCATTGATTAGCTCTAGTAGTTTTCTGGTAGCATCTTTAGGATTCTCTATGTATAGTATCATGTCATCTGCAAACAGTGACAGCTTTACTTCTTCTTTTCCGATTTGGATTCCTTTTATTTCCTTTTCTTCTCTGATTGCTGTGGCTAAAACTTCCAAAACTATGTTGAATAAGAGTGGTGAGAGTGGGCAACCTTGTCTTGTTCCTGATCTTAGTGGAAATGGTTTCAGTTTTCACCATTGAGGACGATGCTGGCTGTGGGTTTGTCATATATGGCCTTTATTATGTTGAGGAAAGTTCCCTCTATGCCTACTTTCTGCAGGGTTTTTATCATAAATGGGTGTTGAATTTTGTCGAAAGCTTTCTCTGCATCTATTGAGATGATCATATGGTTTTTCTCCTTCAATTTGTTAATATGGTGTATCACGTTGATTGATTTGCGTATATTGAAGAATCCTTGCATTCCTGGAATAAACCCCACTTGATCATGGTGTATGATCCTTTTAATGTGCTGTTGGATTCTGTTTGCTAGTATTTTGTTGAGGATTTTTGCATCTATGTTCATCAGTGATACTGGCCTGTAGTTTTCTTTCTTTGTGACATCCTTGCCTGGTTTTGGTATCAAGGTGATGGTGGCCTCATAGAATGAGTTTGGGAGTGTTCCGTCCTCCGCTATATTTTGGAAGAGTTTGAGAAGGATAGGTGTTAGCTCTTCTCTAAATGCTTGATAGAATTCTCCTGTGAAGCCATCTGGCCCTGGGCTTCTGTTTGTTGGAAGATTTTTTATCACAGTTTCAATTTCAGTGCTTGTGATTTGCCTGTTCATATTTTCTATTTCTTCCTGATTCAGTCTTGGCAGGTTGTGCATTTCTAAGAATTTGTCCATTTCTTCCAGGTTGTCCATTTTATTGGCATAGAGTTGCTTATAGTAATCTCTCATGATCTTTTGTATTTCTGCAGTGTCAGTTGTTACTTCTCCTTTTTCATTTCTAATTCTATTGATTTGAGTCTTCTCCCTTTTTTTCTTGATGAGTCTGGCTAATGGTTTATCAATTTTGTTTATCTTCTCAAAGAACCAGCTTTTAGTTTTATGGATCTTTGTTATCGTTTCCTTCATTTCTTTTTCATTTATTTCTGATCTGATTTTTATGATTTCTTTCCTTCTGCTAACTTTGGGATGTTTTTGTTCTTCTTTCTCTAATTGCTTTAGGTGCAAGGTTAGGTTGTTTATTCGAGATGTTTCCTGTTTCTTAAGGTGGGATTGTATTGCTATAAACTTCCCTCTTAGAACTGCTTTTGCTGCATCCCATAGGTTTTGGGTCGTCGTGTCTCCATCGTCATTTGTTTCTAGGTATTTTTTAATTTCCTCTTTGATTTCCTCAGTGATCACTTCGTTATTGAGTAGTGTATTGTTTAGCCTCCATGTGTTTGTATTTTTTACAGCTCTTTTCCTGTAATTGATATCTAGTCTCATAGCATTGTGGTCGGAAAAGATACTTGATACAATTTCAATTTTCTTAAATTTACCAAGGCTTGATTTGTGACCCAAGATAGGATCTATCCTGGAGAATGTTCCATGAGCACTTGAGAAAAATGTGTATTCTGTTGTTTTTGGATGGAGTGTCCTATAAATATCAATTAAGTCCATCTTGTTTAATGTATCATTTAAAGCTTGTGTTTCCTTATTTATTTTCATTTTGGATGATCTGTCCATTGGTGAAAGTGGGGTGTTAAAGTCCCCTACTATGATTGTGTTACTGTCGATTTCTCCTTTTATGGCTGTTAGTATTTGCCTTATGTATTGAGGCGCTCCTATGTTTGGTGCATAAATATTTACAATTGTTATATCTTCTTCTTGGATCGATCCCTTGATCATTATGTAGTGTCCTTCTTTGTCTCTTCTAGTAGTCTTTATTTTAAAGTCTATTTTGTCTGATATGAGAATTGCTACTCCAGCTTTCTTTTGGTTTCCATTTGCATGGAATATCTTTTTCCATCCCCTTACTTTCAGTCTGTATGTGTCTCTAGGTCTGAAGTGGGTCTCTTGTAGACAGCATATATATGGGTCTTGTTTTTGTATCCATTCAGCCAACCTGTGTCTTTTGGTGGGAGCATTTAGTCCATTTACATTTAAGGTAATTATTGATATGTATGTTCCTATTCCCATTTTCTTAATTGTTTTGGGTTCGTTATTGTAGGTCTTTTCCTTCTGTTGTGTTTCTTGCCTAGAGAAGTTCCTTTAGCATTTGTTGTAAAGCTGGTTTGGTGGTGCTGAACTCTCTCAGCTTTTGCTTGTCTGTAAACGTTTTAATTTCTCCATCAAATCTGAATGAGATCCTTGCTGGGTAGAGTAGTCTTGGTTGCAGGTTTCTCTCCTTCATCACTTTAATTATGTCCTGCCACTCCCTTCTGGCTTGTAGAGTTTCTGCTGAGAGATCAGCTGTTATCCTGATGGGGATTCCCTTGTGTGTTACTTGTTGTTTTTGCCTTGCTGCTTTTAATATGATTTCTTTGTGTTTAATTTTTGACAGTTTGATTAATATGTGTCTTGGCATATTTCTCCTTGGATTTATTCTGTATGGGACTCTCTGTGCCTCCTGGACTTGATTCACTATTTCCTTTCCCATATTAGGGAAGTTTTCAACTATAATCTCTTCAAATATTTTCTCAGTCCCTTTCTTTTTCTCTTCTTCTTCTGGAACCCCTATAATTCAAATGTTGGTGCGTTTAATGTTGTCCCAGAGGTCTCTGAGACTGTCCTCTGTTCTTTTCATTCTTTTTTCTTTATTTTGCTCTGCATTAGTTATTTCCACTATTTTATCTTCCACCTCACTTATCCGTTCTTCTGCCTCAGTTATTCTGCTATTGATCCCATCTAGAGTATTTTTTATTTCATTTATTGTGTTTTTAATCAATGCTTGATTCATCTTTAGTTCTTCTAGGTCCTTGTTAACTGTTTCTTGCAGTTTATCTATTCTATTTCCAAGATTTTGCATCTGGGAAATAGAATCTTGGATCATCGTTACCATCATTATTCTGAATTCTTTTTCAGGTAGACTGCCTATTACCTCTTCATTTGTTAGGTCTGGTGGGCTTTTATCTTGCTCCTTCTCCTGCTGTGTGTTTTTCTGTCTTCTCATTTTGCTTATGTTACTGTGTTTGGGGTCTCCTTTTTGCAGGCTGCAGGTTCGTAGTTCCCGTTGTTTTTGGTGTCTGTCCCCAGTGGCTAAGGTTGGTTTAGTGGGTTGTGTAGGCTTCCTGGTGGAGGGGACTAGTGCCTATGTTCTGGTGGATGAGGCTGGATCTTGTCTTTCTGGTGGGCAGGTCCACGTCTGGTGGTGTGTTTTGGGGTGTCTGCGGACTTTTTATGATTTTAGGCCACCTCTCTGCTAATGGGTGGCGTTGTGTTCCTGTCTTGCTAGTTGTTTGGCATAGGGTGTCCAGCAGTGTAGCTTGCTGGTCGTTGAGTGAAGTTGGGTGCTGGTGTTGAGATGGAGATCTCTGGAAGATTTTCGCCGTTTGATATTGTGTGGAGCTGGGAGGTCTCTTGTGGACCAGTGTCCTGAGTTTGGCTCTCCCACCTCAGAGGCACAGCCCTGACTCCTGGCTCCTCAATTTGGGATGATTTGTTGTCTATTCATGTATTCCACAGATGCAGGGTACATCAAGTTGATTATGGAGCTTTAATCCGCTGCTTCTGAGGCTGCTGGGAGAGGTTTCCCTTTCTCTTCTTTGTTCTCACAGCTCCTGGGTCTCAGCTTTGGATTTGGCCCCGCCTCTGCGTGTAGGTCGCCGGAGGGCGTCTGTTCTTCGCTCAGACAGGACAGGGTCAAAGGAGCAGCCTCTTCGGGGACTCTGGCTCACTCAGGCCGGGCGGGAGGGAGGGGCACGGAGTGCGGGGCGAGCCTGCAGCGGCAGAGGTCGGCGTGACGTTGCACCAGCCCGAGGCGCGCCGTGCGTTCTCCCAGGGAAGCCGCCCCTGGATCCCGGGACCCCGGCAGTGGCGGGCTGCACAGGCTCCCGGAAGGGCGGTGTGGACAGTGACCTGCGCTCGCACACAGGCTTCTTGGCAGCGGCAGCAGCAGCCCAGCGTCCCACGCCCGACACTGGGCTCCGCGCTTTCAGTCGCGACTCGCGGCCGTCTGTGGAGCCCCTTTAAGCAGCGCTCTTAATCCCCTCTCCTCGCGCACCAGGAAACCAAGAGGGAAGAAAAAGTCTCTTGCCTCTTCGGCAGCTCCAGAGTTTTCCCGCACTCCCTTCTGGCTAGCTGTGGCACACTAGCCCCCCTCAGGCTGAGTTCTCGCCGCCAGCCCCAGTCCTCTCCCTGCGCTCTGACCGAAGCCCGAGCCTCAGCTTCCAGCGCCGCCCGCCCCGGCGGGCGAGCAGACAAGCCTCTCGGGCTGGTGAGTGCCGCTCGGCACCGATCCTCTGTGCGGGAATCTCTCCGCTTTGCCCTACCCAGGTATGTGGGGAGTTTCTTGCCTTTTGGGAGGTCTGGGGTCTTCTGCCAGCATTCAGTAGGTGTTCTGTAGGATTTGTTCCACGTGTAGCTGTATCTCTGGTGTATCCGTGGGGAGGAAGGTAATCTCCGCGTCTTACTCTTCCGCCATCTTACCCGGAAGTCCATTACATGAGTTTTTAAAAAGTGACCCTCATCCCTTATGGATGACTTAATAAGAGATATCCCTCTCTGCATGGATGATATAGAAAAAGGCACCTCCATCCTCCAAGTGGATGTTTTAGAAAAGCCACCCCGACTTTGGGTGGCACACTACTACGTTAGTGTGTTTGAGTTGGTGAGCCAAGTGCTCCTCTCTCACCCGGGCACTCTTATTCAGGACCTAATCTGTACAAGGTGACCTTGCCCCAAAACCATTTTTTTTTTTTTCAGTATCTGGTTTCCTAGTGCCTGGGGCCTCTCTGATTCACTTTTTTCGCAGAGATTTCATACCAGTGGCTGAGGAGTAGATGAGAGTCAGACACAAAATCTTACATCAGTTTTAAGCAATCTACATGTTTCAGTCGACTGCCTTACCCCTGCCTTCTGTGGCCCCTTGTATCTCCAATTCCTGAATTTCTCTAGTACTTATTATCTTTCTCTATAGGTACTTGAGTTTGACTTTCCTCTGCTCTGCTAAGTCACTTGTCTTTCTTCTGTCCACTTTCCACTGATATCATTGTGATTTTGAGTTATAGATATCGCTTAGGTCAAAGAAGATAGAGTTTGTGCTCTTATTTCTTTCTTCTTTTTTTAATTGTATTTTTTAAGTTTAATCTTATACAGCAGGTTCTTATTAGTCATCAATTTTATACACATCAGTGAATACATGTCAACCCCAATTGCCCAATTCATCACACCACCCCCCCCCACAACAGCTTTCCCCCTTGGTGTCCATATGTTTGTTCTCTACATCTGTGTTTCAATTTCTGCCCTGCAAACCAGTTCAGCTGTACCATTTTTCTAGGTTCCACATACATGTGTTAATATACGATACTTGTTTTTCTCTTTCTGACTTACTTCACTCTGTATGACAGTCTCTAGATCCATCCACGTCTCAACAAATGACCCAATTTCGTTCCTTTTATGGCTGAGTAATATTCCATTGTATATATGTACCATATCTTCTTTATCCATTTATCTGTCAATGGGCATTTAGGTTGCTTCCATGACCTGGCTATTGTAAATAGTGCTGCAATGAACATTGGGGTGCATGTGTCTTTTTGAATTATGGTTTTCTCTGGGTATATGCCCAGTAGTGGGATTGCTGGGTCATATGGTAATTCTATTTTTAGTTTTTTAAGGAACCTCCATACTGTTCTCCATAGTGACTGTATCAATTTAAATTCCCACCAACAGTGCAAGAGGGTTCCCTTTTCTTCGCACCCTCTCCAGCATTTGTTGTTTGTAGATTTTCTGATGATGCCCATTCTAACTGGTGTGAAGTGATACCTCATTGTAGTTTTGATTTGCATTTCTCTAATAATTAGTGATGTTGAGCAGTTTTTCATGTACTTCTTGGCCATCTGTATGTCTTCTTTGGAGAAATGTCTATTTAGGTCTTCTGCCCATTTTTGGATTGGGTTGTTCGTTTTATTAATATTGAGCTACATGAGCTGTTTTTATATTTTGGAGATTAATCCTTTGTCTGTTGATTCGTTTGCAAATATCCTCTCCCATTCTGAGGGCTGTCTTTTCGTCTTGTTTATGGTTTCCTTTGCTGTGCAAAAGCTTTTAAGTTTCATTAGGTCCCATTTGTTTATTTTGTTTTTATTTCCATTACTCTAGGAAGTGGATCAAAAAAGATCTTGCTATGATTTATGTCAAAGAATGTTCTTCCTATGTTTTCCTCTAAAAGTTTTATAGTGTCTGGTCTTACATTTAGGTCCCTAATCCATTTTGAGTTTATTTTTGTGTATGATGTTAGGGAGTGTTCTAATTTCATTCTTTTACATGTAGCTGTCCATTTTTCCCAGCACCACTTACTGAAGAGACTGTCTTTTCTCTATTGTATATCCTTGCCTACTTTGTCATAGATTAGTTGACCATAGGTGCGTGGGTTTATCTCTGGGCTTTCTATCTTGTTCCATTGATCTATGTTTCTGGTTTTGTGCCAATACCTTATTGTCTTGATTACTGTGGCTTTGTAGTATAGTCTGAAGTCAGGGAGTCTGATTCCTGCAGCTCCGTTTTTTTCCCTCAAGACTGCTTTTGCTATTCGGGGTCTTTTGTGTCTCCATACAAATTGTAAGATTTTTTGTTCTAATTCTGTACAAAATGCCATTGGTAATTTGACAGGGATTGCACTGAATCTGTAGATTGCTTTGGGTAATATAGTCATTTTCACAATATTGATTCTTTCAATCCGAGAACATGGCATATCTTTCCATCTGTTGGTATCATCTTTTTTTTTTTTTTTTTTTTTGCGATACACGGGCCTCTCACTGTTGTGGCCTCTCCCGTTGTGGAGCACAGGCTCTGGACGCGCAGGCTCAGCAGCCATGGCTCATGGGCTGAGCTGCTCCGCGGCATGTGGGATCTTCCTGGACTGGGGCACGAACCCATGTCCCCTGCATCGGCAGGTGGACTCTCAACCACTGAGCCACCAGGGAAGCCCTGTTGGTATCATCTTTAACTTCTTTCATCAGTGTCTTATAGTTTTCCGCATACAGGTCTTTTGTCTCCTTAGGTAGATTTATTCCTAGGTATTTTATTCTTTTTGTTGCAATGGTAAATGGGAGTGTTTCCTTAATTTCTCTTTCAGATTTTTCATCATTAGTGTATAGGAATGCAAGAGATTTCTGTGCATTAATTTTGTATCCTGCAACTTTACCAAATTCATTGATTAGCTCTAGTAGTTTTCTGGTGGCATCTTTAGGATTCTCTATGTATAGCATCATGTCATCTGTAAACAGTGACAGTTTTTCTTCTTCTTTTCCAATTTGTATTCCTTTTATTGCTTTTTCTTCTCTGATTGCCGTGACTAGGACTTCCAAAACTATGTTGAATAATAGTGGTGAGAGTGGACATCCTTGTCTTGTTCCTGATCTTAGAGGAAATGGTTTCAGTTTTTCACCATCGAGAATGATGTTCGCTGTGGGTTTGTCGTACATGGCCTTTATTATGTTGAGGTAGGTTCTCTCTATACCCACTTTCTGGAGAGTTTTTATCATAAATGGTGTTGAATTTTGTCAAAAGATTTTTCTGCATCTATTGAGGTGATCATATGGTTTTTCTCCTTCAATTTGTTAATATGGTGTATCACATTGATTGATTTGCATATATGGAAGAATCCTTGCATCCCTGGGATAAATCCCACTTGATCATAATGTATGATCCTTTTAATGTGTTGTTGGATTCTGTTTGCTAGTATTTTGTTGAGGATTTTTGCATGTGTATTCATGAGTGATATTGGTCTGTAATTTTTTTTTTTAGTATCTTTGTCCTGTTTTGGTATCTTTTTAATTGTATTTGTCTCATCTTTTTTAAAAAGTATTTATTTATTTACTATTATTGTTTTGGCTGTGTTGGGTCTTCGTTGCTGTACGTGGGCTTTTCGCTAGTTGCGGAGAGTGGGGGCTACTCTTTGTCATGGTGCATGGGCTTCTCATTGCAGTGGTTTCTCTTGTTGCCGAGCATGGGCTCTTGGCATGCATGCTTCAGTAGTTGTGGCGCACGGGCTCTAGAGCGCAGGCTCAGTTGTGGCTCACAGGCTTAGTTGCTGTGAGGCATGTGGGATCTTCCTGGACCAGGGATAGAACCTGTGTCCCCTGCATTGGCAGGTGGATTCTTAACCACTGCGCCACCAGGGAAGTCCCTGTGCTTTTATTTCTTGTTCTCCTTGTTTTGGAGAGGAAACTTTCCTTAGATGAAGAGAAATAATATTTTTGCTCTTGAAATCAGAATTCAATGCCCTCATTCTAGAAGTGTGAAAACCTAATGCCTAAAAGGATAAAATAAATTACTTCATCCCTAGGCTAGTTAATGGAAGAGCTAAAACCAGAATTCAGCTCGTGATTCCCTGGCCAAAACTGAACTATGATTTGTTCTTTCTCCACAGAAGCAAATGTAGTCTGAGAGCTGGTAGGTACCAGTGAGGTCCGAGGTAAATTTTCCCAAGTTTTCCATGAATCTCCTTAACAATATAAGTGGATTTCGGCTTTGGTTAAAATATCAATGTGAATGGGAGAATTCATTATTCTATATCTACCTATTCTTATTTCAGAGAGCTCTGATTATTGGAGACATATTTTCCTCTGAAATGCTTTTCTTCACTTCCATACATTGTATCTATTTCTGCTCTCTTTAGTTACAAAGAACTTTTGTATTTAATAATAATACAGTTTGGTGAATAGAAGCCTGGCTTTCATAGTCTGGAGAAAGGATACTAAACTCACTGCCTCTAATTCTTTGTCCCACCTAAAGAAAATATTTGAGCCAGTTGGGAGGATGTAAGAAATTTCCAAGTGAATATTACAGGCAGATAAAACAAGTTGCATAAGCACAGAAAGGTTGAAAAATACAAGTTGCTCAGAGAATACAAATACATAGTTACAGTATGTAAAGCAAAAAACCCTGTCTTCTTCCCATGTTTCTCCTTTACTCTCACACTACTACCGTACTCACAATACTTCTAAAACCAGATATGTGTGGGTTTTCCCTACACTGAGCAACTGTGTGACACCAGCTTGGTGTCCTACAATTTAACTCAATCCTGACACTGTCAACCTGGAGACAGCACCTGGAGATAGCATCAGATCCCACAGGTTAAGGGCTCAATCCCACAAGACTGCCCCTACTTCAGATGCCAATTGCAAGTAGTTAAGTGCCCAGGTAACCTACAACTTCTGTCCAACACGGCTATAATTGGAGGTTCCCATGACCTCCCCCCCTTGGATTTGACTATTGGCTAGAACAACTCACAGAACTCAGGGAAACATGTTTACCAATTTATTAAAGGATATGATAAAGGATACAGATGAACAGATACATAGGCAAGGTCTGGGAGTGCAGGAGCTTCTCTCTTGGTGGAGTTGGGGTGCATCATCCTTCTGGCACGTGGATGTGTTCATCAACCTGGAAGCTCTCCAGACCTCATACTCTTGGGATTTTATGGATGCTTCCTCATGTAGTCATGATCAATTAACTCTATCTCCAGCCCCTCTCCCCTCTCTATAGAAAGTGGGGAGGCGCTGAAAATTCCAAGCTTCTAATCAGGCTTCATCTTTCTGGTGACCGGCTCCCATCTAGGAGCCACCCAGAAGCCCACCAGAGTCCCCTCATTAGAACAAAAGATGCTCTTAGTGCTCTTATCACTTGGGAATTTACAGGGGTTTCAGGAGCCTGTGTCAGGTACATGAGGCAGAGACCAATATATTTATTTACTATTTCATAGTAAGGTGGGTATGAAGACATGAAAGTTAGTCAGGAAAAGTAATAATGCTAAATGCTAACAGTTTATTAAGCTATATTCTGGCTACTACTTAGTACTTTACACGTAATAACCTTCATAACAACCTTATTATTATCCTGTTTTACAGAGGGGGAAAGGGAGACATGGTAGTGTTAGGGTAACTGGCCTAATATTATACAGCTAATAAATGACAGAGATGGGCTCTGAATCCAGGCAGTTTGTCTGCCCCTCATGTCTGTCTCATAATGAGTGGCCTTTTTATTTTGAAGATTCTGGGACTTCTTAGGTAGAAAGTTGGAGACATTGGTAGGAAGATCCTCTTCTATCTATTCATCTTTGGCTTTCTCAAAGGAGTATCTGAGACAAGATAGGTGGTCCAAGTTTATGGAGCCAGAGTGGAGACCAGAGGACTGTTCCAACATTCTGATCTTCCACATATAACCTGCGGTTAGGAGGACAGACGTGCTGGTGGCTGGTGGACTAATCTCAGATATTTCAAGCTGGGCAGAGACCTTCAGGGAGGAGATATCTTACCTTCCTATCCAAGAGGAAAGGGAACTGAAGCTGTGAAAGGGAGAATGAGTACTGTTGGCAGTCAGTACTTGATGCCAGTTCTTCTTTTCTGCAAATGCGTAGAGGAAAAAAAAGACATTTTACAATTAAACAGCCATTAGTTAAGTATTGCCAGGTTCTAAGTGGTTGTTTATAAATTCATCTGACCCTCACAGCAACCCTAGGGGACAGGCACAATTATTATTCTTATTTTACAAATGGCGTCATTAAAGCACAAAGATATTATAACTTGCTTAGTGTTGTTTGTTTTCGGCAAATAAATGGAGGAGTGAGGCTGGAAAGAACTACAATAAAGTTGTCATTAAGTACAAAACAGCTGATTAAAAATCAGTACTTTTCAGCTACTGTGTAGCAGAAAGAACCCTGGATTTGAATCAGGATTTGGATTCAAGCCCCATCCCTGAGTGCTGTGTAAAGATTTGGGGCTGGTCACTCTGGGCAATTTTCTCGACTACAAAATGCAGATAATAATACCTACCTCCTAGGGTTTTTGTAAGGATCTAGCGAAATGACTGTAAAAGCGCACTGTAATCTCTAAAATGTTAGACAAACGTTAGAAACTTTCCCTCCCGGCTCTGGATTCGCAAATTTGGGATACGGACTGCCAATCCCAATAGGCAAATCCTCCGCGCTCCCTTCCCGGAAACCGGCGCAGGCCCTTCTGGGACTTGTAGTTTTATACGGGATCTGGCCCACCTTTCCCGTTTAGTAAGGGCGGTGCGGTGTGAGCCCCGGAAGTACTCGTCGCCTGAGAGGCGTTCTGGTTAGGAAGGAGAGGTCACAGGTCGCGGGGGCAGCAGGCGTTCCTGCCGCTGGCCTAGTCGCTATGTAGCGGAGGGATAGGCACCCCCCGCATCGTTCCGGAAGGTTCTTGGGTTCGACTAGGGCAGTAGCCCCAGGTCTTCTAGTACCCGGCTTCGGGTCCTTGCCGGCTGAGCGGAGCCGCCGCCGTCATGTTTGGCTGCTTGGTGGCGGGGAGGCTGGTGAGGATGGGGCCGGGTGGTCTCAGGGAGGGGGCAGGACGCCGAGGGCGAGGCCCCGGGAAGGGGAGGGTGCGTCGGTGCGCGGGATGCGGGGAAACCCCCTCACGTCTAGTTGACTGCTGAGAGTCTGAGGGTGGGCAGTGGGACGCTGGGATGTTCGCTCTCCTTCCCCCCAGCGCTTTTCAGAGTAGCAGTCACACCATTAGCTGCCATTTATCGAGTGTGCATTATCTTAGGCAATGCACGCCTTTTGTCTATTCTTAGTCATCTCAGCCATCTATGTAGCGTTTATTTGGCACTGCAAACTTAACCGTAACTCGTGAGATGGTGGTTCTCATTCTCATTTTGCAGTTGAGGAACTTAAGCGCAGTTGGCAGTATAAATACTCGCCTGAGCTCATAAAGTGAGTTCGAGGTAAATGTGGTGTTTGAATCTAGTCTGTAGCGTCCTGTTTGTCGAAGATGAAGGTACTCGGGCAAAGTATAACTGCTGGGTCCTTTTGGAAGGGCCTTAATAAAAATATGCTTAACGTAATTGGAAATGGGCTGATAGAAACGCCTGAAACTTAAAGCGTGAGCGATATCTGTGATGACCCCAGAAGGAGGTGAGCGGCGAATTTCCTTATTGGTAAAAAGAGATTACCTTCCTTGATGAATTGTTAGGTAGAGTTAAGTACCTGGGATTGTTCCGGAAGAATCTGGAGGGTGAATCTTGCTTGCCTCCGTAGAAGCCACTCAGAAATCCATTTCAGACCTGATTCCTTTCACCTAGAATTCTTTCTCTTTATTTTTTTCTCCCTGCTTTATTAAATGTTGCAGCCCCTTTGTTGAATTTTTTCATCAATTTTTGATAATGTAGTGTGTACACAGTTCTAAGGAACCACAGAGATAAATTGGAGATGGCTATCCTCAGAAGATTTATTGTCTGTCCCTTGAATGACTGGGAGGCCCCTTTTGGTGATGGTGGTAATTGATAATACTGGTGGGATAACTTTGTATTGCTTCTGCTCCGGATAGGAAGAATGAAAGCACCAGCCTGGGATTGAGTGTGGGACGAATTTCGTTAACGAATAACATTTAAAATGCGTGTGTTTTTCTAAAGAATAGAAAGACCCTGTGGAATCCGTGTTGTCAGCTAATTTGGAAGGAATTTAGTTATAGCGGTGCCTGTGTCTATTTACCTAACACCTAACCTACGTAATGGATATCCAGTAGGGGTTCCTTCATGACAAGATTTTCTTTGACGGTGTTTGACTTTTTAGTTCTGGAGTATTTGAACATGTTAATCAAAATGAAGGGCAAATAGACCTAGCGATGCCTCAACGTTTAACTACATTATTTTTTTACTAGAAAAATTCACCTAATCTAAAGTTATGGACTCAGTAAAAGATGTACCCTTTTTCCTAAGGTTGAGGATTAGAATGTCATAATACAGATTAACAGAATGTCTGGTGCCTTTGACAGAGTTGACATTTAAGAAATATTTATTTTACCTAATGATTATTTCAAGACTTGTAGATACCATGATTTTATGTGCCTTTTAAGATTATGCATGCCAAAAGCTGGTAAAATTGAATTTAATACTAATATAGGCATTTTGGTTTATATTTATGTTCTTTCTTCCTTTGTTTTATTCTTTGTATTTAAACCGGAGGGTTTAATAATTTGGGGGTTACAAATATATTTCAGTGAGTAGGCAAAATGACAAATAATGAATCTGCAAATAATGAGGATTGACTGTAATAACTTCTGAATTGCTTACCCATTTTAATTGCCCGAGATTCTTTACCTTCAAACTAGAAGATAAAGCTTTGGTGGCATGGTGTTTTGAACAACCTTTCATTTTTATAACATTCTGAAGCTGTAGTGATTTATTTATGTAAGTAAAATCCTTTCAGGGCACTTCTGAAATAATTTAGTAATGTTTTTGAAAGATTCCATTCATTAAGTCATTTTAAGGCTAAATGTGTATTTTTAGATTTTTCTATTAAAATAAGCACTCTTTTTGGTGTATTTGGTAATTCCATAATTAGAGTATCAGATTGACCCAATGTTATACTTGATATAATGACTATAATTGACTATATTTGGTAACAGAGCTTACAGCAATACTAAAAGGGCTATAGAAACTTATCAAACTATTGAACTAAGGCGAGTTTCTTATATTCTAGGTGCAAACAGCTGCACAGCAAGTGGCAGAGGATAAGTTTGTTTTTGACTTGCCTGATTATGAAAATATCAACCATGTTGTGGTTTTTATGCTGGGAACAGTCCCATTTCCTGAGGGAATGGGAGGATCTGTCTACTTTTCCTATCCTGATTCAAATGGAATGCCAGTATGGCAACTCCTAGGATTTGTCACAAATGGGAAACCAAGTGCCATCTTCAAAATTTCAGGTCTTAAATCTGGTAAGAATAATATATTAAAATAGTTTCATAATTAAACGTTTTTCTTCAATAGCATAACATAGAATGTGGCTTTTTTAACTTTTCATTATATTTTTCTGATTGCTGAAGTAATATGTAACATTATTAAAAAAAAAAAAAATCAGGGACTTCCCTGGCAGTCCAGTAGTTAAGACTCCATGCTTCCACTGCAGAGGGCACAGGTTCCATCCCTGGTCAGGGAACTAAGATCCTGCATGCTGTGAGCATGGCACGGCCGGAAAAAAAAAATCAGATGGTACTGACACATTTGAAAAATGGTAAGTGAAGAGACCTTACACTCACACTCCCCATCCATCCTCTGCCTCTGGAGAGAACCACTCACTGTGGTTTTCTTTGTATGCTGTATACCTTTGTAAAGGGATTTTTTCTGAATAGTGGGTGTTTTAATAAAATGAGAGGAATCTTCTCATAATTTGTAATATGCACATCAGTGTTTAAATAAACAGGTAAACCAAGTAGACTTGTATAGGAAATACAATGAGAGTCCTTTTTTTCTATGAAGATTTTTTGAGCTCTTAGATTTGATTACCCCTTCAGTGTTCTTCTGTTGGTTGTATTGACATTGCAGGTGTTAGATATTACAGGGACAGTCCTTGCTTTGATGCTTGAGGTATTTTGTTTAGAAATTGAGAATGATACTAGGTAGCATTTACTCCCATTGAATATCTGGTTCCTTTGAAAGTCTAGATAAAAACAGACATGAAAAGTCTTAGATTATAAATATTTTTTCTCCTGGAAATAGTCTGTAAAGTCCAAGGCAAAGTTATATTTAGGTAACATGTTTATATATTTAACAAACATTTTGCTATCTACTATAATGATTAAGTTCTTGCCTGAGATCACTCATATTGCAAAGGAAGATAGTTCTATGGACCAATATTTAGAAGGGTGAAAAGTAATTGCAGATGTTTGTACAAAGTGCTGAGAGAGAATAGGTAAGGGACAATTAACTCTTAAGTAGGTTGGGGAAAATTTCTGGGAGGAGATGATATTGGACCTTTTGAGAAGATAAGTAGGAGTTTGTCAGGCCTGTGAGAGGCCTATTGGGCATTCTTTTCTAAGTAGAGGTAATATGGATATAATGATGAAAGTTTGAAA
Organism: Hyperoodon ampullatus; assembly: GCF_949752795.1. Classification (NCBI taxonomy): domain Eukaryota; kingdom Metazoa; phylum Chordata; class Mammalia; order Artiodactyla; family Ziphiidae; genus Hyperoodon; species Hyperoodon ampullatus. The sequence goes on along the minus strand of NC_136920.1, from coordinate 47,225,005 downwards.
TCGTGGTATGCTCAGAACGGCACAAGGTATGGTGTATAGGATAGGCAGGCATGGATCATGAAAAGCTGAAAAGCTTATGTATCACACTGACTCATTTGAATTTAATAGGCTAGCAATTATTAACATGCTTAGGTCACAGACGTATTTGATAGTGTCATAAAAAGTATGTGTAATATAATATAACATAGTGTAAATACTAAAAAATTTGCATGTACTCTGAAGCCCATCCATGTGTCCCTCCCAATAAAGGACTGTTCCTGTAGGTATAGAGGAGCCAGTGAACAATTTCAAGTAAGGGAATGATATGATCAAATTTAATTTTTATCCTGAGGACTGTGAAGAATGAACTGGAGCAGTTCTGGCCAGATGATGAACTGTTAGCTGCTGTTATTTATGTAGTTGGAATTCTACAAGAAGAAATGGGAAAGAGTAATATTTAAAGCTAAAAATTGTTGAGATTGATGATAAATACTAATCTCTAGATTTAAGAACCAGGACAGATTCTTACAGTCCTTCTCAGTGGGGGTTCCCTGAGATAATTATCCCTAATCCCTAAGGCGGTGGTTCTTTTTTTTTTTTTTTTATTAGTTTCTGCTTTATAACAAAGTGAATCAGTCATACATATACATCTGTTCCCACATCCCCTCCCTCATGCATCTCCCTCCCTCCCACCCTCCCCATCCCACCCCTCCAGGCGGTCACAAAGCACCGAGCTGATCTCCCTGTGCTCTGCGGCTGCTTCCCACTATCTATCTACCTTACGTTTGGTAGTGTGTATATGTCCATGCCTCTCTTTCCCTTTGTCACAGCTTACCCTTCCCCTTCCCCATATCCTCAAGTCCATTCTCAAGTAGGTCTGTGTCTTTATTCCCGTTTTACCCCTAGGTTCTTCATGACATTTTTTTTTTTTTTTTAAATTCCATATATATGTGTTAGCATACGGTATTTGTCTTTCTCTTTCTGACTTACTTCACTCTGTATGACAGACTCTAGGTCTATCCACCTCATTACAAATAGCTCAGTTTCGTTTCTTTTTATGGCTGAGTAATATTCCATTGTATATATGTGCCACATCTTCTTTATCCATTCATCCGATGATGGACACTTAGGTTGTTTCCAGCTCCGGGCTATTGTGAATAGAGCTGCAATGAACATTTTGGTACATGTCTCTTTTTGAATTATGGTTTTCTCAGGGTATATGCCTAGTAGTGGGATTGCTGGGTCATATGGTAGTTCTATTTTTAGTTTTTTAAGGAACCTCCATACTGTTCTCCATAGTGGCTGTACCAATTCACATTCCCACCAGCAGTGCAAGAGTGTTCCCTTTTCTCCACACCCTCTCCAGCATTTATTGTTTCTAGATTTCTTGATGATGGCCATTCTGACTGGTGTGAGATGATACCTCATTGTAGTTTTGATTTGCATTTCTCTAATGATTAATGATGTTGAGCATTCTTTCATGTGTTTGTTGGCAGTCTGTATATCTTCTTTGGAGAAATGCCTATTTAAGTCTTCTGCCCATTTTTGGATTGGGTTGTTTGTTTTTTTGCTATTGAGCTGCATGAGCTGTTTATAAATTTTGGAGATTAATCCTTTGTCAGTTGCTTCATTTGCAAATATTTTCTCCCATTCTGAGGGTTGTCTTTTGGTCTTGTTTATGGTTTCCTTTGCTGTGCAAAAGCTTTGAAGTTTCATTAGGTCCCATTTGTTTATCTTTGTTTTTAGTTCCATTTCTCTAGGAGGTGGGTCTAAAAGGATCTTGCTGTGATTTATGTCATAGAGTGTTCTACCTATGTTTTCCTCTAAGAGTTTGATAGTTTCTGGCCTTACATTTAGGTCTTTAATCCATTTTGAGCTTATTTTTGTGTATGGTGTTAGGGAATGATCTAATCTCATACTTTTACATGTCCCTGTCCAGTTTTCCCAGCACCACTTATTGAAGAGGCTGTCCTTTCTCCACTGTACATTCCTGCCTCCTTTATCAAAGATAAGTTGGCCATATGTGCGTGGGTTTATCTCTGGGCTTTCTATCCTGATCCACTGATCTATCTTTCTGTTTTTATGCCAGTACCACACTGTCTTAATTACTGTGGCTTTGTAGTATAGTCTGAAGTCAGGCAGCCTGATTCCTCCAGCTCCGTTTTTCGTTCTCAAGATTGCTTTGGCTATTCGGGGTCTTTTGTTTTTCCAAACAAATTTTGAAATTTTTTGTTCTACTTCTGTGAAAAATGCCAGTGGTAGTTTGATAGGGATTGCATTGAATCTGTATATTGCTTTGGGTAGTAGAGTCATTTTCACAATATTGATTCTTCCAATCCAGGAGCATGGTATATCTCTCCATCTATTTATATCATCTTTAATTTCTTTCATCAGTGTCTTATAATTTTCTGCATACAGGTCTTTTGTCTCCTTAGGTAGGTTTATTCCTAGATATTTTATTCTTTTTGTTGCAATGGTAAATGGGAGTGTTTTCTTGATTTCATTTTCAGATTTTTCATCATTAGTGTACAGGAATGCCAGAGATTTCTGTGCATTAATTTTGTATCCTGCTACTTTACCAAATTCATTGATTAGCTCTAGTAGTTTTTCGGTAGCATCTTTAGGATTCTCTATGTATAGTATCATGTCATCTGCAAACAGTGACAGCTTTACTTCTTCTTTTCCAATTTGGATTCCTTTTATTTCCTTTTCTTCTCTGATTGCTGTGGCTAAAACTTCCAAAACTATGTTGAATAAGAGTGGTGAGAGTGGGCAGCCTTGTCTTGTTCCTGATCTTAGTGGAAATGGTTTCAGTTTTTCACCGTTGAGGACAATGTTGGCTGTGGGTTTGTCATATATGGCCTTTATTATGTTGAGGAAAGTTCCCTCTATGCCTACTTTCTGCAGGGTTTTTATCATAAATGGGTGTTGAATTTTGTCGAAAGCTTTCTCTGCATCTATTGAGATGATCATATGGTTTTTCTCCTTCAACTTGTTAATATGGTGTATCACATTGATTGATTTGCGTATATTGAAGAAACCTTGCATTCCTGGAATAAACCCCACTTGATCATGGTGTATGATCCTTTTAATGTGCTGTTGGATTCTGTTTGCTAGTATTTTGTTGAGGATTTTTGCATCTATGTTCATCAGTGATATTGGCCTGTAGTTTTCTTTCTTTGTGACATCCTTGCCTGGTTTTGGTATCAAGGTGATGGTGGCCTCGTAGAATGAGTTTGGGAGTGTTCCTTCCTCTGATATTGTTTGGAAGAGTTTGAGAAGGATGGGTGTTAGCTCTTCTCTAAATGTTTGATAGAATTCGCCTGTGAAGCCATCTGGTCCTGGGCTTTTGTTTGATGGAAGATTTTTAATCACAGTTTCAATTTCAGTGCTTGTGATTGGTCTATTCATATTTTCTATTTCTTCCTGAGTCAGTCTTGGTAGGTTGTGCATTTCTAAGAATTTGTCCATTTCTTCCAGGTTGTCCATTTTATTGGCATAGAGTTGCTTATAGTAATCTCTCATGATCTTTTGTATTTCTGCAGTGTCAGTTGTTACTTCTCCTTTTTCATTTCTAATTCTACTGATTTGAGTCTTCTCCCTTCTTTTCTTGATGAGTCTGGCTAATGGTTTGTCAATTTTGTTTATCTTCTCAAAGAACCAGCTTTTAGTTTGGTTGATCTTTGCTATCGTTTCCTTCATTTCTTTTTCATTTATTTCTGATCTGATCTTTATGATTTCTTTCCTTCTGCTTGGGGGTTTTTTGTTCTTCTTTCTCTAATTGCTTTAGGTGCAGGGTCAGGTTGTTTACTCGAAATGTTTCCTGTTTCTTAAGGTGGGATTGTATTGCTATAAACTTCCCCCTTAGAACTGCTTTTGCTGCGTCCCATAGGTTTTGGGTCGTCGTGTCTCCATTGTCATTTGTTTCTAAGTATTTCTTAATTTCCTCTTTGATTTCTTCAGTGATCACTTCATTATTGAGTAGTGTATTGTTTAGCCTCCATGTGTTTGTATTTTTTACAGATCTTTTCCTGTAATTGATGTCTAGTCTCATAGCATTGTGGTCAGAAAAGATACTTGATACAATTTCAATTTTCTTAAATTTACCAAGGCTTGATTTGTGACCCAAGATAGGATCTATCCTGGAGAATGTTCCATGAGCACTTGAGAAAAATGTGTATTCTGTTGTTTTTGGGTGGAATGTCCTATAAATATCAATTAAGTCCATCTTGTTTAATGTATCATTTAAAGCTTGTGTTTCCTTATTTATTTTCATTTTGGATGATCTGTCCATTGGTGAAAGTGGGGTGTTAAAGTCCCCTACTATGATTGTGTTACTATCGATTTCCCCTTTTATGGCTGTTAGTATTTTCCTTATGTATTGAGGTGCTCCTATGTTGGGTGCATAAATATTTACAATTGTTATATCTTCTTCTTGGATCGATCCCTTTATCGTTATGTAGTGTCCTTCTTTGTCTCTTCTAATAGTCTTTATTTTAAAGTCTATTTTGTCTGATATAAGAATTGCTACTCCAGCTTTCTTTTGATTTCCATTTGCATGGAATATCTTTTTCCATCCCCTTACTTTCAATCTGTATGTGTCTCTAGGTCTGAAGTGGGTCTCTTGTAGACAGCATATATATGGGTCTTGTTTTTGTATCCATTCAGCCACTCTGTGTCTTTTGGTGGGAGCATTTAGTCCATTTACATTTAAGGTAATTATTGATATGTATGTTCCTATTCCCATTTTCTTAATGGCTTTGGGTTCGTTATTGTAGGTATAGTCCTTCTGTTGTGTTTCTTGCCTAGAGAAGTTCCTTTAGCATTTGTTGTAAAGCTGGTTTGGTGGTGCTGAACTCTCTCAGCTTTTGCTTGTCTGTAAACGTTTTAATTTCTCCATCAAATCTGAATGAGATCCTTGCTGGGTAGAGCAATCTTGGTTGCAGGTTTCTCTCCTTCATCACTTTAATTATGTCCTGCCACTCCCTTCTGGCTTGTAGAGTTTCTGCTGAGAGATCAGCTGTTAACCTGATGGGGATTCCCTTGTGTGTTATTTGTTGTTTTTCCCTTGCTGCTTTTAATATGATTTCTTTGTGTTTAATTTTTGACAGTTTGATTAATATGTGTCTTGGCGTATTTCTTCTTGGGTTTATTCTGTATGGGACTCTCTGAAGGCAGTGGTTCTTAAAGCATGAGTCCCTGACCAGCAGCATCAGCATTACCTGGAAACTTGTTAGAAATGCAAATTTGTGGTAGGACCCCAGACCTACTGAATCAGAAAACTTGGATGGAGTCCAAGTATTTAAATAGGTTCCCTAGGTGTTTTTGTTGCCTTCTGAAGTTTGAGAATCATTGTCCTAGGGCATCCACCGTATGTAATGAATTAATGCTTCTTGTACATATAGCATGGTATTAGTTCTGAATAGTCTTTGGGAGAATTAAGAAAATAGTCATTATCAAATCACTTTTTCTCTCTTCTGTAGCTGCGCCTAAAAATAAATAGAGAAAATAAGTAGAAAAAAATGTGTACAACTCAATACACTTTAGTGAAGTTAAATAGAAAGTAATAAAGACACCAGAGAGAAGACAAGTCATTAATAACTGAACAGCAATGAGTCAGTTTAGCAGATTTATCAACAGCATGAATAGAGGTCAAAAGTCAATAGATGAGTATCTTCAAAGTGCCAAGGAGAAATAAAATAACCCTCAAAGCTATCATTGTAAAGTGAAGGAGAAATAAATGTGTTTTCATGTGGAGATGTTGCGTTTACTACTAATAGACCATTACTGAAAGAACTACTGAAGGTAGTTGTACTTTAATAGGAAGGAACTGAATCCCTGAATGTAGAAGGGTATGCAAGACTCAAAGTTAGCAAAGAAATTGGTAAACATACAGACAAATCAGGACAACCTGATTACGTAAAACAATTCAACAAATAAATGCACAAGAATTAAATACTGTACTGGAAAACAGTGCATATGACAGGAGGGGTAGTGATCTGAGTAAGCTTTCTGAGGTCCTGTGGTTTAGAAAGAGTAATAAAATTGATTCTACTTTCAAGTAATCCTGTTAAAATTTTAAGGAAAACTTAAAAAAAAAGAAAGAGGGAAAAATACATGGTATGTGAAAAACAAAATGAGATGGTAGAAATAATTTCACATATATCAGTTATCAAAATAAATCTAAACAGACTAAACTTACCAGAGAAAGCATGGAGACTCCAGGATGGGATCTTTTTTTTTTTTAAAGGCAGCAAACTAATAATTATAGTGATGTTTATCAGTAACATGTCTAACACAAGGACCCCCCCAAAAAGCTATCATAGGTGTGTTTTAGAAAAATGGGACTAAGGCAAAAGCATTATCAAGGATTAAGAGCCCAGAGGTTCATTCACTAGGAATGAAATAATTCACTAGGAAGATTTAAATATTTCTAGGAAAAAGTAAATGTCATGAATTTGTGTGTATATAAAACATAACTTCAAATATTAAAAAAAATTGACTTTACAATGATAAGTGGACAACCTTACAATCAATATTTTAATATACCTCTTGATAATTAATACATCAAGTAAATAAAATACTAGTAAAGAAGGAAAATTTGAATAAAGAATTAACAAGCTTGAGCTAATGGACACTATAGAACCCTGAAACTAATAATTAGATCATACACACTTTTTAAGTACACAGAACATTTATGAAATTTGACCACATGCCAAGTCATGAAGCAAGCTGTAGCAAATGGCAGACTATCAGTATGCAACCCACAATGCAGTGTAATTACAAATCAAAAGATAAAACATTGCCATGTTTAGAAATTCAAAAGTATTTTAACTAATGGGTCATAGAAGAAATGACTGTGGAAATTAAACTTCCACAGAAACCAAAGCAAAATAAAACATCACATATCAAACCTTTTGAATGCAGGTAAGGTAGTACTAAAGAGATTAACTCTTAGGCTTAAATGTGTGTATATGAAAAGAGATTGAAATGAGTGGGCTGAGTATTGAACATAGCAACGCAAAGAGAGTAGATGAAAAAATGGTAATGCTAAGAATAGAAATTAGTGACAGAAAGCAAAGAAATAATAGAGGGCCTTAATGAAATAAAAATCTGATTCTTTGAAAAGACTGATAAAATGATGAGCTATTGAAAAGATATATTTAGAAAAAAGAGAAGACACAATGTTATTGAAAATGTGAAAATGAAGATATAACTATAACTGTAGTAGAGACTAAGTAAAATTTATAAGAAATTTTATGCCAGTACATTTGAGAACAACAAAGGAACTGATGAAATTGGCTATTTTCTAGAAAAATATACTAAAGAAAACTGACTCAAATAAATTTAAATCATGAATAGATACAATATCAATAAAGAAATTAAAATGAGTAATTAAAAATATACCTCTCCTGATGTGAATGGACCTAGGGTCTGTCATATAGAGTGAGGTAAGCTGGAAAGAGAAAAACAAATATATATTAGTGCATATATGTGGAATCTAGAAAAACAGTACAGATGAAACTATTTGTAGGGCAGGAATAGAGAAGTAGACGTAGAGAACGGACATGTGGACACAGTGGGGGAAGGGGAGAGTGGGACGAATTGGGAGATTAGGTTTGACATAAATATACTACCATGTGTAAAATAGCTAGTGAGAACCTGCTATATAGCACAGGGAGCTCAGCGTGGTGCTCTGTGACGACCTAGATGGGTGGGATTGTGGGGTTGGGAGGGAGGTCCAAGAGGGAAGGGATATACATATACATATAGCTGATTCACTTCATTGTACAGCAGAAACAAACACAACATTGTAAAGCAGTTTTACTCCAATTAAAAAAAAAAAAAAACCTCTCCCTTTCACATACAACTATTAGACCCAGATGGTTTACAAAGTTCCACTATACCTTTATGAAACAGATTGTTCATATCTCATATAAAGTGTCAGAGAATCGGAAAAGAGGCAAAGTTACCCTAAGTTTAGATTTTGAAGCTAATATATCCTCCTTATCAAAAAGGACAAGGACAATATGAAAGAGGAAATTTGGCCTAAGCCAGTTTTATTTATTTTGGATTTTTATATCTTTGTACATGTACAAGTTACAAAGTGAATTTAATAAGATATCTTTATTTTTAAAAACTTCATTATAGAAAATTCAGGATGTACAAAAGCAGACCAAATGGAATATTGAACCCTTCTCTAGTCATCACGCAGCTTCAAAAATGACCAACTCATAACTGAATCACTTTGTTGTACACCTGAACACTTAAAAACAAATAATTTCTTAATATCGGATTGAACATTTAATCAGTGTTCAGATTTCCAATGGTCTCAGAAGTCTTATGTTTATATATTTTAAAGTTTTAAAATATTTTCAGTCAGCATCTGAATAGTAAAGTCCCTACATTGCAGTTAATTGGTTGATAGGTCTCTCAAGTATCTTTTATAAAAATCAAAGATTTAATGTATTCTGTCTCTATTTCCAGTAAATTATCTGGATTTAGAGGTTTGATCAGATTTCATTCAAATGCATTTAAAAAATTTTTTGGCAAGTTTATTATAGGCAATGGTGTGTTCTTTGATCAGGAAGTGTATTTTATATATATGTAAACACACACATACACACACACATACATAGTTATCTCTTTGGGAAATTAGCAGCCACTTATATGCAATGCTTAGATTCACTAATTCAAAATGATAATATTCTAATTGTCATTTATTAGCTGTAAAGAGACACTTGCTATGGGTAGCGTCATTATAAGGCAGGATAAATGCTTGATTATTAATATATCATTGTTCAAAAAATGAGTTGATACCCTAACGTACTCTGGAAGTAATAAGCTTTTTTTTAAAGAATTATATCATTGATGTGTGTGTGTGTATTTATTTATATTTGATGTGTTCTAACCATTTGTGTATCATCAGGATCCATTGGACCTAATTTTAATTTTTCAGTTTCTCTTTTAGGCAGATATTGATATTTCATGACTTTTATTCTTTCTAAAGAAATCCCCCAAAGAACAGAGAAAATTAAGTTTTTTTGTGACTAACAATTTTAATAGCTTTATTGAGTTATAATTTACATACAGTAATCTGCATATATTTAAAGTATACAGTTTGGTAATTTTTGGTATATGTATACATCTGTAAAACCATTACCGCAATCAAGATAATGAACATATCCATCATCCCTAAAAGTTTCCTACTGCTCCTTTGTAATCCCCTCTCCTATCTCCTCCTCCACCCCAGGAAACTACTGATCTGCTTTCTGTCACTATAAAATAGTTGGCATTTTCTAGGGTTTTCTTTCACTCAGCATGTTTACTTTTACAGTCATCCATGTTGTAGTATGGCTCACTACAATAGTAATTCATTCCTATTTATTGCTGGGTAGTTGTGTGGTATACCACCATTTGTGTATCCATTCACCTGTTGATGGACATTTGGACTGTTTCAGTTTTTGACTCATAAAAATAAAGCTGCTATGAACATTTGTGTATAAGTCTGTATGGACATATGGTTTCATTTCTCTTAGATAAATATTTGAGAGTGGAATGGCTGGATCATAATGGTACTTCTGTGTTAAACTTTTTTAGAAACTGCCAAACTATTTTGCAACATGGTGGCTCCATTTTACATTTCAGTCTGCAGTATATGAAAGTTCCACTTCCTCCCTGTCCTTGTCAACGCATGGTCAGTTTTACGTGTTCTAATAGATGTATAGTGGTATCCCATTAGGTTTTAAATTTGCATTTCCCTAATGACTAACGATACTGAGCATTTTATTTTTTGAAATGCTTATTTGCTCTCTCTCTATCTTCCTTGGTGAAGTGTTTATTCAAATCTTCTGCCGTTTTTTAAAATTGTGTTTTCTTATTGAGTTTATTTTATTTTATATTTTTGGCTGTGCTGGGTCTTTGTTGCTGCTCGCGGGCTTTGTCTAGTTGCTGCAAGCCAGGGCTACTCTTTGTTGTGGTGCACGAGCTTCTCATTGCGGTGGCTTCTCATTGTGGAGCATGGGCTCTAGGCCTGCGGGCTCAGTAGTTGTGGCATGTGGGCCCTAGAGCATGCAGGCTTCAGTAGTTGCAGTGTGTGGGCCCAGTAGTTATGGCACGCAGGCCCTAGAGCACGTGGGCTTCAGTAGTTGCAGCACATGGGCTCCAGGGCACACGGGCTTTAGTAGTTGTGGCTCGCGGGTTCTAGAGCACAGGCTCGGTAGTTGTGGCGCATGGGCTCAGTTGCTCCAAGGCATGTGGGATCTTCCTGGACCAGGGATCGAACCCGTGTTTCCTGCATTGGCAGGCAGATTCTTAACCAGGTTGTTTTTTTTTTTTTTTTTTTTTTTTAATGAGCTCACTGTCATCGGAAAGATTTTTCTTTTTTTTTTTTAATTAATTTATTTATTTTTGGCTGTGTTGGGGCTTCGTTTCTGTGCGAGGGCTTTCTCTAGTTGCGGCAAGCGGGGACCACTCTTCATTGCGGTGCGCGGGCCTCTCACTGTGGCGGCCTCTCCCGTTGCGGAGCACAGGCTCCAGACGCGCAGGCTCAGCAGCCGTGGTGCACGGGCCCAGCTGCTCCGCAGCATGTGGGATCCCCCCAGACCAGGGCCCGAACCCGTGGCCCCTGCATCGGCAGGCAGACTCTCAACCACTGTGCCACCAGGGAAGCCCCGGCAGGCAGATTCTTAACCACTGTGCCACCAGGAAAGTCCCCTCTTACTGAGTTTTGAGAGTTCTCTATGTATTCTTGATACAAGTTATTTATAAGATACGTGATTTGACATGTTTTTCTAGTTTTTGGATTGTCTTTTCTCTTTATGGTGTGTTTTATAGAGCATATGTTTTTGTGTGTTTTTTTGTTTTGTTTTTTTGCAGACATCTTGTTTATTGATTTGTTCCCTTGCATCTTTTTAAAAATTATTTTATTGAAATATAGTTGATTTACTTAGAGCATGTTTTTAATTTCAGTGAAGTTCAGTTTTTCAGTTTGTTCTTCTCTGGATTGTGCTTTTAGTGTTGCATCTAAGAAATCTTTGCCTAACCCAAGATTATAAAAGTGTTCTCCTAGACGTTTTTAGTTTTAGATTTTACATTTGTATCTGGGATCCAATTTGAATGAATTTTCGTATTTAGTGCAAGGTATGGATTGAAGTTAGATTTTTTTTTTTTTTTGCAAGTGGATATCAAACTGTTCCAACACCATTTGTTGAAAAGAGAAAGTAATGACATATTTTTCTGCCTTCATCATCAAATATATTCACTTGATACTCACTTGGGAGCTCTCAAAATACTCCATTTTAAAGTAAAACATAAAGTACGTAAATGAATATTTATATAGATGTTTATATAAATATATATTGATTTAAAAAGGAAAGAGAAATGGAAATAGATACTGTTATACAGTTTTTTAATCAATTACTAGTTGGAAAGCATGCTAGAAAATTAAATGGATACTGATAGATATTAATAGTAATACGCGATACAGGAGGAGGAGTAACTAACTTGGGACAAGAGAGAGAGATTTTTGGTTTGGGTGTGAGGAACCTTTGGAACATGATAGCAATGCCTTAAACATAAAGTGGTGGGTTTTGTTTGTATAGCAATAGGCTAGTAGCCAGCCAACTATTAACCTTTGCATAGTTGGAAAGTGCAGGACATAGTTGGAAATTGTCAACATTTTGAGTTGGGAAAGGGGTGCAACATCTCTTTTTCATTTATGATCATCTATATTCCGTGAAGGAGACGCCTTGGAAATAGTGAAAAATGCTTTCTTCTGTCATTTTTGCACTGCCTTTGGCTGTCTTTTCCCTTTTCTCTTGTGACACCCAAAAGGTTGGGAGTAGTGGGCATAACATTCTGAGATCATAAAAACCCAGACATTTCCTTATTGTGTTATCTCATCCAATCTGGAGAAAATTCAGCAATCAAAAATGAGTTAATACAGTTGCTCTAACCAAAACTTTAACATATTTTCTGTGGAGTTAGCTAAAACAGTCCAAAATCCAGTCCCAGAGTAATAATCCATTATGGGAAAATGGATTTATTTCCATTATGATAAAAGTAATTCTTTTATTCTCCTGCCTTTTAAAAAATAAATTATTTCTCATCATTTCCATTATAACATGGCTTTTGATAGCTTTATCTATGAAAACAAAATGAAATTTCAAGGCAGTATTTTTAATGAGTAAAGCACAATGCTTTACTAAAGGAAAAACAGCTTAAAATATTTAGAGACTTATTGATTATCAACATTAAACAAATGATAAAATGCTGTTAAAATGTTTTGGGTGGTTCTTAGTGTGTTTGGAAAATGTGCTTTTCGGATGTTTAAAGTATTAGAATTCTTAATTTATACAGAAAAGATTAGACTTTTTATTCATATTAGGGAATTCTGTATTATTGAAATATAAGAATAGGTGGACTTGTAATGGATTTATATTTTTGAACCTTTATAAATTTTATTACATTGAGCAAACCTAGCTAACTACCACATCAGGTTGGAAGAGAGACTTGCTAAAGTAACTTTAGGCAGTTGTGATTGAACTGAGAATTTATTAAGTAAGAAATCTAGAAGAATTTTATGGGAGTAGGGAGGGTAGAAGGTTAGTTGAAGTGAAGCAGATTTCATGTTAAACTTTGGCAGTGTTTGGTCCTCTGCTGGTTGATGAACAGATTTCTTAATTTTGCACAGAAAGGTTTTGGTCAGAGAAGGTCAGGACTGCTCTGTTGAGAGAATTGCAGTTGGTAGGACATCTTAAAACAAGTTACTGTGAGTTTTATCTTGTTTGAGAGAAGATTCTTTGTAGCTCTAGGGTTCTGAAAAAGAGTTATACGATGAATATACTTTTCGGCTGATGATGGAACAATCTGGGGTGATGGTTGAGAATTAGGATAGGACTAAACTTGAAAATATAGAAGGGAGGGTTTGATGTTAAGAAACGAAGAAACTTCCCTTCTTCCTTCCTCCCTCCATGGGATCTAGAAATCCTAAAAAAAAAGTAGATAAATAAAAGGCACAAGCTTAGATACAGTTTGGTGGTTAGAGACTTAGGGAAGTTTAAGTGAATCTCTTGCTAGTTTTATCTTTAGATGCTGTGCTTGGTGTTTAGTGCGGAAGAGACATTTAATCAAAAACTTAGTAAAAATCATGAAATACTGGGACTATTATATAAAGAGATTCTTTGCTTTACAGAAATTGTATGCAAACTCAAATTAGCACATAAAAGGGAATATTAACAAAATTAAAATTTGTATGGAACTTATATTTTAAAAAGTGGGTATCTATATGTCTTTTGCTATATCGTGATTTTTAAGTTGTCTGTTTACATTGTGAATGCTTGGGAAATATACTAGAAATTACTGTAGACATTTCCATTAAACAAGTTACAGAAGAAAAGAGTACTTGCTGATATAAAGACTTTGTTGTATATCAACTTCATTCTTAGCACATACATTTCAAATTGATGACTGCTTCAATTTAGGGTCCCCATATCTGTGTGTGAATATTAAGATCACTCCAAGACAGTATTCAAAGGAAGCAGGTTACTGAGCTGAGGTAATTGAAAGTGGCTCTATAGAAGATTAGACTGGAGCATGAACCTGAAGTATGAATAGGTTTGGATGGGATGGAAGTGGGAGGATGGGAATTGCATTTGGAAATCATCAGTCATGAAAGTAGTATACACTGCACCTTCAAGTGACTGTGAGAAGGAGACTTTTAAAGGTAGCTTGATAGACTTCTATTTGGGACGGGTGGGGCGAGGGGTAAGGTTTAAAGGTAAAGTGGAGCTGTTGTGTGCTGGTTATGCTATGGGGGGTTTACATTTTTTTCTGGTAGACAAGTGTTTGAGCAAAAGAATGATATTTTAAAAAATGATGTTTTAGTAAAATCATTGTCTAGGATGGGTTGGAGAATCTTGTTGAAATTAGAGCCAGAGCAGCCAATTAGAAAGATTTTATAATGTTTGAAGGATGAAGGAAAGGGTAACATTGAATATCTGCTCATACAATGCATTGTACTAGGCTTTCATGTGTATTATCTATTTAATCTTTATTATTAGCTTCTGGTTTTCAAGACACTGGATGTCAGAGAAATTAAATATTTTGCTAGCATTTGGTGTTGTCATACAATTGATTTTTGTATATTGACTTTGTATCCTGGAGGATGAAGGAAAGGGTAACACATTGAATATCTTGCTAAACTCCCTTATTAATAGTTCTAGTTGCATCCTAGAATTTTCTATATAGATGATTATAACATCTATGAAAAAGACTTTCATAGATTGGAAAGACTTTCTTTCCAATTTTTTGCCAAATTTTATGCCTTTTCTTTCTTCTTATTGCCTTATTGCATTGCCCAGACCTTTGAGCATCATGTTGAATAGAAGTAGTAAGGGTGCAGTGAGGCAAGAAAAAGAAAAGAAACATAACAGTTGTTCTCTCTTCCTCTGTTTTATGAGTGTCTAAGATTGAAAATGAATTGCCCCTTTCATCAATATGAAATACGCTTTATTATGGTAATGCTTCTGTCTTTAAGTCTACTTTGTCTAAAATTTATATAGCTTTTCCAGCGTTCTTTCTCTCCAGTGTTCACATGCTATATTTTTCCCGTATTTTTCCTTTGAGATAAATCTATGTATCTCTTGTAAACAGTGTATAGTTAGGTGCTGCCTTTTTTTTTTTATCTCTGTCTCTGCCTTTTAAATGAGGTGGTTAGACCATTAATATTTAATGTTACTGATATGGTTAGGTTTAAGTTTTTATCTTGGGTTTTTTTTTTCTGCCTTCTTTTGGATCAACTATTTTTTAAATCCATATTTCTTCTATTGGGTTTTTACTTTTACCTTTGCATTTTTTTTAGTGGTTCCTCTATGGATTATTATATGAATCGTTAACTTTTTACACTGTACCATGAATTAATATGAACAAAATAAACATCTGTATTTGACAACTATGAACCTGGATTTGGTCATTTTTATAGCGTGTCATCTCCACTTTTCCTTGCTATGTCAGCCCACTTAGTGAAATTCTGAATATGACAAGGAAAACTTTAGGGCAAAAATCACATTTTGGTAATTTATTTTGAATTAAAAATATTTATCTCCATTCTCATCATCTTCATACTGAAGTTAAACATTGCATCTCTTAGTAGCGTGTGAGAGAATCAGATATGTATAATAGGAAGCCAAAAGATCTGTTATAAATACTCTACATTTTTTCCCCAAAGTTCAGAATTTTCACATCCTTCAGAGTTGAATAGCAGAGGCAAAAGGATTATTTGCTCACCTTTGCTTTGACTTAATCTCATCTAGAGAAACATTTCATGGTTTGTACTGGGAATTTTCTCAGTGGACTGCATCTTTAATTTTCTTAATGAAGTCTTTTGGGAGATAGGCTGCTTTTTTGATGTATGTCCATTTTTGATGTATGTCCATCTCATTAACACAAAAGGTATCTATAATTAGAATTAGAAACTCATTTTCCACATAATTTTAGTATTTCTTTCTAGTTCTATGATATTAAGTATTATCAGGTCTCACAGTACTTTTTGAATTTTTTTCACTGTAATTTTGGACAGTTTTTCTTAAAATGTCTTACCTGAGTTCTGAAGTTGATATCTGAAGATATCTGAAGCTGATAGTTCTGAAGTTGATATCCAGCCTTAGTAGCATTATTAAACTGTAAGATGCACAAAAAAACTCAGCATTCATATAGTAGGTCAGCTGAGTGCTGGTGTCCACTTATAACAACTTAAACGTGTTAAAACCTGTTATATATGAATAATGAGATGCCAGGTAATGTTAACATGAGCACAGTATCTTTTAAATTAAGGTTTAAATTTTTAATTCTGAACTTGGAAGGTGGAAGCAGTTTCTTTTACGAAAAACATGTAACTGGAAGAATTTATATTATTCATATTTATACATGTTTATGTGCATATGTCCGTCAAAGGTAATTATTTGTAGAGTTCATATCCTATTTGAGGAGTTTGTTTAAGCCACATCCACATATTCTTTCATACACATACTTAAGTTCAACTTAAAACCTTCCTTTTCTCTATAGGTTAACTATTTTAAAGCGTTTCAAGATACAATGAGGAACTGGCTCAATGCCTCAGTCAGGGAGAATTCCAGTATGTCACTACAGTGGAGAATTATGTGGAGAATGGGAAACGGAAGAGGCCAAGATTGGAAGAGCAGGTGGGGGAGTAGGACATTAGGTCAGATATAATAAAAACACTTATGTGGAACTTAAATACTTTTTATTGTGTCTTTAGCACTTTAATATGTGATTGTACTTAATAGAAGAATAAGAAATAGTTGATTAAATTACCTGTGGTATAAAGAGGGATTATATATTTATATGAATAAAATAGAGTAATGAATGCGGTAGAGCTTTGTAGAATACTCTTGTTACAAGAAAAGGATGATCTTTTGTGTTTTATCATACCCCCTTACTCCTGAACTATGCACCTTATGGTGGGGTTTTACCTTTTTTTTGTTTTTTGTTTTTTGGCCAGGGCCCTACTGTGAGGTAGTGTTAGTTTGGAATGATACCCCCTTACTCCTAAATACATCAGCATACATTTCCTAGAACAAGGATATTCTTTTATAATCACAGTATAATGATCAAATTCAACAAATTTAACATTAATACAATACCTTGTCTGATATACATTCTGCATTAAAGTTTTGCCAGTTTTCCCAATAATGCCTTTTATAGCAGTTTCCTGCTCCCTCCATCTAGGGTTCAGTCAGTATTGTACATTGCATTTAATTGTCACACTTCTTTAGTCTTTAATCTGATACATTGCTCAGCCTTTCTTTGTCTTTCATGGCAGTGACATTAAAAATATCTATGAAAAGAAGGCTTAGCACCAAAAAGGAATTTTTAAGAAATGTTAAAATTAGAGTTTGTTATAAATCATCACTTAACTTTCTTCTTTATAATTCTGCTCTTTTCTTTTTGGGTTTGCTGCCATATTTTAATGTCATTGCTTTGGCTTCTACACATGACATATACAGTCTCTCATTTCATCTAGCTCAGTTGCCAAGAAGAAACTTTTAAACTTATTCTAGTTTTCATTTTAAGATTGGGTTGAGCTTGTCAAGGGGATTAGAAAGGACAAAACAACACCTCAAGATACTATTATTAGTCTGTTTGCATGCAGTGGAACTAGAGCCAGAATGGGAACCTTTTGCTTCCTGACGTTTCTTGATTTCCTTTCTTGAATGGCTTATTGTGAAGTAAGTAATGAGCAGTTAAGAGTTCATACTACAGAATTTGGTGTAAACAGGTAGGATAACGGACGGGAATGAGCATCAACCTTGGAGTTTGCTAGACCCGTTTGAATCCCAGTGATACTCATGACTAGCTGGGTAGTCTTGACCAAGTTCTTTAAGCCTTAGAGGAGAATCCAGGTAAAACGGGGATAATAATACCTACAGTGCATGTGTTTTCCGGAGCATTAGAGATAATGCAAAATGCATGATAGTGCCTGGCACGTAGTTGGTGCTCAAGGAATGGTTATTACGTTTTTATAAAATCATAGAAAGACAACTCTAGGAGGGATCTTAAAAATCACCCAGATAATGAAACCTATTCAGAAAGGTTAAGTAATTGTTACTGACTTATTAGAGTGTACGCTCCTTGAGAGTAGGGACTGTTTGTATCTTTTACCTTGTGTTCTTTTGAGTGTATAGAGCACAGTGATGGACTTTAGATACTTGGTAAATATTGGTAGTTTAAGTACATTTTAGACATCCAAATTCTAGACATATTACAATGTCAGGTAAGTTATTTTTGTCTGGTTTAAAATACTTATTATTGATAGACCTTTGGAAGTCACATAGCTCTTAGAATATGCATGAGTAAAAAATGTAATTTCAGGCTTGTCAGGCTATCAATAGAAATAAAGCAGAGGTTTTAAGGATATATATATATATATAAGGATATATATATATATATATACACACATATATATGATTTCTAAGTATTTATATTCAATACTAAGAGGATTTTCAGCAGGCATAATTAAGTTGTTTTTCTGTAGCTTTTTAGCATATGTCATGTTCAAATGCCACTTCATAGTGAATTGCTTATTTTTGGCATAACAGGTTTTTTTAGTCTTCATCCCTGCTGCTGTGCACACCAAAAGTATCTTAACCAGTGGACTCACTTTTAGTTTTTTGGTTTCCTTTTGGGGACACTTATAACTCTTAGAAAGATTGATATTTCATGAGTTTTATTCTTCTGTAGAGGTCTTCCAGAGAAAACATTTACTTATATATTTTTTAAACTCATTCTATCTTGCAGTTACCATATGGGTCCACTGGACCATTTTATAAATTTAATGTGCATTTGAGGATATTAGTGATCTTATTTTGTCTATATCTTGAAACATTTTGCTGTTTCATCCAAGGAATTATTTCATCATTTCTCATTAATTCTCAACTATGGAAGAAAAGAAAGGCTGAAACAATAAGAAAAAGGAAAAATGATGGAATTACTTGAAGCAGAGGTTGGCAAACATTTTTGTAAAGCTTATGATAGTAAATATTCTAGGCTTTGTGTACTACATATGGTCTCTGTGACATATTCTTCTTTAAACAACCTTAAAAATGTAAAAAAACTATTTTATGACCTATCCTAGGTCATACAAAAATAGGTTATATGGGCTTCCCTGGTGGCGCAGTGGTTGGGAGTCCGCCTGCCGATGCAGGGGACACGGGTTCGTGCCCCAGTCCGGGAAGATCCCACATGCCGCAGAGCGGCTGGGCCTGTGGGCCATGGCCGCTGAGCCTGCGCGTCCGGAGCCTGTGCTCCGCAACGGGAGAGGGTACAACAGTGAGAGGCCTGCGTACTGCAAAAAAAAAAAAAAAAAAAAAAAAAAAAATAGGTTATGGGCCAGATTTAAAGCATGTGCAGCTTAGTTTGCTATTGCCTTATCCTACGGTTTTCATATTGCATTGTCCAAAGGATAATGTCATGTTTCAGGAAGTATAAAAGGAGACTGGAGACACCATTTTCATTGTCTGCTTTTTGCTTTTATTGGACAGAATTAGGAATTAATAATTTTTCAGATTTTGTTCATGATGGCAAAGAGAAGAAAATTGACAGGGGAACAAGTTTCACAATTTTGTGTGAATCAGAAAATGAATACAGGGACTTCCCTGGTGGCGCAGTGGTTCAGAATCTGCCTGCCAATTCAGGGGACATGGGTTGGAGCCCTGGTCTGGGAAGATCCCACATGCTGCGGAGCAACTAAGCCCGTGAGCCACAACTACTGAGCCTGTGTTCTAGAGCCTGCAAGCCACAACTACTGAGCCCATGTGCCACAAGTACTGAAGCCTGCATGCCTAGAGCCTATGCTCTGCAAGAAGAGAAGCCACTGCAGTGAGAAACCTGCACACCACAACGAAGAGTAGTACCCACTCACCGCAACTAGAGAAAGCCCGTGCGCAGCAATGAAGACCCAACGCAGCCAAAAATAAATAAATTTATTTAAAAAAAAAAGAAAATGAATACAATGAGGCAAATAGCAGCATTCTAGATTCATGATGGTGGTGAAGTTGATCATATAAGCAAAATCTCAAGATTGAATCTTCAGATGATGGTCTCTTAGGTGAATTTTCTCAAATAAAAAAATGGATGATTGAACAGTATATTTCTAAGGACCAAAAGAAAATATGGTATTCTTATCCATTTAGTCATTCAGCAAGGAGGAATTAATCACGTAGTATTTCATGACAAAATCTTGGACATGCGGTAAAAGGATGTGTGCTGGTATTCTTTCATCTCTTATGTTTGGTCTCCAGATTTGACTGGATACAGTTTGTAAGTGGACATTGCTGAAAGTGGGTGTGTATACAAAGGTGATGAGAAGATAATGTAGAAATGAATGAAACTAGTTGGATTAATTATTCTAAATAATGTTTATAAGTCTAAAAATGACAGTGTTTTGCAAATTACAGATCACAGAAGATGGCCATTCTTTCTTCAATAAATTATGAGCCATTAAAAGTTTCAAAATTTCAAGGTTTCAAGTATTGCACTTTTTGACAATGCAATTGCCAGAAGAAAGACCAGAAGTGATGATAAGCTCGAATCTATTAGAGATGTGTTTAAAATCAGGAGTCAGAGTTATAAAATGGATATGTTCCACATTTATTAGTGACACTTGAGGAACAGTTGTATTCAGAGAACGTGGCCCATTTTGGCTATTTATAACTTAAAAACCAGGCAAATGTGGGAAGTCTGGAATGGATGTTTGAGTTTGCTGTACTTTAATACTTATTAAAATTTTAATCAAGTTTTTTAACACCTCTTCATTCTTTTGAACATTTTTTGTGAAATGAAGTGTATATAGTTTTAAAAAGAGTCACACCCAGATAGTAAATGATGATGACTGCTTTTCTTTGTATACTGACAGTAAAGCACTAGTTTCCTATAGGATTTTCTCCTCTGAGTTGTGCCTTGTGTTAGACTAGTGAAGAGGTATACTTTGAGAAACAACCTTAAAACATCTGCTGCTTCTTTTACTATTGGAATGTTACTGAGAACTTTTTGTAATGTATGTTTTTTTTTAAAGACCAGGTCAGATGTTTTACTTTCCCTGCTGTTTTTGTTTTTTAATTTTTTGGTTATAAGACACTCAGTGTAACTGATCATGTTTTTCTTTTTACTTTGGCTGTCAAGAATTCATATCCAAAATTAAACACTCACTGTAAGTTTGTACATTATGTTCCAGTGTTTCTTTCTAATATTTTATGGTTTGCAAACAAGAAACTTTGTACTCGGAGGGTATCAATTACTCTGTTAAGCCCGTTTTGAGAGAATAAGATTGACTAAAGGAATGGTTTAACTGCACAGTGGATTTCTTTGAAAATATAGATTAAAGATTACTGAAGACTGAGGGGTTTTTTGTTTTTCCCATCTTAAGTTGTCTTAGTCCCAGAGAGCTTTAAAATGAAAGAGTCAGAATATTTCCTTAGCCCCAATTTTTACAACAGATCTTAGAGAGTTTTCCTTAGGGCTTCACTTATTTGCCAAGAGCCTGTGTGTGATAAAGGATGGAGGTTAGAGATGACAGGGCTTTCTGCTTGGGCCGATCACTCTCTGGGTAGTTATAACTAAGGCAGTAGTAGGTTGTATTGAACTACTTTCCTTGATTGAGATCGTTGGAGCCTGTTATACAGGCAAATAGCAGTACATTTTCTGGACTTAGCATGATTCTAGGCTTAAAACAATTAAAATGATGGAGTAAGGAACTCCAAAAGTTCATCCCTCCATAAAAGCAGCAACAACAAAAATTGGCAAAAGCTCTCAGAATCAACATTTTCAGGACTCTGGAAACTAACCAAAGGCTTGTCGCAACCAGAGGGACATTTAATCAAGAAAAAACACTGAATCTCTGTAAGAACAGTGAGCTTTGTGGCAGTTAATCTACCCTGATCCCAACCCTTGTTCCTCAGCTCAGTGGTAGCCTTGAAAATAACAGACCCTGTTCTTGGTACTGGTACTGATACCAGAGGGAGCAGAATGGACCTTATTCACAATTAATTGTAATTAACTTGTTTTGTTCTGTGGTTCCCTGGAAGACTGATTTAAAAGGCTCACCTTTATCTCTTTTAACTTGGAAACTTTCTGCATATGTTTGTCAAAAATGTTTACAGGTAAATGTGTTAATCACTGCTGCCTGAGGCAGTGACAACAGTTGGGGCAAATAACAGACTAACCAAAAAGCTTGGAAGGAAAGGCTGGGAATAAGATACTTTGGGGAACAAGGGTTTTGAAATTCTCCTGGGGATTCCTGGGAATCTAAAAGACCACATGGGTGTCCAGGGCTGTGCACATGCTTGGGAAAGACCTAAGAAGGTCCTAAGCTCTTCCTGCTGGCTGACCCTGAAGGCATGAGTATTTTTTAAAATAAATTTATTTATTTATTTATTTATCTATTTATTTATCTATCTATCTATCTATCTATTTATTTATTTATTTATGGCTGCATTGGGTCTTTGTTGCTGCACAGGGGCTTTCTCTAGTTGTGGCGAGCAGGGGCTACTCCTTGTAGTGGTGCGCGGGCTTCTCATTGCAGTGGCTTCTCTTCTTGCAGAGCACAGGCTCTAGGCACACAGCCTTCAGTAGTTGTGGCATGTGGGCTTCAGTAGTTGTGGCACACGGGCTTAGTTGCTCCGCGGCATGTGGGATCTTCCCGGACCAGGGCTCGAACCCGTGTCCCCTGCACTGGCAGGCGGATTCTTAACCACTGCACCACAAGGGAAGCCCGAAGGCATGAGCATTGAAGGCATGTCTCAACACACAAAGCCCACCTGCAAACACTGGGAGAATTTTTTGGTTCCAGGCTTCTAAGGAAATCTCTTTCCATTAACTAGCTAACCACTAACCTAATAGAAACTTCAGTGGTCACAAATGACAAAAAATACAGACTTTATAGTATTAGTGCATAAAAATAATTAAACAAGGAAACAGCCACAACAAACAGTAGCAGTAAACCCTAAGGAGAGGTGAAACATCTGATTGCTGGAGTTGCCACATTATTCAATATCCAGTTTTCAACAAAATGCTATGACGCATGCAAGAAACAAGGCCCTTTCACAGAAGAAATGAATAGAAACTGTTCCTAGGAAGTATAGACATTGGACTTAATAGTCAAAGACTTTAAGGAAGCTGTCTCAAATATTCTTGAAGAGCTAAAGCAAATCAGGAGAATGATGTATCATCAAATAGAAGATACCAATAGAAAAAAATTTTTAAGGAAATAAGTTATGGAGTGGAAAAGTACAGTAACTGCAATGAAAATTTGACTAGAGGGTTTCAGAAGCAGATTTGAGTAGGTGCAAAAAAGAATCAGTGAATGTGAAGATAGGTAAAATATCTAATTTGAAGAGCAGAAAGAAAAAAGAATGAACAGAGCCTTAGAGACCTGTGAGACACCATCAGGCATGCCAACATATGCATAATGGGAGTCCCAGAAGAAGAGGAGAGAAGGGGTAGAAAGAATATTTGAAGAAATAATTGCCCTAAAACTCTAAATTTGATGAAAAACATTAATCTACACACTTAAGTAGCTCAACAAACTCAAGTAGGATAAACTTCACTCCAAGACATGATAAACTGCCAATGACAGAGCATCTTGAAAGTGGCAGGAGAAGCAGCTCATCACATACAAGGGTCCTTACTAGATTATGGCTGATTTCTTATCAGAAACATTTAGACCAGAGGCAGTGGGATGACATATTTAAAGTACTGAAAGAAAAAAGGTCAATCAAGAATTATCTAGCCATCAGAAATGGAGAAATGAAGACGTTCCCAGATAAACAGAAATTGGAATAGTGGCTAGAGGACTTAACCTATAGGAAATGCTAAAGGGAGTCCTTCAGGCTGAAATGAGGGGACCTGGGATAGTAATTCGAATTCATGTTAAGTAAAAAACACAGCTAAAGGTAACTATACAGGTAATTATAAAAGCCTTAATACATACTTTGTAACTTTGCT